>NC_044395.1:69801534-70520838 GCF_006542625.1 Nomascus leucogenys | reverse complement strand
AAAATAAAATATACAAGAAATAAAATTTTTGATGGCCGGAATATAAACTAGTAAAAAGAAGCAAAAGCTCCTCCATAAACTTACTTATACAGCAATTTATGCTTTTTCAAGTAGACTCATACCATCTATTAATTTGTTTTAGCCTCTCCACAGGGATAGTAGATATTATTGCTATTTTACAGATGAAGAGGCTGAGTCAGAGATTAGGAGATATGTCCCAAATCACAGAGTTTTATGTGTAGTGAAACTGGGATTAGACCCAAGCCTCCCACTCGGGTGTCCTTTCCATGCTTTGCTACCTTCCCTCTGTTTCTGGAAAAACAGATAGCCCTGCCAATACAAAGATGGACACACCTGCGAGTTGTTTCTAAATTTCAGTGATGTGCTGGTGCTACCCCAGCCCTACCCCATCAGCTCCACAGAGCCCCACAGAGATGACAGGCACTATTCAGCAGAGCCAAGTTAGTGCCAGTGGCAAGGAAGTCCACATACCTAGAAGTCTGGGACCATTCTCTCTCTGGGAGCCCTCATCTCCCAGTACCCTATCCCTCTGGGGGAATCTGCACTAAGAGGCACTAACCCCTTCTCCAGATGAGGAAGCTGAAAAGCAGATTAAGACAAAAGAATCAGAAAGAGGACTACAAGTTCTTGATTTGTAAAAGGACTGCCCCAAATCACTCTAATCAGGGTGTTTGCAAGTTTCTTGAAAAAGCTGAATTTATCCCACTTCAAATGCCTGTTCCTCCAAAGGCCATTCTTTGAGCACCCACATAATTGCTAAGCAGCTTTGCTCTCATTCTGCTGATCTGAAGAATAAACTATTGTTACCACAATAACAGATCCATATCCATGCCAGAAACTCATCTCTCCAGTTCCCTCACAGCTGTCTGCAGTTGCCTCTGCAGGGCCTCTGCTGACAAGATGACTAATTAACTGCATGAGCCCTGCTCGTGTGGTCTGTTCCTGTTCAGTGGTTTGCTTGACATTTACCCTTTTTAAGCATTTTGCTCCAGCCATCATGAAAATGAAATCAAGGATGGTGAACAGTGTTTTAACACGAGTAAGTAGTGTTCACCCTCCTTTCTCCAAAGACGTAGAAATTCTAAAAAGTTATTTAAAATGTGCCACCCAGTAACACACTGTTTCCCTTTACAGGATGTGCGTAATGGGCAAGATTCAACACTGAAAAAAAGCAGAGTGGGGCAGATTTCTATTCCAAAAGACTTCTCTGAACTGACACAATTATAGACTTATAACTCATAATGGGCAATCTTTTTTTAAAACATTAAAATTCCTGTCTGATTTATAAAATTTCAAGCCAATGGCAAATTACCAGAAAATTCTTCCTAACAATGGACCAGCATGACCAATTTCCTACCACAGCTATGCCCTGCCTTAAGAGCATTGTCTACTCTAAGTCCTGCCCATTCCCGCATGGACTCATTTTCCCCTTCCAAACATCTTTTCATCCTGCTTGTCACTGCTTAAGTCTTGCTTGTTTCCTCTTATCTTTAATCTATCCAGCCTCAAAAATCTCAAAGTCATTGTTCACATTGCTCTCAATCCCTAAGTACAATCAATTACCATCCTAGACACTTACACCAAATCTTCAAGTACCACTAACATCACGTTATCCCCCTGCCTAAAAATCATCAGAAGACTACAGAAGTAAAAGCTAAGGAAATATGTGAGTTCTATATTTAAGTCACTCCACAAGCCAGCCCACTTCACCTTCCTTATTTCTTCCCACCCCTCTGCACCAACGATACAAATCCAGCCAAATAAGCTTACTAACTGCATCCCAGGCGACCCCTGTATCACACCCCTTTCTCCCCTGGGCCCTTGCTCAATTTACCCCTACCTCCTTTCCTACCTAACAAAAATGGCATCTCTTTCTGAAGCCTTCATCACCCAAACCAAGATGATCTTTCTTCACTCTGTTTCCCAAGCAGTACCTCTTGTGATAACTACCACACATGACTTTTCTCTCCTATAAGACTATACGTTTCTGAAAGGCCCATATCTTATACAACATTGCATGCCCACAGCATCTAGCATGCTGCCCAGAATCCAGAAGACTTTCAATAACTGCTAAGTGAATTCTTTCTAAAAATTCTCTTAACACTAAAGCTGTGATACTTTAATATTAACAATAATCTTAGAAAATATACTATTTCTATCTCCTCATTTCACAGATAAAAAGACTGTGGCCTGAGACTTGGCCTAAGTCACACAGTAATTAGCAACAAAATAGGGACTAGAACTCAAATCTCTTAGCTCTCTGTCCCACAGTGATGCCCTGTGCTGGAAACATTTCTCTTCTGCCTAGTCACATCCTTCAAGATTGGGTCATTCATAAACTCTAGGAAATCTTCATGGATTACCACCCTGCCCCATGAACTCCTATTCAGCATTTAACTATGTTCTGTTTCAGATACTAATGGTATCTCAAATATCTAACTTATCAAATATCCTCCCTTACTGAAGGGAAGAAATAAATATTTTCCTTCTGCATCCTTCAGTGACTAGCATAGGGCTAAGGGAAGATTCAGTAAGAGCAGAACACTTACAGATTAAGGAAAAGTAACTCAAAGTCATCTGTTGGAATGCTGTCCACAGAATATATGCCACTGATGTCATTCATACAGCATGGATGGCACTGGATTACACTCTAACTGAACCACCTTTTTAAAGTTATTTTGGATAACTTACCAACTTACCCCTCTTCAGAAACTAAACAGAAAATACTGGTAAATTTGACCACAGAAAAATGCTTATATTTTCTTTTAAAAAGAAAGAAACCATAAAAAAACAAAAAACGCAAATAGCTCCAATATTCAAATCATTCTCGTGGACATGAATAGAAAATTCACAAAAGAAACTAATCACTAATAAATAGAGGATACCTTTCAAGTTCAGGTGGGACTCCTGGGACCTTTAGCTTTTAGACTGTATGGCTAAGGTATAATGTTGTTTGTTTTGTATTATATTTGGTATAACTTTTCTTACTGTTTCTCTACTAAGAACGTCTTTAAATGTGGTTATTGTGATACTTTTTACAAGGAAACTATACTTGAGCAGTTCCAAATTGTACCTACTGTATGAACCTTGTCCTCTGAATGGGTTCCTTATTTCTACATGGAATTTCATAGCTTGCAATATCATGTAACTAAAGATTAAACCCCACCTTTTACTTCAAAAATAGGTAAATAAAATATAGGAAAAGATGCTTAATCTTGCTAGTAATCAAAAGAATGCACATTAAAAGAGCTATTACTTTTTGCCTAAGTAACAATACCTGGTGTTTGAGGAGATATAAGGGAGTAAAGACTACCAATATCCAACACTGCAGAAGGTACAGAGCAGGTTTTTCTCAACTTCAGTATTACTGACATTTTGGGCTGAATAATTATTTGTCTGGGGGACAGGGCAGGTAACCTACGCATCGTACAATGTATAGCAGCATCCTGGGTTAAAAACATTTAAAACATCTCAAATACCTGTCAATAGGAACTGGTTAAATAAAGCATGATGCATCAACACAATGAAATAGTTCACAGTCATTATAAAGTATGGTGTCTGTATCTATATGCATTTATACAGAAAGACGACCCTAACACAATGCTTAAGAAGAGACTATAGGCCAAGCACAGTGGCTCTCACTTGTAATCCCAGCACTTAGGGAGGCCAAGGGAGGAGGATCACTTGAGCCCAGGCGTTCAAGACCAGCCTGGGCAACAAAGTAAGACCCTATCTCTACAAAAAATACAAAAGTTAGCTGAAGGAGGTAGCGTGCGCCTGTGGTCCCAGCTACTAGGGAGGCTGAGGTAGGAGAATCAAATGAGCCCGGGAGGTTGAGGCTGCAGTGAGCCGTGATGGTGCAGCTGTACTCCAGCTCTGGCAACCAAGCGAGAACCTGTCTCACAAAAAATAAATAAATAAATAAGAAAATAAAAGAGGATACGAATGGATACAGAATATGAACCTATTTATACAAAAGGACATATATGTCTGTGTATTTACATACATGTATATGCATGTGTGTACATGATGGGGGAAGGGAGAAAGAGATATATAAGAAAGATATTCACTGAAAAGTTAATTACAACCTGCCTTTGGTGGTAGAATTTGAATGTTTTACTTTGGACTCTGTACTTTAATACATTGTTTGAGTATTCTATGTATTACCTAGAAAATGAAGCTTTTATATTTTAATATTTTATATATTTTAAATAGCAAATTTAAAAATTAAGTAGGGCAGAGGGCTTGCTATGGTCTGAATGTGTCCCCCAAAATTCATATGTTGAAACTTAATCTCCAATGTGTCAGTATTAAGAGGTGAGGCCTGGCCGGGAGCAATGGCTCATGCCTGTAGTCCCAGCACTTTGGGAGGAGGCCAAGGAGGGTAGATCATGAGGTCAGGAGATCGAGGCCATCCTGGCCAACATGGTGAAACCCCATCTCTACTAAAAATTTAGCCGGGCGTGGTGGTGTGTGCCTGTAGTCCCAGCTACTCGGGAGGCTGAGGCAGGAGAATCGCTTGAACCAGGGAGTCAGAGGTTGCAGTGAGCAGAGATCACGCCACTGCACTCCAGCCTGGGTGACAGAGCGAGACTCCATCTCAAAAAAAAAAGGGTGAGGCCTTTAGGTGGTGATTAAGTCAAGAGAGCAGAACTCTCGCAAATGGGATCAATGACCTTATAAAAGAGGTTGAAGGGAGGGAGTTCCCTAGTCTCTTTTGCCCTTCTGCCATGTGAGGATACAGCAACAAGGAACCATCTTGGCAGCAGACAGCAAGCCATTACCAGACACTCAATCTGCTAGCATCTTGATCTTGGACTTTCCAGTATCCAGAACTGTGATAAATAAATTTATATTATTTATAAATTACCTAGTCTGTGGTATTTTGCTGCAGTATCAGGACTAGGTGAAAACAGGGCTCCTCCTAGAAAGCACCAGTAAAATTAGAAAATGAAAAGATCATTGTAGAACTATAAAGTTGATAAAATTAACTCATCTGAGTCATCCACAAAGCATGCTTTCCCATGCCTCTTTAAAAAGCCACCCTGTGGAGGTTGTGGCAGGCCGAGATGGTGCTACTGCACTCCAGCCTGGGCACAGGGCGAGACTCCATCTCAAAAAAAAAAACAAAAAGTCATCCTAATGGGCAACAAAGTCCCCCAATTTGGGACAGCCTCCTGAGAGTCCAGCCCCCCAGTGAAATATTGCACAAATGTCTTTTAAGAAGGTAAATCATTTGTGAGAAGATTTAACTCCAGCCAGCTTCTTTATCTTTCTCACTACTCTTTAAGTTCCTTAAAGAGAGGGTCTGTATTTTAGCCATCTGTGCAATACATATTTTAGCCATCTGTGCAATACCAAAACCTAATGAAGTACCTAATGAGAGAGCTGTTCAACAAATGTTTGCTAAATTAGTCCCATTTAAGAATTTCTAAGAATTTTTTTTCTTTTTTTAAATTTCATTTTGCTACTCTACCATCTTCATCTAGATCTGGGTCTTTGCATTTATTTTACTATACTACCATGTTTCTAGAAGAATTTTTAAGAATTTTCTCTAGTTCAGATCACTTTCAGAGTGAAAAACAATGCCTCCATTAGTTCTTAACACCACCAGAACTAGCCAAGCATAACTCATCTGGCCTGAGATCTATTAGAGACGTCCAGTTCCTTAAAATTCAAGTACAGACTTCTGAGAAAAGGACACAATAAGAATTAACAAGCAGGTGTGAGAGAAGGCTCTATAACAGAAGCAGGGACTCTGAGCTCCTTGACTATCACCTTCCTTGAAAGTTTAATTTAGTACATTCATCTCCAAGAGAAAATGTGAAGTCACAGTGTGCACTCAAGTAGTGACAAAGACCACAAATCTAGCTGGACACAGTGCCTCATGCCCATAATCTCAACACTGGGAGGCTGACGCAGGAGGATCACTTGAAGTCAGGAGTTTGGGACCAGCCCGGGCAACATAACAAGACCCTGTCTCTATGAAAAATATAAAAATTAGCAAGGCATGGTGGCACACACCTGCAATCCCAACTGCTCAGCAGGCTGAGGTGGGAAGACCACTTGAGCCTAGGAGTTCAAGGTGGCAGTGAGCCATAATAGCACCACTGCACTCCACCCTGGGTAACAGTGTAAGACCCTGTCTCAAAAATAAAATTTTTTAATTTAAGAAAGATCACAAATCTGGTCATTAAAATATATAGAAATCAAAAATATGTAAAATAAAATTAAAAATAAAAGAATGAAAAAAATCACAAATGTGAGGTTTCCCTCGGCTGCTCCACCTTCTCACCAACCTGACCCCGCATGGTCCCTAAAATATGACTTCTATCCCTATCAATCTCTTGAAATTGCTTTTCTAAATGGATTCTGAGGTAGACACAGAGATGCACCACTCAGATGCCCCCTCAAGTAGGTAACTGCTACCCAGCTACAAGGACTGTGTTAAGCTGATAGCCTCCAGCTACTTTCAGGGTCCCAGTGACAGAGCGGGGTGGTACGATCTCTTTTCCTCAATGCAGGAGTCCCATAAGGGGCAATCTTTGCTTCAGAACTCCTGGTTTTGCCAAATCCATATGATGGTTTGACAGTTCCTTTTCCCAATTTCATTTCCTCTCTCCCACCCCACAGGTAACACTTTTGTATTCCTAACACTGTCTTAGCATTGGCTTCCTGGAGAACCCATGCTGGGACAGATACCTTCTGGCCAAGTCACTCTCCCAAAGGTCTGGCAGTTGGCAGTCTGAATCACCCCCTCCTCTTAGACGTTTTTGGTCCCTGACATACCATTTTCTTTTCTTTTTTTTTTTTTTTTTTTTTTTTTTGAGACAAAGTCTTGCTCTGTTACTCAGGCTGGAGTGCAGTAGCTCGATCTGGGCTCACCACAGCCTCGACTTCCTGGGCTCAAGCAATTCTCCCACCTCAGCCACCATCCCCCACCCCTCACCCCCAGCAGCTGGGACTACAGGCACCTGCCATTACACCCAGCTAATTTTTCTATTTTTTGTAGAAACAGGTTTCACCATGTCGTCCAGGCTGTTCTCAAACTCCTGAGCTCAAGCCATCCACCTGCCTCAGCCTCACAGGTGCTGGAATTACAGGCATGCGCCAGCGCACCCGGCCCAGACAGAATAGTTTCTAAGTTCTTCTAAGGTGCCTTTATGCAGTCACATCCATCATCCCTCATTCTCCCAATCTGGTCATTTCCCAAAGATCAATTTTCAACCCTGAGTTCTATTTTAATTTCTTCTTAGAAAGTGCTTTTGGCGGCCGGGCGCGGTGGCTCACGCTTGTAATCCCAGCACTTTGGGAGGCCGAGGCGGGCGGATCACGAGGTCAGGAGATCGAGACCACGGTGAAACCCTGTCTCTACTAAAAATACAAAAAAATTAGCCGGGCGTGGTGGCGGGCGCCTGTAGTCCCAGCTACTCGGAGAGGCTGAGGCAGGAGAATGGCGTGAACCCGGGAGGCGGAGCTTGCAGCGAGCCGAGATTGCGCCACTGCACTCCAGCGTGGGTGACACAGCAAGACTCCATCTCAAAAAAAAAAAAAAAAGAAAGTGCTTTTGGCCAGGCACAGTGGCTCACACCTATAATCCCAGCACTTTGGGAGGCCAAGGCAGGTGATCACTTGAGGCCAGGAGTTTGAGACCAGCCTGCCAACACGGAAAAACCCAGTATCTACTAAAAACATAAAAACTAGCTGGGCGTGGTGGCACATGCCTGTAATCCCAGCTACTTGGGAGGCTGAGGCATGAGAATCACTTGAACCCAGGAGATGGAGGTTGCAGTGAGCACAGACTGTCACTGCACTCCTGTGTGGGCAACAGAGGAAGACCCTGTCTCAAAAAAAAAATAAAAAGTAAAGACATTCTGTGTTTATGAATCAAAAGACTTAATTAAATTTTTTTAATTTTATATTTTATAAATCTAAACATTTATAAAAATAAAAAAGTGATTTTATTCTGACAACCTTAAGTAATCTCTATTCAAATGATTTATAGATCTCTTTCTGATCTTAACCTCTCCAATAAGCTCTGGTTTATATCACTAAACAATACTAAGTGATTTCTATTCTAAATCTGCCTCACGTGCAAAAGATCCAAATGAGATCTCATCACTTTTCTCCCCAAAATAGGTTTGCCACCCTGATTCTGACTTTGGTATCACCATTGCCTTAACAAAACTATGGTCTCTTCTTATATCTCTTTTTCATATAGTTTGTCCACCTTCTGGATCTAATTCAGCCCCAGCCAGTGCCAACTCCTGTCTCTACTGCGTGAGCCGTTCTGTCACCTTCAGGTTAACCAAGCAGAGTGTGTGAGGCTGGGGAAACAAGGGCTCCTCTCCTCACCTCCCAGTACAAGGTCCCATTCTCCCCTCTCAGGCCCTTTCAAAGAGTTGCTGCAGAGCAACTACTCCTCAGGATATAACCATGGTAAACACATCAAGCTACAAGGTTCAGTTAGAAGGCTAAACCTCAAAGAGCGTGTCTGCCATCCTACATTTTACAAATGAGGAAACTGAAGCCCAGCAAAGAGAAGTGACTTCCCATGACCATACAAGTAATGGAGTACAGGT
Organism: Nomascus leucogenys; assembly: GCF_006542625.1. NCBI lineage: Eukaryota > Metazoa > Chordata > Mammalia > Primates > Hylobatidae > Nomascus > Nomascus leucogenys. The sequence continues at coordinate 70,512,235 of NC_044395.1, read as the reverse complement.
AACTCTCCTTACTCCCCAACTCCTCTCTCTTTTAACACTTTTCATGTTCCTCTAAAAGTTTTACTTTCTGAATCTTTCATCATAGTATTCTCACAGAGGAATTTCATACATCCTTTTCAAGTTAGTGACAAATGTCTCCTCCTCTAGGAAGCATTCTCTGAGCTAACTCCTCATGTCCTCACCCCAAGCTAAATAGGTTCCCTTCCTCTGCATTCTACCTTCTGTATCTCACTGTATTTGAATTGCCAGTTTGCTCATCTGTATCACTCACAAGATGTTAAGCTCTACAAGGGGAGTGTACATATCTGTTTTAATTTCCATAGCTACCACTACTGACCCACCCTCACCAACTTACCCAGACTTCATAGCACCCCACTATCAAGTCCCCCAATCTCCAGCCTCTCACCTTTAGTCATTAAACCTACATCATCAGAATAATTTTAAAACCGTATCTCTGCCATATATATACCTAAAAACTTTAAATGACTTATCCTCTTTACAGGGTCAATTCTGAACTAATTCTAACACAGACTGTCAGTCAATAAACATATATTAGCCATATATTCTGTGCAAAAATATTCAATGACATCTAAAATGTAGCCCCATCTCTCTTTAAGTCCTAATTCTCCACTATGCATTAAAACAAACCTTCTACTCCACTCACAGTATTTCCTTTCTGCTCAAATACTCCAAGTTGAGGCTCTTGCTCTTAATTTACAGTGCTACCACCATATTTGTCACCTTTTTGCAATTATACTGGACAAGATCTGCCCCATTCTCTCAAGACCTTGAGAGCTTGTCTGGAGGTTCTAGCAGGTGAGCACAGCTACTCATATACCCTTGACCGAAGACCGGTCCTCCTCTATCGAGGATGGTCGTTCTCTTTGACTGAGCAGACAGCATTGGGAGGGACGCATATGGAGTGGTGAGGGAGGAAGCGGACAACCACCTAGCCAGCCAGATCAGCGAAATCAACCCTGGTGATCAATGGGGTGACAGATGTCACAGCCAGATCACCCTCACATTCACCATTCCCTCAAGAAATAGCTGAAGTTCTATCTCCTTCATGAAACTTTGTCTGTAACTGTCTATATCCTCTTCTCTATTTGCCCTGAACTTCTACAGCAGTTCTGGCCAATGGAAATATACTGCAAACCACATATGAATTTAGAATTTTTAAAGCAACATTTAAAAAAAAGTAAAAGGGAATAGGTAATATTAACTTAAATACTATATCCAAAATATTGTAATTTAAACATGTAATCAGTATTTTTAAAAATCATGCCTGCAATCCCAGCACTTCAGGAGGCCGAGGCGGGTGGATCATCTGAGGTCAGGAGTTCAAGACCAGCCTGGCCAACATGGTGAAACCCTGTCTCTACTAAAAACACAAAAATTATCCAGGCGTGGTGGTAGGCACCTGTAATACCAGCTATTTGGGAGGCTGAGGCAGGAGAATCACTTGAACCCAGGAGGCGGAGGTTGCAGTGAGCCAAGATCATGTCATTGCATTCCAGCCTGGGCGACAAGAGCGAAATTCCATCTCAAAATAAATAAACAAATAAATAACGAGATATGTTACTCTTGTTTTGGTACTAAGTCTTTGAAATCCAATGCATATTTTATACTTAAAGTACATTTCAACTCAGGCTCACGACTTTTCAAGCAGTCAACAGCCAAACGTGGCTATTGGCTAACACTGGATGGCACAGCTTAGAGTGGTCATCTTCTACACTCTCTAGAACTTGCTTATATATTGCGTCGTTGTGGTCATTTCATGTATTGTCTTCTTGACTACATCACACAATCCTCAACTTAAGGGACAAGGCTGCATGTTTTTTTCTTCCCAGGGTGCCTAACAAAAAGTGTTCAGTAGACTGAAACCTTCAAATTCATATAATGTTTTATACATTAGTTTTCTTCAACATCATTGTTTGGTAGAAAATAAAAGAATTTCTGCTGTCACATGGAAAGGTTGTGAGCTCTATTATAATCTTAAAATATAAAAAGCAGGCCGGGTGCAGTGGCTCATGCCTGTGATCCCAGCACTTTGGGAGGCCGAGGCGGGCGGATCACAAGGTCAGGAGATTGAGACTATCCTGGCTAACATGCATGGCAAAACCCTGTCTCTACTAAAAATACAAAAAAATTAGCCAGGCGTGGTGGCGGGCACCTGTAGTCCCAGCTACTCAGGAGGCTGAGGCAGGAGAATGGTGTGAACCTGGGAGGCGGAGCTTGCAGTGAGCTGAGATCGCATCACCACACTCCAGCCTGGGCGACAGAGCAAGACTCCGTCTCAAAAATAAATAAATAAATAAAAATAAAAATAAATAAAAAGCAAAGGAAGCTTCCCAAAGGCACCCAGGTAATTCCAATGTAGTCTGATCTACTAACTGTCTGGTGTCCTATTACCTAACAGGTATTCTCAAATCATCACTGAAGACGATCACTGAGGCTGGAGTCAGTTGCTCATCAAGCTACAAGGTTCAGTTACAAGGCTAAATTTCAGGATAACAGCCAGCTAGGTGAGTATCCATCACCCTAGGAACTGAAAGAATTGATGGGGATGTGCTGCCTGCCAAGGCTAACATGCCCCATCCTCCCACAGCCGTCTGTAGAGTGGAATGTAATACCTTCCAACACTGTGCATATGACCAGAACAACTTTCATCCTAACTAGCATCACTTCTGGCTGATACACCATGCCCACATAACACCATTCTCCTCCTTCAAATCAAATGTTGTAAAGCTAATTGTTCCTAAAGAAGCAAAAGGTATAGAAAACAGTAGAGTCTTAGATAGAAAAAAATTAGTTTTAGATAGAAAGTTTGGAGGAAAGTTTTATCTAAAAAAAATTAGTTTTTCTAATATTGCAGAAATCTCTCCTTAACCGCGAGATCTCCTTATATGAAATTCAAGTATACACACATTTCCATTTAAATATCTCCCTCAACTGCTGAAAACTGCAGTTTCCAGCAGATACAGATTTTGAGTTTAAAGAAAAGGAACACGACGGTGGGATGAGAAGAAGGAAATAAAGCAGAAGGTAGAGCAGGAAAAATAGTTTTATGAAACGCAGCCTTGGGGAAGAAATAGGAAGCTGAGGCAAGGATCTACCTTAGGCTTGTGTTGTGGGAGGGGAACAAGGACATGCCTAAGAGGGACTAAGGAAGCAGTGAGAGTGCTAATGTGCCAATAATCACCACTGGTGGGACTAAGGTTCTATAACCCTCACGGTGGGAAGGAATGAGAAATACGTATTGAGTGATGGCATGCTGAGTACCTGGGAGAAGGTCACCTAAAGCCTCTTCTGTCTCTAGCTTTGTTACTATGTACCTCTGGGACTGTGATGAGACCCCAAAGGAAATACAAAATGGAGATCAGAGAGGTTAAGAACTCTGAGTCCTAAGATCAGAAATGTACTGACTATTAAGATGGAAGGTCAAATACAAAAAAAAAAAAAGCACCTCACAGTTTACATGTTATTTTCGATAAAATTACATGTTATTTCCAAAAAAAAAAAAACACACACACACAAAAATGTCCCAGTTATCTCACTGAAAAGTTTCTAGCAAGTAAGGAATAGAAACTAGAAATAATCCAACATTCATTATCCTATTTTAAGATTTCTAAATGTGTACTTTTCTCTTTATTTAGAGAGCTGCCTTTACTATTTTATTTTGGTGATATCTACATAAAAAATATTTACAAAGACTTTAGGCTGGGTGCAGTGGCTCAGGCCTATAATCCCAGAACTTTAATAGGCTCACTCAAGACTCTGATCCCCAACCCCATTTTAAAAATAGATTGTTTTTGTTCCTCAATAGAACCTTTTACCATAGAGGTTAACAGAAACACAACACAAAAGATTAGGGAGGGAATACTATACATGCCAAGTTCACAAAAGAATTAACTACATTTGTATATTGTGTTCCACAACTAAAAACCCTGTCTCACAATTTGCTTCCTTTATATTTTCAACTTACCAATGGCCTGGCTGAATTACCTTTGTAACTAGCAAGGTTAAAATTTTCTTAGGCTAAATATCTATATGGGAACAGAAAACATGGTATGATTCATAAGATATCCAAACTAATTGTGAGGCAAAAGATAAAAAAATAAAAAGAGATTTTAGTTGAAAATCTATCATAGAGAAAATAATAAAGATTTAAACTATCCATGTTGTTCGTCAAAATTTTTTTCATTTGGATCTACACCAGAGTTGTAAATTCTTTTATTTCAAAAAGGTACAATAAATTTTTTTAAAAGCTGTATTTCTAAAAACAACAGGATAAAAATGCACAGCCAATGAGTTCATTTCAAGACATTTCCTGTGCTGACATGTAATTCACCCTGCAACCATAATTGCAAAGTAAAGCTATAACAGAGGTTACAAAAAATATCACTAGATTTTGCTATTTTAAGAGGAAAACATTTACTAAACGATAAGGGTATTAATTTTAAGCTTCATTTTGATCTCTCGAAGGAACAGAAGAAGCTAGAAATAATGGTTACCTCCAGGACAGGGGACTAATGTGGGCCAAGGGTTAAGGGAAACTTACTTTTCATTTTTGTAAATACCCTTTAGAATTTTATAAAATTTATATGTGTCTATATGAGATATTTTAAAAGTTTCTTTTTAACATACATGTTTAAATAATAACCTTTTTTCTTAGAATTGCATGTACTGTATTTCTAAGTAACACTGGAGATTTAGCATCTTTCAGCAAGACCACTGAAATTCTAAATAATTTTTTTTTAATTTTTTAGCATCAGTAAAGGAGAAACAATTATTGCCTCTACTTCAAATAAGATGCCCTATTCCTATTTCCATTATGACTTCTGCAAATTTATACCATAATTTAAAAGTAACAATGTCTGTTTCAGGTGCCACATTAATAAGGTTTATTATTACTAGAGAGTATAGAATCCACATACGAATAGCTCTCACTGAAAAAAAAAAAAAGAAATACAGTTGGCCCTCCGTATCCCTCGGTTCTGCATCTGTGTGTTCAAGCAAGTGTGGACTGAAAACATTCCCCTTAAAAACTGCATCTGGGCCAGGTGCGGTGGCTCACGCCTGTAATCCCAGCACTTTGGGAGGCCGAGGCAGATGGTCACGAGGTCAGGAGATCGAGACCATCCTGGCTAACATGGTGACACCCTGTCTCTACTAAAAAAATACAAAAAAAATTAGCCAGGCATGGTGGCAGGCGCCTGTAATCCCAGCTACTGAGGAGGCTGAGACAGGATAATGGCGTGAACCTGGGAGGCGGAGCTTGCAGTGAGCCGAGACTGCGCCACTGCACTCCAGCCTGGGCAACAGAGCAAGACTCCGTCTCAAAAAAGAAAAAACTGCATCTGTACTTAACATGGGCAAACTTTTCTTCCTGTCATTATTCCTTAAACAATGTAACTTAACAACTATTTACACAGCATTTATATTGCATTAGGTATTATAAGTAATCTAGAGATAAAGTATAAAGAAAGATATACATAGGTTATATGCAAATACTATGCCATTTTATATAAGAGTCTTGAGCATCCTAGGATTTTGGTATCTGCAGGGAGTCCTGGAACCAATCCCCCAAGGATACCAAGGGACAAACTGTACAAAGAAAAGAAGAGCACCAAAACCAAACCAAGGGGAAAAAATGGTGGAAAAAATGTCTAACATTCAATTCAACTACATTTACTCAGCTACCTATGTGCACCTAGCACCTTCCTATAGATATAAAGAAAACCCCTTTCCATGTCTCTCAATACAGTTTTCAGTCTCCCATCAGTTATCACAGAATATACTAAAATTGCAATCAAAACAGATAACACAGTCTTAAACTATACGGTTTGTTCTAAGAAAGGACTATTCATGAATACAAGTTTAAAAGCAAGTAGAAAATGTGTTTCTGGAAGTCTGTTTCCCCACTATTAGCCTATTGCTATCTACTTCAGCTGCTGAAAAGCAAGTAAATCTTTGCTTAAGAAAAAGCTCAAAACAATCACTTAGTGTTCCTCGTTAGTTCAGCCTGAAAAACAAAGTAACACCAAATCAACATGACAATCAGTTGTCTTTTAACAATCCAATTGCAAATTAAGTTAACAGAGCTGATGACTTCTATGAAGGTGCACAGGATGGGTGTAGAGATGAAGGCCTACGTACCCTCAACTCACATGGGGAGCCAGAAAAGTTACAACTGGAGCCAGAGAGACAGAGCTCCCCTGTAGAAGGTGCACAGATTGCCAGGAAGATGCCCAGTGAGATTACAGGGAATGTGGGAGAAGGAAGGAGAAAAAAAATCAAGGTAAGGAAAGGGAAGCAGACAGAAGTGGTTCCCTTTTTGGGGAGAGGGGTGGTGTGCGGAAGAGGGCTTAAAGATTCGAGAAAACCTACTGACCTGCAATGACCTTATTTATGGCTATAAATATATATAATATATATAAAATATAAAACAGTTGTTTTAACAAGAAAACATTACTGTGACTAGACAACCAGCAAACATCTGTTTCTACTGTAGTTTATGTAAGTCATAAGAGGTCTTTCTCCCTTTCTCTCCCTCTGTCCCTCCCTCCTCCCTCCACCCCCTCCCCCTCCCCCTTTCTTTCTTTTTCTTTGGATACAGGGTCTCACTCTGTTTGCCAGGCTGGAGTGCAGTGGCACAATCATGGCTCACTCCAGCCTCCATCTCCTGAGTTCAGGCCATCTCCTGTCTCAGCTACAGAAGAAACTTGGACTACAGGCATGTGCCACCATACCTCTCTAACTTTTTAAATTTCTTGTCTTACCATGTTGCAAAAGCTGGTCTCAAACTCCTGGGCTCAAGTGATCCACTCGCCTCAATCTCCAAAAGTGCTAGTATTACAGGCATGAGCCACTGCACCTGGCCTAGGAGTGGCTTCTATTTTTAAAATTTAAATTTTTTTTTTTTTTTGAGATGCAGTCTCGCTCTGTCACCCAGGCTGGAGGGCAGTGGCATAATCTTCTCTCACTGCAAGCTCCGCCTCCCGGGTTCACACCATTCTCCTGCCTCAGCCTCCCAAGTAGCTGGGACCACAGGCACCCGCCACCATGCCCAGCTAATTTCTTTTTTTGTATTTTTGGTAGAGACGGGGTTTCACCGTGTTAGCCAGGATGGTCTCCATCTCCTGACCTCGTGATCCGCCCACCTCGGCCTTCCAAAGTGCTGGAATTACAGGCGTGAGCCACTGCACCCACCCTATTTATTTATTTTTGAGACAAAGTCTTGCTCTGTCACCCAGGCTGCAATACAGTGGCACTATCTCAGCTCACCGAAACCTCCTCCTCCTAAGTAGCTGGGACCACAGGTGCCCACCACCATATCCAGCTCATTTTTTAATTTTTTGTAGAGACAAAGTCTCATTATATTTTCCAGGCTGTTTTCAAACTCCTGGCTTCAAGCAATCCTCCTGCCTCAGCTTTCCAAAGTTCTGGGATTATAGTCACGAGCCATTGCACCCAGCTTCCCAAGGGTTTTTTAAAATCTGTGTTCTATAGTTCGATTTTATTGGTAAGTTTGACAAAAGTCTATGTTTGCAACATATGATATTATGAGACAGAGATATATATAGATAAATATATATAGGTTTTCATCCATAGTCCCTGGCTCGTAACGCCATAGCCCTTGTTATAATGTTGGGGTACTTTAGGCCTCAGAAGCAGGTCTCAGAAAACAGAATCTCGGCTGGGTGCAGTGGCTCACACCTGTAATCCCAGCACTTTGGGAGGCCGAGGCAGGCAGATCACTTGAGGTCAGGAGTTTGAGACCAGCCTGGCCAACACGGCGAAACTCGGTCTCTACTAAAAAATACAAAAATTAGCCGGGTATGGTGGCATACACCTGTAACCCCAGCTACTTGGGAGGCTGAGGTAGGAGAACCGCTTGAACCCAGGAGGCAGAGGTTGCAGTGAGCCAAGATCATGCCATTGCACTCCAGCCTGGGCGACAGAGTGGGATTCCATCTCAAACAAACAAACAAACAAATAAATAAATAAATGAAAAAAGAAAAGAGATCTCTCTCTCTCTGACCTTCTGTCCTTTTTTTGCCTGCTCCTTTTTCTCCCCAAGGCAGGCTGTAGAAACTAAAAATATAATCTCATCTCCCCCAACCTTTATATCTTGGAGCTGGCCATAAAGAAATTCTCTGACCTTCCTTGTCTAATTGTAGGCCACAAGACCTTCATTTCAGAAGGGGTCCTCCCCCATACCCTGGAGGAAGGAAGGCTACGCAGAGAGACCAAGAAGAATCTGAACAGACAATCCTTGCTGGATTTTCCCACTCAGTCTATTAATATTAGATCATACGCTTTTTTGTCTAATCACATTTCCACATGGTTGTCTGTACTTTAATCATGACTATCCAATAAAGTCTCCCTAAGAGACCCAAGAGGACAGGGTTTGAGGAGCTCCCAGAGAGCTGAACATGTAGAGGCTTAAAGGAAGGTTAATGAGAACTCAGTCATGTACCAGGAGGGCAGTGTACCCCAACTCCACGAGGATAGAAGTTCCTCACCCTGTGTCTCTCTTCATCTGTCTATTTGTATCCTTTAAAATATCTTCTGTAATAAATCAGTAAACACGTTGCCCTGAGTTCTGTGAGCCACTCTAGCAAAGTAATTGAACCCAAAGACGGGGTCACGGAGAACCCAACTTGAAGTTGGTCCATTAGAAGTTCCAGAGGCCCAGATTTGCAACTGGTAGGAAGGAGGACGACCATCTTGTGGGACTGAGCCCTCAACCTGTGGGATCTGACACTCTGTGGGATCTGGCACTGTCTCCAGGTAGATAGTGTTGGAATTGAACTGGAGGATACCCAGCTGGTGTCCACTGCAGAATTGATTGCTTACTTGGTGTGTGGGGAGAAACCTCCACACTTTTGGTCACCAGAAATCTTCTGTGTTGATTGTTATTGTGGTGTGACAGCAGAGAAAAAAACAGTTTGTGTGTTGTTTCCACTGACATACTATTAAAATGATATCTAATTATGTTGTTAATTTTTCTTCAGATTTTGCTTCAAAATTTACTTGGATAATTTTTCTTTTACTTAATAATAGGCTATTTGTTAAAAATTAGGTATATAAATAAGCTTTGTCTGTACTACACTGGGGGCCCTCAACGCCAGTATTTACTAATTATAGCAATGACTCAAGCACAGTTATCTAAATGAATACCATTCTACAAAGTAATCTTCTTAAAAATGAAAGATACAGGCTGGATGTGGTGGCTCATACCTGTAATCCTAACACTTGTAGGTGGATGGACTGCTTGAGCCCAGGAGTTTGAGACCAGCGTAAGCAGCAAAGTGAGACCCTGTCTCCACAAAAAAAAAAAAAAAAAAAAAATTAGCCAGGTGTGGTGGCATACACCTGTAGTCCCAGGTGGGAGGATGGCTTCAGCATGGAGGTCATGGGTATGGTGAACTATGATTGTGCCACTGCACTCCAGCCTGAGTGACAGAGTGAGACCCTGTCTCAAAATAAATAAATTTTTTAAAATAAGTAGAAAATACATTTATTCCAAAGATGATGTCAATATTCCAAGCTTTTCATAACTTCTCTTTAGAGAAGAAATATGAAGTTTATGAGACATGGAAAGGAAGAACCAACCTGATTACTTTACAATCATATATATATATATATATATATATATATATATATATATATATAAATAAAACAATAATAGGCCAGGCATGGTGGCTCACGCCTATAATCCTAGCACTTTGGGAGGCCGAGGCGGGCGGATCACAAGGTCAGGAGTTCGAGACCAGCCTGGCTAACATGGTGAAACCCCGTCTCTACTAAAAATATAAAAAATTAGCCAGGTGTGGTGGCGGGCGCCTGTAGTCCCAGCTACTCGGGAGGCTGAGGCAGGAGAATGGCGTGAACCCGGGAGGCGGAGGTTGCAGTGAGCCGAGATGGCGCCACTGTGCTCCAGCCTGGGCGACAGAGCGAGACTCCGCCTCAAAAAAAAAAATAAATAAAAATAAAAATAATAATAATAAAAAATTAACTCTCAAAGGTATGAGACCACGTTTTCCTTAAAAGTCTTCTCCCTCAGCTCCAATGTTGCCCCACAGGGGTTCTTATCTCTGATTTCCAGTCCTCTGCTTTTCTTGTTCCTCTCATCATCTACTATAGCCATTCCCCAAAACTGTCAATGGCTCTTTTCTCCTATTTTTCCAAGCTTCAACTACCAAATTCCTTACTGACAACCCCAAATTTTCCCAGGAATATCATCTCCAGCTGAACATACACCCATCAAAGACCTCAAAAAAAAACAAATAAATAAAACAAAACAAAACTTTTCATGTTCAAAACTGTATCATTGCATAAACAGCTCCTTCTCATGGCTTTTCCATTTCTATTAAAACCCACTTCTATTAAAAACCATTATTAAAAAAATCAAAACCACTACTATACATTTGGTCAACTGTAGTTGACATTTGAGACATTTCTGAATCTGTCCTTTCCCGTCCTCCTCCCACCCAATCATGGGTCAAGGTTCATACCTTGACCCACCATTTCCCTCTTGTCCATCTTCACTGTCTCTAGTCCCTATTACCTCTTATCGGGGCTATTGCAATGGTTTCTAACTGTTATCTTCCCAATCCACTCTAGCCAGCACATCTGCTATGTCGCCCAAGCTGGAGTACAGTGGTGAGATACCAGCTCACTGCAACCTCCGCCTCCCAGGTTCAAGTGATTCTCCTGCCTCAGCTCGCAAGTAGCTGGGACTACAGGTGTGTGCCACCACACCCAGCTAATTTTTATATTTTTAGTAGAGACAGGGTTTTGCCACGTTGGCCACACTAGTCTTGAACTCCTGACCTCAGATGATCCACTCACCTCAGCCTCCCAAAGTGCTGGGATTACAGGCATGAGCCACTGCGCCTGGCAAGTAACTTTCTAAAGTGCAATTCTGATCACAACTCATCATCCTCTGAAAACCTGAGGGGCCCCTGGCATCCACCTAATTTGTCTGGCAATCAAAGCTTTCTATGCATTAACCCCAATCTATTTCTGTAGCTTTATCACCAGCAATAACTCTCTCATACACACACAGGAACACACATGTGTATGTTCTATACTCCAATCAAAGTAAGTTACACAGAAGTCCTCATAAATACCTGATTCATTCCCATCTCTTGCAGTAGTTCAGTGTTCCCTAGGGATAACAGCAATCAATAAATATCCATTAAATAAATAAATTAGGCCGGGCACGGTCGCTCATGCCCACAATCCCAGCACTTTGGGCGACTGAGACAGGTGGATCACTTGAGGTCAGGAGTTTGAGACCAGCCTGGCCAACATGGTGAAACTGTCTCCACTAAAAATACAAAAATTAGCTAGACATGGTGGTGCGCATCTGTAGTCCCAGCTACTTGGGAAGCTGAAGCAGAAGAATCCCTTGAACCAGGGAGGTGGAGGTTGCCACTGTACTCCACCCTGGGCAACAGGGCAAGACTCCGTCTCAAAAAACTAAGTAACAAATTAATTAATAGAATGGGATTAATCTTCCCCCATTCCTACATAATCACATCCTAACTTCCTTCGGAGTTCATTTCAAAGAAGCTTTTTTCATAAAGCAATCATACCAGTGAGAAGAAATTGCTTCTTCCTTTAAAATCTCATGGCTCCATATCTTCTGTCACACTCAATATCTTCTACCCAATATTTCTGTTTCTTACCTTCGCCACCAGACTTTTATGTTTTTTAAGGATCAGTAATTGTCTGAGTAATATAATCTCTATCTGGAGAGAAAGAGTGCCTTCTTTAATGGTCATTTAGTCTTTTAATTTGCCTACCAAAGTTTAAACTCTTTGAAGGCAAAGATTCATATTTGTTTCTTTTTTCTCTGCCTTTCACCACCATATCCCTTATCTAGTGAATATATCCATTCTCTGTGTCAAAAGTTGTGAAGATAACTCAAAAAGGCAAGTATCAAAAATACTTTAGAATACCCATATAGCTTTCCAAAGCAATACATTTTAACCATCATTTTGGATATATTAGTCTGCTGTTTAACAAATCAATTATTTGACATTTCCTCCAAGGAGATATTAACTCTTAAGAGCCTAAAAATACTAACCTTATTAAATTAGCATGGTACCTTACACATAGTAGACTTACAGAAGGTTACTGTATGAGTGAATGAATCAATCAACAAATTAAGGCAAAAACCCTACTCCCAGCCAACAGAACACAGAACTAGGGTCAAACACAAAAGGAGACCTAGATAAAAATGTTTAAATATTTTCAGTTCTACAAACACTGGCAAGATGAACTGAACTAAACCAATCCCAAAGTCTCATACAGACAAGAGAGAGACAAAATACAATCGCACAGTTCCATTATCAACATACTGTGGGTGAAATCTATGAACTGGGATTTAACACTTCCTGCCAAGACGCTTTTCCTATAAGCAGCCATAATGACGATTTTGAATAAAGTATAATCAAAGTAATCCAAAAAATCTCATTTATGCCGTCAACTGGAAGAGAAGAAAATAAAGAAACCATTGGCTTTAAAGTGTGAAAATAGGCCGGGCATGGTGGCTCACACCTATAATCCCAACACTTTGGGAGGCTGAGGCGGGTGGATCACCTGAGTCAGGAGTTCAAGATGAGCCCAGCCAACATGGTGAAACCCCATCTCTACTAAAAATACAAAAATTAGCCAGGTGTGGTAGTGGGCACCTGTAATCCCAGCTATTTGGGAGGCTGAGGCTGGAGAATCGCTTGAACCCAGGAAGCAGAGGTTGCAGTGAGCCAAGATCGCACCACTGCACTCCAGCCTGGGTGACAGTGCGACACTCCGTCTCAAAAAAATAAAAAATACAACAGTAATAGTAATAAAGTATGAAAATAGGATGGGTGCAGTGGCTCGCGCCTATAATCCCAGCATTTTGAGGCTGAGGCAGGCATATAGTCTGAGCTCAGGAATTCGAGACTAGCCTGGGCAAATGGCGAAACTCCATCTCTACAAAAAGTACAAACATTAGCTGGGTGTAGTGGCCTGTGCCTGTATTCCCAGCTACTTGGGAGTCTGAAGTGGGAGGACTGCTTGAGCCTAGGAGGTTGAGGCTGCACTGAGCCATGATCGCACCACCGCACTACAGCCTGGACGACAAAAAGACCTTGTCTCCAAAAAAAAAGAAAAAAAAGAATTATAAAGAGTTGGCTGGACAAGGTGGCTCATATCTGAATCCTAGCACTTTAGAAGGCCGAGGTGGGTGGATGTCTTTGAGCTCAGGAGTTCAACACCAGCCTGGACAACATGACAAAACCCTATGCCTACAAAAAAATACAAAAATGAACTGAGCATGGTGGCTCATGTCTGTGAGCCTAGCTGCTTGGGAGGTGGAGGCTGGAGGATCGCTTGAGCCAGGAAGTGGAGGTTGCAGTGAGCCAAGATAGTGCAACTGCACTCCAGCCTGGGTGACACAGCGAGACCCTGTCTCTCTCTGTCTCTCTCTCTCTTCTCTCTCTCACACACACACACACACACACAGGAGGTGGAGGTTGCAGTGAGCCAAGATAGTGCAACTGCACTCCAGCGAGACCCTGTCTCTCTCTGTCTCTCTCTCTCTCACACACACACACACACACAAAAGTGTGAAAATCTTGGTTCTAGAGTAGCTACTACTTACAACTGTGACTTTGGACAAATCACTAAACATATCATTGAGGTTGCTCACACCTGTAATCCTAGCACTTTTGGAGGCCAAGTTGGGCAAATTGCCTGAGCTCAGGAGTTCGAGACCAGCCTGGGCAATACGGTGAAACCCCGTCTCTATTAAAACATACACACAAAAAAATTAATCAGGCATGGCAGCAGGCACCTGTAGTCCCAGCATTTTGTGGGGCCAAGGTGGGCAGATCACGAGGTCAGGAGTTTGAGACCAGCCTGGCCAATATGGTGAAACCCCATCTCTACTAAAAATACAAAAATTAGCCAGGCTTGGTGGCACGCGCCTGTAGTCCCACCTACTCGGGAGGCTGAGGCAGGAGAATCGCTTGAACCCGGGAGGCAGAGGTTGCAGTGAGCCAAGATCATACCACTGCACTCTAGCCTGGGTGACGGAGTACAACTCTGGCTCAAAAAAAAAAAAAAAAAAAAAATTAAGAGGTCATCTGGGAATATCTGGAAAAAAAGAATAAAATTTTCTTCTCCTCTTAAGATCTTTAAAAAAGAAATGATGGTTGAAAGCAAAAAATTTAATATTGTCTGATGGGGATTTCAATGTATGTAGATTAATAAATATGACAATTACAACAGAAAGCAGTGAGGGTAAAGGGACCTATATGATGATAAGTTTTCTACATTCTCCTTAAAGTGGTAAAATATTAACTCTAAGTACACTATGAAAAGTTAGGGATGGATATTCTAACTCCTAGAGCAAGTATTAAAAAAACCTACACGAAGAAATATAGTAAAAAACTCACTATTAAAATGGAATATTGGCCGGGCACAGTGGGTCACACTTGTAATCCTAGCACTTTATGAAACCAACGAGGGCAGATCACCTGAGCTCAGGAGTTCAAGACCAGCCTGGCCAACATGGTGAAACCCCGTTTCTACTAAAAATACAAAAATTAGCTAGGCGTGGTGATGCACACCTGCAATCCCAGCTACTTGGGAGGCTGAGGCACGAGAATCTCTAGAACCTAGGAGGCAGAGGTTGCAGTGAGCTGAGATCGCACCACTGCACTCCAGCCTGGGCAACAGAGCAAGACTGTGTCTCAAAAAAAAAAAAAAAAAACTAAAGTATATTCAAATAATCCCAAAGATGGAAGAATAAGGAGAGGAAAAAAAAAAAACAGAAACCAAATTATAATAAAATGGTAGCCCTAAATAAAACCATATCAATAATTACATTAAATGTAAATGGCCTAAATATGCCAATTAAAAGACACAGATTGTCAGAATGAATAAAAAAACAAGACCCAGCTACATCTATTTATTAAAAACTTACTTTAAATAAAATGGCATAGGTAAGTTAAAAGTAAAAATAAAAGTAAAATGTAGACCTACTCATAACTCCCCCAAACTGGAAATAACACAAATTCTCAAGGATGCATGGCTAAAAACTACCATACATCCATGCAATAGAATATTACTTAGCAATTTAAAAAATTATTGGTACACACAACAAAATGGATTAATCTCTAAGGCATTATGCTGGGTAAAAGAAATCAGTTTCAACAGTTACAAACTATATGACTCCATTTACATGGCACTTCGAAAAGGTAAAACTATAGCAATTAGAAAAGATCGATTGGTTGCAAACAGTTGGGGTGGAGGCAGGGCAACATCAGGGAGTATTTTAGGATGATGGAACTGAGGAAGCCATGGTTGTGGTGATAGTTATATAAATCTATACATATGCTGAAATTCATAGAACTGTACACCAAAAGTCAATTTTACTGTATGTTAATTTTTAAAAATAAAGTAAAATAAAAATTACGTGGATGATCTCCATGGACCCTTCCAGACTATGATACTATCAGTGAGAAAAAGAGAGGAGAGGCAAAAGAAAGACAAGGAGAATGTTAAGTCCTACTGGCATAAAAGCCACTACTCACAAGAACCTGATTACTGTACAAAAATATACAAAACAAACCCAATCTTAAGAATTTATTCCCAGAAGGGGCTAAGAAAACCGGACATTCGGATCTAAAATGTGTATATTTTTAAATGCCTATGAATAGCTCTTCTTGTCTGTTTCTATATTTTATACTTTGAAGAAGCTGCCAATTTCTCCCGGCTGAATGCCAATTTCCCTGCTTGGGGTTACTCAATTTACAAGCATCCCTTTATTTATACCCTATACTCTAGGGTCTCTGGCAGTCACAATAAAGACTCTGAAAAAGCAGTCGCTTTTGCAGGATGCCAGAAAGATCAGCGCTCCTCACCCGGAACTAAGGTCCCTGTTGGACACAGTACACCCGGTCCACTAGTTCCAAACTTAAAAACGCTGGGCGGAAGGTCTTCCCAAGTCAAAAAGCCTCCCAAAGGAGAAGGACGCTGGAGGCCGGGCTTCGGGGCATTTCTGCGTCTCCGGACTGCCCTGTCGCCTCCGGGGCAGCTAGCCGTTTTGAGGACCGTCCTGGTGTGGGGCTGTGGGCTGCAGAAGGTTCTGCCCAGCGACCTTGGGCAAGTCCCTTCCTCTCCTGGAGTAAGAGGAAAATTCTGGGAAGGCTGTGTAAGGGAGCTTCCCATTGCCGCCTCAGAATCCACTTTCTGTCCCCCGCTATCCAACGCCAAGAAGGAATCACACTTGCCCCTCAGACTTCACCCCAGCCTTATGCCCGCCACCCTTCCCAGTCCCTGGGAGACCCGCGGGAACTAACACATCCAGCCGAGGGCATGGCCCGAAGGCAAGGGGGAGGCAGTAAACACCAAACCCGGTCTCAGACCTACTCCGCCCCAAGCGGGCCTACCGGGCGCATTCCGGCCCGCCCTGCCCTGCGGTCACGGCCCGCCAGGTCCCGCTTCCACCCAAGGGAAGTACAGAGCGCGCCGGGGACGGTCGGGTGGGGGGCCGGGTCAGGAGGCGCCCACCTTGAGCTGGGACTTGGAGACCTTGCCGCTGTGGTCCTGGTCGAGTGCGGTGAAGGCGTGCCAGATGGCTTTGAGCAGCTCGTCCTTCAAGCTCCCCATGGCCGCGGCCCTGCTGCCCCGCCAACCCCTCCTGCCCAACCAGCCCCTCCGCGCCTCGGAAGCCCCTCAATCTCCGCAGCCACAGCCCGCCGCGCAGTCACCTGACCCGCCAGGTCCCGCCCCCGCCAGGCCCCGCCCTGCTGCTAGCGCTGGTACGGTGCAGCGCCCACAGCCGCCAGAGTGTGGGTTCTGCGGGTCAACCACGCCTGGTGGCAGGGATGCTTGGCCTTCAGTGTCAGCCAGGACGGTAAACACATCTCCCTAATGTTTCCCAGACCAGTTCGGGCCATTTTGGGTGCTCGAGTACAACACCTCACACAAATGACCGCGTCTTGAGGAAAAACCCGAGAGATTAGGTGAGCAGCCTACCCGCCTCCTCCCAGCGCCCCGCAGTGAAAAAGGGAGCCCCGGTCCTGTCCTGGGGACGGAGTCACTGTCTGAGGAGGCCAAAGAAGACCCCGAAAAGTCCCCAGACCGGGACTCAAATGATAGCGCAGTCCCAAGTCGGGGAGATGCAGAGCGCCGGGGAGGCAGAGAAGGACCTCGAGGGAAGTTTGTTGGTTCATTTCGCAAAAGTCTATTCATGCATACTCTATCTTGGGTTCTAGGGACACAGAGACGAGGTTTAAGGGGAGTTTTAGAAGTCAGGGTCAGGCAGCATTTTCTTCCTAACGCCTAGCTGTTGTTCAATTCACATCTTAGGAAGGGTTTGACCTGGGTAATGCCTCTGTAGTGTTTCTCTGCTTGCAAAATAGGAGATCTGGGCCAACTCCAAATCACTCCACCCATTTTACTAATCAAAATAGATGGACCATTTAAAAGAACGTATTCGGCCGGGCGTGGTGGCTCACGCCTGTAATCCCAGCCCTTTGGGAGGCCAAGGCGGGTGGATCACCTGAGGTCGGGGGTTCGAGACCAGCCTGACCAACATGGAGAAACCCCGTCTCTACTAAAAATACCAAAATTAGCTGGGCGTGGTGGCACATGCCTGTAATCCCAGCTACTCGGGAGGCTGAGGCAGGAGAATCGCTTGAACCCGATAGGCGGAGGTTGCAGTGAACCAAGATCGCGCCATTGCACTCCAGCCTGGACAACAAGAGTGAAACTCCGTCTCAAAAAAAAAAAAAAGTATTCGATTGCAGCTATTGAATTAGTATCTATTCACAGTGGTCACAATGGTCACTTGATCTCTTTGGGCTTCAAATTATCCCGTATAAAAAGAGCAGTGTTGCACCAGATGTTCCGGAAGGGTTCTTGCAGTACTAGCATCCTAGGATAATAACTATTGCCGGTTAACTAAGGTCTGATTAAGTTGCCAAGCTCAGTACCTCTCCTCTCCAATCCTAGACTAATTGGAGAGAACAATAAACACCAAGAGTTTTTAAAATGAGGTGGTTCTCAGATGAAGTTTGGTTTTGTTTTGCTTTTTTAAGTTCCTTAATGCACGTTTGCCTTATTAAGAAAAGAAAAGATCTTCATAAGAAAGGGATATTTGGAAAGAGAAGAACAAGAAGGAGCCTCTTCAGTGAGTTTGAGATCAAAAGGGAACTGGTGGGGAAGAGGAGAGGATGGCCCCACTGACGAAAGAAGGGGCGGGAGCAAAAGGGTGGCCAGCCCCTCACTGTGACTGTCTTGAAGGTTCTACCCCATTTCATCACCATTTGTCAGGACTTTTCTTGCCCTACCAGAATCCAATTTCTACCATTTATCTTCCCCATTTCCAGCCCAAGTCTGTCAGTCAGCAAAAACATATGGTTTAACCTCTGATTTATTCATGTGAACTCAGCTTACCCTGAGTGGCAAAAAAAAAAAAAAGAAGAAGAAAAAAGAAACGCAAAAAAACCTCTTAATTCTCAAGGTTCAGTTTAACCACTATATGACACTCCCTCTCTCTCAGTATCTGGAAGCACCAAACATATTTCAAAGCCTTTTTTTTATGACAAGACCAGGACATTGTGGACTTCCAAATTCCTACTTCTCCCATCATCTTCATTCATACAATCCAACCAATTTTTTTTCTTTTTCTTCTTTTTTTTTTTTTTGAGACAGAGTCTCACTCTGTTGCCCAGGCTGGAGTGCAACAGTACCATCTCAGCTCTCTGCAACCTCCGCCTCCCAGGTTCAAGCGATTCTCCTGCCTCAGCCTCCGGAGTCCTGGGATTACAGGCGCCAGCCACCACGCCAGGCTAATTTTTTTATTTTTAGTAGAGACAGGGTTTCGCCATGTTGGCCAGGTTGGTCTCAAACTCTTGGCCTCAAGTGATCTGCCCTCCTTGGCCTCCCAAAGTGCTGGGATTACAGGCGTGAGCCACCATGCCCTTCCTATCCAAACAAATTTTAAAGTAGCATGATGTCATAGAAAGCGCTGTGCTTTTCCTGGGTGCAGTGGCTCCTGCCTGTAATCCCAACACTTTGAGAGACTGGGGTGGGAGGATTGCTTGAGGCCAGGAGTTCAAGACCAGCCTGGGCAATGGAGCAAAACCCCGTCTCCACAAAAAAATTGAAAATAAGAAAGAAAGAAAAATAAAGAGTTGTGCTTCAGAATCTAACAGATTATATTAATCTAATGCTGTGTAACCAATTAACCCAAAGTGTAGCAGCTTAAAACTATAATAAACATTATTTCGCCCTTCCCCTTCCCTTCCCTGTCCTTTCCTTTCCTTCCCTTCTTCCCTCTGTTGCCCGGGCTGGAGTATAGTCCGCACGCTGCAGAGTCCCTGCCTCTGGCTCCCGTGATTCTCCTGTCTCGGCCTGCCTCGGCCTGCGGGCTGCCTGGGATTGCGGGCGCGCACCACCACCTCTGCCTGGTTTTTGTCCTTTGGCTGGAGGCGCGGTTTCGCCATGTTGGCCAGGCTGCTCTCCAGCTCCTGACCTCGAGTGGTCTGCCCGCCTCGGCCTCCCGAGGTGCTGGGACTGCAGACGGAGTCTCGCTCACTTGGTGCTTGGTGTTGCCCGGGCTGGAGTGCGGTGGCGTGGTCTTGGCTCGCTGCAGCCTCCGCCTCCCAGCCGCCTGCCTTGGCCTCCCAGGGTGCTGGGATTGCAGCCTCTGCCCGGCCGCCGCCCCGTCTGGGAGGTGGTGAGCGTCTCTGCCTGGCTGCCCATCGTCTGGGGTGTGAGGAGCGTCTCTGCCCGGCCGCCCCGTCTGGGAAGTGAGGAGCGCCTCTGCCCGGCCGCCCCGCCTGGGAAGTGAGGAGCGCCTCTGCCCAGCCGCCACCCCGTCTGGGAAGTGAGGAGCGCCTCTGCCCGGCTGCCCATGGTCTGGGAAGTGAGGAGCGCCTCTGCCCTGCCGCCCCGTCTGGGAAGTGAGGAGCGCCTCTGCCCGGCCGCCACCCCGTCTAGGAAGTGAGGAGCGCCTCTGCCCGGCCGCCCCATCTGGGAAGTGAGGAGCCCTCTGCCCCGCCACCACCCCGTCTAGGAAGTGAGGAGCGTCTCTGCCCAGCCGCCCTGTCTGGGATGTGGGGAGCACCTCTGCCCGGCCGCCCCGTCTGGGAGGTCTACCACGGAGGCCAGACGCAATGTGGGGCCTGGACGTGGTGGCTCACGCCTGTAGTCCCAGCACTCTGGGAAGCCGAGGCGGGTTGATCACTTGAGGCTTGGAGTTCGAGACCAGCCTGGCCAACATGGCGAAACATATGAAAAATACAACAGACAAACCAACCAACCAACCCAGCGACAACAAAACAGGTCTACCTTGGAGTCATACTCTAATTTTTTCTATTTTCCTCCCTTTCTGATCCTTTATCCCACTTTCTTTTTCTTCCTCTTCCTTCTCCTTCTTCTTTGTCAAATAGAGGATTGAGTTATTATCATTGATCCATACAAAGTCCCTCTCTCATTTATTTTCTTTAATTCCCACCCCCCATTTCTATTCCCTGTCTTCCCATGTGCAACCTTCCTAATATGTTTGATATGTATCTTTTTGTTTGTATGTATTTTTAGAAAAATGTTTATTGTTTTGTGTGCAAAAAAAATTAATAAAAAATAAAAATAAACGTTATTTCGTATTTTCTGTAAGTCAGGAATTTAGAAGCCACTTAGCTCTATAGTTCTGGCTTGAAGTGTCTCAGGAGGTTGCAGTAAAATATGGGGCTGTAGTCATTTGAAGGCTAGGCTGGTGCTGGAAAATCTATTTCCAAGGTGGTTCACTCACATGGATGGGTCGTTTACAGAAGGCCTCTCAGTTCCTCTGTATATGGGCCTGTCCTCAGGCTGCTTGAGTATCCTTACAACACATCAGCTGGCTTTCAATTGATTCAAGAAAGAGAAAGATGGAAGCTGCAATGTCTCTTATGATCCACCATCAAAAGTCATTCACCATCATTTCTGCAATGCTCTACTGATTGCTCAGGTCAAATCTATTTGATTTGGGAGGGAAACTACAAAAGGGTATGAGTACCAATGGGCAAGAATCATGGGGGTCATCTTGGAAGATGGCTACCACACAGATGTCAGGAAGAATCCAGGCTTCCCCATTGACTCATCTATGAGTAAATATAAGGCTTTGTTTCCTCATATGTAAAATGAGAATGCTAATATTTATTTTGCAAGACTTTTTTATTCTTTTTTTAATTTTTTTTTTTTTTTTGAGACGAAGTCTTGCTGTCACCCAGGCTGGAGTGCAGTGGCTTGATCTTGGCTCACTGCAACCTCTGGCACCTGGGTTTAAGCGATTCTCCTGCCTCAGCCTCTGAAGTAGCTGGGATTACAGGCGCGTGCCACCATGCCCAGCTAATTTTTGTATATTTAGTAGAGATGGGGTTTCAGCATCTTGGCCAGGCTGGTCTTGAACTCCTGACCTCGTGATCCACCCCCCTCGGCCTCCCAAAGTGCTGGGATTACAGGCGTGAGCCACCACGCCTGGCCTCTTTTTTTAATTTTTATTTTTTTGATGAGGTCTTTCCAGATGAGGTCTATTTTGCAAGACTGATATGAAGTTTAAATGAGAGGGTAGTATGTATAAGACACAGCATCAGCATCATGGTATCTGACAGTCACTGATGTTTGTACTGTGTCAATTAGGTAAGTTGAAATCTAGTTCCTCAAATGTCCCTTCCCAATATGGGTCCAGGATAGGATTCACTACAAAAGAATTTCGTGTAAGTTTGGAAGGAGCAGGTACGATTTGTGTAAGATTTAGAAGCAGCAGCCCTTGTGTTCCGAAGGTTGATGTAAATATCACATGCTGCTGCAGATCATAGAGTTGTTACTGATCTGCTAACATACTTTGTTGGTACAGAGCATTAACTGGCCCACAGCTCCTTCAACTCCCACCAGATTTTCTATTTCAGTGTCTCCAAGCCTTAGAGCAAGGCACATGTAGTTCCATGGTAAAGGCATTAGCTTATGTGACATATCACATGCTCATCAATGTGAAAGATAGCTGTGAGTTCCATTTTGTCTTCATGGGTTCCAGTTTGTCCTGTGGATTCTAGTTTGTCCTCATTCTCCCTCAATGCAATCCAACTTTTCTTCCTGATTGCTAGCCCTGATGACCTGTCATAAACTTCAGGCCCCTTGCTGGATGCAGAGGGAACAGCCTTCCATGTACTCATTCGTTAACTTTCCTTTGTGATTTCTGGTTAGTGACTTTTCTGATTGTCCAGCCATCTCCTTTCAGACCTTTTCTTCCCTAGCTTCTCCTGCAATTGTATTGTATCCAATTCTTAGAATACAGCCTGTATTCCATAGTGGTGGCCACTTCCCTGATCAGCCCATAACTGATAATAAAATTGATGAAGTTAGATACTGCAACAATGAAAAACATGTGTCGGCCGGGCGCAGTGGCGCACGCCTGTAATCCCAGCACTTTGGGAGGCTGAGGCAGGCAGATCACAAGGTCAGGAGATCAAGACCATCCTGGCTAACATGGTGAAACCCTGTCTCTACTAAATATACAAAAAATTAGCCGGGTGTGGTGGCAGACGCCTGTAGTCCCAGCTACTCAGGAGGCTGAGGCAGGAAAATGGTGTGAACCCGAGAGGCAGAGCTTGCAGTGAGCGGAGATCGCACCACTGCACTCCAGCCTGGGTGACAGAGCGAAACTCTGTCTCAAAAAAAAGAAAAAGAAAAAAACATGTATCATCGGCTTTGGACAGGGGTGGGCGGAAGCCAAAAGGACCTCAAGTGAAGTCTTGAAGGACAGTGAGGGAATTGCTATTGAAGGTCGGTGCTTTGAGTTGACTTGTGTCCCCACCAAAATTCATACTGAAATTCTAACTCCCAGTACCTCAGAATGTGATCTTATTTGCTCTTGTTTTTGTTTTTTTTAGTGACAGGGTCTCACTCTGTCACCCAGGCTGGGGTAGAGTGGTGCAATCATAGCTCGCTATAACCTTGAACTCCTGTGCTAAAGTGATCCTCCTGCCTCCACCTCCCAAGTACATAGGATTATAGGCACATACCACCATGCCCAGCTAATTTTTTTACTTTTTTTGTAGAGACAGGGTCTTGCTATGTTGTCCACACTGGTCTCAAACTCCTGGCCTCAAAGGATCCTCCCACTTCAGCCTTCCCAAGCACTGGGATTACAGGCATGAGCCACTGCACCCAGCCATAATGTAATCATATTTGAAGATAGGGTCTTTATAGAGGTAGTTCACTTAAAATGATGTCATTAGATTGGGTCCTAATCCATTATGACTGGCGTCCAAATTTTGGACACAAACATGCACACAGAAAGAACACCATGCCAGCCTGAAGACAGAGATCAGAGTGATGGATCTACAAGCCAAAGAATGCCAAACATTGCTGCCAGCAAGCAAACCACGAGAATCTAGGAAACATGGGACAGATTATTGCTCACAGCTCTTAGGCAGGATCAACCCAACCAACACCTTGACCTTGGACATCTAGCCTCCAGAACTGTGAAATTGCCAGGGGCAGTGGCTCATGCCTGTAATCCCAGCACTTTGGGAGGCCAAGGCAGGTGGGTCACTTGAGGCCAGGAGTTCAAGACCAGCCTGGCCAACATGGCAAAACCCTGTCTCTACTAAAATATAAAAAATTAGCTGGGCATGGTGTCATGTGCCTGTAATCCCAGCTACTTGGGAGGCTAAGGCATGAGAATCGTTTGAACCTGGCAGGCAGAGGTTGCAGTGAGCTGAGATTGAGCCACTGCACCCCAGCCTGGGTAACAGAGTGAGACTCTGTCTCAAACAAACAAACACACACACACACAAAACAGAACTTTGAGATGATAAATTTCTGTAGTCTAAACCACCGGTTCTGTTGTTTAAACCACCCTGTTTGTGGTACCTTGTTATGGCACCCTTAGCAAACTAATACAGTTGGATAAAAGGCAACTCCTGTCGTATAGTGGCAGAAAGTTTGGCAGCACTGTTGTCTGAGGTAATGTAAAAAACAGAAAGAGTAGTGAGTATGTGGTGTGCACCTATAGACCCAGCTACTCAGGAGGCTGAGGCAGGAGGATCATATGAGCACAGGAGTTCAAGGCCAGCCTGCGCCACATAGTGAGACATATCTCAACAAAAAAAAAGGAAAGAAAGGGTATCTCATGAGAATTAGAAAGCGCAGTTAATGATCTTGTATGTCATGGGTTTGGCTAGGGAAGGTTCCAGTCAGAGTGTTGAAATTGCCAAGTGAGGTCTTCTATTTGTTTAAGACAAAATACAAGAAAGTTGAACTAAGGAATTGTTTAATTTTCAAGCAGCACTTAGAATATTAAAAAGTCAAGACTTGCTAGGTCAAAAATAAACCTGTTTCTAACCTCTAGTATCTCCCAACAAAAAGACTTTCACAGCAAGAGATGACCTAATAGCAAAGATTAAATTCAATACACTTCAAGTAAAGTATGGCCTCTGGGTAAAAATAACCTTGGGGGGCTGGGCATGGTGGCTCACATCTGTAATC
Source organism: Nomascus leucogenys (assembly GCF_006542625.1). Classification (NCBI taxonomy): domain Eukaryota; kingdom Metazoa; phylum Chordata; class Mammalia; order Primates; family Hylobatidae; genus Nomascus; species Nomascus leucogenys. Next base: position 70,487,689 of record NC_044395.1, on the reverse strand, counting down.
CTAGCACTTTGGGAGGCCAAGCCAGGAGAACCACTTGAGGTCAGGAGTTCAAGACCAGCCTGGGCAACATAGTGAGACCTGGTTGCTATAAAAATAAAAGTAAACAATAATAATCTCAAGGGCTTTTTTCAGCTCAGGAAACAGCTGTAAGATTGAAGGGCATGCTTCATAGACATTCCCAATTAGACAAAAGGCTTCAGGAATTTTAAGAGCATTATCTCAGAGTACCTTGATTGTAAGTCCAAGGAAGAGAGAAAATAGCCTTTAAAGACTTTAGGGGGCCAGACGTGGTGGCTCAGGCCTATAATCCCAACAGTTTCGAAGGCCGAGGTGGATGGATCCCTTGAGTCCAGGAGTTTAAGACCAGCCTGGCCAACATAGCGAGAACCCCAGTTCTACAAAAGAAATTTTTTCTTATTAGCTGGCCATGGTGGCATGCACCTGTAGTCCCAGCTACTCTGGAGGCTGAGGTGAGAAGATTGCTTGAGCCTAGGAGGTCAAGGCTGCAGTCAGCTAGATAGTGCCACTGCACTCCAGCCTGGGTGACAGAGCAAGACCCTGTCTCTTAAAAGACTTTAGAGTGTGGCTTTTGTCTAATAGAGTGAACCTCAATACTATTAATAGAAAACTCACAATGTTTTTAAGAGAATTATATTAGTAGAAGCACCATGAACTTGAACTGAAAAGAACAGATAGTTCAAAATGAAAAGCGACCTTATGGCACCCAACTTTATATAGAGAGGAAGCAGGCTGAAAAGGCAACTTATTTGCAAACACAGGTTTTTTTTTTATGGAAAAGGAAGCAAAGCTAAATGCAGAACCAAGAGTCCAAAGGGAAGAGCCAAGAATCACAGAGAAAAACTCCCTTGGAGCAGGACTAGGCCTTAGTCAAGGAACTAGAAATATGTGCCTGGATGGATTTCAGAATTGCTATGAGCCAGTAACTGCTATGTGCCTCTCATTCTTCCTCCCTCCACCTTTTCCTTTTTCTTTTTTTTGAGACAGAGTCTCACTTTGTGCCCCCAGGCTGGAGTGCAGTGGCATGATCTTGGCTCACTGCAACCTCTGCCTCCTAGGTTCAAGCGATTCTCCTCCCTCAGCCACCCAAATAGCTGGGACTACAGGCCCACGCCACCATGCCCAGCTAATTTTTTGTATTTTTAGTAGAGACGGGGTTTCACCGTGTTGCCAGGCTGGTCTCAAACTCCTGAGATCAGGCAATCCACCCACCTCAGCCTCCCAAAGTGCAGGGATTACAGATGTGAGCTATCATGCCTGGCCCCTCCACCTTTTTCTTTTTTCTTTTTTTTTTTTTTTTTTTTTTTTGATAGGGAGTCTCACTCTGTCACCTAGGCTGGAGTGCAACGGTCTCGGCTCACTGCAATCTCCACCTCCGAGGTTCAAGAGATTCTCCTGTCTCAGCCTCCCGAATAGCTGGGATTACAGGCACATGCCATCACACCTGGCTAATTTTTTGTATTTTAGTAGATACAGGATTTCACTGTGTTGCCCAGGCTGGTCTTGAACTCCTGAGCTCAGGCAATCCACCCGCCTCAGCCTCCCAAAGTGCTAGGATTACAGGCGTGAGCCACTGAACCCGGCCTTTCCTCCACCTTTTTCAATGGGAGTATTTGCTATAATTTTGCTGTCCTTGTATCACTATTACATGTTGGCCAGTGTGCAAAATAGAGTAAACCATAGCAAGCCTGACTACTTATCCTTAGAAGGGTATGCTTAGGCCAGGCATGGTGTTTCATGACTGTAACCCCAGCACTTTGAGAGGCCAGGGCAGAAGATCGCTTGAGCCCAAGAGTTTGAGACCACCTGGGCAACATAATGAGACCTCATCTCTACAAATAAAGAAAAATTAGCTGAGCATAGTGGTGCATACCTATGGTCCCAGCTACTCAGAAGGCTGAGATGGGAGGATCGCATGAGCCCAGGAGGTCAAGGCTCCAGTGAGCTGTGATTGCACCGCTGCACTCCAGCCTGGGTGAAATGAGATCCTACCTCAAAAAAATAAAAGTAAAAAACTAGCCAGGCATGGTGGTGCATGCCTGTAGCCCCAGCTACTTAAGAGGCTGAGGCAGGGGGATCACTTGAGCCCAGAAGTTTGAGGCTGTGAGCCGTGATTGCACCACTCCACTCCAGCCTGAGCAATAGAGCAAGAACCACTCTCTAAAAAAGAAAAAAGACAGAAAGGTCTGCTTCCAAGGTTAGCCTTTTGTTTCGTTTTGTTTTGTTTTGTTTTTTGAGACGAATCTCGCTCTGTTGCCCAGGCTGGAGTGCTCTGTCGCCCAGGCTGGAGTGCAGTGGTGCGATCTCGGCTAACTGCAAGCTCTGCCCCCCGGGTTCAAGTGATTCTCCCACTTCAGCCTCCCGATTAGATGGGACTATAGGCGCATACCACCACACCCAGTTAATGTTACATTTTTTGTAGAGACAGGGTTTTGCCATGTTGCCCGGGCTGGTCTTGAACTCCTGAGCTCAAGTGATCCACCGACGTCGACCTCCCAAAGTGCTGCGATTACAGGCGAGAGCCACCATGCCTGGCCACTTTGCTCTGTATCTTCTTGTTGTAGTAAATCTTAGCCATGAATATGACTATTTGCTGAGTCCTATTAGTCTTTACAGAGAATCATTCAACCTCGGGTGAGGGACCCATAACACAGGCAAGAGACACAAATAACTCGTCTCTAGTTTGTGGCTCTTTTGATCAAGAGGACATTGCAATCAAGGAGCCTCATTCACACCTGACCCTAATTTATATGCGATCCTGGACTTCAAGCCAATACCATGAAATGGACATGAATTGTGGTAGCCTGTGCCGTTCATTCTATTCCTTTCTATAGACACACATCAAGGAAGTCTAATTCCCCTCCTCTGGAATATGGGTAAACTTCGTGACTTGTTTGAGCAATAGAATGTGGCAGAACAGGGACTTCTAAAGCTAGGTTGTAAAAAACCATACAACTTTTCACCTGGATTTCTTGGAATTTTCACTCTTGGGTTGCTCCCTCTTGGAAACTTCCTTCCATCCTGTAAGAAGCTAAAGCCACATGGAAAGGCTGCATGGAGAGAGAGAACAATGCTGGTCAACCCCCAGCTGTTTCAGCCACACAAGCCCACAAATAAGATATCTTAGGAAAGGAGGAAAGGAGCTACCTGGGACATTCTAGACCCAGTAGATGCTACATGGAGCAAAACTGAAGCCCCAGACATATGACAACGTCATATGTTCTTGCCATCTCCAGCCATTTGAGCCAACCCAGCTGAGACCTCCAACACTGGGAAGCAAAGACAAGCCATTCCTGCTCTGCCCTGCCCAAACTCCAACTCTCTGGATCATGAATATAATAAAATAGTAGGGCCGGGCACTGTGGCTCACGCCTGTAATCCCAACACTTTGAGAGGCCGAGGCGGGTGGATCACAAGGTCAGGAGTTCAAGACCAGCCGGGCCAAAATGGTGAAACCCTGTCTCTACTAAAAATACAAAAATTAGCTGGGAGTGGTGGCGGGCACCTGTAATCCCAGCTACGTGGGAGGCTGAGGCAGAGAATTCCTTGAACCCGGGAGGCGGTGATTGCAGTGACCCGAGATTACATCACTGCACTCCAGCCTGGGAGACAGAGTGAGACTCCATCTCAAAAACAAAAACAAAAACAAAAAAACAGTAGTTGTTTTATGGCACTAAGTTTTGGAAAGGATGGTTATGTAACATTGGATAACCAAGCAGCAGTAACATGATAATGTCTCCAAGAAAATGTTTCCTTCTCCTGCCCACCAGAGAAGATTCTGTCTTGGCCTACTCAGATTCTTCCCCTCTCCTGCCTTCCAAGGAGGGTCCTGCCTTCCCAGACCAGTTTTTTTGTGTTTTGTTTTGTTTTGTTTTGTTTTGTTTTGTTTTGTTTTGTTTCAGTGGAGAATTAAGAAGAAAGGAAGAAGGAAAGAGGACCACAATGCAGAGTTTTTTGGAGGGAAGGGGCAGTCGTCAAAAAAAAACAAAAGAGCAGCTACAGTATGTGAAAACATTGGATGGGAAAGGGATGAAGGGGGAAATTCTAAGAAGTCTCATGGGACACTAAATGTTTCTATAGTGTTCAAAATGTACAAATAAAGTATGCGGAATATTTTTAAATTTGTTCTGGCTGAATGGACTGTGTTCTTTTATTTAGGGCTAGCTCAGTCACGGCTGATACTTAGTCACTGCTTTCTAAGAGTTATCCTGCTAAGTGCTACAAAGGAAAAGTAGGGGTTGATATAAGAGTATACACTGGTGAACTTGCTTTGCTGGTCTGTTGGGATCAGGGAAGCCTTCAAATGAGAAAATGTCAATGAGTCTGGATCCTGATGGATGAGTTGCAGTTAACTGGGCAAAAAAAAATGGGGGAAGAGCCTTCCAGACAGAAAGATCAGTCTGAAAGGAGAATGGTTTAGTCAAGAAACCCAAATGAAGGCCAGCAGGTCTGGAGTGTGGTGAACACTGGGAAGAGTGCTGAGATGAGAGAAGGGAGTTGGTTGGTATCTGAGTCTATTAAGCCAGGAGCACCAGGCCTGTCAGTTAGTTCAGTAGAGCTCTTATCTTCCCCCCAAATACCCTGAAATACCCTGTAATCAGTGGACACAATCTGGCAACAGGAGGCAGAAATGTTGAATGTCTGTGACTAAAGTTGGCAGATGTTCAGCAGTAGCTGATAGCATCTTCATTACTGCCATTTCCTGAGGAGGAAAGGTCATTTCTGGTTCCACGGTAAGTCTCATAAGCTGGCCCCAGGATTTAACCAGAGCCTGAGGAAGTTAGGCCTGTCTCATGTCTTCAGAGTCAGGTGAGATTGCAGGCTCCTCAACTGGCAAAAACAACACCCCTCTCTGCCTCACAGGGTTATTATGAAGAATGAATAAAATAATAACAGCTGTGAAAGCATGGCATAATCATGATAGCCTATCCAAATGGGAGGGGTGAGAGTGACAAACAGGAAAAAAGAGAATAATAATAATAGAGTTCTGATGCCAAAGAGGACAAAGGCCTCTGATGCCTTGGGGTTGGGTGGTTTGCACAAGGCACAAAAGCAGCAAAATATGATCTTTTAATGATAAGAACTGGGTGACAGGACTAACTTTGAAAGACTTCTCAGACATTACAAACTGAAGTTCCAGCTGAGCCCAGCATTCCATGAAAAATCCCAATTTAGTGATAATTCCACTGGGACCAAGGCCAGATCTACTGCCACATTGAATGCATGAAAATCCATATCAGCCTAACCCACTGAGGACAGGAGTAGGAGTACAGTCAGGAGAAGCTTACTACATGTGGCATGTGAGACTTGAGAATTAAAGTTCACAGATAGCTATAGAGGGGAAGGAATGACGTTCTAGAAACAGCTGCATGTGCAGACATATGGGAGCAAAAACAAAACAAAACAGGCCGGGTGTGGTGGCTCACGCCTGTAATCCCAGCATTTGGGGAGGCCGAGGCAGGGGGATCACAAGGTCAGGAGTTCAAGACCAGCCTGACCAACATAGTGAAACCCTGTCTCTAATAAAAATAAAAAATTAGCCGGGCATGGTGGCACATGCCTGTAATCCCAGCTACTCAAGAGGCTGAAGCAGGAGAATCGCTTGAACCCAGGAGGCGGAGGTTGCAGTGAGCCAAGATCACGCCACTGCACTCCAGCCAGGGCAACAGAGCATGTCTCCATCTCAAAAAACAAAACAACAACAACAACAAAGTATGTGAGAGATGAAGGAGAAAAAGGACTGCGGAATGTTGTAGAATGGTATTTTGGCCAATATTCTTTGGTCTTTGCGGTCACAAAGGTGGTAAAAGACAGGACTTTTTAAGGAGAAATTAAATCAAAAAGCCAGGCAAACCCACAGCCAACATCAAACTCAATAGTCTAAAACCATAAGTTTTTCCTCTAAGGTCAGAAATAAGGTAAGCATGCCCACTCCCACCACTTCTATTCAACATAGTACTGGAAGTCCTAGCCAGAGCAATTAGACAAAGAAAAAAAAATTCTAATTGGAAAGAAAGAAATGAAATTATCTCTGTTCACAGATGATATGATCTTATATGTAGAAAACCCCAAGATTCCACCTCTCAAAATGTTTAGAACTAGTGAATGAATTCAGCAAAGTTGCAGGATACAAAATCAACACTCAAAAATCAGCTGTATTTCTTATACACTAACAATGAACAATCCAAAAAGAAAATTACAAAAACAATTTCGTTTACAGGAGCATCAAAAAGAATAAAATGGCCAGGCACAGTAATCTCAACACTTTGGGCAACTGAGGCAGAAGGATCACTTGAGGCCAGGAGTTCAAGACTAGCCTGAGCAACATAGTGAGACCTCATCTCAAAAAAAAAGTAGAAATTTTTAAGATATATATTTAAAAAAGAGTAAAATACTTAATAAGTAACTTAACCAGGAAGGTAAAAGACTTGTACAATGAAAACTACAAAACATTGCTGAAGGAAATTAAAGAAAACACAAATAGGCCAGGCACAGTGGCTCACACCTGTAATCCTAGCACTTTGGGAGGCAGAGGCGGGCAGATCACCTGAGGTCAGGAGTTCGAAACCAGCCTGACCAATATGGAGAAACCCCGTCTCTACTAAAAATACAAAATTAGCTGGGTGCAGTGGTGCATGCCTGTAATCCCAGCTACTCAAGAGGCTGAGACAGCAGAATTGCTTGAACCCAGGAGGCAGAGGTTGTGGTGAGCCAAGATTGTGCCATTGCACTCCAGCCTGGGCAAAAAGAGCGAAACTCCGTCTCAAAAAAAAAAAAAAAAAAGGAAAGAAAAAAGAAAACACAAATAATGGAAAGTTATCCCATGTTCATTGATTAGAAGACTTAATTTTGTTAAGATGTCAATACTACCCAAAGCAATCTACAGATTTAATGCAATCTCTATCAAAATCCCAGTGACATTTTTTGCAGAAATAGAAAAAAAAAATCCTATGCCAGGCACGGTGACTCAAGCCTGTAATCCCAGCACTTTGGGAGGCTGAGGTGGGAGGATCACCTGAGGTCAGGAGTTCAAGATCAGCCTGGCCAACATGGTGAAACCCCATCTCTACTAAAAATACAAAAATTAGCTGGGTGTGGTGGCACATACCTGTAATCCCAGCTACTCAGGAGGCTGAGATGGGAGAATTGCTTGAACCTGGGAGGTGTTCAAGCCGAGATCGCACCCTTGCACTCCAGCCTGGGTGACAAGAGCAAAACTCCCTCTCAAAAAAATAAAGAAAAAAAATCCTAAAATTCATATGGAATCTCAAGGGACACCAAATAGCCAAAACAATCTTGAAAAAGAAGAATAAAGCTGGAGGCCTCACATTTCCTGATTTCAAAACTACTACAAAACTACAGTAACCAAAACAGTTTGGTACTGGCATAAAGACAGGCATATAAACCAATGGAATAGAATAAAGAGCCAAGAAAGAAACCTTTGCATATATCATCAAGTGGTGTTTGACAAGGGTGCCAAGCCCCTTCAAAGGGGAAAGGACAATCTTTTCAACAAATAATACTGAAAAAACTGGATATCCACAGGCAAAATAATGAGGTTGGATTCTTGCCTTACATAATATAAAAAACTTAACTTAAAATAGATCAAAGACCCAAAGGTAAGACCTAAAACTCTTAGCAGAAAACACAGGACAAATTTTCACTACATTAGATTTGGCAGTGGGTTCTTGGCTTTGACACCAAAGACACAGGCAACAAAAGAAAAAATAAACAAATTGGACTTCATGAAAGTTTTTAAATTTTGTTCATCAAAAGACAATCTCAACAGGGCAAAAAGACAACCCACAGAATGGGCAAAAATATTTGCAAGGCATGTATCGCATATTTAATATTTAGGGCCGGGCGCGGTGGCTCACGCCTGTAATCTCAGCACTTTGGGAGGCCGAGGAGGGCAGATCACAAGGTCAGGAGATCGAGACCATCCTGGCTAACACGGTGAAACCCCGTCTCTACTAAAAATACAAAAAAATTAGCTGGGCGTGGTGGCACATGCCTGTCGTCCCAGCTACTTGGGAGGCTGAGGCAGGAGAATGGTGTGAACCCGGGAGGCAGAGCTTGCAGTGAGCCGAGATCGTGCCACTGCACTCCAGCCTGGGCGACAGAGGGAGAGACTCCATCTAAAAAAAACAAAACAAAAAAAAAAGAGTTTAATATTTAGAATATATAAAGAACTCCTCAATCGCAACAACAACAATAAAAAACTCAAATTTTAAGTGGGCAAAGGATTTGAATATTCAAAGAAGGTATGCAAAAAAACTAATGCTTAACATTACTAATGTTGATTAGATGCTCAACCTTATTAATTATTAGGAAAATGAAAATCAAACTACAATGAGCTATCACTTCACACCCATTAGGATACCTACTATCAAAAAAAGGAAAGAGCGAGTGTTGGCAAGGATGTGGAGAAACTGGAAACCTTGTGCACTGACAGTAGGAATGTAAAATGATATAGTCATTGTGGAAAACAATATGATGGTTCCTCAGAATGTTAAAAATAGGATTACCCCATGATCCTGCAATTCCACTTCTGGGTATTACCCAAAAGAATTGAAAATAGGGTCTCAAAGAGATAATTGTGTATCCATTTCATAACAGCATTATTCAAAATAGCTAAAAAGGAAAAACAACCTATGTCCATGGATGGATGAATGAATAAGCAAAATGTGGCATATACATACAATGGAATATTCTTCAGATTTAAAAAGGAAGGAAATAGTGATACATGCTGCATGGATGAAGGCTGAGGACATTATGCTAAATGAAATAAGCCAGTCGCAAAAAGACCAACATTATATGATTCCACTTATATGAGGTACTTACAGAGTAGTCTAAATCATAGACACAGAAGTACAATGGTGGTTGCCAGGGAATATGGGGAGAGGAGAATGGGGAGCTGTTGTTTAGTGGGTGTAGATTTAGTTTTACAAGATGAAAAGAGTTCGAATGGTGATGATGGCTGCACAATGTTATGAATGTATTTAATACTACCAATTGTATACTTAAAAATAGTTAAGACGGTAAATTTTATGTTATGTGTATTTTACCACAATAAAAAAATTAGAAAAAAAGGCCCAGCCGAGTAGTGAAATCTCAGGACAAGACAGAGAGGAGGGGAATCTGGCATAAACCCAGAGGTGGAGAAATCAGGGAGAACAGGCCAAGTCATGGATCCACACCCAAGGGCAAGAGGCAGAGCCTGAAGAAATGCCTGAGATTTTCTCATGGTCATCATGAGAAAATCATTTCATCATGGTCAAAGGCAAGAGTGTAGCCCGAGGACTTGTGGGTAATGCCCAGCTCAGGTGTAACATACATGTACAGTTGATGCTTGAACAACACAGGTTTAAACTGTGCGGGTCCACTTATATGCTGATTTTCTTCTGCCTCTGCCACTCAGAGACAGTAGGATTAATCTGTCATCTTCCCCCTCCTCAGCCTACTCATCATGAAGAAGTTTATGATGATCCACTTCCACTTAATAAATATTAATACATTTTCTCTTCCTTATGATTTTCTTAATAATATTTTATTTCTATAACTTTATTGTAAGAATATAGTATATAATAAATATAACATACAAAATATGTGTTAATCAACTGTTTATGTTTATTAACTGTTATTCTATTCCATTAGCCTATATGTCTGTCTTTACGCCAGTGCCCTACTGTTTTGATTACTATAGCATTGTAGTACTTTTGAAACCAGGAAGTGTGAAGCCTCCAGCTTTTTTCTTCCTTTTCTGGTCAATAGGAGGCTATTAGTAGTCAAGTTTTGGGGAAGTCAAAAGTTATAAGAGAATTTTCAACTACATGGGGTAGGGATAGGGGTCAGCTAAAATTAAGGAGTGGCTTAAAGAGGAGCCCATGAAAAAGGCTAAGACTAAGAAAATGCAGCCACAGCAGTGAGCAGTGACTCATGCTTGTAATGCCAATACTTGTGGAGGCCAAGGCAGGAGGATCGCTTGAGGCCAGGGGTTCAAGACCAGCCTGTGCAACATGGTGAGACTCCGTTTCTAAAAAATTAATTTAAAAATTAGCCAGATGTGGTAGCACTTGCCTGTAGTCCTAGCTACTCAGGAGGTCAAGGCGGAAGGGTCTTTTGAGCCCAAGAGTTCGAGGTTGTAGTGAGCTGTGATTGTACTACCACACTCCAGCCTAGGTGACAGAGCAAGACCCTGTATCAAAAAAAAAAAAAAGAAACACAGAGAGAGAGAGAGAAAGAAGGGGAGGGAAGGAGGGAGGAAGGAAGGAAGGGAGGGAGGGAGGGAGGGAGGGACGGAGGATGGAAGGAAGGAGTGCCACCAGAGGGGTCCAAAATCTCCCCTCCACTCTCTCCATCAAAATCTTCTCCTAAGTGTGGGAAACCAATCTAAATTAAAGCAATTTATATTCAGGAGTGAATGACCAATGCTTCAGCCATCATGGGTATTAACCTACAAGGTAAATTAATCTCCACTGGATGAAATTTTAGCCTACTTGACCTGGGAGTGGCAAAGAACGGTTCAATTATGGCTACTGTAGCCATTGACTTCAGCTTGTGGGAGAGAAGCAGAGGAGACAGTTGGAAGCAGCTCTGAAGCTCCTCTGAAGTCCTAATTCTGGGATACTCACGTGTTTCCTCTCCCAACATCTTCTTCTAATGAGGACATCTACAGTTTGAATCTGATGCAAACCTCTAACTGACAGCTACGTATCCATAGAGTTTCTGGGCAAATATTGGCATCCAAGTAGGACAGGGCAAATACTGGTTTCCAAGGTCCAGTTCAGCCTCAGGCTGAATATCCACCTGTCCTCTGCCCCATTATTGACTCAATAAGGACACAACAACTCAGGCCTCTGACTCCACACAAGAAACTAATGGGAGAGAGTAGTAGAGAAGAGGTCATCACTCGCCATTCATCCTCTCCTTCTGGGAAAGCATAGAACATCTTTTCCTCCATTCTTCACTCTCTTCCTTTTTTCTCCATGCCTTTCTTTCCTCTTTCCTTTCTTCCTTCCACAAATATGTATTCAGCATCTTCTCTGTATCAGGTATTATGCCAGGCACTGGAGATCCAACAGTGGACATGCATGCACGGCCCTTTCCCTCGTGGACTCATGGTTTGGTGCAGTCCTGTCCCTTCTGCTGATGACTTGAGGAGGCCATGCCATGTGGGTGCTGCTGAGTCACCACTCAGAACCATACAGCAGGCCTTCAGAGCAGCTTCCTCCTCCTTCCCATGTTTCCAGTCCCCCATTATCTAATCTTTATTAATAGTGTCATTCAAAGGTTTTACCAGCCAGGAAAGGAAGGATTGAGTCTGCAGAGTCAGCTTTTTTTTTTTAATGGCATCTGATTTACACACCATTTTGTAACACATTATTAGACTCTCTTTTTACCTGGTTATTAAGTGACTATGAAGGTTGTTCAGTTTTTCCTGTTCTTGGTATAATTCCTGCCTTTTTACATAACTCTTTGGCTTACTCACAAGTTCCCTGAATACACTCTTCCCTCATTAGCAGAGAGAAATATATTTTATACGCAAAATAAACTTAACAGAAGAAATACAATAGGCCAGGCGCAGTGATTCAAGCCTGTAATCCTAGCACTTTGGGAGGCTGAGGCAAGGAGATCACTTGAGGCCAGGAGTTTGAGACCAGCCTGGCCAACATGGCAAAATCACATCTCTACCAAAAATAAAAATAAAAAAAATTAGCCAGGGGTGGTGGCGCGCACCTGTAATCCCAGCTATTCAGGAGGCTGAGGCACGAGAATCGCTCGAACCCAGGAGGCGAAGGTGGCAGTGAGCCAAGTTCGCACCACTGCACTCCACCTTGGGTGACAGAGCAAGACTCTGTCTCAAAAAAACAAAAAACAACAACAACGACAACAACAAAAAAAAACCAAGAAATAAAACAACTTGATAATGAGTTAGAGGGACATTGTTTCCAGGGGATACAACTGAAGAATATTTTTCTTTTTAAGACCATAGGTTTTTATTAAAATGTTTGATTTTTATCCAACTGTATCTTATCCTAAAATAGAAATTTCAGTAATGTTCTCTACCACATACTTCATTAATTTTTAACCTGTCACCAAATTTATTATTGTAACCTCTTCTTTTTTATAATCTTTATTTGAATAATATATTACCATTCAGAACTCTCTTCATTGATGCAAATTTGTTTGCATTCATTTGTAGTCTAAATTTAGTGCTCAACTGTAAGATTTTCCAGTTAGCTCTGCACATCTATACTTTGGCTATTAATAAATAACCTGTACTATGCTTCAAATTTAATCCTTTTATGGAAGAATCTAAGTAGGAGATAAACGAATAGTTTAGTATTTTAATCAAATAAAACTTGATAACAAAGCAAACCTGTTATATAGGTATGAGTTGTTATTCTGTTATGTATCTACAGAAAAGTCTGCATACATTATGTAATTACACACCTGAAGATAGTAGGTCAAGGGTTAGATGGCTGAAGAGATGAGGAAAGATTGGAAACATGGGAAGGAGGAGGAAGCTGCTCTTAAGGCCTGCTGTATCGTTCTGAGTGGTAACTCAGCAGCACCCACATGGCATGGCCTCCTCAAGTCATCAGCAGAAGGGACAGGACTGCACCAAACCATGAGTCCACGAGGGAAAGGGCCGTGCATGCATGTCCACTGTTGGATCTCCAGTGCCTGGCACTCCAATACCTGATACAGAGAAGTTGCTCAATACATATTTGTGGAAGGAAGAAAGGAAAGGGGAATGGAAGGCAGGCATGAATGAAGTAAGGAAGGGAGTGAATGTCTAATATATATAAGGCATGTAAATATTTCCAATCATTCCAAACATCTGGGTCAATATATAACAAAGACACTATAATCAATTACATAATACTAACCAAGCAAAATTTTAAAAATACAGAGACTAGGTGCTGTGGCTTATACCTGTAAGCCCAGCACTTTTGGAGGCCTAGGCAGGAGGATCACTTGAGGCTAGGAGTTAGAGACCAGCTTGGACAACATAGAGAGACCCTGTCTCTACCAAAGGTTAAAATAAAAATATTAGCCAGGCATGGTGGTGCTTGCTTATAGTCCCAGCTATTGGGGAGGCTGAGATGGGAGGAGTTCTTGAGCCCAGGAGTTCCAGGCTACAGTGGGCTATGATCACACCACTGCACTCCAGCCTGGCCAACAGAGCAAAATCTTGTCTCTAAAAAAAAATGTTTAAATACATAATTTCAGGAAATCCCCTATGAAGAGTATAGACATGGCAAGTGCCATTGATAGAGCAAGTAAAGTTTAATGATTAAAAGGTGCCCAGCCTCCACATAGTGTATGATTCTATTCACATGAACTGTCCAGAAAAGGCAAATTCAAAGGGACAGAAAGTAGACTGGTGGTTGCCCAGGGCCAGGAGGAGAGGAGAATTGGCACGTGACTGTTTAAGGGGTTTCTTACTGGTGTGATGGAAATGTTGTAAAACTGATTGTGGTGATGGTTGCATAACTCTGAGTATACTAAAAACCACTGAATTTTAAACTTAAGCAGGTGAATTGTATGGTATGTAAATTAATTTATACAATTCTGTTGTTAAAAGGATGTAAGAGGCACCCTAATGCATGCTGACTAAGGTTTAGAAGGTGCCACCAAGTCCCCTGCTCCAGCCAAGAATCAATCTCAAACAAATAATATAAATAACCTACAACCTTGGCTAGTATGAAACAGTCTTATTTGAATTTGGGGTCTAGTAATATTACTGTAACCCTAGAAAAATATCAAAATAAATATTACTTATAAGTGTAGAGGCAATAAAAATAAAATCCATGATTTTAATGTTTTAAAATTAGATTTAAGTGTAGTTTTAGCCTTTGTGATCATTTTATTTTCATGTTTCTGTCTATTATTTGATGTGTTAGGATGTTTGCAGGGTTTAAGAGATCAGTTTCATTGAATTTATTATTGTAATTTAGATTCTTTAAGGGAATTTAAATTAAGTTTATGTAGTGATCCTTATGATAGACTCCCAACATTCATTCCACTCTGAGATGATTAGTAAAAGCCAACTGGCAATCCTATTCTCGCCAGTGGTTCATTTAGGAACAGGTGTGCTACACAGTTCTGGCCAATGAGGTTTCAGGAAAAGTCCACTGTGAGGCTTCTAGGAGAGATTTCCACAGTCCCCCAAAAAAAGAAATAGTAAGAATCCCACTTCCTCCTTTGAACTGTGTCTGGATATGACATTGGCACTGCATCAGCCACATTGCTAGCTGAGGATGATACAAATACACTGAGAAGGGCAGCAATGACAGAATCACAGAAAATGGAGCCCAAGCCCAGACGTATACTGTGCCCGAGTCCACCCTACCTCCTGATTTCATGTTATGGGAGATAATAAATTTCCTTTCAACCTAGGCAACAAATTGAGACCCCATCTCTACAAAAAAAAAAAAATCAAAAAATTAGCCAGGCATAGTGACACACACGTGTAGTCCCAGCGACATGAAAGGCTGAGGCAGGAGGATCACTTGAGCCCAGGAGGTTGAGGCTGCACTGAGCCTTGATTGTACCACCGCACTCCAACCTGAGTGACACAGTGAGACTCTATCTCAAAAAAAAAAAAAAAAAAAAATCCTTATTGCTTAAGCCATTTTGAGTCAAGCTTTTCTATTATTTTCACCCAAAAGAAATATAGTTTGTAATTAAGATTTAAATGTAAAAATTAGCTTAGAATTTTTTACTTCCGGCCGGGCTCAGTGGTTCATGCCTGTGATCCCAGCACTTTGGGAGGCCAAGGCAGGCAGATCACCTGAGGTCAGGAGTTCAAAACCAGCCTGGCCAACATGGTGAAACCCCGTCTCTACTAAAAACATAAAAATTAGCCGGCTGTGGTAGCGTGTATCTGTAATCTCAGCTACTCAGGAGGCTGAGGCAGGAGAATCACTTGAACCCAGGAGGCGAAGGTTGCAGTGAGCCGAGATTATGCCACTGTACTCCAGCCTGGGTGACAGAGCTAGACTCTGTCTCAAAAGAAAAAAGAAAGAAAGAAATTCTTATGTCCTAATTTTGTTTACTAGGCATATAAATTTGATAGTGAGCATCAATTATACTAGAAGTTGTAGAGGGTATTCCTTTGCCCACACAGAAGCCCTATGGACTATAAAGAACCTAGAAACGGTAAAAAGAGACAAATTTCAAAAAGAGATTCATCAGGCCAGGCACGGTGGCTCACACCTGTAATCCCAGCACTTTGGGAGGCCAAGGAGAGTGAATCACTCAAGGTCAGGAGTTCAAGACCAGCCAGGCCAACATGGTGAAACCCCATCTCTACTAAAAATACAAAAATTAACCGGGCGTGGTGGCGCACACCTGTAATCCCAGCTACTTGGGAGGCTGAGACGGGAGAATCGCTGGAACCCAGGACGGGGAGGTTGCAGTGAGCCAAGATTGTGCCATTGCACTCCAGCCTGGGCAACAGAGTGAGACTCCAGCTCAAAATAAAGGGGGGTGGGGATTCATCCCCTCACTCCTCATATGAGGACCAAGAGGTAACATGAGAAATGTTTTCAACTGTAGAGAAATATCTTCCATGTTGGGCATTAAATGTAAACTTGGGGAAGACATGTCTGCAGGAATCGCAAACACTGATCTGCTAGTATCATTTCTCATAGAGGAGGAGAGAGCAGAGAACACAATGAAACAGATCACTGGCAGCTGTGCTCTCTATCAATGACCACAGGGGACTTCACAGGCCAAGAGTCCAAAATGCAAATGCCTTCAGATCCCAGGCAAGTTCCATAGATGAATGAAACTGACCAGAGTGAGGCAGTAGGAAATGGTGGCCCCACCTAAAGACAGCATCTTCACTCCGATCCAGGTGATGTTACTATGAGGAAATGGAGCTTCAGTATCTCCAGAGCTTCCATTTTCAAGAAAAGCCAGAAACCTGGATCATGTGAATCTATCAGTTTTTAGATTTTGGCAAACAATTCAACTTAAAAAACAAAAGTAAAACACCATTGGACCAAACAAAAGACATCTATAGGCTGTCTGTGGTTCACAGGGTATCCTCTCAGCCCATAGACTTACAACAGGGTCAGAGTGGACATGTGTGAAGTTGAGAAGTCTGCCCTCGCTTTCAGGCAGGGCAAACATTCCCCTCAACAGAAGCTTCTTAGACACTTGGATTCTGGGCCACATAGCTGAAAAGATGTGGTTCATTCTAACAGCACACCAAGAAGGATTAGCTGCAAAATGCACCTGAGTAGCTGAATGAAATAGCCTGTTCCTGGGGCCACTTAGTGTCATCTGCTTAAATGTTGAAGATTGACCCACAATTTTCATTTCAATCCTTGCTGGAGCCAAGCTGTACATCCAATCAATGATTCGCTACCAAGGTGATCAGTCCACTAAACTCCTTTGCTGTGTTTATAGACACGGTCATTCACCTGCAATTGAAAACTAAAGAGAGAAGAAGGATCGAGATTCCTAGAGTTGGAGTCTTGTCACACCTCTTTGGAGCTCCCCAGCACAGCGTAGCACAGTCCCTGCCTGCAGTGGCCACACAACAAATATTTACTGGTTTCTTGAAAATAAGAGTAAACGCAAGGCAAGTGAATGCCTAACTAATAGAAAAATCTGCTCATTTTCATGGGCCTGTTTGTGTGTATGTGTTTTGTTTGCTGTTTGTTTGCTTGTTTTGAGACAGCGTCTTGCTCTGTCACCCAGGCTGGAGTGTAATGGCACGATCTTGGCTCACTGCAACCTCCGCCTCCTGGGTTCAAGCAATTCTCCTGTCTCAGCCTCCCAAGTAGCTGGGATTACAGGCGCACACCACCACACCCAGCTAATTTTTTTTTTTATTGTATTTTTAGTAGAGACGGGGTTTCACCATGTTGGCCAGGCTGGTCTTGAACTCCTGACCTCAAGTGATCTGCCCACCTCAGCCTCCCAAAATGCTGGGATTACAGGTGTGAGCCACTGCACCTGGCCTGTGTGTTATTTTAAAAATAAGTGTGCTATGACATACTGTAGCAGGAGGAACTTAGGTTAGATATTAAGAACTATTTCCTAACTACACAGATTGTGAAATATTAGAGCAGACTACAAATGAGGAAGTGGCAGCACCATCTACGCAGGACTTTTCTGCATAGGGTAAATGCCTGGTATCTTGGTCAGATGTTATCACTGGTAAGGTGGGAAGGTAGTATTTATGCAATGTGTGTGCTCCTGCCTGTCTTCACTTTTATTAAGAGCCACCATTTACAAAGGGTCAACCTGCTCAGTGTCTTACATCCCTTATCTCATCAAGCCCCCACAGAAACCCAGTAAGAGAAATTATCCCCATTTTACAGTTGAAGAAATGGAATAATTTGCTCAAGTTCACCCTGTTGACAAATGGAAGAGCCAGAATTAGGACACACATCTGTTTGGCTTCAGGCTGGGCGTGGTGATTCATGCCTATAATACCAGCACTTTGGAAGGCCAACGTGGGTGATCACTTGAGGCTAGGAGTTTGAGACCAGCCTGGCCAACATGACAAAATCCCATCTCTACTAAAAATACAAAAACCAGCAGGGCATGGTGACACGTGCCTGTAATCCCAGCTACTCTGGAGGCTGAGGCACGAGAATTGCTTGAAACCGGGAGGCAGAGGTTGCAGTGAGCTGAGATTGTGCCACTGCACTCCAGCCTGGGTGACAGAGCAAGACAATGTCTCAAAAAACAAAACAAAAACACACACAGCTGTTTGGCTTCAAAATCCAGGCTCCTTCCATCAGGCCATACTGCCTAAGGTCCCTGGGAAGAGCACCTGTGATTGCATGTCGGGAAGAGAGACCAAAAGGCAGTTAGGCAAGGGGAGCATTACCCAAAGAAGTTCTCTGAGCACTGTTGAGGCCCAGACAGGAAGCCAGGGTCAGGAAGAGAGATAAGATGGCAGCTGGGGAAGAGACAGAGGCACCGAGGGGAAGCAAGGTCAGAACCTGGAAGTCAAGGGACATCCTTCCAGAAGTGAGTTGGGAGTGACCTGGACTGTCCAGGAAGGGAAGATGTGGTACAGGGAGTTCCTTTTAAGCAACACCCAGCTCATGCTGCAGAGCCTGCCAAGCACTGGCCGAGTGCTGCTGACCCGCCCAGCTCAGAGTTTCCTTTGGTGACCCTTGGCCTGCCAACAATGTCCTTGGACTGTTCTCATTCCCACTCCCTACCCATCAGCAATTGTCTTTGGTCTACGAGAGCTGAAACCCTGTTTCTAACAAAGACTGTAATTTAATTATGTGCGTATGAACTTCCTCAGATACCTGCAATCATGGAACTTTCCTTCTGTAAAGCATGGCCCTGTTGTTTCTGCCCTGGTAAGGCCGAGGTTCCTAGAATAGCATCATTGCTGCAACATAAGATGAGGCAGGTTGAAAACTAGTGGGTCAGTATATTGTAAGTTAAGCCACATTACCTTTTCTACTTAATGCTTGTGGCTGAAAAGAATTAATGTCTCCATTGCAAAATCAGCCAAAAAGTAACTCCAGCCCATTCTGGGACTGGGGCCACATGTAGACTATTTCAACAGGTGATCTGGGTCCTTCATTCCCTCTTTTAAAAGTTTGGCTTTCTGGCCAGGCATGGTGGCTCACACCTGTAATCCCAGCACTTTGGGAGGCTGAGGTGGGTGGATCACCTGAGGTCAGGAGTTCAAGACCAGCCAGACCAACATGGTGAAACCACATCTCTACTAAAAATACAAAAATTAGCTGGGTGTGGTGGTGAGCACCTGTAATCCCAGCTACTTGGGAAGGTGAGGCAGGAGAATCACATGAACCTGGGAGATGGAGGTTGCAGTGAGCTGAGATCCCGCCATGGCACTCTAGCCTGGGTGACAGAGTGAGACTCCATCTCAAAAAAAAAAAAAAAAGAAAGAAAGAAAAAAGGTTTTTTTGGTTTTCCAAACTCCTGTGATCCTCAGGAGCTCCAGACTCCATGTTCAGACAGGAAATCGAAGGACATAAAAACACAACACAGACATGAGGGAGAACATCCGGGCTGGGCTCCCAGATGTTTGACTAGAACTGATCACCAATTCCTTTCATTAAACTCAAGACTTCCTGGAAGCTTAGGCCTCCTGGACCAGGAGGGAGCCCCAGACCTGCCCTGCAGGTCAGTGCCTTCAGGAAGTTACTTCACTCAGTCTGCACTTTCCTGAAGCCCACACCCTTTAACGAGAGCAGTAAGAGCAAAATAAACCAGAAATTTAATAAATAAACAGAAAATAAACAAACCCAGACTTTTCTTTCTCTGGATGGCCTTAGGTTGGCCAGGTGAACAAATCAATGCAAGGACACATCTTCCTGAAATTATTTATCTCACCCTACCCACTATGAAAAAGGCCAGAGCTTATTTAGCTATGATTCCAGGGAAAGGTTCAAGTTCTTGAAAGCCTTTTGAAATTTTGGCCTAGGGATTAACAGAACTCTGGGGGGAATGCTTTGGATTTCAGATTAATCAAGTTATTCCACAACCATCTATTGGGTACCTTATATTTTCTGGGTGCTGAGTTGAAATGGTGGAATCCTCTAGGGATTACCAGAACACAGACCGTGCTCTCCAGCTGCTCAGGGTGGAGTAGGGAAGATAAACCATGAAGTAGGTAACTCTGGCTAGAAGGAAAAAAGTGCTAAGTGCCACAGAGAAACATAACCAAATAATAATAATCATTTATGTTTGAACAGGACTTCTTTTTTGTTTTTTTTGAGATAGGGTCTCTCTCTGTCACACAGGCTAGAGTGCAATGGCACGATCATAGCTCACTACAACCTCCAACTCCTGGGCTCAAGCAATCCTCCCACCTCAGCCTCCCGAGTAGCTAGGACTATAGGCGCATGTCACCACACCTAATTTGGTTTTTTGGTTTTTTTTTGGTAGAGACGGTCTTGACACATTGCCCAGGCTGGTCTTGAACTCCTGGCCTCAAGCAATCTCCCTGCCTTGACCTCCCAAAGTGCTGGGATAACCACACCTAGCCTGATCAGGACTTTCGAAGTCAGTTTCCTCATATTGTCTCATTTGATCCCCAGCACATCTGTGGTGGACCTCTGCAGTTATTCTCATCTAGCATCCTTTCACCATGCTGGAAATGCACCCTAACTTCTCATTGCAGAAACTTCACCCATCCACACTCATCCCATGTGTTGCTGCCAGGGATGCACCCCAGGGTCTGAGGTAGAACAAGTCCCCTGGGCCCTAGGCAATCCAAGCATCAAATTCTCCTGGCCATAGTGACCACCTCAGGGATGGGCACATGACCCAATGAGAGCCCGTGATAACTTTGTTGTGACTAGAGAAAGATGTTCTCAAGCTAGTCAGCTGGACTTGAAGCAGAAATATTGGATTCTGAGAGTGCTGCCAGCCATCAGGCTACTCTTTGAACCTGGGCATAAAGGCGACAGAGCAAAAGGCAGCTCTGAGAGAAGACAGTCAGACTTCTGCTGATAGCATTTGAGCTTTGAGTCCACCCCATGCCTGAAGCCATCTCTACCCCTGGACTTTTCACCTATATAAACCAATCTATGCCCTCTTCAGGTTGGATTTTCCTTCACTCAAAACCAAAATGGTCATAAAAGTGACTTTAATTCTGTGAGGGAAATATTTCCATCTGTTTTAGATAATAATTGAAGTTGAGATAGGTAAAAAGAAGCAGCTAAGGAGTAACAGAGCCAGGTCCTGAGCCCCTAAGTTCTGATATCAATTCACAGGTTGAGTCCTTTACACTGCAGTGGACTTCCTCAGTCGCAGAAATACAGAGGAAGCACACAAAACTTTAAGCTGACAAGATTAGTTAGGCTTTATAGCAGCACCCATTGAGCTGGACTTTGAAAGACGTGTTGGATTTGGCCTGCAGTAATGCCAAAAGTGTATGGTTAGTTACTTGGGAGGCTGAGGCAGGAGGATTGTGTGAGCCCAGGAGTTTGAGGCTGCAGTGAGTTAGGATCATGCCACTGCACTCCTGACTGGGTGACAGAACGAGACCCAGTCACCTGGGGAAAAAAAAGTACCTGGGTAAAGAGCGCATCATACGCAAAGACATAGGGCCAGGCGTGGTGGCTCACGCCTGTAATCCCAGCACTTTGGGAGGCCGAAGGGGGCGAATCACGAGGTCAGGAGTCCGAGACCAGCCTGGTAAACATGGTGAAACCCCGTCTCTACTAAAAAAAAATACAAAAAATTAGCTGGGCGTGGTGGCACGTGCCTATAGTCCCAGCTACTTGGGAGGCTGAGGCAGAAGAATCGCTTAACCCTGGAGGAGGCGGAGGTTGCAGTGAGCCGAGATCGCCCCACTGCACTCCAGCCTGGGCAACAGAGCGAGACTCCGTCTCAAAACAAACAAACAAACAAAAAAGAGCACATTATATGCAAGGACATGGATATGAGAAAGCTCAGAGGTACACGGAAAATAACAAGCACCTTTGGTTTCTCTAAAGCATTGGGTGGATAAGAGGAAAGTAGGAAACTGAGTTAGAAACATACTTGGGGCAGAAAGTTTGGAGGACTTGAACTTTATCCTGAAGGCCAGAAATTCTCAGACCTCACTGTATTAAAGATTGGCTGCAAGTGACTGACACTCAATTTTGGCTAGCTTAGTTGCCCTATATCTTGGGGATGAGGCTATTGACCCAGGAAAGAGAATTCAAAAGAACCCAGTCAGGAAAAAAAGTCAAATTCTTGGCTTTTAGTTCCAAAATAGTGTCTTCTTTTCTTTTTCTTTTCTTTTTTTAACACAGGGTCTTGCTCTGTCACCCAGGCTAGCGTAGAGTGACATGATTACAGCTCACTACAGCGTCTACCTCCAGGGCTCAAGCAATCTTCCCACCTAAGCCTCCTGACTAGCTGGGACTACAAGTATATGCCACCACTTCCAACTTTTGTATTTTATTGGTAGAGACAGGGTTTTGCCATGTTGCCCAGGCTAGTCTTGAACTCCTGGGCTCAAGCAATCTACCCGCCTTGGCCTCCCAAAGTGCTGGGATTACAGGCATGAGCCACCACTCCCAGCCCAAAATAGTATCTCAAAATCAGACAAGCTGACTGAACCGAAGCAGGAATCACCTCTCACACAAATAGAAATGCTGAGTAATTTTTAGAGACATATATGATAGCCAAACTAAGAAAAAAAGAGAGAAGGCCCAGGTGCAGTGGCTCGTGCCTGTAAGCCCAACACTTTGGGAGGCTAAGGTGGGAGTTTGAGACCAGCCTGGGCAAAATGGCGAAACCTCGTCTCTACAAAAAAATACAAAAATTATCTGGGAGTGGTGGCACATATCTGTAATCCCAGCTAACCAGAGGCTGATGTAGGAGAATTGATTGGGCCCAGGAGATCGAGGCTGCAGTGAGCTGAGATCGCACCACTGTACTCCAGCTGGGCAACCAAGCGAGACACTATCTCAAAATAAAACAGAGAAAGAGAGAGAGAGAGAAGATCCAAATAAATGGAATCAGCAATGAAAAAGGAGACATTACAATTGATACTGCAGAAATTCGGAGGATCATTAGTGGCTACTATGAATAACTACATGCCAGTAAATTGGAAAATCTAGAAGAAATGGAAAAATTCCTAGACACATACAACCTACCAAGATTGAACCAGGAAGAAATCCAAACCCTGAACAGAATAATAACAAGTAACAAGATAAAAGCAGTAATGAAAAATCTTCCAGTAAAGGAAGGCCTGGGACCCGATGGCATCACTGCTGAATTCTACCAAACATTTAAAGAACTAATACCAATCCTACTCAAACTATTCCGAAAAAATAGAGGAGGAGAGAATACTGTCAAACTCATTCTACAATGCCCGTATCACCCTGATACCAAAGCCAGACAAAGGCACATTAAAAAAAGAAAATTACAGGCCAATATATCTGATGAATATTAATGCAAAAATCCTCAACAAAATCCTAGCAAACAGAATTCAGCAATAGATTAGAAAGATCATTCACCATGACCAAATGGGATTTATCCATGGGATTCAAAGATGGTTCAACGTGTGCAAATCAATCAATGTGATACATCATATCGACATAATGAAGGATTAGAACCATATGATCATTTCAACCAATACTGAAAAAACATTTAATAAAATTCAACATCCCTTCATGATAAAATCCCTAAAGATATATCTGAGATTGAAAGTAAGAAAGAGACATTCCCAGGTGCCACAAATCAAAAGGGAACCCAAAGCTACCACAGTAAAGAGAAACTGAAGCTAAGACAGAATAGGTCTTGGCATGGCAGCAGGAAATGTGGCCTTGAGCCCTGACAAGATCTGAAGTTGGAATAAAGGTTTTATTTGCTCCCCACAGGAGAAAAGAAAAACTCTATTTACCAGTTTGGGGAAGGAACAAGAAAGCTTGCCATTGGCCTAGACCACAGGGAGGAAAAGAATCAGCTATGAAAAACAGGAACCTCAAGTCTGTTTCTACACCAATGGGACATGAACCCACATAATCTATCAGGTGCAGGCCATAGATACTGAGCAAAATACAAATAAAGTCATGTCCAGCCAGTGTGACAGCTTTGGAAAACATCAAATATAAGAACCCAAAATCTTAAAAATAACCAGTAGAAAAAGACAGACTACTTACAGAAGAACAACAAACCACTGCAAGCTACTCTTCAACAATAGATGCCCAAAGACAAAGAAATAGCTTTTAAATTACTGATGGAAAATAATTGTCAAACTCAAATTCTACCCAGCTAAACTAGCATTAAAGAAGGAGAGGCAAATACACATAATTTCTAACATACAAACCAGCCAGTTTCTTCCTGAAATAATGATTAAAAATATTTGTCAGCACAAAGAAAATTGAACCCCAAATACCTGAAGTAATAGCAGCAAATAGGCATTCATACGGATAAGTCTAAGTAAGTATTGGCTTCTTAAAAAAAGAAGACCAACTCAAAGCAGCTGGTTAAAAATAAGATAGATCTGGAAAACCCAAAATAATCAAATAAATAGTTATAAATAATAAGAAAAATAGATGAGAAACGAATAAAAATAACTACAGGGAAATTATTAGTCTCCGAATATATCAAAAATAAGCAGCTGAAAGATAAAATGGAAGCAAACACCATTTGCAATAGCAGCAAAGACAATAAAACACCTGAGTATAAACATAGCAAAAATGTGCAAAGAAAGAAAACTTTATAAAGAAAACTTTCCATCTCTACTGGAGGACACGAAAGAGTAACTGAATAATTAGAAAGGCACACCATGTTCTTAATAGGAATACACACTTCATAAAGACTGATCAATCTGGCCAATTTAGTCCACCAATTAAACATCATCCTATTAAAAACACCAATAAATTTTTTGAGGCAGATAAGCTGATTTTAAAGTTCATACGAAAGAAATAAACAAGCAGAAATAGCCAGAAAATTTCCAATGAAGAAGAAAAAAAAAAAAGGAGAAACAAGCCCTACCAAATAGCAAAATATAGAGCTATAATTATTTTAAGAAGAGAGTATTGGTGCATTAATAAACATATCAGTGAACAGAATAAAAAGTCTAGAAAAAACTCAAGAATATACAGGAATTTAATATGTGCTAATGGTGGCATTTCAAAACAGGACATGATTGATTATTCAATAAGTAATTTTGGATAACTGAGTAGTGATCTGAAACATAATAAAGTTGGATTTCAATCCAACTTATTCTAATCCATATCTTATATTAAGTTAGTTCTATAATTGAGCAAAAAATTTAATGAAAAAAATGGCCCATAAAAATGCTAAAAGGAAACATGGAAAAAAAATTTTTAAATAATTTTAGAGTTTCAGAGTAGTTTCTTCTAAGCATAACACAAAACTCAGAAGATATTTTTAAAATTTGATACATTCAATCACATGAAAATAAAAGCATTTCTACATGGCAATTAAAAAAACTATAGGTTAGGCACGGTGGCTCATGCCTGTAATCCCAGCACTTTGGGAGACCAAAATAAGAGGATTGCTCGAGCCCAGGAGTTCGAGACCAACCAGGGCAACATAGCAAGACCCATCTCTATTTTTTTTAATTTAAAAATTTAAATAAAAGTAAAATTTTTTAAACCTATAAGACAAAGTTTAATAAGTGGGGAAATGATTTGCAAATCATGTAATAGATAAAGAGCTCATTTTTTTTTGATATGTAAAGTGCTCTTGCAAATTGGTAGAAAAATACCGGCCCGGGGACAGTGGCTCACGGCTGTAATCCCAGCACTTTTGGAGGCCAAGGCAGGCAGATCATTTGAGGTCAGAAGTTTGTGACCAGCCTGGACAACATGGTGGAAACCCGTCTCTACTAAAAATACAAAAATTAGGTGGGTGTGGTGGCGGGCACCTGTAGTCCCAGCTACTCAGGTGTCTGAGGCAGGAGAATCGCTTGAACCCAGGAGGCAGAGGTTGCAGTGAGCCAAGATTGCACCACTGCACTCCAGCCTGGGTGACAGAGCAAGACTCAGTCTCAAAAAGAAAAAACAAGACAAACAAACAACAACAGAAAGCAACAACAAACAGAAAGAAAAAGAAAAGAAAAATACCAACAGTTAAAAAGAAAAAAAAGACAAAGCTGTAGACAGATCATAAAAAGGAAATACAGGCCAGGTGCAGTGGCTCATGCCTGTAATCCCAGCACTTTGGGAGGCTGAGGCAAGTGCATCACCTGAGGTCAGGAGTTCAAGACCAGCCTGGCCAACATGGCGAAACCTCGTCTCTACTAAAAATACAAAAATTAGTCGGGTGTGGTGGTGCATGCCTGTAATCCCAGCTACTCAGGAGGCTGAGGAAGTGGAATTGCTTAAACCCAGGAGGCAAAGGTTGCAATAAGCTGAGATCATGCCACTGCACTCCAGCTTGGGCAGCAAAGTGAGATTCTATCTCAAATAAAAAAAAAAAAAAAAAAAAAGGAAATACAACTGGATCCTAAAAACAAAAAATATAGTTACCCTAAGACATATCTTATCCCCAGTCAGAACATCAAGCTCATGGTTCTGCTTTTCAATTCTGACTCCAACCCTGACAAGGCCAAACAAGTTGAACTGATGAGAGACTATTGCATTAAGTATCCTAAAGCTGACATGCAGATTTTGCCTGTGTCTGAAGAGTTTTCAAGAGCTCCAGCCCTGGAAGTAGGATCTTCCTAGTTTAATAATGAATCTTTGCTCTTCTTCTGTGATGTCCTCATGTTTACTACAGAATTCCTTCAGTGATGTCAAGCAAATACAGTTCTGGGCCAACAAATGCCTTTTCCAATCATCTTCAGCTAGTGTGACCCAAAGATTGTTTATAATGGGAAAGTTCCAAAAACAAAAACAAAACAATTTTTCTTTTTTCTGAGACAGAGTCTCACTTTTGTCACCCAGGCTGGAGTGTAGTGGCGTGATCTCAGCTCGCTGCAACCTCCATCTGCCGGGTTTAAGCGATTCTCCCGCCTCAGCCTCCAGAGTAGCTGGGATTACAGGTGCGCGCCACCACACCCAGCTAATTTTTGTATTTTTAGTAGAGACAGTTTCACCATCTTGGCCAGGCTGGTCTCGAACTCCTGACTTCGTGATCTGCCTTCCTTGGCCTCCCAAAGTGCTGGGACTACAGGTGTGAGCCAGCATGCCAAGCCAAAAACAATTTTTTTTTTTTTTGAGACGGAGTTTTGCTCTGTCTCCCAGGCTGGAGTGCAATGGTGCGATCTCGGCTCACTGCAACCTCTGCCTCCTGGGTTCAAGCAATTCTCCTGCCTCAGCCTCCCAAGTAGCTGGGATTACAGGTGCCCGCCAGCATGTCTGGCTAATTTTTTGTATTTTGAGTAGAGACAGGGTTTCGCCATGTTGGCCAGGCTGGTCTTGAACTCCTGACCTCAGATGATCCACCTACCTCGGCCTTCCAAAGTGCTGGGATTACAGGTGTGAGCCACCGCACTCAGCAAGGTCTGCCATTTCTTGAGTACCTGTTAGTTATTATTATTCATGTCTATCAGGAGTATGTTTAGTATGTTTTATTTGCAGTAAATCGATCTTCAACGATTTCCTTTTGAAAATGCTTTTTCCCCTCCTTAACTTTTACATTCCTTCTGTTTTACTAAATATTAAGTGTTCTTTGAAAATTTTGGTGCTCACGTGTTTTGGAAACAAAAGTGAAATGAATCTGTCATTATACCAGAAAGTTTGTTTGTTGTCTCAGATCAAATGTGCCTGAATAAATTTTTTTTTCATTTAGATTTCAAACAGTGATAGACTTGCATTTGAATATACATCATTGGAGATCTGCTTATTTGTAAATAGCCTGTTGCTCATTTGGAAAAATAAACCAGTGAACAATATATTCCTACTGTACTTTTCAGAACCATTTTGTGTCATTATTCCTGTTGTAGCTGAACAATTGTATTACACTTGGAGAGTAAAAGACTTGAACACAAAAAAATAATAATAATGGCTCCCAGTTTGTAAATGATATTGTCGTGTGTTGGGAAAGACTGAAAGAGGAGGAAGTTTGGAGGAAGAAATCAAGAGTTTTATTTTGAACATGTTAAGTTTAAGATATTTATTAGGCCGGGCGCGTGGCTCACGCTTGTAATCCCAACACTTTGGGAGGCCGAGGCGGGTGGATCACGAGGTCAGGAGATCGAGACCACGGTGAAACCCCGTCTCTACTAAAAAATACAAAAAATTAGCCGGGCGTGGTGGCGGGTGCCTGTAGTCCCAGCTACTCGGAGAGGCTGAGGCAGGAGAATGGCGTGAACCCGGGAGGCGGAGCTTGCAGTGAGCCAAGATTGCGCCACTGCACTCCAGCCTGGGTGAAAAGGCGAGACTCCGTCTCAAAAAAAAAAAAAAAAAAGATATTTATTAAACATGCAACTGGAACTGTGAAGTTTGTATGTGGACTGAGTCTGGAACTCAGATAGGATATTTAATCTGGAGATAAAAATTTGGGAGTTATCAGACTATAAACAGTATTTAAAACTATGGGATTGAGGATATCGTCAAGGGAAGGGTGCAGATAGAGAAAAAAGCCTCGGGCCCAGAGGTGTAGTATTTCCATATTAGTTTTTCAGGTTTTTTTTTATTTTTTATTTGTAAAAGCTTTTTGTAAAGACAGGGCCTCAACATGTTGCCTATTCTGCTCTTGAACTCCTGGCCTCTAGAGGTGCTGGGATTAGAAGTGTGAGCCACTGCGCTGGCCAGAACTTCTATATGTGGAATTCAAGGAGAGGAGGAGGAGCTGTAAAGGACAACGAGAATGAGTTTCAGGAGAGTGTGCGGTCAAGCAGAGAGTGATGTTTTAAGAACAGTGTGGTCAGTTATACCAAAGGCTGACAATACACCAAGTAAGATTAAGACGAAGAAAAGTCCATTGAATCTGGCATCCTAAAGATCACCAGTGACCTTAACCGTGGTGGTTTCAGTAGAGGGGTAGGGGACAGAAACCAGGTATGAGGAGGTTGAAGTCAACACAAGGAAGTGAGCTTGTCTCCAAAACCCCCTTTGCTTCAAACACCCAGGCATGACATTTAAAATATAAAAATGATTTTTCCAAAAAAGACACAGTTGCACTCATATATCTCCATGAACCAGAAATAGAATGGAAACACATTAAGCTAAGTGGGGCTGAAGTCTCAAGCTTGTGGGGCTCTAAGTCTGGAAGTTGGACACTGGCAGCTGGATGAGGGTTTAGCAGGGGAGTAGGGGGCTAAAGCACTCCCCACAGGGTGGGAGACGGAAGCTTCCAACTTGATACCAGAGGCTGAAGTGAGCTCCATCGCTTGTGAAAAGAAGATGAAGATAATAGCTGTTAACCTGTGGACTGAGACTTTATTAGAGACTAGAGAGATGAGGAGCAAAGAGAACACCTCATTACCAGAAATTGTCAAGCTGTCTGCTGGACCCATAACTAGACCTGCCACATTCCTAATATCTAGGGCTAGAAAAATCATAATCCTAAGCTTTGACTCTAGTTTGAGAGCTGGAGCCCTCCTGGAAAGGAATGAGGGGAGAGTAAGAGAGAGAGAAATCAAACAAAAACGAATACTTTCTCACACTAAAAGAGCTTTCAACCATAATTACAAAACAGAAAGAAAGCTTTTGAAATTAACAATCAGACCAGAAATTTTCTCAAATTTCCTTTGGATTTTAAAAATGTTCAGAGATGAATGCATAACTTTCATTTCAAAATGAAATTATTCAGCAAAAATAGGCAGAAATGAAACAGTATGAGAGAGAACCAACTGGAAATCCTTGAAATAAAAAAAAATACACTAATTGAAATTTTAAAGGTCATAAGTGGGAGAAACTCTAGATTGAACACACTCAAACAGTAAATTAGAGAATTGGAAGACAAAACTGAGGACTTATTCAGAATATAGCACAAGATAAACAAAAAACAGCAACTAAAAACATGGAGAATAGATTACAAGATTCAAATACTTATAAAATAATAGGAGTTCCAGAGAAAGATAATTAGACGTAAAAAGCAATATTTGATGAGAAAATTACTGAGTTTTTTCCCCTAGAATTGAAGAAAATGCCCTATAAATGGAAGAAATTTACACTCAGCCAAATTACCATTCAACAGTGTTGGGGGGAGGAAAAAAAAAGATTCTGCATATAAAAACTAAAAGATTCTTAACACTTACAGGCACCTTATGAAATAAACGACATATATATATCACTCACACACATGCACACACACACACACACACACACACACACACACATATATATACTTTTTTTTTTTTTTTGAGACAGGGTCTTGCTCTGCCTCCCAGGCTGGAGTGTAATGGTGTGATCTCAACTCACTGCAACCTCTGCCTCCTGGGCTCAAGCGATTCTCATGCTTCAGCCTCCCAAGTAGCTAGGATTATAGGCGGGCGCCACTGCCGCTGGCAAATTTTTGTGTTTTTAGTAGAGATAGGTTTCACTATGTTGGCCAGGTTTCCCAACGTATATTTAAAGGCTGGATGCAGTGGCTCATGTCTGTAATCCCAGCACTTCAGGTGGCTGAGGCAGGAGGATCGTTTGAACCCAAGAGTTCGAGATCAGCCTGGGCAACATAATAAGATCCCCCCCCCATCTCTATAAAAAAAATATCAAAATCAGCCGGGCATGGCGGTGCGTGCCTGTGGTTAAAAAAACAAACAAAACTGAAAGATACTCTCAAAATGTAAGAGAGGGCCTATTTCTCCTTTGCTCAGAATCCTCTAGTGCTTCTCATGTGACTCCGAGTAAATGCTAAAATCTTTACAACAGCCTACAAGGTCCCAGGGGGCGGCAAACTAATGCCGGCCAGCAAAATCCTTGTATGGCAAGAGGGAAGAGAGAGCTTTCACACTTTTTTCAAAAAGAGAAAGAATATGCGACACAGACCACATGTGGCTTGCAAAGCTAAAAATATTTACTATCTAGCACTTTACAGAAAAGCTTGCTGACCTCTGCCCCCAACAACTCGGCCCCTTTGTGATGCAGGGTTCATCCCCTAGCCCGACTCTTTCTGCTCACAGAGCTCCAGGCAGACTGGCCTCCTTGTCATTCCTTGCAGTTTCTTGCAGTTTTTCCAACCAGCCAGGCATGCTTCCGCCCGGAAAGCATGGAGGACAGGAAAAGCATGAGGGGGCTGTTCAATAGTGATAAAGTCGTGGGTCAATGTCTTGAAATGTAATAAGGTCAAATAATTGTAGCACGGTGATTCATTTTCTATTGCTGCCAGTTTCTCGCAGTTATTCCAGCCAGCCAGGCACGCTTCTGTCCTGCCATTTTCCGCCATTTTCTCTGCCGGGAATGAATGTTCTCCCCCCAGATAGCTGCACAGCTAATTCCTCCCTTGGGTCCTCACTTAAAAGCACCTTCTCAATGAAGCCTTACCTGACCATGCTAATTAAGGATCATTATCCCTCTGCCTACACTCCTAACTCACTCTGCTTTCTTTGTTTCATAGCACCTATCACTAACATACATGTTTTAATTTTTATTGCTGTTTTTTTTCCTATATTTTCCTACTAGAATATAAACTGTTCCTGGTGCATAGTGGCTGCTCAATATGTATTTCTTGAATGCCCTTATGGGTCGTGAAAGCCATCACATCCCTCTGTTTTCTATACGGCACTTGTCACTAGCTGTAAATGCCGTATTTAGGGATTTTGTCCACCAACTTCATGAAAGGGGGGATCACAGGATAACACTCAACATATATCAAGTATCCAGTGTAATACTGATTCAATGACTACACATTCCATACATCTTTCAAAAGGGTGAATGGGAAGGGAGGAGACAGACACACAGTGATCCAACAACTTTTTCAATAATGTTTGCTGTGAATGGGGGCAAAGAAATTGGATGGTGGCTGGAAGAGGACATGGGGCCAAGAAGGCGCTGAAGATGGGGATCCAGCAAGTAATTCCGATGGACACATATGCTAATATGATAGGAAGGAGGAGGCAATTAAAGAAGCAGGGTTCTTGGAGAGGTGAGAGCAATAGGGTGCAGGGACAGGAGGAGAGAGTGGCCGATAGTGGGCAGAGATCTGTCCTTCCACTGTAACAAGAGGGAAGAAGGAACAGTCTCAGGCAGGGTTGCAGCCTCGTGGGAGGGAAGATGAGGGAGTTCCCATCTTCTGGCCTTTTGTTCCTCACTGAAGTGTGGGAAGTAATATTATCTGCTGAAACTGAGGAATGGAAGTACACGGGAGGTTTGAGAAGAGAGGACAGACAGTGTATGAGAAAGACAAAGGGACTTTATTAGGGAAATGGAAAAGGACAGGCAGCTTGGCAGTTATTAAGGGTTATTTAAGGGCTGTAACATGAATTTAAATGAAAGCAGTAGGCTCAATTTGGTAATTTTTTTTCTTGAGCAACACCAGACTCCTTGGTTGCAGGTGCGAAGAAGACCGTCAAGTGCGATCAGGGTGATTGTAGCAAAGCAGTGGTTCTCAACGTGTGGTCCCTGGACCAGCAGTATCGGAATCATTGAAAACTGGTGAAAAATGCACATTCTCAGACCCCACCCAAAACTCCTGCATCTGTAACTGTGGAGGCAAGGCCCAGTAGAGTGTGCTTCAACAAGCCCTCCAGGCGATTCTGATGGCGTGCCAAGTCTGAGCAGCACAGTAATAAAGGTAGAGAAGAACAAGAGAGCTGAGGATGCTTATGTGAGATGATTAAAATGGCAGCCTACAGAATCTAAATTGGAAAAGGAAGACAGGAAAGACATGAGGGGGCTGTTCAATAGTGATAAAGTCGTGGGTCAATGTCTTGGAATATAATAAGGTCAAATAATTGTAGCATGGTGTATTCCTTTTCTATTGCGGCCGGAATAAAATACCACAGACTTAGTGGCTTAAAACAGTAGCCATTTATTATGCCATAGTTCTGGAGGTAAGAAGTCCAGGTACAGCATGTCTCAGCTGGCTCCTGTTTAGAGTCTCATAAAGGCTCAAATTAATGTGTTGGTGGGACTGCATTCTTCTGGAGATTCTAGGGATAAATCTGCTTCCAAGCTCATTCTGGTTATTGGCTGAATTCAGTTTCTTGCGGATGTAGAAATCAGGTTCCCATTTTGTTTCTGGCTGTCAGCCAGGAGCTTCTATAAGCTTCTTAAAACCACCTGCATCCGTTGTCAAGTTGCCTCCTCCATCTTTCAACCAGCAACAGCACTGGAGTCCTTCTTTTTTTATTATTTTTATTTTTATTTTTTTGTAGAGATGGGGCCTTGCTATATTGCCCAGGCTGGTCTCAAACTCCTGGCCCCAAGCCATCCTCCCACCTCAGC
Organism: Nomascus leucogenys; assembly: GCF_006542625.1. Taxonomy (NCBI): domain Eukaryota; kingdom Metazoa; phylum Chordata; class Mammalia; order Primates; family Hylobatidae; genus Nomascus; species Nomascus leucogenys. The sequence continues at coordinate 70,454,903 of NC_044395.1, read as the reverse complement.
CTCCCAAAGTACTGGGATTCCAGGCAGGCATGAGCCATTGCACCCAGCCTAGAGTCCTTCCTTCACCTCAGGTCTCTTCTGACTTCCCTTCCAGCCACATCTCTTCTGCTTTTCTCTTTTGTTGCATATGTCTTGACTCCAGCCAGAGAAAGTTCTCTGCTTTTAAGAACTTTGGTGATTAGATTGGATACACTTGGATAAGCTAGGCTAATCTACCTATTTTAAGGTTTATAACCTTAATTATATCTACAAAGTTCATTTTGCCACACAAGGTTACATGTTCACAGGTTCCTGGGATTAGGATGTGAACATCTCGGGAGACCTTTATTCTACCTCCTACAACATGAAGTGACTAGAACAAATGAGATAAAGAAGCAGAAGGTGCAGAATTTAGAGGTGGGGAAGATTCCGGTGGTAAGGTTCAGGGTGTAACCACAGGAGTGAGAGGAGTAGAGGGAATGTCATTGGTGGCTAGAAGGCCAAAGAATTGAGAGGCCTGGGTGTTGGGAGGTCACCCACCTGGATGTTGGAGTCATCAATGATAATTACGCAGCAGGGGTGGAGGGAAAGTCTATGAAGCAGGAGCTCAAGTTCTCATCAAAAGGCTTTAGTCTCACTGACCATCGGAATTACTTGGGAGCTTCATAAACATGCATGTTTTGGAGCCCCACTCCAGCAATCCTGAATCATAATCATGATTATGATTATTCTGAAACATCATGCTTCTGATGATAATCAGATTAGGAGCTACAACTGCAGGCAAGCAGAAGCTGCAGAAGCCTTTGGTTGGGAAGTTAGTGATTATAACTATGCTTTGAGATATTCGTCTCTGGGATATCAAGGGTTATGCAAGAATGAACAGTTTGAGGGGAACTTTGACTTCCATAGATATTTTTCTTAATTTTTAAAAATGTTTTAAATTTTTAATAAAAATTATATTTAGTAGAAACCAGGTCTTGCTGTATTACCCAGGCTAGTCTTGAAATCCTGGGCTCAAGAAATCCTCCTGTCTCAGCCTCCCAAAGTGTTAGGATTACAGGCATGAGCCACCATGCCAGCTCGTAGGTACTTTTGCATAAAATTGACCTAAGGATGCACCTTCAGTGTCTACCATCATGCCTGTTGTCCTTTCCCATCTCCCCTTTCACAATCTCCCTTTCTCTTTGCAAAAGAAAGGTACATCTCTTACCCATCCTGAATCTTACATTGCAAATTGGCCCAGGATATTAAAAATTCATCTCTTTAAACAGGACACCTATAGGAGGCGTCAAGTCTTTCCCTGTCCTATACATATTTCTGTTAAGTTTGAAGCACCACAGTGGAAACAACGTAACTTAGCACATGTTGAGATGTTAGAGATATTGACCAAGGAATAACAAGCTTTATTCCTTCTCCCATCTCTAGACTGCTGTGAAAGGATGCATTGCTTCCAAGATAGAATCCTATGAGGGCAAAACAAATAGAAGTTCAGTAGGAAATACCAAGCGTGGCAGCACCTTCTGTCATCCCAGCACAAACTCAGGGCCTTGCTCTCTGCCTTGGATAGTTATTCAATTTAGAACTAGAATTCAGACAAGAGATAGGGAAACACACATTTTATCGAAATTGAAAACTGAAGCCTAATTGGCTATTAATTTGATAATAAGATGGTTTTGTCAATTTGGTTATATGACAGGTATTTTCCTAAGTTGAATGAGTTGCTTCTGTAGCTCCAAGTTTCCGACAAACTATAAAGCCCATAGTAAGATAAAGCATTTTATTTTTAAATAATTATATTTGGGCCAGGCATGGTGGCTCACACCTGTAATCCTAGCACTTTGGGAGGCCTAGACGAATGGATTGCTTAAGTCCAGGAGTTCAAGATCAGCCTGGACAACTTGGCGAAACCTGGTCTCTAAAACAAACAAACAAACAAGGCATGCTAAAATTAATATTTTTATGTCTCCAATTCTTTCTCAGTATATTGGGCTACATAAGGTTCCTCTATATGAAAGAATGAAACATATAAGTAATTTTTTTTTTTTTTGAGATGGAGTCTCACTCTGTCACCCAGGCTGGAGTGCAATGGCGTGATCTCGGCTCACTGCAACCTCCGCCTCCAGAGTTCAAGCAATTCTCCTGCCTCAGCCTCCCGAGTAGCTGGGACTATAGGAGCCCCGCACTACGCCCAGCTAATTTTTTATATTTTTAGTAGAGACGGAGTTTCACCGTGTTAGCCAGGATGATCTCGATCTCCTGACCTCGTGATCCGCCTGCCTCAGCCTCCCAAAGTGCTGGGATTACAGGTGTGAGCCACCGCGCCTGGCCAAGTAATATTAATTTGTTACATTTTAGTAAGAATTTTCTTGGAGCCAGGCGCGGTGGTGGCTCATGCCTGTAATCCCAGCACTTTGGGAGGCCAAAGCAGGAGGACTGCTTGTGCTGAGGAGTTTGAGGAGCAACATGGCAAAACCCCATCTTTACAAAAATTAGCCAGGCATGGTGGCACGCAACTACAGTCCCAGCTTATTGGGAGGCTGAGGTGGGAGAATCACCTGAGCCAGGGGAAGTTGAGACTGCCTCAAGCCATGATTGCACCACTGCACTCTAGCCTGGGCGACAGAGTGAGACCCCACCTCAAATAATAAAATAAAATAACAAAAATAACCCCTGCTCGTTTTAAGAACTCAGATAACACCAAAATGTAAAAAGTGAAAAATTAACCCCTTTGTCCCACCCATCTCATTTTCTTAAAGCTATCGCAGTTACAAAATGGGATGATTTCTATAATACCACACCTCAGGTGGGAAAAACATAGACTAGCTAGAGAGGAGAGGAGTCAAAAGGTGAGGAAGCCTAACTCTTGGGTCACCCTGGGTCTAGGTCTGGATCTGTGCCTGCCCTGAAGGCCTAACTCAATGTGCTCAGCTGCGGGTACACTCACACCCTGAGGGTAGTAAGGAATAACACTGCCCCACTCTTTGTGTTTCCAGATGCCTCTGAGACCCAGGGCCCAGCGAACTTCTTCTGTGCATAGACCCTGTAGGCAGATTCCCCTTCTGGGGCTCTACTAACTCTGGTACCCATATATTTCAGTCCTTTCAGGGACTTGCATGTTTGAAAAACCTGCTGGTTAACCTGGATGAATCTCTATTTGGTCTAACTGGTAGCTCTTCCCCACATTCCTTCCACCCACCAGCATGTCCCACCCCAGGACTTGACTGGCCTCAAAGAGTTCACAGGGGATGAGGAAGGGAAGGGAAGGTTGAGCACGGTCTCAGTTGCACAGCTGCCCCACACAGCTGCTTGGAAATCTTTGGTCTTCTGATCCCGCTTTTGTGCCCTTCTTGACTCAAGGCAGGTCCAGAGCCCCTGGGCAATAAAAGGACAGTATTTACTGGAGGAGCACCAACCAGTTCACTCATCCCACCTTGAGATATTTGGCTGCTCCTGCAACATATTGGTAGCTCCGTGAGAGTGAGACAAATGTCCTGCTCAAAGATTATACCACTTGTGTGCTTCACCTTTTTTTTTTCTTTTTTTGTCTCGCTCTGTCGCCCAGGCTGGAGTGCAGTGGCGTGATCTCAGCTCACTGCAGCCTCTGCCTCCTGAGTTCAAGCAATTCTTCTGCCTCAGCCTTCTGAGTAGCCGGGATTACAGTTGCACACCACCACGCCTGGCTAATTTTTGTATTTTAGTAGAGATGGGGTTTCATCATGTTGGCCAGGCTGGTCTCAAACTCCTAACCTCAGATGATCCGCCTGCATCAGCCTCCCAAAGTGCTGAGATTACAGGTGTGAGCCACTGCACCTGGCTGGGTGCTTCATCTTTTGAGTTAAAGGTCTTTCTGGACATACTACTGATATTCCCAGTGTCTTCCATGCTGAAAGTGCAGAGAAGGCATCTGATGCATGATTAACTGAATGAATGAATGAATGAATGAATGAATGAATGAATGAATAAATGACTATATGGTTTCCCTAACTTCCTGTTAAGACTGTCACTGCAGTGTGTTTTAAAATATGCTTTCATTCCCTGCCTTGGTCCAGGCCTTTGCAATTTTTTGCCTGTGCCCTTCACCCAGCTCAGAAGAAGTCTCAGCAAAATCTTAGGAAGGTAATGAATGAGACAAGGGGGCTAGCAGAAAGAAGAGCACTGTAAGCAGAGGAAAGAGGCAGGAGTGTGTCTGGCATGGTTGAGGAACAACAAGGAAAGCTATGTTGCTGGGGCCAATTGACTGATGGAGAGAACAGTCAGATGTAGGGTCATAGGTAGAGGCTCTGGGTCGGATCGGGAAGGCCATTATAAGATCTCTTTTTTTTTTTTTTTTTGAGACAGAGTCTCACTCTGTCACCAGGCTGGAGTGCAGTGGCGCAATCTCGGCTCACTGCAACCTCCACCTCCCAGGTTCAAGCAATTCCCCTGCCTCAGCCTCCCAAGTAGCTGGGACTACAGGTGAGCACCACCACACCTGGCTAATTTTTTGTATTTTAGTAGAGACAGAGTTTCACCATGTTGGCCAGGATGGTCTCAATCTCCCGACCTCATGATCCACCCACTTGTAATCCCAAAGTGCTGGGATTACAGGCGTGAGCCACTGTGCCCAGCCAGGACTTTGTCTTTTACTCTGAAACAGCAAGCTGTTTGGAGGGTTTTGAGCAGAGGAGGGATGTGATCTGACAGGTTTTTTAAAATCCCTCTGTTGAGAACAGAGTGGTCGGGGATGGGGAAGGCCAGCTGCAGAAGCAGAGAAATTGTTAGGAGTAAGCCAGGCAAGAAACAACCAATGGCAGCTCTGATCTGGATGGTAGCAATGAAGGTGGTAAAAAGTGTTTGGATTCTGAATATATTTTCAAGGCAGAGCCAAGAGAACCTCCTAACCAATTAAATGTGGGAGGTGAGAGAAAAAGTAAAGTCACTCCAGGATTTTGTCTGAGCAATGAAAGAATGGTGATATCATTAACTGAGATGGGGGAGGCTGCGGGTGGAATTGTTTAGGGGAGTTAAGATCAGATGTGTTTTGGACGTTTTGAGCTTGAGCTGTCTTTTAGACATCCAAGTGGTGATGTCAAGTAGACAGCTGGATAAATGATTGGGAGAGAAGTCTGGGCTGGATCTCATGCCATTTCATGCTTTAAATATATCCTCACTCATGTCTCCAAAATCAGCTCTGACTTCTCCTGTAAACTTCAAGTTCTTATATTTCACTGCCTACTTGACTTATTTGCTTAGCTTTCTAACAGGCATCTCAAATTTAATATGTCCAAAACTAAATTCCTAATTCCCCATCTCCCTACACAAAACACAAGCAAATGAGCAAACAACAAAACTCAGAAAACACAATAGCAGTTCCATTCTTCCTAAACCTTGATGTCATCTTTGACTCTTCCCTTTCTGACTTTTAAACCATAAACAAATCCTATTAAAACCATCCCCAGGGCGCTGTGGCTCACGTCTGTAATCCCAGCACTTTAGCAGGCTGAGGATGGCAGATCACCAGCGGTCAGGAGTTCGAGACCAACCTGGCCAACATGGTGAAACCCTGTCTCTACTAAAAATACAAAAATTAGGTCCAGGCGTGGTGGCTCACACCTGTAATCCCAGCACTTTGGGAGGCCAAGACTGACAGATCACCTGAGGTCAGGAGTTAGAGACCAGCCTGACCAACAAAGAGAAACCCCATCTCTACTAAAAATACAAAATTAGCCAGGCATGGTGGCGCATGCCTGCAATCCCAGCTACTCAGGAGGCTGAGACAGGAGAATCGCTTGAACCACGGAGGCGGAGGTTGCAGTGAGCCAAGATCGCGCCATTGCACTCCAGCCTGGGCAACAAGAGTGAATCTCCATCTCAAAAAAAAAAAAAAAAAAAAAGCCATCCCCAGGCTATCCCTACCACTGACACCACCACGTCCCGCTCCAAAGAAGGGCTTCGTCTCTTGCCTGGATTATTGTAACAATCTCCAAACTCTGGCAATCTGTTCTCCATAGACAAATTCATTCTTTTAAAATCAGAGTATCTCATTCCTCTGCACAAAAACCTTTAACAGCTATTCTTCTCAGAGTGAAAGCCTATAGGCCTCACAGGGTGTGGGCCCACCACTTACGACTCACCTTCCTACTCAAAACAGCTTTCACTCCTCCTGGCCCATTCCACTCCTGTCACGCTAGCCTCCTTCAACACGCCAAGCACACTTCTACCTCAGGGACTTTGCAATCATGTTTCCTTTGCCTAGACAGCAGTTTCCCCAGCCAGGCACAATGGCTCACACCTGTAATTCGAACACTTTGGGAGGCGAAGGCAGGAGGATCCCTTGAGTTCAGGAGTTTGAGACCAGCCTGGGCAACATAATGAGACCCCCATCTCTACAAAAAAAAGAAAAAAAAAATTAGCTAAATGTGGTGGAGTACACCTGTAGTCCCAGCTACTTGAAAGGCTGGGGCCAGAGGATTGCTTGAGCCTGAGAGGTTGAGGCTGCAATAAGCCATGATAGCACCACTGCACTGTAGCCTGGGAAACAGAGCAAGATCCTCTCTCAAAAAAAAAAGAAAAAAAAAAAGAGAGAGAGAGAGAAAACCCTTTTCCCAGATTTGCAAAAAGTTTACTTCTTCGTTTCCTTCATGTCTCTGCTCAAATGTCAACTTATCAAAAAGGTCTACTTATCAAGTAAATCTACTTGAACTTAACTTGGCTGTAAAATGAAACCAACTATGCCCTTGGAATATTTCTGGGGTCTGAGGGAGGGACAGTCTATAAGTAGGGAAAGGCAAGTCCTGGCTCTACTCCAAAGTACATCTGATCTCCCTTACCTTGCTTCATCTCTCTCTGTTACACTTACCAGTATCTGACTATATATGCATATATAAATTAATGTTGAAAGCATTACTTCTCTGGAACTTGAGAGTTCATGACACCAGAAACTGGCTAGGGAAAAGAAGAGACCTCAGCATGAGCACAACGTTCATGACACAACACCACCACTACCACACAAACACACACACACACACACATTAAATAACCTGGAACCGATGCAATTGTATAACAAAGGGAAATGATAAAGTGTGCTTGTGGGGTAGAAAAGTGTACACTGATTGATTGGGTGCACTGGCTCATGCCTGTAATCCCAGCACTTTGGGAGGCCAAGGCGGGCAGATCACCTGAGGTCAGGAGTTCGAGACCAGCCTGGCCAACACGGTGAAACCCCGTCTGTACTAAAATACAAAAATTAGCCAGATGTGGTGGCACATGCCTGTAGTCCCGGCAACTTGGGGGGCTGAGGCAGGAGAATCGCTTGAACCTGGGAGGCAGAAGTTGCAGTGAGCTGAGATCATGCCACTGCACTCCAGCCTGGGCAACAGAGTGAGACACTGTCTCAAAAAAAAAAAAGAAAGAAAGAAAGAAAGAAAGAAAGAAAGAAAGAAAGAAAGAAAGAAAGAAAATAAAAGTATACAGTAATTAAAAACACTAATTACAAAGACAGTAAAATGCTTATAGTATGTTATGGAAAAGTAGTACCATCAATTGTAAAACAGAGTGGCTCTTAATATATAATTACATACAGTACTGCTATAATCACAACAATGCAAAATACATACACATAGGAAAGCTGAGATTTAAAACAAAATTAGTTATTGTGTTAGGCCTATTAAGGGGATTATGGGTAGTTTTGTAATATTTTATTCTTCACAAGTAAAAAAAAAAAAACAAAACTTATACTCTTTTTTTCCATAAAAGGACCACGTTTTAACTCCCTGGGCACATTGGTTGAGGAAAATCCCAGCCCAATGAAGTCAGCACCCAAGTTCCCCAGAGACTCCCATGTGTAGGTGGCAGAAGGGTCCTGGGCCAGGTCTGTGCAGAAGGGCTGTCCCAGAGGTTGAAACAAGTAGTAAGTGAAGCATAGAGTATTTGCATGACTAACCCAGGGGAAAATACCCACCAGAGAGTTATTTCTATTTAAGACAGAGAAATGCAGAAGTAAATCTACTTGAACCTAATATGGCTTTAAAACGAAAACAACTGTGCCCCTTGGAGTTTTGGGGGGCCCGCCTGTAAGGAGAGAAAATCAAGTCCAGGCTCTAATGACCTTCACTGTAGACCCAAATTCTCCTGCAGGGGTCCACATTGGGGGCTTCGGGCCCTCAAGGGGGCCTCACTGCTAGTGCAATGAGTTCTGAATCCATAAACCTGCTGAGCATTGACCTTAGACCAGCATTTCTTAACCAAACTAAGGTTATGAACCCTGGTAATCATAAAAACGACAGAACTTCTTCCCAGAAAAACTGCATATTTGCCCTAAAATATGAAACAATCTCAGGAGTTTCATGGGCTCCCTGAATCCTATCCACTCCTAGTTGTCCCCATACCCCAGATTAAGAGTCTCTGATGGACCTGAATAAATACAATGTCCTACATACAATGTATACAACGTGTATGCTGTTTTTCAAGTCTACTGATAGAAATGTAATGAATAATACAACTTCATTTAAAAGAAATACTGAATTTAGCGACTTCTTGTTACATGTGATCTCCAGAGGACCAGTAAATGCCTGTGCAAGCCAAGGAACACGTTAAAAGAATCCCCTATCCCTACAACAAAGCCTTCTTCCAAGCTCCCGAAAGGGATCTTAATGGGACAGTTGCTCTGTCCCAGGGCCCAGGCACTGGAGAGAGCCTGGCTCCACCGGAGCCGGTGCCGGCTTTTCAGGGTTTTCTCACGGAAATGTTCAGCTACTGGTGAGTTCACGTGCATTTAAGTTTTATTCTCCAGTTAGGACCGGGTTTTCCAGATGGGGGTTGTCAGCGCGTGTCCAGTAACCAGCTTGCGCCCAGGCGCGAAACGCAGTCATTGGGTCTCTCCGGGTGTGCGTCCTGGGTGGAGCCCCAGGGGCCCCGGCGTGGGTGGCCGTCCTGCTCCGCGGGTACCCGCGGAATGCCCTGCCCGCATGCTCCCTCTGCTGGGCGCGCCTCGGCGCCTTCCGGGTGCACGACCCTGCCCAGGAGCGGCGCGTGGGGCCCCGGGTCTGCGGATGAATGGGGAGATAGCGAGGGGAGGGGAGCACAGCACAGCTCACTCCCCCTTACCCACGCCTCCAGAACAGTCCTACCCCTAGCCCCAACACCTCCTTCTATCCCCCTGCCCCCCTCTCCCCAGATGCTCTTAACCTGATTGAGACTTTGGCACGTAAACGCGGTTCTAGGAGCCCGGGCTGCCTCAGTGCATGACTTATCAGAAACTTATCCGTATCTAACACACAATAGATTCGTGCACATCTGTTGAATAAAGAGGAGTTTGCTTTTCGTGTTTGAACCGTGTCTGCTTCAATAACGCTTCCTGCAGTGGTCCTTCTTAGGAGGGGTACAGTGAGTGGTATACTGCGAGGGAAGCGGGACAAGGAGGCAAAGGGAAGGGAAACAGGCGGGCCCAGAGAGCAGCTTCCGAGTGAGCTGGAAAATCAGCGCCCAGAACTCATCTAGACACAGAGGCTTGGTGCCGTGGCATTCCGCGCTGACTGCCAGAACCGCTGGGGTCGGAGAGGTGGAAAGGCCCGAAAGGAAGAGCCCAGAAGGGGACAGTCCCCACCCGACGGCAGGGTAAAGGCCCGTCTCTACTGGTTACTAGAGACGTGGAACCCAGGAAGCTCGGGGCCCCAGGAAACAGGCATAGAAGGAGGCCTATGAAAGCGGCCCCGAATCCTCCCGCAGGGACAGAGCGACACGTCCACCCGGGCTCGGAGGACTAACACCAGGAGTCCCCCTGAGGCCCTGCCCCAGGCTTCCCAGGTTGTGGGGACACCAGCTGCCTGCAGGGGGCGAGATGTTCCTTTGGTGCTGCTGGGCTGTGACTAAGAGCAGAAACAAAAATAGAAGCTGAGATCAACGGAAAGGAATGAGACTGAACAACACACGTATTAATCCTGATGGGATGCACAGTAAAATAACATTCCCAAACACGGCAGTAAGAAAGGATGAACTATGTAAAGAATGCGCAGATAAATGAATGAAAATTTGGAGGACAAAAATGTGTTTCACATCGTATATCAAAATAAACACCAAGTGGATTAAAGCGCTAAATATTTTAAAGAACAGCCATAGCAACTATATATTTAATAGGATAAGGCAGTTCTATTTATGGATAAATGTCAGCGTTCTCAAAACTTGAAACAACAGAAGAAACAACAAAGGAAGATTAATGTTCAAAAATACAAAAACTGGACAGAATTTTAAAAAGACAACAGCTTGAGAAAAATGTCTGCACCAAGTGACAAGCAAATACTACCTGAAATGTATAAAAGCTTGTTTATAGGCCAGGTGCAGTGGCTCACGCCTGTAATCCCAGCACTTTAGGAGGCCAAGGCGGGTGGATCAACTGAGGTCAGGAGTTCGAGACCAGCCTGGCCAACATGGTGAAACCCCATCTCTACTAAAAACACAAAAATTAGCTGGGTGTGGTGGCACGCGCCTGTAGTCCCAGCTACTTGGGAGGCTGAGGCAGGAGAATCGCTTGAACCCAGGAGGCAGAGGTTGCAGTGAGCCAAGATCGCACCACTGAACTCCAGCCTGAGTGACAGAGCAAGATTCCATCCCCACCCCCCAAAAAAAGCTTGTTTATATATATAAAAACAATCAAGGTACCAATTGCTAAATAGACAAAGAAGGTAAACATGCACTGTAATTCACAATAAGAAATAAAAGTCGTACCCAAGTGCATGGGGAAACGTTCATTGATAATCAGAAATTTTAAACTTAAAACAGTTATGACATAACACCTTACATCTACTAAAGTAGCAAAAATGTTTTAAAATTATAATGCAGGCTGGATGCAGTGGCTCATGCCTGTAATATCAGTTCATTGGGCGGCCGAGGCAGGAGGTTCCTTTGAGGCCAGGAGTTGGAGACCAGCCTGGGCAACAGAGTGAGACCCTGTCACTACAAAAAATTTAAAAATTAGTCAAGCATGGTGCTGTGCTCTAGTAGTCTTAGCTGCTCAGGAGGCTGAGGTGGGAGGATCCCTTTAGCCTGAGAGTTACAGTGAGCTATGATCACACCACTGCACTCCAGCCTGGGCAATAGTGAGACCCTGTTTCTATAAAAATAATAATAATAATGCATAATGTTAGCAACATGGTAAAATAATAGTCACCCTTGCTTCATACAACTCTTTCTGGTTTTTTTGAGATGGAGTCTTGCTCTGTTGCACAGGCTGGAGTGCAGTGTTGGCTCACTACAACCTCTGCCTCCCAGGTTCAAGTGATTCTCCTGTCTCAGCCTCCTGAGTAGCTGGAACTATAGGCACACGTCACCACACCTTGCTAATTTTTGTATTTTTAGTAGAGATGGGGTTTCACCATATTGGTCAGGCTGGTCTCAAACTCCACTGCTCTGTCGCCCAGGCTGGAAGGCAGTGGCGCAATCTCGGCTCACTGCAACCTCCGCCTCCCAGGTTCAAGCAATTCTCCTGCCTCAGCCTCCCAAGTAGCTGGGACTATAGGCACGTGACACCATACCCAGCTAATTTTTATGTTTTTAGTAGAGACAGGGTTTTGCCATGTGATCCACCCGCCTTGGCCTCCCAAAGTGCTGGGATTACAGGTGTGAGCCACCGCGCCTGGCGCATACAACTCTTTTGAATAGCAATATAGTGATCTTCATTTATTCAATAAACAGCTATTAGGGAGTTCCTATTGCAGGTTAAACACTACTGTAAGATCTCACTATAATGGAGGGAAGAGACAATAAAGAAACAATTATACATGATGCAAGATGGTGGTAGTGGTAGGAAGAAAAATAGAACCATGAGCAATGACACAAGCTAATTGCATCAGCTTGGTTAGTCAGGGTAAGCCTCCCTGATAAGATGACATTTGAACAGAGCAACATGAATGAAGTGAGGGAGCAAACCTCATTCACATCTGTGGGAAGAGTGTCCAGGCAAAGGGAACAGAAAGTACAGTGACCTTGAGGCAAGATCATACTGTGGTAGAACATCAACTGATTGCCTTTTAACCATGCACACAGTAACACTGAAGAAATGTTTAAATTAACTTACTTTATGTACATATTAAGACCCACAAGAAATGTATTAAGTGGAAGCAATATAGTCAAATATCTGTTTTTTATCTTAACTAAATGAAAACTTAACCTCAGTGGAAGGTGACATTGCCAAAAGTTTGCTTCACCCCATCCTCTTCTCAAAGCTAGAGTCTGCCAGACATGAAATGTTAGGTCTTCATTTGCAGCATGCTCAGTCCTTTTCTAAATAATATCTAAACATGTGAATTAAAGTACTGTCACAGCTCAGAAAAACGGTCTTCACAATAAAGGCAAAAGGTCTTGAGTGGGATTATCCAGTTTTGTAGATTTTTTTTGTTTTTTGCTTTGTTTTGTTTTGTTTTTTTTCTGAGACAGTCTTGCTCTGTCGCCCAGCCTGGAGTGCAATGGCGCGATCTCAGCTCACTGCAACGTCTGCCTCCCGGGTTCAAGCGATTCAGCCTCCCAAGTAGCTGGGATTACAGGCACTTGCCACCATGCCCAGCTAATTTTTGTATTTTTAGTAGAGACAGGGTTTCACCATGTTGGCCAGGCTGGTCTCGAACTCCTGACCTCAAGTGATCCACCCGCCTCAGCCTTCCAAGGTGCTGGGATTACAAGCGTGAGCCACTGCACCCAGCCAGTTTTGTAGTTTTAATTACCATCACTTTTCTAGTAAGCCTCAAATAAATCCCTAACCTGAACCTCAACCCTGAACTCCAGACTCAAATATCCACCTGTCTACTTGACCTCTCCACTTAGATGTCTGATAGGCACTGCAAATTTAAATGTCCCGGCTGGGCACCATGGCCCACACCTGTAATCTCATCACTGTGGGAGGCAGAGGCAAGCAGATCACTTGAGTTTAGGAGTTAAAGACCAGTCTGGGCAACACAGCAAGACCCTATCTCTACAAAAAAAAAATTTAAATTAGCCAGCCATGTTGGGACATGCCTGTAAGTTCTAGCTACTAAGGAGGATAAGGCAGGAGGATCACTTTAGCCAGGGAGGTTGAGGCTGCAGTGAGCCATGATTACAATCACTGCATGCCAGCCTGGGCAACAGAGCAAGACCCTGTCTCAAAAAAAAAAATTAAATGCCCAAAACTGACCATTTATTTTCCATCTGCCCTCCCCCCACACACGCATAATGTAGTTTCTCTAACAACTAATAGCAAGGCAATTCTTTTTTTTTTTTTTTTTTTTGAGACAGAGTCTCACTCTGTCACTCAGCCTGGAGTACAGTGGTGCCGTCTCGGCCCACTGCAACAACCACCTCCCGGGTTCAAGCAATTTTCCTGCCTCAGCCTCCCAAGTAGCTGGGATTGAGCTACCACACCTGGCTAATTTTTGTATTTTTAGTAGTGACAGAGTTTCACCATGTTGCCAATGCTGGTCTCGAACTCCTGGCCTCAAGTGATCCACCAGCCTCAGCCTCCCAAAGTGCTGGGTTTACAGGTGTGAGCCACCGCACCCAGCCAACTAATAGGAAGTCACAAGGCCCCATGTGACCAGCTTCATCACCTCTGTGACCTCCTACTCTACCCTTCCATCACCCCTTTGGGTCGAATTGGCCTCCTTGCCATTCCTCAAACACACCAGACATGTGCCCACCTCAAGGCCCTTGGACTTGTTCCCTCTACTGAGAGTGATCTTCCCCTCCATACTCATCCGTGGTCCATGTCTCAGTTTGTTGAGGTCTTTACACAAAAGCCAAAGCAACTTTCTGAGTGAGGCCTTCCCTATACAACCTATCTAAAATAAACACACAAAAAAACTCCCTGATTTGAATTTTCCACTTTAGCATTTTATTGCCTTTTTCAAGACAGGGTCTTGCTCTATCACCCAGGCTGGAGTAATGTGGCATGATCATAGCTTACCGCAGCCTTGAACTCTTGGGCTCATGCAGTCCTCCTGCCCCATCCTCCCAGGGCCACAGGCATGTGCCACCATGCCTGGCTAATTTTTTATTTTTATTTTTTGTAGAGACAGGGCTCTCACTGTGTTCCCCAAGATGGTCTCAAACTCTGAGCCTCAAGCAATCCTACGCCTCAGCCTCCTAAAGCACTAGGATTACAGGAGTGAGCCACCATGCCTGGCCCATTTTATCACTGTTTAAAGTTATATATTTTTTACTTGTTTATTTTGTTTATTGTCTATATCTCCCTATTAGAATGTAATCCTATAAGCCCCAAGGGCATGGATTATTGTCTATTTTGTTCACTGATGTATCCCCAGTGCCCAGAATGGTGCCTGCTACCTGGTAGACACTTGATAAATACTCACCGAACGAATAAGAGTGGGAAGGAAAAGCACATAATAACCACGTGGTATGGATCAGAGACAAGAAACATTCTTATTAACAGAAAACAATTTAGGGAGATTACTAAGAAAGTCAGGTGTGGTCATGCAAAAGATTCTACAAAATATAACTAAATGTCTGAGTCACCAAGATAGGGGCTGGGGGTCAAATAGTCTCTGACAGAGAAAACTGACCCCCTCCCCGACTCACAGTTTACATCCAGCTCCGTCTTCAGAATCACAGTCCCCTGAGGGCTGAAAACTCCAGAATCTACACATGCCCAGCCCCCATACATACCTTGGTCCCGGAAGATGGGTGGGAGCTAATGGGGCAAAGGGATGTCTAAGGTATGTTTCTCTCAGCTGGGATGCTCTCAGGTAAGACATGGTAACAGAAAATCCAGTTCAAACTGGTGTCAATAATAAAGAACATTTGGGAGATTGAGGTGGGAGGATCACTTGAGCCTAAGAGATCGAGACCAGCCTGAGAAACCAAGCAAGACCCTGTATCTTGCTTACAAAAACTACAAATTAATAATAATAAAAAAAATTAGCCAGGCGGCCAGGCACAGAGGCTCACGCCTGTAATCCCAGCATTTTGGGAGGCCAAGGTGGGCAGATCACCTGAGGTCAGGAGTTCAGGACCAGCCTGACCAACATGGAGAAACCCCATCTCTACTAAAAATACAAAATAAGCCGGGCATGGTGGTGCACGCCTGTAATCCCAGCTACTCTGGAGGCTGAGGCAGGAGAATCGCTTCAACCTGGGAGGCAAATGTTGCGATGAGCCTAGATTGCACCACTGCACTCCACCAGCCTGGGCAACAAGAGCAAAACTCCGCCTCAAAAAAAAAAAAAAAAAAAAAAAGAATGGACTCAGACAAGGTTGTTTCTCCTTATAGGGGCAGAAATGGCTGCAGTTTTTAAAGATTTTACATCTTTGCACTAGACTTCAATCTGACTTCAAATTACTGGGCTTCAATCTGTTTGGGTCAATGTTTGTCACAGATTCACTCTAAAGCAACCCCTGTGACCAGAGAAAAGTCAACACACAGAGAAGGGTAGAGCTGGCTTGGGCCGTTCCCTGACCCAAACACTGGGCCCGGGGATGGGATTTTTCTAACTAATTTAGGACACGCCCCTGAGGCTGGAAGTGAAGCCAGTCTTACCTGAAGAGCTCCGTCGTAGAGAACAGCGTGTGAATGGATGGGGGACCGACTACAGAATCCATGACAAAGACATATCCACCCAGGGAGTCCAGGAGACCACTGTCGACTTCTATTCTGACTTGGGTCTAGTTATCCCTCTCCTCACCAGGGCCAGGCCCTGCAGAGGCTCACCAAATTTCTGTTGGGAACCTGGTGCATATCAGGCTGTAGGCATAGCCTAGGGCCAGACTCCATCTCAACCACAAAAAAAAAAAAAAAAAAAAAAGGCTGAGTCATGTGTAAAGCTGAAAACAGATATGAGACCCAGCATGTCCTCTGAAGACACTCCAGAAGGGTCTTATATCACCTTTTGAACTGTGGGCTCTTACCAGGCAGTTCAGTTCCAGGTCTTATGTAAATGGACTGAGAATTTTCTAGAAAGTGAGACACTAGCTCTGGTAATGGAGCTTCCAAAACTGGCTAGGGGAAAAGCAGTCCCTATTGACACAGCGCCTCCTGGGTGCCACTGTGATTGAGGGATGCAAAGTAATCTGAGGTCTCAGGAGGAACAAAGTTTTGGATAACATTAATTTAACCTACTCAGTTTGTCATCTGTTTTCTTGGTGTGTGGTGCAAGACACAAAAACCTAACTAACTACTTTAAGAAGGAAAAGCGGGGGTTGAAGCTTGTTGGAAGGATAATTGAGTGTTTCAAGTAGCAATTAAACCAGAAGAATAAAAGGGAAACTCTGATTTGGGGCCTTGGTCAGATACAAATGGAACCAAGGATTCAGTGTCTAGTTCTCTGGTTTCCTCTGCATGCTGCCTTCAACTTTCCCCACGACTGCCTGAACTCCTCAGTGTGACTGAGTGCCATTAGCTCCCTGGCCTCATTCACATCCCACCTGCCACTGGCAGAGAGGGACTGGTCTATTCTCACTCTGCTTTGCGAAAGGACTCTGGCCTGGCTTGGCTCAGAGGGAGACCCCCAAACTATTGGTGGTTGGGCTGTGAAGAGATCTGATGAGACCTCTTGATTCAAGTCTGTCCCTGGACCAATTAGCTATATGCTATGGGGACAGGGTCATATAGTACAGACCTGGTCATTGGGCACTCACTCTGTGTAGCAAAGACAATTTCCAGGGTAGAAGGATGTGTAAGAATATTAGAATTTGGGGCCGGGTGCGGTGGCTCATGCCTGTAATCCCAGCAGTTTAGGAGGCTGAGGCGGGTGGATCGCCTGAGGTCAGGAGTTCGAGACCAGCCTGGCCAACATAGTGAAACCCCGTCTCTACTAAAAAATACAAAAAATTAGCTGGGCGTGGTGGCAGGTGCCTATAATCCCAGCTACTCAGGAAACTGAGGCAGGAGATTCACTTGAACCCGGGAGGCAGAGGTTGCAGTGAGCTAAGATCGCGCCACTGCACTCCAGGGCAACAAGAGCGAAACTCTGTCTCAAAAAAAAAAAAAAAAAAAAAAAGGAAAAGAATATTAGAATTTGGACTGCAATTAGAATACTAGAATTAGAATATGGGCAGCCACCCTAGTGGGGATTACTACATCATTGCTAAGTATTTTTTCATTTTTCTTGAGACAGAATCTCACTCTATCACCCAGGCTGGACAGCAGTGGCACGATGCTGGCTCACTGCAACCTCCACCTCCTGGGTTCAAGCGATACTCCTGCCTCAGCCTTCCGAGTAGCTGGGATTGCAGGAATGCGCCACCACATCCGCTAATTTCTGTATTTTTAGTAGAAACGGGGTTTCGCCATGTTTCCCAGGCTGGTCTCAAACTCCTGGGCTCAAGCCATCTTCCTGCCTTGGCCTCCCAAAGTGCTGGGATTACAGGGGTGAGCCATCATGCCCAGCCACTAAGTGTTTTTCAATTCTTTCCCACGACACAGTCAAATAGCCTTCGCACGTTGCCCATGATAATGAGGTCATGTGCCAAAACACATAAGAACGTGGCTGAGCCCTCTCTCCTTGCTCTGTCAGTCCCTCAGGCCCCTGGGCTGTCCTCCATCTCCTGGCTTCCAAGGCCTCAGCCCCTCTCCCAGGCTGCTTGCAAAAGTGTCTACCCAGGCCGGGTGCGGTGGCTCACGCTTGTAATCCCAGCACTTTGGGAGGCCGAGGCAGATGGATCACGAGGTCAGGAGATCGAGACCACGGTGAAACCCCGTCTCTACTAAAAATACAAAAAAATTAGCCGGGCGTGGTGGCGGGCGCCTATAGTCCCAGCTACTCGGAGAGGCTGAGGCAAGAGAATGGCGTGAACCCGGGAGGTGGAGATTGCAGTGAGCCGAGATTGCGCCACTGCACTCCAGCCTGGGCGACAGAGCAAGACTCCGTCTCAAAAAAAAAAAAAAAAAAGTGTCTACCCAAACCCTGCCCTCTGTGTTTGCTCCCTCTGAGTTGATCTCTTTTCTTATTATGCCCAAAGGGAGAGCCTTGAAGTCTTCTGGAAGGGAAACATCTACAGATGTAAATCTGCATGTGCTCCGTAAGAAGAATGGAGGTTGAGGAAGGGTTTCCTTCTAAGATCTGGTGCAGCTGGGCGTGGTGGCTCACGCCTGTAATCCCAGCACTTTGGGAAGCCAAGGCAGGTGGACCTCTTGAGCCCAGGAGTTCAAGATCAGCCTGGCCAATATGGCAAAACCTCGTCTCTACAAAAATACTAAAATTAACCGGGCACAGTAACTCTGGTAATCCCAGCTATTCAGGAGGCTGAGGCAGGAGAATCGCTTGAACCCAGGAGGCAGAGGTTTCAGTGAGTCAAGACCGCACCACTGCACTCCAGCCTGGGTGATCAGAGTAAAACCCTGTCTCAAAAAACAAACAAACAAACAAACAAACAAACAAACAAACGTGGTGCAGAAGAATAGGTGAGGGGAAGGGGCATTTGTGTTGCAGACTTCCCACATGGGTCTGGGTGCCTCCCCCGGTGAGGGTCTTTTCTGCCCCCCTAGATGTGTGAGCCAATGTGTGTCTGTGTGTGCGTGTGTGTATGTGCTCATGCATGAGCCTGTGTGACAGACCAACTGCATGCAACTGACAAGTGGGCAGCTGAGAGTGGGCAGTGATTGTCCCAGGCCCTTCCCACTCACTCCAGGTGCAAGCTGGGATCCAAGCCTTCTGCCTCTGGCTTGCAATTGAATTTGACATCTGCACTGGCCCTTGCTGCTCCCTAAGGTTTGAGCTCTTATACACCTTCTGGCCACTTTGGTTAGCATCTCCTCCTCTAGTTTCAGCTTTCACATTAAACCGCAAACCCAGCCTGTGGGAAAGTCCTCCAGTCAACCTCACACCAGCAACACTCTTGGGGCTCAGCAGCAAATATGCATACTACTTCCTGTCGGAGAGGGAGCTAGATTCTTCTGGGTCCTGTCTGGGCACCAAAGAGTAAGAAAGATAGAGAAGCAGCTGCTCTGCCAAAGGGGAAGAAATGCTCAGCTCCGAAGTACAGCTCTGCCCTCCACCACCAGCCTCCAGCTCTGTCTCTGCTGGGGCCTCTCAGCATTCAGGAACCAGGAGATAGGAAGGGACCTAAGGGGACCTGTGGGTGGTAATGCTCAAGACTCAGGCACAAGGGCCTGGGCACAGAGGAGGCAGCACCAGGAATACTGGGGACAGGAGGATGGTGCAGGGGACATGAGGGACAGTGCCTAGATCAAGCCTGCTGAAGGAGCAGACAGCAGAGCTGGTGTTGCAGCAAGAGCAGCTGCTCTGGGCCCTTGCCAGAAGAAGATGAGGCTCCGAAGAGGACAACATTGCAATGGTGACACAAGTCCTTCTCTTCTTTTCTTCCCAGAAAAGAATGTGACTCATTCCTTGATGGAAAAAGCCTAAGCTCTCTTATATACATTCCTTTCATTTGCTCATTCATCAATATTTTCAGCTTTTGTCTGAACAAGAATAAACAGAAATTCATATTTTTCAGAAGTTTGCTTATTGCAGAATTGAAACTCAGCAATGGAAAACATGAATCTGGCAGTGAAACTGGCTTCACTGGCAGTGAAACACACTATGCTCTTGCCACCCTGATAACCTGCACAGCTGCATTCCTCTGGGCCTTGTTCATGATGATGGATCCCGCTACCTAGGAAACCCTTCTGCCTCATCCACTTGGCAAACTCTTACCCATCTTTCAAGCCCTAGATGAGGTGTCGCCTCTCCTGGGAACAGCAATACCCAGCTCTTTATCCCGTGGATTAATTGCTTACCATTTGGTCCCCATAGTGACCTATGCTTGCCATAAAAGAACATTATTTTATTGTATATGGTTAGTTGTTTCTGCCTAATACCTCCACTAAACTGTGTACAATGGAGAAGCAGGAAGGATCATCTTGTTTGTGTTTGTATCTGTGTCTAGCACTAGCTAGTAACTGCTCAGCATTCAGGTACCAGGAGAAAGAAGGGGACCTGGGGTTGACATTGCTCAAGTCTCAGGCACAGAGGCCTGGGCACAGAGGAGACAGCACTAGAACACTGGGAGCAGGAGGATGGCGCAGGAGACATGAGGGTGCAAGGAGCAGCACAGTGCAAGTCCTTAAAGTAAATGTTGCTGCACATGGTGGCTCACACCTGCAATCCCAGCACTTTGGGAGGCCAAGGTGGGCAGATGGCTTGAGCTCAGGACTTTGAGACCAGCCTAGACAACAATCCCATTTCTACAAACAAAAATTAGCTAAGCATGGTGACAGAAGCCTGTAGTCCCAGCTACTTGGGAGGCTGAGGTGTGAAGATGGCTTGAGCCTGAGAGATTGAGACTGCAGTGAGCCAAGATCGTGCCACTGCACTCCAGCCTGGGCAACAGAGTGAGACTCTGTCTCAAAAAATAAAAATAAAAATTTAAAAAAAATGTTGACTGAAAAAAATGAACCAAAAAATTGAATCAGCAAAGTAAACGTAAGTGCCATTTCCCTGTGTGCTCTGGTCCCTTCAGTGTCGAAGCCAGGAATCTAATTGGGAAGCACGTGGTGGAGCCAGGTCCTCTGTCTTCTCCAGCTTCAGTATTTTGCTCCATCTTTTAACGAGGAAGCTTAAGGCTGCGTGTGGTGGCTCATGCCTGCAATTCCAGCACTTTGGGAGGCCGAGGCAGAGGATTGTTTGAGCCTAGGAGTTTGAGGCCAGCCAGGGCAACACAGCAAGACTCCATCTCTACAAAAAATTTTAAAATTAGCTAGACATAGTGGTGCATGCCTGTAGTCCTAGCTAGCTACTCTGGAGGCTGAGGCAGGAGGATAACTTGAGCCTAGGAGTTCGAGGGTACAGTGAGCCGTGATTGTGCCACTGCACTCCAGTCTGAGTGACAGAGTGAGGCCCTATCTCCAAATAATAATAATAAAGACTGAGGAGCCTTGAAATACAACCTTTTCCCAATTTCAAATACAAAGTTAAGACTCCTCATGGGTTTTTTTTTTTTTAGATGGAGTCTCACTCTGTCAGCCAGGCTGGAGTGCAGTGGTGTGATCTCAGCTTACTGCAACCTCCACCTCCCAGGTTCAAGTGATTCTCCTGCCTTTGCCTCCTGAGTAGCTGGAATTACAGGCATGCACCATCGTGCCCAGCTAATTTTTGCATTTTTGGTAGAGATGAGGTTTCACCACGTTGGTCAGGCTGGTCTCGAACTCATGACCTCGTGATCCACCCACCTTGGCCTCCCAAAGTGCTGGGATTACAGGCGTGAGCCACCGTGCCTGGCCCGCCTCATGAGCTTTTATCTCCATTTTCACTCCCCAAGAATAGATTGTTTGATACTCGTAGCAATAGTGTGTGACAGGAAAACAAACTGCACATTTTATCGTCCAAATCACCTGGCTGCATAGGTCTCTTTAATAGTTAATGGAATTATGGGATGTCTAATCCTGTTCAACAGAAGTCAAGGTCTAGCAGTAAAATTCTTTCTGGAACTGCTGTGCCTGGTGCTTTGCACCAAGTAAGCCACTAGAAAATTAATGCTATAAGTACATGTAACGAGGACAGTGAGGCAGGCCAGGAGGAGATGCTGCAGGGTCTGCTGCTATCACATGCCATTCTTGACACAGCAGAAACCTCAACCAAAGAATGAACCCGGGGACCCTCAGATCTTTGCAATCCTCAGTCATGCTGTTAGGGAAGGGGAATCAGAGTGACATCATTTTAAAATCAATTCCATCTTTTTTTTTTTTTTTTGAGACAGAGTCTCACTCTGTCACCCAGAGTACAGTGGCACAATCTGTAGTGCAGTGGCACAATCTTGGCTCAATGCAACCTCTGCCTCCCGGATTCAAGCGATTCTCCTGCCTCAGCCTCCTGAGTAGCTGGGATTACAGGCGTATGCCACCACGCATGGCTAATTTTTGTATTTTTAGTAGCAATGAGGTTTCACCATGTTGGCCAGGCTGGTCTTGAACTCCTGACCTCAGGTGATCCACCCACCTTGGCCTTCCAAAATGCTAGGATTACAGGCGTGAGCCACCGTGCCTGGCCTAAACTCCATCTTAAAACTAGCCAAAGCACATTCCTTGCCACTCATGATCCATGATCATAAGCTGTTTACAGTTGAGGAAACAGCTTAAAGATACCTGCAAGGACATACTCCTACAACAACTAAAAGTCCAGATGTCTCAATACCCATAACAATATATGCTTTCAAGATAATTATAATGGCCAGATGCAGTGGCTCATGCCTGTAATCCCAGCATTTTGGGAGGCCAAGGAGGGAGGATTCCTTGAGCCCAGGAGTTTGAGACCAGCCTGGACAACATAGCAAGGCCCCATCTCTAGGAAAGTAAAAAAAAATTAGCCAGGAATGGTGGTGTGTGCCTGTGGTCCCAGCTACTCAGGAGGCTGAGGTGAGAGGATCACTTGAGCCCGGGAGGTGAAGTTTGCAGTGAGCTGAGATTGTGCCACTGCATTCCAGCTGGGTGAGAGAGTGAGACCCTGTCCCCCCCAAAAAACAAAAACCCAAAATATAATTATAGTTATACTTTGACGTACTTACACACTAGAATGTCAAGGATAGCTTTCTTTAAATCAACAGAATAATAAATTTTGTGATGCTGTCAACCTACTTTCTTGTAGACACATCTTAGCCTAGGTTTTATGTAGACAAGACGTCTATATAAAAAAAAAACTTAAAGATGAAGTGTTCCTCCTCTTGCCTCAGCTCACTTCAACCTCCACCTCCCGGGTTCAACCAATTCTCCTGTCTCAGCCTCCCAAGTAGCTGGGACTATAGGTGCATGCCACCACGCCCGGCTAATTTTTGTATTTTTTAGTAGAAACAGGGTTTCACCATATTGGTCAGGCTGGTCTCGAACTCCTGACCTCAGATGATCTACCCACTTCAGCCTCCCAAAGTGCTGGGATTACAGGCATGAGCCACCCCTCCCAGCCGACAGTAGCTTTCAATAAACTATCTCTTCTCACTGCACTCTGTGATTCACTTTGAATTCCTTCCCACACAAGATCTAAGAACCCTCTCTTGGGGTCTGGATCAAGACCCATTTTTCTGGCAACAATACAGTATCTAGATGATTTAACTCATGGCTTACAAGTTTAGAAAAATACGTTGCATTAGGCAAGCTCTTTTCATTTCAAGCAACTGACTCACCTTAAAATAGCTTAAGCCAAAAGAGGAATATGTATAGGCTCATGGAATCAAACCAAGATTGGCTTCAGGGACTCAGACGTTCTCAGATCTCGCCCTCCTCAGTTCTCAATTCTGCTTCTGTGTTGGTTCATTCACTTCACCTGCAAATCGGCTTTTGCTATGCAGCTTGGCTTCCTTATCTTTGCCAGCAACTGGAGCGTCTGCAAGGTTCCAGGAGAAACTCCATTTGGTCCAGCCCAGATCATATAGGTGCTCCTGTATTCAAGGGAGTGGTGCCCATTATTAGAAATTTGTGGGGGGAGTAGAGGATGATTATTGGACAAATCTTTGCAAGCCAGGTGACTTGCTCAATTTCTATTGACTGCATATGTTAATAACTTTTTGTTTGTTTGTGTGTGTGTGTGTGTGCGTGTGTGTGTGTGTGTGTGTGTGTGTGACAGGGTCTTGCTCTGACATCCAGGCTGGAGTGCAGATCTCGGCTCACTGCAACTGCTGCCTCCTGGGCTCAGGTGATCCTCCCTCCTCAACCTCCCAAGTAGCTGAGACTACAGGTGCATGCCATCATGCCTGGCTAATTTTTGTATTTTTAGTAGAGATGGGGTTTCACTATGTTGCCCAAGCTAGTCTCGAACTCTTGAGCTCAAGAGTTTTTTTTTAAGACGGAGTTTCGCTCTTATTGTCTAGGCTGGAGTGCAATGGCACGATCTCAGCTCACTGCAACCTCCGCCTCCCGGGTTCAAGCAATTCTCCTGCCTCAGTCTCCACAGTAGATGGGCTTACAGGCATGCACCACCAAGCCCAGCTAATTTTGTATTTTTAGTAGAGAGGGGGGTTTCTCCATGTTGGTCAGGCTGGTCTCAAACTCCTGACCTCAGGTGATCCGCTCACCTTGGCCTCCCAAAGGCCTCCCACGGTGCCTGGCCCCGGCCTCAAATATTTTTTAAAAGGAAAAAGGAGTGGGAAAGCTTCAGTAATCCCACCAGTCACATAAATAACAGCTGTTGTTGGCCTTCATTCTTTTAATGCTTTAACAACAATCCCATGTGTACAATTTTGTTTGCTGATTTTTTTCTTACTTTATTATAACACATATATTTCTCTAATCATAAAAACTTCTTGAAACGCTGCTTTAAATATCTATATAGTATACTCTAAAGACTCACCCAGGCTGGAGTGCAGTGGCACATTCTCAGCTCACCGAAACCTACAGCTCCCGGGTTCAGGTGATTCTTCTGCCTCAGCCTCCCTGGTAGCTGGGATTACAGCACCTGCCACCACACCTGGCTAATTTTTGTACTTTTAGTAGAGGCGGGATTTCACCATGTTGGCCAGGCTGGTCTTGAACTCCTGACCTCAAATGATCCACCCATCTCGGCCTCCTAAAGTGCTGGGATTCCAGGTGTGAGCCTCCGTGCCCAGCCCTCTGAAGACTTTTAACCACTTCATCCAGAAGGAAAGAAGGCAGCGGCAGCAGAGTGAGGAGGCATTCCTTCTGTACATGTGCCTCTGTCCTCAGTCCCCTGAGGCACTTTCAGTTCCTGGGACACAATTCCAACTTCAGAGAGAGGGCATTAAACTGGAATTCCCCTCCCCATTTCCTTCACTTCCCAAAACTTGTCTCATTCACACTTATTCTTCCTCTGCTCCAGGCTCAGAGAACTTGCTACAAATTTGGCTAGTGGTTCAGCCAAACACTTTAGGTTTGAATCCTGATGCTGTAGCTTTGTAATTGGGGAAACATTTTGCCTCTCTAGAAACCATTTGTAAAATGGGGATTTTGTCACAGAGTTCTTATGAGGATTAAATGTCATTATGTATGTAAAACACTTAGCACGTAGATGATAAATAATACAAAAATCAGCAACACCCAGGTCAGGTGCGGTGGCTCGCACCTGTAATCCCAGCACTTTGGGAGGCCTAGTCGGGCAGATCACTTAAGCCCAGGAGTTTGAGACCAGCCTGGGCAATATGGCAAAACCCTGGCTCTACCAAAAATACACAAATTAGCCAGGCGTGGTGGTGTATACTTGTGTCGCCAGCTACTGGAAAGACTGAGGCAGGAAGATCATTTGAGCCTGGGAGGTCGAGCCTGCGGTGACCCGAAATTGGGCCATTGTACTCCAGCCTGGGCTACAAAGTGAGACCCTATCTCAGCAAAACAAAACAAAACAAAACACCCCAGCAAAACCCAAAGAAGATTCCCCTCTAATTATAGCCCTCTCCTCCCTTCCCCTTCTCTTTCAGTCATGCTTCTTGCAAATGATCTGTGCTTGCTATCTCTATTCCCTCATCTCCCATTTACATCTCAGCCCATTGTAATCTGGCTGTTTCCCCTGTACTGACACTGCTCACCAAATATCTTCTAATGAACTCTAGATACCTTCACAGAGCTTTGAGTCATTGTTCAATCTTTTCTGTATTAGTCAAAATTCTCTTGTTCTCTGTCAGATTCCATCCAGTTTTCCTAATTCTCAGCCTGCACCTTCTTACTCTCCTTTGCTGCCTGAACTCTGTCTTTTAAGTCAAGGGTCCTCAACCCCTGAATTAATGGCAAAACCCCCATGGTACCAGTTAGTGGCCTGTTAGGAACTGGGCCGCACAGCAGGAGGTGAGCAGCGGGCAAGCCAGAGAAGCTTCATCTGTATTTACAGCCACTCCCGATTGCTTGCATTATCACCTGAGCGCCACCTCCCATCAGATCAGCTGTGGCATTAGATTCTCATAGGAGCACGAACTCTATTGTGAACTGCACATGCGAGGGATCTAGGTTGCATGGTTCTTGTAAGAACCTAATCCCTGATGATGTGTCACTGTCTCTCATCACCCCAAGACGGGACCATCTAGTTGCAGGAAAACAAGGTCAGGGCTCCCACTGACTTACATTATGGTGAGTTGTATAATTATTTCATTACATATTATAATGTAATAATAACAGAAATAAAGTGCACAATAAATGTAATGTGCTTGAATCATCTTGAAACCATTCCCCTGCAAACCCCAACCCCAGTGAAAAAATTATCTTCCACAAAACCAGTCCCTGGTACCCAAAAGATTGGAGATCGCCTCTTTAATTAGTATTTGTCTTCAACTTTCATACGTCTAGAAAAAGCATGATTCTTTGCTATGAGATCTGAGTTGGAATTCTGACTCTGCTACCTACTAAATTGATTTCCTAAATTATTTTGCTCTCTTGAGCCTTCATACTCTCACCTGCAAAAAAGTTCCTCCTCTCCTGGATAGTCATCCTAAATTGAATTGTATACCAAACCTGTATTTCCAAGCCGGGTGCGGTGGCTCACGCCTGTAATCCCAGCACTTTTGGAGGCCGATGAGGGCAGATCACAAGGTCAGGAGTTCGAGACAAGCCTGGCCAACATAGTGAAACCTTATCTCTACTAAAAATACAAAAATTAGCCGGGCATGGTGGCCGGTGCCTGTAGTCCCAGCTACTCGGGAGGCTGAGGCAGGAGAATCGCTTGAAGCCGGCAGGTGGAGGTTGTGGTGAGCCAAGATTGCGCCACTGCACTGGAGGCTGGGCAACAGATCAAGACTCCGTCTCAAAAACAAAAAAACAAAAACAAGCAAAAAAAAACCTGTATTTCCCATTAGCATAATGAATTAGTAAGCATAAATTGGAATTCCAGGCCTGGAAATCTATTTCATACCATAACTATGTCAAAAATCAGAAGAAATATATGCTCTTCAAAATGTTTATTAACCATATAAAACTAAACAATGTGAACTGTGATGTAAATGTTCCTTTCAGGTATTTTTCTTCATGGGCTGGACTGGCTGAAGTTTCTTTGACTCTTAGTTTAATGAAGTTTGGACACAACATGCCATCTTTTCCTGGTGAATCTTCCTAGGGCATACATAGATATTTTTCCTTACTCCAGAGACCTTTGAATTTGCACTGAAAATTAGGGTCATCTGCCACAAAGAAAAAAAAAAGTTCAGTGATGTTCAGATTAATGCCTCTCAAAAGTTTTTGAATGCTAAATGTTGGGAGAGGGACAGTTTCAATGATGTCTTATTCTTCCATTTTTATGAAAATCTACTGTGCTGAGCTTCCGAGAAATGTCTAGCAATATTATCAGTTTGCAAGAGAAATTTCTAGATTCACTTACCCTGCAGTGTCTCTCAGTTTCAGTGATGCTTTTTACAGTTTTACAAATACCTTCAAAAATACTGAATGAGGCAGTTTCCTCCAAATTCCTAGTTCCAGGCTTCACTTAAGATTTACATAATATCCAAAACACTTACAAAATTCTTTTTTGATCTATCCTCCTTGTTGATTGCTTTAATTGGCCTTTGCAAATTTCACAAATAAAGATACCTTACGAATGCAACAAATTCTGTAGCAAGCCGACTCAGAAATAAAAAACGCAACAATTTATTTGCTCTGTTGGTCAAAAGTCAGTGAGATGCTTTGTAAAGATGAATTGGGGAAGAAGGAAAACTACTCTATTGTCAGGATGCTGCTGCTTAAGAATTGGGAGACAGCCTGGAGCATCCCAGGACAGTTGGCATTAAACCTAGCTATTATGAACTTTTGAAAAAACGCCATAGTTTGTTTTTTGTTTTTTTTTTGAGACAGAGTTTCACTCGAGTTGCCCAGGCTGGAGTGCAATGGCGCGATCTCGGCTCACTGCAACCTCCCCCTCCCAGGTTCAAGCAATTCCCCTGCCTCAGCCTCCCGAGTAGCTGGGATTACAGGCATGGGCCACCATGCCCAGCTAATTTTGTATTTTTAGTAGAGATGGGGTTTCTCCATGTTGGTCAGGCTGGTCTCAAACTCCTGAACTCAGGTGATCTGCCCACCTCGGCTTCCCAAAGTGCTGGGATTACAGGTGTGAGCCACCATGCCCGGATTTTTTTTTTTTTTTTTTTTGAGAAGGAGTCTCACTCTGTTGCCCAGGCTGGAGTGCAGTGGTATGTTCTCGGCTCACTGCAACCTCCACCTCCCAGGTTCAAGCAATTCTCTGCCTCAGCCCCCCAAGTAGCTGGGATTACAGGCATGCGCGACCACACCCGGCTAATTTTCGTAGTTTTAGTAGAGATGGGGTTTCACCATCTTGGCCGGGCTGGTCTTGAACTCCTGACCTCGTGATCCACCCACCTTAGCCTCCCAAAGTGCTGGGATTACAGGCTGGAGCCACCGCGCCTGGCCTCAAAAAAATGCCATAGTTTCTTGACTTCCGGAACAAAGTGGAGTGAAAATCAAAGTTTGATAATGGACTCTTCAAAATACATTAGTTAATTAATTAAAGCCTACTGCTCTTGTATTCTTGGCAGGATTAAAGTTAAGGCAACAGTTTCAATTTGGAGTCAATCACAATATGTAATACCTCCTACCCAACCACATAGTCAATATTTAAAATTTTTCTACCTTACCAAAGTCAGCTTTCCAAAAAAGAAACTTTTATTGATGGCGAATACCTGTCTCAAACAGTAACATACCCCTGCATTTTAGTTAAGTTTTCTGGGAAAATCTTCAATGCTTCAATCTTAGCAACAAACAAAAACTGTTCAAAGTTTCAAACTGTTCAAAGAAAATCCCTATCCTCTTATTTTCTATCCTAGTTCAGGCCCTCCTTTCTTGTACGGTCATTATTATACAATAATCTTGAAACTAGTCTGAACATAATTCCCTGGATCCATTCTCCAATCTACCACCAGTATCTTCATAAGGTACGTATGGTCTTTTGAACCTTCATTCTACCTTGCACAATCCCTCCACCATTAGCATTTATTACATGTTATTGTCATTATATATTTACAAAAGTCTCCTCTATTTTATCCTGATCTCCTAGTGGGCAAAAACAAATTCTTACTGGTCTTTGGTCTACTACATAGTCAGCACATAGCACTCAACAAAAGTACCTTTAGTTAAATGAGTCTAACTTTCATATCAGCTTTTAGATGGCCTAAGAATTCCCTCTTCGAACACCAGATATCAGTTTTCCTTCTTAATCCAATATTCTTATGTGAAAATTTTACTGCAAATATTGATGAAAAACACCTGAATGTTTCTTTGAAGCTAGTGCACTGGAAAAATGCACCTTAGTGACTTAAAATGATCATAAATTAACACCATTATTATATATATATACATATATATATACATACATACCTATATATACACATACATATATATATATATATATATATATATATATATATATATATTTTTTTTTTTTTTTTTTTTTTTTTTTTAGAGACAGGCTCTTACTCTGTAACCCAGGCTGGAATGCAATGGCGGCATCGTAGGTTACTGGGATTATAGGTGCAAGCCACAGCACCCAGCCCAATTATCATGATCTTTTTATAGCTTTGTCATCAGTAGCTACTAAAAGGTGTGAGTTGCATGCTCCAGTTCCTATGGCATTTTAGATTTTATACCCATACTCATCGGCTTTTATATCTAATTCTCCTGTCTGCACCAATTCATCTCACACCTCTAAATGTTAAGATACCGTAGACTAGAAAGCTACTATAATCAAGTTTGTTAGAAATATTTATGGCAGAGGTTGGGCATGATTACACACACTCATAGTCTCAGTTACTCCAGAGGCAGGAGGATCTCTTGGGCTCAGGGGCTCAAAACCAGCCTAAGCAACAATGAGACCCCATCTCTGGTTCTAATCAACATCAGAAAACGATGCCATAGAAATAACACTATCACTTCAATTTGCACTCAATTCTTTTTTGTTTTTTGTAGAGATAGGATCTGTGTTGCCCAGGTTGGTCTTGAACTCCTGGCCCCAAGCAATCCTCTTTCCTTGGCCTCCCAAAGTGGTGGGGATTACAGGTGTGAGCCAAGACACCTGGCCTCAAATCTTAAAACCCAGCCTAGTTTAGTGAGAATTAAAATCCTCCCCACTTTAAGGGCCAGGCACCTGTAATCCCAGCAGTTTGGGAGGCCAAGGCAGGCAGATCACCTGAGGTCAGGAGTTCGAGACCAGCCTGGCCAACTTAGTGAAACCCCGTCTCTACTAAAAATACAAAAAATTAGCTGGGTGTGGTGGTGCATACCTGTAGTCCCAGCTACTCAGGAGGCTGAGGCAGGAGAATCACTTGATCCCAGGAGGCGGAGGTTGCAGTGAGCCAAGATTGCGCCACTGCACTCCAGCCTGGGTACCAGAGCAAGACTCCATCTCAAAAACAAAAACAAAACCTCCCCACTATAAAGTTTTCTTCTGTGACTCAGTCCAAATCAGAAAGCTATGAATCATATTATATATTCACTTAATAATCTGAATATATTTTAAATTACATCATGCTACATTTCTAGCAAGTCACATGCATAACATGCAATGTGATATAAAAATATTAAACATTTATGACAAAATATATTCAAAGTTGATGGGTAAATTTTTCTTAAATGGCAAAATGTAGCTTTGTTCTAAAGCCCATCACGAAACAGTAAATTTCATACTCAATCAAAATGTGCCTGCCGGGCACGGTGGCTCACGCTTGTAATCCCAGCACTTTGGGAGGCCGAGGCGGGCGGATCCCGAGGTCAGGAGATCGAGACCACGGTGAAACCCCGTCTCTACTAAAAATACAAAAAATTAGCCGGGCGTGGTGGCGGGCGCCTGTAGTCCCAGCTACTCGGAGAGGCTGAGGAAGGAGAATGGCATGAACCCGGGAGGCGGAGCTTGCAGTGAGCCGAGATTGCGCCACTGCACTCCAGCCTGGGCGACAGAGCTAGACTCCGTCTCAAAAAAAAAAAAAAAAGTGCCCTCTGCTTTTGTAATACTACATTATACACACTATACATTCTATAGTATAGCGATAATAGAGATAAAATATTAGAAAACAGGCATCACAAGGATTTAGACAATTAAGGTAAGCTCAGAGTGACTTTTAATATGCCAATCAATGTTAATAAAACACAAGTCAAAGACAAGTGCAAACATGTTTTAGACCAAAATTAATGAGAAAACAAACAACAATTTTTTTCAACATCTGTTAGCCAGTATTAGTCAAATGGCTAATCACAGATAAAATATATTTTGTGAAAAACTTGGAATGTCAGAAGTCATTCTGGCATTTCAAACAGCTATGTACAGTATCACGAAGATCGGTTTATATAAACAAATATTGAAGAGAAACCAGGCAAAACATTTAAAAACAGACTAATAATACAATCAAGTACAAAACTTGGGGGGAGACATTTAAAAAGAGTCCGGGAAGGACATTACCAGAACAAGTTACAAAACCAGTAATTATTATACTACATTAATACAGCATTCCAAAGGGGGGAAAGGGTGCATTTTTCCAATGCACTAGCTTCAAAGTTCAAAGGGAAAAAAAAAAAAGGCAAATAGCTGCTTTTCATCAAAAGCAGCTATACATTTCACATAATTGTTTCAAAAAGAAGACCTATTAACAACAATGATTGTTTAATGCTACAAGTTTACAGCAAAGTCAAAACTAAAATAGCAGCAAATTCACAAGGCAATACTTCCACAGAATCATCATCCCATGGTTCATGCAATGCCTACAAAGTGCTCCCAGTGGGATATACAAGTCTAATTCACAATTTAAAAAAAGAAACATAAGATGGACACACAGGTACATTGAAGGCTGAGTAGTAATGAGTCTTTTAGTATGTCCCTTTTCAAAGGGAGAGTATGTCTGTAATAAAGCCCTTGAGTACTTTTTACAGGTCACTACAGGGAAAGACACCTTTTATTACAATGCAACAGCAAACTATAAGCAGCACACCACCACAGTGGTTAACCCTGGAAAGGCTGGTGTAACATCCAACAGTGACACATTCTACAGAAGACAGACTGGTAAGATTAAATGAAAGCCTGACATAGCAATCGTCAAAACACAGCTTTCAACTGTAATTCACAATAAAAGTCCTCATCAGTAAAACTACCGACACCAATCGAGAAAGTAATTGCAAACTGGATTCTATCAGTGATTTCAACCTAGCTTCCTCTTGTCACAGTGTTCAGGGGGAGGTGGGAAAGGAGTAGCTCAGTATATAGTAAGGCTGACAGAGCGGTTCATTTTCTTTCCAATAAGTCGAGATGTTCTATTACTCTGGGTGGTGGACCTAGTGGCCATCCGGTCAGTGAAGAGTGCTCTTTCCTCAGCTGCAGCTTTTGCCATCTGTGCTTTCTTGAGTTCTCTGACATAAAAATAGAAAACAAGGTATTATTCCTAGGAAGAGATCCTAAGAAACTAACACATACTATATTGTCAATTGGGAGATATTTGCATGCCATCATTATTCTAAGATGTAATTGAAAAATAAAACATGAAACTGAAGCTTCTATTAAAACAACTTAAATTTATGAAATTATTTTATGCTTTTTGAATTAAAATATCACATATACTTGAAAACAAGTAGTAAAGATGCTAGTAATGACTGGTTCTTATAAAATAATTTGAGCTGGATGTGGTGACTCACACCTGTAGTCTCAGCTACTCGGGAAGCTGAGGTTGGAGGATCGCTTGAGCCCAGGAGTTTGAGGCTGCAGTGAGCCATGATAGCGCCACTGCACTCCAGCCTGGGTGACAAGAGCAAGACCCCATCTTTTTAAATAAATAATAATAAATAATTTCCAGACAAACCTATCCCCAGTAAAAAAAAAATTAAAAATTAATAATAATTTCAAAAACTCCAATTTATATTGCGAATCTATCCTTACATAACAGAGATGAAAGGAACACTTTATTTCCTATTTGTATGAACTATGATGGATATCAAACTAGTGGCAAGTAAACCTCTTAATATACAATTTTTATAATTTAAATATTAAATGTTAATATTGTTAACATAACCTTTTCAAGTCGGTTTTATTAGGTTAAAAGCAAAATGGCTGCAATAAGTCAAAAGAATTAGAAATGTGATCTGTGGTAACTTAATATTCTCCAATATTCTCTTTTTAATAACTTTTACCATTGCAACCAGCTTTTCGAACATATCAAGTCATTAAGTCAAATATGAGACTCTTCATTCAGTATATAAAGATTTAGCCAGAAATTAAAAACATATATATGAGAATCATCTACTAACCAAATTGACATTAATTTCATCCTTTCATAAAATAAGAACAGAATGTTTCAAGGACAATGTTAATTTTTGGTGAGAGTCTAGGAAGAAAAGATTGGTATAGGCTCGCTTAGCTTTTACTACCATTTATGGCTTGGGGACTATCACCACTTGCAAATATGTTAGTCTCAACATTTTTAAAGTTCGTAATTTGAAAGTTTAGAAACAATACAAATTTAATAGGTCAAATACTAATTCATGGCAGAAGTCCCCAAGCTTTCACTGTATAACAACATACCGAACTACTGGAGCTGGGTGAGATGGCTCACTCCTATAATCCCAGCACTTTGGGAGGCCAAGACAGGTGGATGGTTTGAGCCCAGGAGTTCAAGACCAGCCTGGGCAACATGGCAAAAACCCCATCTCTACAAAAAATATAAAAATTAGCTGGGTGTTGTGGCATGCATCTGTGGCTCAGCTACTCAGGAGGCTGAGATGGGAGGATAGCTTGCGCCCAGGAGGTGGAGATTGCAATGAGTCATGATAGCACCAGTGCACTCCGGCCTGGCGACAGTGAGGGCCTGGCGACAGTGAGACCCTGTCTCAAAAAACAAAAAACACAAAAAACCACTACATCCTTTGTTGACAGAAAGCTTAAATCATCTCTCATTAAAATTTGAGAATTAAAGCGAATGAAAAAGTAAAAAGAAAACATAAAACCCTCACTTACTTTTGTAAAAGTGAATTTTTGAACTTTTCGGCATTCAATTCTATTCGTAATTGTTCTGCACTCTTTCTAGAAGCGGACAGCAATACTGAATGCTTTACCAGTGCCATTGCTGAAGGTCTTCTCTCTGGATCTGGATGAATCATAACCTTAAAAAGAAAAGTAAAATGAAGGTAAAGACATGCATTTAATAAAATATAGAACCATGTCAATAAAGGGCTTCATATATAAAATGCTTACTTTTAGCAACTCTGTAAATTCTTGGGAAAGCACTTGTGGTATCCGAGGTAATCTACCCTGTCTGATTTCATGCCATTGATCTCCATTTCTTGGAAGAGGTTCAGCACCAGCAGCACATACCACTGTGAGGGCAAGTGCAAAAATATCTGCTTTTGGTAGATGGGTATAATTCTGTAAAATTAAAACAATTTTTTAAAGGAATGTAAACATGGTCAAAATAAAACAAGATTACATCTCAAAGATGACTTAGGTGAAAAATAGGACTTAATCAAAATGTCTAATACCACATTTAAGTTTGGGACCTATTCAGAGAACAAACTGCTAAATTTGAGGATGTTTATTTTTTAAATTACAAAATAATACACACTCTTGGGGGGAAAATGCAAACACATATATACAAGTAAATGCCTCTTCTTTATCAACAGCCCAATTCAACTCTCAGAAGAAATCCCTCTACCTCTAGGCATTCATATGCAAACACAAAACACATAGAAACACACTGACAAGTTACAAATACACATATACGTGATAAAGCAAACATATATATACACATATTTACAAAGAGCAATGGGATCAGACAATTACACTTTGTATTTTTCTACTTATTCTATTTTCATTCAAAATTTTTATCAAGAAATACTGTCACACTCTTGAAACTATAGGCCATACTAATAACTATGTGCCATAATTTACTTAATCATTCTCTTATTAGTAAACACTTATTTATACTGTTCTCAACTTGTGTTTGTATATGAATAGTTCTATAGGAAAAACTCCTAGAAGTGAAAATTATGAGTCAATGGGTACATGATTTTTAAATATTAATGCAATACTAATACTCTGATCTCTAAAAAGGATATGCCTTTATAAAGATCCACCAGTGGTGTATGAGAACATATTTTTTTACCACAACTCCATTATAAATCTTTGCCTTCATGACTTTTTGCTTATTAAATGCCCTCAGATGATGGTTTAGATTTTATTTTCATTCTATTAGTTAACTTAAAAGTTTAATACATCTGAATTTATATTATTCTATCAACTGCTAAGTGTTACAAAGCAAACT
This sequence comes from Nomascus leucogenys, assembly GCF_006542625.1. Classification (NCBI taxonomy): domain Eukaryota; kingdom Metazoa; phylum Chordata; class Mammalia; order Primates; family Hylobatidae; genus Nomascus; species Nomascus leucogenys. The sequence goes on along the minus strand of NC_044395.1, from coordinate 70,419,803 downwards.
ATGATTAAGGGAGAAGAAAAATTACCTCCTGTAAAACTTCATTTGCAAGAAAACGACTATCGCCCTCTTCAACTTGTGGACTGGAGATCCTTGTTACATGCCCAAGATCACCTAGAAGTATTGAAAAACTTACAGTGAAGAGCAAAAACAAAACAGCCTTCTCTTTATTTGAAGGTAATAATCTGGTTACCTTTCTTACCTATTTTAAATATAACTTTGTTGGATGCCCAATCATCTTCGTCTCCTTCTTCAGAGGCAGCATTTGGGATTGAGGTTCGAGATATGAAAATATTACCTGTCAAACAGTTAATTATGTAAGCCAAACTAACAATAATAAAACCAGAGTTCATAAACAAGATCATATACCAGAATCATCCAGAATGCTTTTTAAAATGCTGATTCTCAAGTTCTAGCCCAAACCCATGGAATAAGCATCTCAGGGGATACAGATTAGGGTTATATTTGCTGGGAATTTTTTTTTTTTTTTTTTTTTTTTTTTTTTTTTTTTTTTTGAGACAGTGTGCTCTGTCACCCAAGCTGGAGTGCAGTGGCATGATCTTGGCTCACTGCAACAAGGTTCAAGCAATTCTCATGCTTCAACCTCCTGAGCAGCTGGGACTACAGGCACATGCCACATCTAGCTAACTTTTATATTTTTAGTAGAGATGGGGTTTTGCTATGTTGGCCAGGCTGATCAAACTCCTGGCCTCAAGTGATCCTCCAGCTTCGACCTCCCAAAGTGCTGGGATTACAGGCATGAGCCACGACTCTGGGCCTCTGGGAATGTATTTTCCAGCCTAGCACTGATCCTAAACACTTTAAACTGGATGAGGCCCTTGTCTTCTGCACATTACCCTTCAGCAAAAAAGGTAGTATCAGTAATTTGTGAAATTCTGTGAAAGCACAAGTTTTAATGTGCTGGTGTGAGCAGAATGAGTCATTTAGCCAGTGAGTCTGGCTGACCACACAGCATCTACCTTGCAATATGGCTTTGTGATTCACTATTTCCTATTGTATACACATTACCTTTTTCTTCAAATTCAGGTAAGATCATAATTAACATGAGCTTTTAGTGGCAGATTCTATTTTAATAGTTTTATCAGTATAGTATCGGCCAGGTATGGTGGCTCAAGCCTGTAATCCCAGTGCTTTGAAAGGCTGAGGTAGGAAGATTGCCTAAGACTTGGAATTCGAGACCAGCCTGGGCAAGATAGTGAGACCTTGTCTCTACAAAGAGAAAAAGAAAAAATAAAAATAGCTGGGAATGGTGGTGCATGCCTGTAGTCCCAGCTACTTGTGAGTCTGAGGCAGGAGGTTCATTTGAGCCCAGGAATTCAAAACTGCAGTGAGCTATAATTGCACCACTGCATTCTAGCCTGGGCAACAGAGTGAGACTATCTCTAAAAAATAAGGCCGGGAGTGGTGGCTCACACCTGTAATCCCAGCACTTTGGGAGGCCAAGGTGGGCGGATCACTTGAGGTCAGAAGTTCAAGACCAGCATGGCCAGCATGACAAAACCCCATCTCTACTAAAAATACAAAAATTAGCTAGGCATGGTGGTGCACGCCTGTAATCCCAGCCACTAGGGAAGCTGAGGCAGGAGAATTGCTTAAACCCAAGAGGCAGAGGTTGCAGTGAGCCAAGATCACACCACTGCACTGCAGCCTGGGCGACAGAGCAAGACCCTGTCTCAAAAAAAAAAAAAAAAAAAAATATATATATATATATATATATATATATACACACACACACACACACATATACATATATGTATATGTGTACATATGTGTATATGTGTATATTTGTATGTATGTGTATATATGTATATATGTGTGTATGTGTATATATATGTGTATATATGTATATATGTGTGTGCACACACGCACACAAATATACAGTATTAAATTTATGTTACATTTACTGGAGTCATCTATACAGTTTTACTTTCTTTATAGGACAACTTATTTTGTGATGGTATTTGTAAATCTGAAGTTTTTTTGGTTTTTTTTTTTTGAGACAGAGTCTCACTCTGTCGCCCAGGCTGGAGTGCAGTGGTGCAATCTCAGCTCACTTCAACTTCCTCCTCCCGGGTTCAAGCAATTCTCCTGCCTCAGCCTCCAGAGTAGCTGGGACTACAGGCGCCTGCCACCACACCCAGCTAATTTTTTGTATTTTAGTAGAGATGAGGTTTCACCGTGTTGTCCAGGCTGGTGGTGAACTCCTGAGCTTAGGCAATCCACCCGCCTCAGCCTCCCAAAGTGCTGGGATTACAGGCGTGAGCCACCACGCCCGGTGAATTTTTTTTTCTTTTTTTTTTTTGAGACAGAGTCTCACTTTGTTGCCTAGGCTGGAGTGCAATGGTGCAATCTCGGCTCACTGCAACCTCCGCCTCCCGGGTTCAAGCGATTCTGCCTCACCCTCCCGAGTAACTGGGACTATAGGTGCACACCACCACATCCGGCTAATTTTTGTAATTTTAGTACAGACGGGGTTTCATCATATTGTCCAGGCTGGTCTCCAACTCCTGCCTTGTGATCTGCCCACCTCAGCCTGCCAGAGTGCTGGGATTACAGGTGTCAGCCACTGCACCTGGTCTAAATTTGAAGATTTTTAAACTTCACATCCCTTAATATTTTCAACTTTTATGCCTTATAAGGGTCTATTATATTTGTCTAACACTTTATATGAGTACAGCTATTCCTTAAGAATTCACATTTACTGCCTTAAGTCCAAATATATTTTTGTCTCTTGAAAATAAAAAACAAGCTGGGCACGGTGGCTTACGCCTGTAATCTCAGCGCTTTGGGAGGCCAAGGTGGGCAGATCACAAGGTCAGGAGTTTGAGACCAGCCTAGCCAACATAGTGAAACCCCTTTCTCTACTAAAAATACAAAAAATTAGCCGGGCATGGTGGTGTGTGCCTGTACGCCCAGCTACTCGGGAGGCGGAGGCAAAAGAATCGCTTGAACCTGGGAGGAGGAGGTTACAGCGAGCTAAGACTGCGCCACTGCACTCCAGCCTGGGCAACAGAGCCAGACTCTATCTCAAAAAAAAAAAGAAAAAAGACAAGAAAAAACATTACTGACTTGTTAACATACACATACGAAATTCTAGCATATAACTCATAAAGTTGTACAAAATGACTTAAATTCTCATGAATCAACACATTTCCAAAGATTAATAAAACCTCACTAAATTCATCTAGCCTAAAATGCTTAACTTGAATCCATAATCCTTAGTTATAACTTCCAACTTATAGGAAATATACGAGAAAAAGGAACAAGCTAAATGATACAAGAAGCAACTAGTCAAATCCAGAAAAAGGGATAGCTTGCAAGATAAGTGTATATTATTTTTACAAAGTAGAGGATGGGTTCTGAAAAAGAAAAACTGATATAACCAGATGCAATGCATGATCCTTAAGTAGATACTAATTTGAACAAATGAACTATTAAGGACTTGGGTCAACTGGGGGAAATTTTAATATGGTCTGGCCTAGTGGAAGAGTGGGGCTTTAAACACAGATTTTTAGTGCCCTCATTAGTATCCCACCTGTAGTTCCTACAAGATGCAGCAAAAATTTCTGGCTTTTAATAAAAATGAATTTATCTGGGCATGGTGGCACATGCCTGTAGTCCTGGCTACTCGGAAGACTGAGGTGGGATGACTGCTTGAGCACAGGATGGGGAGGTTGCAGTGAGCGGAGATGGTGCCACTGCATTTCGGCCTGGGCCACAGAGTGAGACGCTGTCTCAAAAAAGTTTATCTCAAATTTTGGGGATTAACAAGGGAAGAGATAAATAGAAATCATAAAACAATATTGGTAAGTGGATCTAAGGCCTTTTAAAACTAACAATGAGAAAACATAAGATATATATTTTTTCAATGTTGTCATAATGAAGCAATTTATTCTCTATAACCCCAAAGAACACAGGTCAGAAGATCTGCAATACTTACTAGGTTTTATATCCATGTGAACCAAAGACATTGAATGAATATACCTCAAGCCTCGGCCAACTTGCAAAAGGAGATCCTTCAACTCTGCTTCTTTAAAGTAACTCATGATTCTGTAGTTTTCACTTATAGCATCAGCTAAACTTCCACCTAACAAAGATAGAAAATATTAGCATTTTCTTCTTTCTGAAATATTTTCTTTCTTCCATCTTTACCGAATGAGTCTCAACCAACCAATCTCAACCAAGAAAGTGTTATTTTATAGGACCTTCTCCCTTCAACCTGCTTGTAAAATCAAAATGTTATTGTTTTTTCAACAGGTAATACATTTGCATGGGTACAAAATAAAGTGTAAAAAAAGTCTCTCTATCATACACCTCAGCAACCTACCTGTTTCTTTCCCAGAGTAAACTAGTATTATCAGGTTTTTTTTTCTTTTTTAATTTATAAGAGACAGGGTCTATTTATGTTGCCCAGCTGGAATGCAGTGGCTATTCACAGGCTTGATCCCACTACTTATCAGCACAGGAGTTTTGACTTGTTCTGTTTCCAACCTAGGTCAGTTTACCCCTCTTTAGGCAACCTGGTGGTGCCCCACTCCACAGAGGTCACCATACTGATGCCCAACTTAGATCGGCATAGTGCACTACAGCCTAGAATTCCCAAACCCAAATTCAAATTCCCTGCTTCAGACTCCCAAGCAGCTGGGACTACAGATATTGCCACCATGCCCAGCTCAGGTCTATGTATTCTTTTCAATTTTTTGCATAAATAACAGCATATGTTCATTATCTTAAAGATCACTCTATACCAATATACAAAGACAACCCATTTCTTCTTGTCTTTATAGAATTCCATTGTATAACTGAATAGAAATGCATTTATTGGCTGGGCACAGTGGCTCACGCCTGTAACCCCAGCACTATGGGAGGCCGAGGCAGGCAGATCACGAGGTCAGGAGTTCGAGACCATGCAGGCCAACATGGCGAAACCCCATTTCTACTAAAAATACAAAAATTAGCCGGGTGTGGTGGCACGCACCTGTAATCCCAGCTACTTAGAAGGCAGGAGAATCACTTGAACCTGGGAGGCGGAGGTTGCAGTGAGCCGATATCGGGCCATTGCACTCCAGCCTGGGTGACAGAGTGAGACTCAGTACCGCCCCCCCCGCAAAAAAAAAAAAAAAAAAAAAAAAAAAAATGCATTTATCAGTCCCTCATTTGCTGGACATTTTAAAATTATTTCCAAGCCTTTGCTATTACATACTATGGCCTAATAAATAACCTTGTACATTGGTAATTTCACGTACATTTAGTATATCACCTAGAAGCCAAATTGCTGGGTTAAAGGGTATGCACATTTGTAAGATATGGAGATGGTGTGTTTTACACAAACACACACACCTCCATAGAGAAGGCTGTACCAATATATATGCCCATTGTCAATGCATGAGAATACCTGTTTCCCCATATCCTTGACAAGTCTATAAATGTTATAGGTAAAAAGTCAGTATTGTAGTATAGTTTTAATTTATACTACTCTTACTATGAATGAGACCATAACCTGCTTTTATAGAATAGTTAAATCAACCAGTTAATTTGTGTATATTTTTTCAAACTTTTAAAGTTTATATTTTATCTCAAAGGCAATGAGGAATTGTTTTAAACATCTTCTGTTTAAGGCTTAGGAATAAAAAAAATCAGAAGTGGGTAATAAAATTAGGAAGGTCAATGATGTATTAGTCAGAAAAGGAGGTCCTATAATTTAAATAAGACAACATAACGTCAAACGTGTTTTTAAAATAAATGATACATCTTGGTATCTTAGTCTTGAGTATGTTCTCCTTACTTGTACAAATCTTGAACTGAGGGAGGGGAAAGAGTGCTCTAGAAGGGAGCAAACCAATAACGCTGTCAGACAAGATAGGCTAAGTCCTAGATCAAATGTGCTAAGAAAGGATATGGCTAATTCTCTTTTTTAGCAGGTCCAGCAACCATAGCTGTGCCAATTTCTTCTCTTATTGCTAGAAGGGCAAGAAAGGTGACGAGAGCAAAACAGGTTCTGACATTTCAGGTTCTGTTTCCCTATCCATCAATATTTTTCTACACTTGTTTATACAGGTTAATTCCAATCTATCACCAAACCAAGATAAAAGGCTTATAATGCAAATGAATAATAAGGAAATTAAATCACAATAAAGGGAATCAGTTACTCATGTACAAATAAATAACAGAATCCTTTTCCAGTGAAACTGTGGAAAAGATGTGAAGATGAGCCCTATTAGTATATTCAAAGCTTTATGTGGAGAGAGGAATGGTGGACAGAGGAAACAAAAGGAAGAGATCACAAATGCATCCAGATAGTCGTATTTTCTTTTATCTAAATAGGACAAACAGTCACACAAAGAGGCAGTCCTGTTTCATGCAGGACTATTTATTTTCTTCAAGAGTTTTATATTGCTTTAAGAGGTCAAGGTGGGCAGATCACGAGGTCAGGGTCCAAGACCAGCCTGGCCAACATGGTGAAACCCTGTCTCTACTAAAAATACAAAAATTAGCTGGGTCTGGTGGCATGCATCTGTAATCCCAGCTACTCAAGAGGCTGAGGCAGGAGAATCGCTTGAACCCCGGAGGCAAATGTTGCAGTGAGCAGAGATTACACCATTGCACTCCAGCCTGGGCGACAGAGCAAGGCTCTGTCTCAAAAAAATAAATAAATAAAAACTTATTTTCAATAGATTATTTTCTAATCTAACATTACAGGACAAGGTTTTTGTAATCTGAGAGGGTAGCAAGACTACTCACTCAGTTCCCTATCTCCCAGGCCCAAGTGAGTTTTCTCAAAATCATCTGATTTACACAACCATGTATTGGTAGGTTGCTACATATTTGCCATTCCTGGACTACTAATGAACTATTCTGTTAAGAGAACTATTCACATCAACAAGGTGAGAAAGAGAAAGAAGGAAACTGAAAACAGATGGTGTCTAGCAAATATGAAATGGAGATGACATTGTGGTCAAGTTGTTCTAGGTTAAATGCAATACCTGAAAAATGAAGGTTAAGAAATAGAATAATCCATAAGGGTGTGATAGTTACATAAATATTTTGATGGTATTAATAAAAACATTTCAAGAGCTGTGTGAAAAAAACTAGCAGTAAGGCTGTATACTAGACACTCAAGTTATTTCAAGTGTGGAGAATTTTATTAAATAATGAGGAATCAGGTTTGAAAAATGAATCTTTCACTTCTGTTTTGTTCACTGTTTTTAAGTATGGGGAACCTGAATCCATACCTACACCACTTATTTATTTACAAGTTATGAGATAACTGGTCTTGTTTATTTAAGGAATAATAAGAATCAACAAAAATAAATCTTTGTTATCTCAAGTGTTCAATAAACTCTAAATTCTCTATATTCACAGAAGATATACAGAAATAGAAACTACAGATATTTTTCATTTCAGACTGGTAATGTGCTGATGTCGTAACAAGGATTGAGGGAGGCACATTTCACACTTGAGTATGAAAACCCAATCATCATGCTTATAAACTACAAAAGTGTTGAGAAATAATCCATAAAAGATTTGGTGTATAATAATGACAGACGTCCATAAGAACCAGAATTCTGACCAAGACTTTGGTAAAGGTTTTTAATAGAAAAGGAGAGACATAAGTTGGCCCTTGAAGGACTTACCGAAACTGAAAGCTATACAAGACATCCAAACTTGAATCTATACATGCCTGTTTTGTTTCATCCTTAGGGGAGAGGAGGGAGAGAAGACAAGCTAGAGAACTAAAAGAATGTAACATAATAAAGCGTTAGTGGATTCTAGGGTAGACTAGCTTGGATAGGTGGGAGTAGGGCCAGACTACAGAATGCTTAAAGAAACAGCTGAATTTAGATCAATGGAGACTCACTGACTAACAAACATCAGTTTTAGCAGCACACCACATGAAATGGAAATAAAAGACTAGACACAGGAACAATCTATTCAACGTAACATTTCATAATACTATATGCTCCACACACTATGCTAGGTACTACGGACACCAAAATATATGTGTCGAGGCCATTGTCTTGTCAAAAAGTTCAGTTGGAGTGACAAGCACATAAATAGCATGCAAAGTTCTACTACTGAGATATGTACAGGGTGCTTCAGAAAGGACAAGGTTTTTAATCTTGTACTTGAAATTTATGTTAGGCCTCTGATCTTTAAATTTATAAAAGATAAAAGTGACAGAAATAGAGCAAGATTTTAGATAACCATAAATATTTCCTCGATGTTCATTTTCTCAAGCTCACAAGAAAACCATTACATCACTCACCATTACAATATTCATTCTGTATAAGCATATGATCATCTTCTGCCCACGCAGAGAAATATCGAACTACATGAGAATGCTGTCCAAGCACTGCATGAGCATATACTTCTCTCAAAGCGTTCTGCCTAGAAGAAATTTGAGATTAATAGAATGGTAAATAATTTTCACTCAAGCTTAAACTTAATTTATCTGAAACTTCATACAATAAACTTTTGTTATCTATTGTTATGCTAAAAAGCAACTTGCTTAAGAGAGGAGGTGTTTAGACTTGTAAGAGATTTTTCCAAAGGCAGATTCCATTAAAGAAGATTTATCAGAAAGAAGAAATGTTGCTTGCCCTAGGACTCAGGTAAGAATAAACTCCATTTTACTGTGAATTCATGGATGCTGACTAGAAATAAGAAATTTAAGTTAGGTTCCAAAATCAGACTACTCATATTATTCAACAAGTCCAATAAGAACTGATGGTATTAAGTGAAAAGGACCTGATTAAATCATTACAGCTTCTCAGAACTTAGAGATGGAATTCAGTGTTTGATCAGCTGAAACCTTAATGTTAGTAACACCATAGGGGACAAAAGAGCAAAAGACAAAATGTTTAATACATACTCATCAACAGAGCCGGCCAATGGCTTTTTTGATCGCTTAATGGCATAAATGCATCCATCCAGCCTCTTCACACACTTAAATACAGAACCAAATTCTCCAGAGCCAATTTTCTCTAGCTCATGAAATTCTGTTGTATACCGGGACTTCATATTGCTTTCAGTAATTGTAATTCTCTGTAATAAAAAGTGTTTCCATATATGTAATACAAATATACGAAAACAATTATTTTTTGCTATGGTGATAGGGCTATGTGTGAAATTTAAAAACCATTCTACCTTATGTGTTAATGCTTATTTAACATATTCATAGCATGCTTTAAGTGGTAGAAAAGTAAATTTCAAAAAAATAAAAATAAAAAGCTATTTACCTTAGCAGGTCTTGTTTCATCTTCAAGCTCATAATCACTGGCTTCCATGTCTTCACCACAAGAACTAAAAAAATATGTATTTTTCTATCAATATATCTGACAGATACATCCATGCCATTAAATAGGAACTAAATTTTGATAAGTGTACCAAACCAATCTTAGGTTATTTGGAGAACCAAATTGTTAAATAAACGACTTACTCATTCCAGTACGTTCTCTTTCTACGACGACACTGTCCTGAGGAATGAAGCAACAAAGAATCCGGAGTAAAAGGATTAATATTCACTTGAGGAGTCTGTCGCACATCAAATTCCCTTTTTCCTGATTTTTCTGTATCCATGAAGAGAGAACTACCCCGGAGTTTAACAGAGCTGGAATCAATTCCTCGAGCTTTGGAGAGCAAACTCTAGGGAAAGAAAAATACAAATACAATTTTTAGGATCCAAGTCCTGTAGTCAGCCTTCTCAGCCTAACCTTCAACGAGCCTTTCATATGGCTGAATGCGTAGGTCAAAGCAACACACAAGCCTTTGTTAGAGTTCAAGCAAAATAAATTGTGGCTAATTTAGGAAGACTGAAGCTGGGTATTAGCTACCTTTTCTGGAAAAAAATGGCCAAGTAAAATCTGCCTCTAACCCTAAAAAGAATATAAATGCTGCCTAAAACTAAGTTCATTCTAGTGGCTAAAAGTTAACAAATTCTTTCAACCCATCCAAAAATAGAAAGCAGTCTGAGAGCCCCATAAAAGCTCCCCTCCCCCATCTAACTAGGGCTTCGATAGCCACCTCCGCTGGACTCCTCCCCTCACTTCCAGAGGGATTTTGCCTTGAGCAAGTCGGCCAATAAACAGTAAAGCTCAAAAGCACACAGATTCCCTAGGCTGATGACAAACAGCACATTGAAAACAAAACAAACTCACTTTAAAAGGTGCATCTTCCATGTTAACTTTACAAATGCGAGGCTTGTCTTAATCTCTGGGAAGTATCAGCTTTAAAATCTGCAGTTTTAAAAGTGGTAATCTGCATAGTACTCGAAGGCCATTCAAAACACAGGTGCTGAACACCTCCTTCTTTAAGATACCTTATCAACAGTAGGATGTTCCTAATCACATGGAGGCCGGCCAAACTCTGGACACCACAAACCCACGATATAAACAAACGCTAGGCCAAGACCTTGTCCAGAAAGAGGCCTCAGTGCTACCTGGACTTACGGATGAGTCTGTAGGACTGTAAATGCTTGGAAGGCCAGCCTTTACTCCCAAGTCCAAGCGCAGTCTCCCCGCATGCCCCAGACCTTCCCCTCGTCAACGCCACACGACACGACACGATACGATCAGGGAAGGACAATTATTATTTTTTTAAACTCCTTCTGCCCGTGCCGCCCAAATTACAGCCCCGATCACCGCGTTTAAAAGGCACCATATGGCTCGGGAGTGTCAGGTGGCCGGGCCAGCACCCTCCGCATCCTCGCAAACCGCGTTATCGGTGCCGCACTTGGGGCTGACATGCTCGGGGCGGCCCGGACTCAACAGGCGGCAAATTCTTGGCCACCTGGACGGGCCGATCGGCCCCTTTGTAAGATGAAGAAGTTCCAGACGAGGCCCATTGTTCCGTTACATAATCTCAACGGACAACCTCGGGGCAGGGCCAAAAACAAGGGCTGCCAACTTTGGGGGGCGGCGCAGGAAAGCGAGCGGAGGAGCGGCCGGCCGGTTATGTAACCGAACCCAGGCAGCGGCGCTGAGCTCCGGCGCCGCGGCCTTTTTAAAAGGCTGGGTCGGCGCGGGCCTGGGGCCCCGGCCGCTGGGTGCCTGCGCCCGCCGCTCTCACCTTGGGCGTGTGCGGGGTGTCGAAGAGTCGCAGCTTGCGGAAGGTCTTGTGTGGCGGGGTGCCCGGGTGGTCCGGCCGCGGCGAGCAGCGGCCTTCGCCCGCCCGGCGCGCCCCGCAACCCCGCGGCGACGCATCTCCCGGGCCGCCGCAGCGCACCGGCGAGAACGGGCTACCCAGGAAGTAGGGGGCCGCCGGCGACTTGACCGGCGACGAGGAACCGAAGCCCTCCTCCTCCCACGAGTCGCCCTCCGCCCCGCCGCCCGCCTCGTCCGCGCCCGGGCAGGCGCCGGGCAGCAACAGGTCCTCCTCCAGCTCGCCTGGGCTCCCGGGGGCCGGCCCGGGCGAGCGGCGGCGCTCGGGCCCGGGCTCCGTGGGGCTCCGCGCGGGTGGCAGCGGCGAGTCGGGCTCTTGAAAGGCCGAGTCCTCCCCAGTGCTGTGGCCGCTGCCCTCCTCCTCCTCTTCCTCTTCTTCCTCACAGTCGCTGCAGGGCGAGAAGATCAGCTTCTGCCGCAAGGTGCAGGCCGCCCCGGCGCGGCGGGGTGGCGGCGGCTGCTGTCGGCGCAGGAAGCTCATCGCGGCCCTGGGGACGGGGCCGAGGACGGGAGAGCGGAGGCCCGCGGGGTCCAGGACACTGCGGGCCAGGGGGCGGGTCCGCCACGTGCGGCTGGGCGCGCCTAGTCGCTGTCGCGGCGTCTCTGCGAGAAGGCGGCGGCCTGCAGCTCCGGGGCGCTCGGGCTGCGAACGGTGGCGGCAGCGGCGGCGCGGACTTTCCGGCAGAGGCGGGGCGGCCCGAGCACCGAGGCTGAGGTCTCCTCAGGTCCAGTCTCAGGTTCGGGCTCCGCGGCTTCCCGCGACCGTTAACCACGTGAGTGCCCAGTCCACCAATCCCCGTCCAGCTCCGGGTTTGAAAAAAAAAGGAGGGCGCGACGTAGCCCGCGGGGGAAGGACCAGCTACGCGATTTTGGCGGGAACCCGCTGGCTCCACCCCCGGCTCGGCGCCAGCCAAGTCTGGGCGGGCTGTGGTGTTCCGGGCCTATGAGCGAGCCTGGGGCGGCTGGGGGCCCGGCCCTGCGCCGCCTGAACACCGCCCGGACGGGGCTGAGCCTTCTGGGAGGGGCAAAAGAGAGCTGGATTCGCCTAAGCCGACCCGAAAGCCGGCCTGGACGCAGCCCACTCGCTGCTCCTCCGGTGCTGGGGGATCTGAAGAGGGGCAGGCGGCCGGGCAGCGCCTCCGGATCTCTGCGAGCTGGGAAGAGCCAGGGACTGAATGGCCTTCGGCCTCTGCCCTCGGAGGCCACTTCTTGCCTCTTGTCCCTTGGGGCGAACCACTGGGGCGTAGTGGGCGTGGCAGTGGGCAGCCACGTTCCAGGTCGAAGTCTGAGCCGGAAATGGTGACTCAGGCCTCAGGACCTTTCTGAACTGCGGGAGCCGATGTGCTTAGGCTGGACACTGGCTGGAAGGAGGCCTCCGAGCCCCATTATTTCCCCGGGGTGGGTGACTGTTAGGGGCGGGTGTCTGCACAGCGAGAGGAGCTCTCCCAAGCAGGGGTCCACCTCTGCCGACCTTGTCCGCGGCCAAAAGAAACAGCAGCACAGTCGCCCACCACGAAACCAAGTGCCCAGCACACGATCTCCGTGTTTACATTTGTTCGCCAGCACGTGGGCATGCGTTGGCAAAACCGATTGGCCCGGCTCGCTGCAAACTCAAACGCAATTTTAAAAAATTTCCCTAGTGCTTCGTTAAACTGATTTAATCTGTCCCTTAAGCACTTATACGTTTCTTCCAGTTTTTTTTCTTTCTTTCTCTTTTTTTTTTTTTTTTCTGAGACAGGGTCTTGCTCTATCACCCAGACTGGAGTGCAGTGGCACGATCTTGGCTCACTACAACCTGCAACCTCCGCCTTTAGAGTTCAAGCGATTCTCATGCCTCAGCCACCCGAGTAGCTGGGATTACAGGCGGCTGCCACCACACCTGGCTGATTTTTGTATTTTTAGTAGAGACGAACTTCCCAATGTTGGCCAGGCTGGTCTCCAACTCCTGATCTCAAGTAATCCGCCCGCCTCGGCCTCTCAAAGTGCTGGGATTACAGACGTGAACCACCGCTCCCGGCCTCTTCCAGTTTTCTGTTGTAAATAACCCCGTGGTGTATATTCTTCCTTCTCCATGTTTTTTGTTTTGTTTTTTTTTTCGACACGGAGTCTCGCTCTGTCGCCCAGGTTGGAGTGCAGTGGCGCGATCTCGGCTCACTGCAGCCCCCACCTCCCGGGTTCCCTGGTTCCAGCGATTCTCCTGTCTCCCGGGTAGCTGGTATTACAAGCACACACCAGGCCCGGCCAATTTTTGTATTTTTGCAAAATACAAAATACAGAGTTTCGCCATGTTGGCAGGCTGGTCTCAAACTCCTGACCTCAGGTGATCGCCCGCCTCGGCCTCCCAAAGTGCTAGGATTACAGGCGTGAGCCACCGCGCCTGGCCTTTTAAAAATATTCTTTTGGCTACCTCCCTGGAGTGATAATTCCTCAGTCAAAGGATATAAACTGGCAAACTGCCCTCCAGAAACACAATACATTCTCACTAGCAGTGGATTAGAGCACACTCTGAATTCAGGACATCAGTGGATGTTCGTTGATGTGGTTTTGTTGTTTTGATTCATATTGTTGAATAGCTGTCATGGGTTTAATGATAATTTACATTTATTTCTATTGCCTGTTTTTCTTATTGTTAGCACTTTATGGATATTAACACTTTGTCATATATGTTGTTCTAATGCTTTTCAAAGGCTAAATAAACTCAGGCTGAATTTTTCATGAAACACACGGTAGTACTTAACACGTCAAATCGGGAATTTCCTGAGATCACACAACTGAAGACACAGTGAAGGATCAACAGCTGTCTTCTCCTAACATTTGCTAACTGGTGTATAAATGTGTTTTTTATATGGTCATGCAAACCTAATTTTAAGCTCTTGGAGGACAAGAACTCTAGACTTGTATAAGGAGAGTTAGTCAATGATCCACAGTGGCCAAAGCCAAGGAGTGATTTTCAGAACCCTCGCTCCAACACTTCCCCTCCTGCCACTCCTTTTTTTTCAATTTTTATTTTTTGAGACAGGGTCTCACTCTGTCCACCCTGTCTCAAAGTGGGGAGTACAGTGGTGCAATCACGGCTCTGCAGCCTCGATCTCCCCAGGCTCAAGAGATCCTCCCACCTCACCCTCCCAAATAGCTGGGACTAATGATGTGTGCTACCACGCCCAGCTAATTTTTGCATTTTTTGTAGAGACTGTGTTTCACCATGTTGCCCAGGCTGGTCTAGAACTCCTGGGCTCAAGCAATCCGCCCGTCTCCGTCTCCCAAAGTGCTGGAATTACAGGCATCGGCCACCATGTTGCCCAGTCTGTGGACCCCCTCCTGCCACTCCTGATGACAAAGATAATTATTTGAGATAATTGACATTTTCTCAATTTAATATGAAGCATAAATAAAAATAGAGAACCACTACTTTTATCGATCTGTAACATAAACTGTATGTGAAAATAGTGTGCTTTCTAAGTAAATGGGACTTTAAAGCCCCTTAGTTACCTCTCCACAACTAGAGTGATGCTCCTAAACTCCTCTTATGTAAGAATTCTGTATCTCTGTTCTCACGTCCCCTCCCTCACCCTTTGCTCTTTCACAACACCTGGCTTTATTTCCTTAGCAGGCTTATTTCTATCTCAAAGTATGTTGTTAGTTTATTACTATCTGCTTCTAGAAAAATAAGGTCCCCGAGGGTAGGGACCTTCTGTTCCTTGTTCATTGCAGTATTCTAATGTGGATTAGGCGCTCCCTCCCTTATGAGTGATAAAAGAGCCCTTATTTAAATAATTGTTGGTTTATTCGCTTCCTAAATTGGCACATTTGCAGATAAGTTTGCCTATTTCAGATTTTGAACTGGGAGTGGTAGTTGTTCACACCTGCAATCCCAACACTTTGGGAGGTCAAGACAGGAGGATCATTTGAGGCCAGGAGTTCAAGACCAGCCTGGGCAACATAGTGAGACCTCACCTCTACTAAAAATTTAAAAATTAGCTGGGCGTAGTGGCACATGCCTGTAGTCCCAGCTACTCAGGAGGCTGAAGTGGGAGGATCGCTTGAGCCTGAGAGATGACGGCTGCAGTGAGCCGTGACTGTGCCACTGCACTCCAGCCTAGGCAGCAGACTGAGAACTATCTCAGGAAAAAAAAAAAAAAAATTGAACAGAGATCACCACTCTATTGCTCTATTTAATGCAAGATTGTAGAGGTAGCAGCCATCATACTTCCTATTTTTCCCCATTCCAATAACAAAAATTTAAATGGTACAAAATTCTCCCACCTATCCCTTCAATTCCCAGCCCAGTTCCCCTTCCTGAAGGTAAACACTCTTAACAATGTTTTGTTTTGTCAACTCCTACTTTGCCACCTGTCTGCTTCCCTAAACTGGGAGGTCTTTGAAGTAGGCTAAGGCAGAAGGGCTTGGGTTGTGGATGGGAAGGGAAGAGTTCTTGGTCCACGGACCCAGGACTTTGAAGTCCTCACACAGAATCGAAGAGGTAAGTTCACAATAAATGTGTAGAATGATTGGGGAAAAGAATTTTTTTTTTTTTCTTGAGACAAGGGTTTGCTCTATTGCCCAGGCTGGAGTGCAGTGATGCGTTCATGGCTCACTGCAACCTCCCCTTCTGGGCTCAAGCAATTCTCCCACCTCAGCCTCTTGAGTGGCCAGGACTACAGGCAAGCGCCACTACACCTGGTGAATTTTTGTATTTTTTGTACAGACCGGGTCTCACCATGTTGCCCAGGCTGGTCTTGAACTCCTGAGCTCAAGTGATCCGCCTACCTCAGCCTCCCAAAGTGTTGGGATTACAGGTGTGAGCCACTGCACCTGGCTGAAGGAATTTTTTTTTTTTTTAAGTTGAAAACAAGACTCAGTGCTAGAGCCGTTTCCTCTCTGAAGCCTTTCCTGACTCTCCATTCCCTACTCCAGACTTTCCACCGCACCCAGCACGGACTATGTAACACTCTTACTTTGTTTCCTTGTCTGGTTTTCATACTGCCCAGGGCAGGGTCCAAACTGTATTTGTCTTCGGAGCTCCAGCAACCAGCACTGTGTCTTGGCCCCTGAGAAAGTGCTTAATAAATGTTTCTGGAATAATTTAATGAAAATCCAGTGATCTTTAAAACAAAATACGTGAGAAACCCAGGCCCTGCCTCTTCAAGCTGAGAACATGGCACAATATTATGGTTTAACTGTAGCAACATCCTAACTGAAATTTTAAGTGACTGTTCTGATTTTTAAAATTTCACGCTCCTCTGAGTAAAGCACACACTGTACTGGAGAGATGGGTTACACCCGCCTGCCCCAGGCCATATCTAATTCAAATTTCCAGTTCCTTTCTCCACCCAATGTTGTTTCTAACTAATGTTGCTAGGCAACTTTTGCAGAATCCACATGCTTGTGGTAATGTTGAAAGAACTGAGTAAAAATCTTGCCTCTAGCTTCTGGGATAACAAACCTAACCTGTTTATCCTCTTTAGACTCATGACTTAGCACGTAAAGAGCTTTAAAACTATTTTCAACCCATTCACCTTCCTTAGCAACAAAACAAGCAAGATTCTTGCCCTGAAGATTTAAAACTGAGATTTCTAAATCACCTTCTTAAGTATTTTTAATACATATAGCACATGAATATGCATGCATATTCCTATTAACATGAGCCTTGCACTTTGAATGAAATCCTTCAGAATCAGGAACTAACTTTTCTCAGTGATGCAAAGCCTTTAGGAATGTTTCCTAAGACTAGTCAGCCGTTACAGAAAGCTGAATCTTTTCTATTAATATGCTTTTTATTCTGGAGAAATAATCAGTTTCTCTAAAGACCCTACTCTGATAGATTTCTAACTTTAAAAAAAGACACATTAGTCAAATGTCAGTTTTTCACTTAAAAGACAAATAATATGCTTAAAGAGTTCAACTTTCATCTTCCTTGTTATCTTTACCTTTCTCCTTATGCTTCTTCTCACAGCAAGTCTCAATTTATTTCAACCCATATCTGTTACCAGCTGCCTGTTGGCCTCAGGAATACAAATCTCAGGCTAGAATGTGGTAACTCCTAGACTGCTCCTGTTTGACTTCCCAGGTATAAATTAGATTTCTCTACTTCATCACGTGCCTTAATAACCTCTGATGGATGTGATTATTTGACCATTTCACCACATGTTCATCTGCATAGCCTGAGAATACAGTACCGTCAAAGTCAATTCTTCCCTAATTGTTAAGTTTTTTTGGTTTGTTTTTGTTTTTGTTTTGAGACGGAGTCTCGCTCTGTCGCCCAGGCTGGAGTGCAGTGGCACGATCTCAGCTCACTGCAAGCTCCGCCTCCCAGGTTCACGCCATTCTCCTGCCTCAGCCTCCCAAGTAGCTGGGACTACAGGCGCCCGCCACCATGCCTGGCTAATTTTTTGTATTTTTAGTAGAGACAGGGTTTCACCGTGTTAGCCAGGATGACCTCGTGATCCGCCTGCCTCAGCCTCCCAAAGTGCTGGGATGACAGGCGTGAGCCACCACGCCTGGCCAATTGTTCAGTTTATTAAATGTGAGACTAGCATTATCTCATGCGAATAGTGTTCAATAAATGTAAGTGTGCTTTCAGGCTTGGCATGGTGGCTCACGCCTGTAATCTCAGCACTTTGGGAGGCCAAGATAGGAGGATTCCTTGGGTCCAGGAGTTCGAGGCCAGCCTGGGCAACCTAGGGAGACTCCCTCTCTACAAAAAATTTAAAAAATTAGCCGGCCATGGTGGTGTGTGCCCGTGGTCCCAGCTGATCTGGAAGCTGAGGTGAGAGGATTGCTTGGGCCTGGGAGGTAGAGGCTGCAGTGAGCCATGATCACATCACTGCATTCCAGCCTAGGCAACAGAGCAACACCCTGTTGGGGAAAAAAAAAAAGTTGTAAGTATGCTTTCAATTATAGCAATGCTGTTTGAGAAAAATTCATAGTTGTTAATGGCTTTATAGTCAGTAATTGCAGTATGTGACTCCTGATGTCCCCAAAATAAGTTTGCTTAATATGGATGGGCTTGAGTTTATGCACAACCAGCTAGGAAGATCAAATCAGAACACAGTATCTACGTAATAAGAACTTGAGAAGCATAACCCAGGAGAAACAACCAGTTAAGAGCTTGTATTTTAATAAAATAAACATTTCTTGTCGTGCCGAATTAATCTTTAAGGACTACTAACATGCAATTTCCATGCATCGTTCTGATATTTATTTAAGATAGATCAAGGGCAGATCATTATATCCTTTGGATATGGGTATATCAATTGTATGGATTCTATACAAAATGTCTGAAGATCTAAGATTTTCATTCAGGTTTTGCTTGGGGTCTTCAGCTAGGAGAGACCATGCTAGGGTACTTAAAGGTTGTGTCTGTTCATGTATGAAACAGCTGTAACCAGCCTTATTTATGAAAGGAGCCCTTAGGCCTACTCCTAGTTATCTCAGCAGTTCTCAGCCTTACACAGGCCCCCTAATCTTTTTTTTTTTTTTTTTTTGAGACAGAGTCTGGCTCTGTCCCCCAGGCTGGAGTGCAGTGGCACCATCTCGGCTCACTGCAAGCTCCGCCTCCCGGGTTCACGCCATTCTCCTGCCTCAGCCTCCCGAGTAGCTGGGACTATAGGCGCCTGCCACCACGCCCTGCTGATTTTTTTGTATTTTAGTAGAGACAGGGTTTCACTATGTTGGCCAGGATGGTCTCGAACTCCTGACCTCGTGATCCGCCCACCTCGGCCTCCCAAAGTGCTAGGATTACAGGCTTGAGCCACCGCGCCCGGCCTAGGCCCCCTAATCTTGAAACACTTCATAGTCCACTGCAATAGGTCAGGCAGTGGTACTAATGCAAGACTTTTCCCAAGAGAAAATACCTCTGACCATTTCATTCCTAGATAAGAGAGTAGTTCTCAACCAAGATATTTTAAAATGATAGCTCTCTGAAGCATTTAGCCAAAACATTAGCAAATAACCCCTTCCTATTTGCTATTTTATAATTCTTTTCTATTGGAATGGAACTAAATAGTCCCATTTTCTCCAATATTCCTTTTTTTATTTCCTTTGCAGAGGCACAAAGGTTGCTGTTCTAATGCGGTCCCTCTGTTTGGGGTCCCTGACTTCCCGCAACACTGTTCTCTATATTTTTAATGAGTTTCAATAACTGAAAAGTTCACTTCACAGAAATGTCATAAACAGAGGGAACTGTGAGTGCCCAACAGAATGCAGGCACTCGTTAAATATTCAGGTAATTGATTAATTGCCTCTCCTTTTGGGTTAGTGACATACACAGGAAATGACCTGAATGACCACAGGGACTGCCAGTTGTTTGCTGGCCACATTGTGATTATTTAAACTGGCTTTGTTCAGATTACTGCAGCACAAAAGATGTGATGACTCTTCTCCAGTGAGTCAAGGGGCCCTGTCTCATTAGGGGAGGGAAAGGAGGTAAGACAGACATCC
Organism: Nomascus leucogenys; assembly: GCF_006542625.1. Lineage (NCBI taxonomy): Eukaryota > Metazoa > Chordata > Mammalia > Primates > Hylobatidae > Nomascus > Nomascus leucogenys. The sequence continues at coordinate 70,400,187 of NC_044395.1, read as the reverse complement.
CATGCTGCTCTTTTGTTAGCAACAGGAGTATGTTTAGGTATTGCTGTGTTTTGATGACTCAGTGGTGAGTCAACTTTAAAGTTCCATAAAAGGCCTTGTTCAGCTCAGACAGGATTGAGAGATGACCTCATCCAATATCTAGTTGGGTAGAGAGTAACCAGTTGTGTGTGACATGATAAGCCGATAAGCCGATTGGGAGTGTATACAAGAAAAAAAAAAAATACTGGTGAGGATGAACTAGTTTCTAACTACAGAAATCAACTCTGCTTGGCAGTCCTCTATTGAGTGTCTACTATGTTCAAGCAGCTTATCCTACCAACTGCACATTTGCTTAATACAGGTCAGAATATGAGAAATGCCCTAAGTGCTACAAAGAGCTGGGGTGCCTTTGCAGGAGCTGGGAGAGGGGAGAACATTTTGGTGCCAACTATATGACAGGCACTGGGCCAGATGCTTTACATACTTATTTAATCTTTACGGGAACTCTGTAAGAGAGTTATTTTTATTCACATTTTACAGATGAAAATGAAACACAGGTTAAAAAATGCCTTCATCATACAATCATAGAACTAGTATTACTGAGACTATATTTCTGAAACTTTATTTTTAATTTTAAAATTAAAAAAAGTCTTAAATTTACCCATCCAATGACCTATCAATATTTTTTATTTTAGTATTATATTTTTGAGACAGGGTCTCCATCACCCAGGCTGGAGTGCAGTGGCACGATCATGGCTCACTGCAGCCTCAACCTCCTGGGACCAAGCAATCCTGCCACCTCAGCCTCCTGAGTAGCTGGGACTACAGGCACATGCCACCATACCTGGCTAATTAAGAAAATTGTTTGTTTGATTTTTTTTTGGAGACGGAGTCTCGCTGTGTCCCCCAGGTTGGAGTGTAGTGGCACGATCTCAGCTCACTGCAAGCTCCGCCTCCTGGGTTCACGTCATTCTCCTGTCTCAGCCTCCCAAGTAGCTGGGACTACAGGCACCTGCCAACACGCCCGGCTAATTTTTTGTATTTTTAGTAGAAATGGGGTTTCACCGTGTTAGCCAAGATGGTCTCAATCTCCTGACCTCATGATCCACCCATCTCGGCCTCCCAAAGTGCTGGGATTACAGGCGTGAGCCACCGCGCCTGGCAAAATTTTTTTTTTGTAGAGACGTGGACTCACTATGTTGCCCAGACTAGTCTCAAACTCCAAGGTATCCTCCCACCTCAGCCTCTCAAAATGTGGGGATTACAGGTGTAAGCCACCATGCCCAGCCTTCTGAGACTTTATTACTGCTGACTTAAAGCCTGGTTCTTCCTACCCCAGTAAGAAGGGCGTAAGGTGAAGGGCGAAACAGGAGATTTGATGAAGGCAGGGTCACACTGGACCCAGCTGGTAGGCCAGGCTAGTTGAGCGGTGTGATGTCTAGAGTCATCCTTCCAGGTAGCCCAGCACACAACTTGATGGTGTGAATGTGGACAGTGGGATCCAGAGGGAGTCAGACTTGTACCTTCCTTTTTTGCTTCATCATAAAATCCAAATGTATTTTAAACTCTAAAATCAAGAGGAAAAATTACAAAGATTGATATCAGAAAGTAAAGTAAGGGATGAAGAAGTGGTAGAGGGCTGGAGGAAAGTGCTAGTTTAAAGTAGTAAAATCAAGGAATGCTTTTCTGAGGAAGTGGCATTTGAGCAGGAACCTGAAAGGAGTGAGAAAATCAGCCACATGGAGATCTGGGGGAGAGTTTACAAAACCAAATATTGGTATCGTTTATTATACTCCATATTGGAAACCACCCAAATTTCCATTAAATACTAAGTAACTATAGCTTGCAAAATAATGAGCTGGAACTATATGTACAGAATGAAAAGATGTCTATAAGATAATGGAGAAAAGGGCCAGGTGCGGTGGCTCACCTGTAATCCCAGCACTTTGGGAGGCCAAGGCAGGTGGATCACTTTAGGTCAGGAGTTCTAGACTAGCCTGATCAACATGGTGAAACCCAGACCGTACTGAAAATACAAAAATTAGCCAGGTGTGGTGGTGCATGCCTGTAATCCCAGCTACTTGGGAGGCTGAGGTGAGAGAATCACTTGAATCCTGGAGGCGGAGGTTGCAATGAGCTGAGATTGTACCACTGCACTCCAGTCTGGGTGACAGAGCAAGACTGTGTCTCAAAAAACAAACAAAACATATAATGGAGAACAGTTGCAAAACTGTATAATGATTCAATTAAAAACAAACGAGAAAACCTAAAGCAAACATATTTATCACAGGAAAAACATCTGAAGAAATACAAAAAATTGAAAATTGGGCTGGGTACGGTGGCTCACATCTGTAATACCAGCACTTTGGGAGGCCGAGGCAGGTGGATCACTTGAAGTCAGGAGTTCCAGACCAGCCTGGCTAACATGGTGAAACCCTGTCTGTAACAAAAATACAAAAATTAGCCAGGTGTGGTGGTACATGCCTGTAATTCCAGCTAGCTAGTCGAGAGGCTGAGGCACAAGAATCGCTTGAATCCGGGAGGTAGAGGTTGAAGTGAGCCAAGATCATGCCACTGCACTCTAGCCTGGGCGACAGAGCGAGACTGTCTAAAAACAAAACAAAACAGAAATTGAAAACTGGATGGTTGGAAGCAAGATGGCTGAATAGAAGCCTCCATCAATCGTCATCCCTGCAGGAACATCAAACTGAATGATTTTCTACACAAAAAAGCACCATCATAAGAACCAAAAATCAGGTGAGCGATCATAGTACCTGGTTTTAACTTCATATCACTGAAAGAGCCACTGAAGAGGGTAGGAAATACAGTCTTGAATTATACAGTCTTGATAGACCCTTCCCCCACTCCCCAGCAGCTGCTGCGTGGCACAGAGAGAGAATCTGTGTGCTTCAGGGAGGGCAAGTGCAGCTATTGTGGGATTTTGCATTGGAACACAGTGCTGCCAACACTGGGCAGAACTCAACTGGTGCCCATAAAGGCAGCAGTGGACCAGCCTTACCCAGAGGGGAATCACTCATCCCAGTGGTCAGGACTTGAGTTTTGGCAAGCCTTGCCACCACAGGCTAATGTTCTCTGGGGTCCTAAATAAACTTGGAAGGCTGTCTAAGCCACAAGGACTGCAACTCTTAGGCAAGGCTTAGTCCTGTGTTGGGCCCAGAGCCAGTGGACTTGGGAGCCACACAACCTAGTGAGACACTAGCTGGGGCAGTCAAGGTAGTACTTGTGTCACCCCTCCTTCAAGTTCAGGCAGTGCAGTTTGCAAATCCAAAAGAGACCCCTTCCTTCCACTTGAGGAGAGAGAAGAGTAAAGAAAACTTTGTCCTGCAACTTGGATACCAGCTCAGCCACATTAGGAAAGGGCGCCGGGTAGAGTTGTGAGGCCCCCATTCTAGGATCTAGTCCTAGATGACATTTCTAGACACAACCTGGGCCAGAAGGGAACCTGCTGCCTTGAAGGGAAGGACCCAGTCCTGGCAAGATTTATCACCTGCTGATTAAAGAACCCTATATAAGCAGCAGTGGTAACCAAGTAGTACATGCTGTGAGCCTTTGGTGAGACTGAGATGTGCCAGCTTCAGGTGTGAGCCATCACATTCACAGCCAGTTCTGTGCTGGCTTCACATCTGACCAAGCACAGGAGCAGGGGTGGTGGCCACAGGGGTGCTTGTTTAACCTCTCCTCCATCTCCAGGCAGCTCAGCACAGAGAGAAAGAGACGCTGTTTGTTTGGGAGAAAGTATGGGGCCAGGTGCAGTGGCTCATTCCTGTAATCTTAGCATTTTGGGAGGCTGAGGCAGGTGGATCACTTAAGGCCAGGAGTTCAAGACCAGCCTGGGAAACATAGCAAAAACCTGTCTCTACTAAAAATACAAAAATTAGCTGGGCATGGTGGCGCATGCCTATACTCCCAGCTACTCGGGTGCCTGAGGCATGAGAACTGCTTGACCCCAGGAGGTGGAGGTTGCAGGGAGCCAAGATTGCACCACTGCACTCCACCCTGGGTGACAGAATGAGACCCTGAGAAAGAAAGAGAGAGAGAGAAGGAAGGAAGGAAGGAAGGAAGAAAAAAAAGAAAAGAAGGAATATATTGTATGAGAAAAGAACAAGAGTCTGCCTGATAATCCAGAGACTTCTTCCAGGCCTTATCCAAGGTAACCAAGGTGGTACCTCTATGAGTCTGCAAGAACCATGGCGTTACTGGGTTACATTGTTGGTTACCCATCAATGGCCCACTAATGACCAAAAACTTTATCACAACACTCAAGTCTCTTCAAATACCTGGAAAGCCTTCCAAAAAGGACAGGCACAAACAAGCCCAGATTGTGAAGGATACAATAAATACCTAGCTCTTCAATGCCCAGATACTGATAAACATCTGCAAGCATCAAGACTATCCAGGGAAATAGACACCAGGGATTAATCCCAGAGACAGAGAGAAATTTGACCTTTCAGACAGAGAATTCAAAATAGCTGTCTTGAAGAAACTCAAAGAAATTCAAGATAACACAGAGAAGGAATTCAGAATCCATTAGATAAGTTTAACAAAGAAATAGAAATAATTAAAAAGAATTGAGCAGAAATCCTAGAGTCGAAAAATGCAATTGACATACTAAAGAACTCATCAGAGTCTTTTAATAGCAGAATTGATCAAGCAGAAGAATTAGTGAACTTGGGCTGTTTGAAAATACAAAGTCAGAGAAGACAAAAGAAAAAAGAATAAAAAAGAATGAAGCATGCCTACAAGATCTAGAAAATAGCCTCAAAAAGGGCAAATCTAAGAGTTACTGGCTTTAAAGAGGAGGTAGAGAGAGAGGTGGGGTTCATTCAAAGGAATAATAATAGATAACTTTCCATACCTAGAGAAAGATACCAATATTCAAGTATAAGGAGGTTATAGAACACCAAGCAGGTTTAACCCAAAGAAGACTACTTAAAGGCATTTAATATTCAGACTCCCAAAGGTCAAGAATAAAGAAAGGATTCTAAAACCAGCAAGAGAAAAGAAACAAATAACATACAATGCAGCTCCAATAGGTCTGGCAGCAGACTTTTTGATGGAAACCTTACAAGTCAGGAGAGTGGCATGACAATATTTAAAATGCTGAAGGAAAAAAAAAACTTTTACCCTAGAATAGTATTACTATATCTGATGAAAATATCCTTCAAACATGAAGGAGAAGTAAAGACTTTCCTGGACAAGCAAAAGCTGAAGGATTTCATCAACACAAGACCTATCCTACAAGAAATGCTAAAAAGAGATTTTCAATCTGAAAGAAAATGATGTTAATACGAATAAGAAATCACCTGGGCCAAGGTGGGAGAATTGCTTGAACCCAAGAGTTTGAGATCGGCCTGGGCATTACAGTGAGACTCCATCTCTACAAAAAAAAAAAAAATTGTCTTAATTGGCTGGGCATAGCGGCTCATGCCTGTAATCCCAGCACTTTGGGAGGCTGAGGCAGGAGGACCGCTTGAGCCTAGGAGGCTACAGTGAGCTATAATCAAGCAACTGGACTCTAGCCTGGGTGACAAAGTGAGACCTTGTCAAAAAAATAAAAAATAATAATAAATAAATCATCTGAAGGTACAAAACTTCTGATAATAATAAGTACTACACAGAAAAACACAGAATATTCTAACACTGTCATTGTGGTATGTAAACTACTCATATTTTAAGTAGAAAAACAAAAAAGACAAACCAATCAAAAATAATAATTACTGGCTGGGTGCAGTGGCTCACACCTGTAATCCCAGCACTTTGGGAAGCCAAGGTGGGCAGATCACGAGGTCAGGAGATGGAGACTAACCTGGTTAACACGGTGAGACCCCATCTCTACTAAAAATACAAAAATTAGCTGTGTGTGGTGGCACATGCCTATAATCCCAGCTACTCAAGAGGCTGAGGCAGGAGAATCACTTGAACCCCAGAGGGAGAGGTTGCAGCGAGCTGAGATCGTGCCACTGCACTTCAGGCTGGGCAACAGAGCAAGACTCCATCTCAAAATAATAATAATAATAATTACAACAACTTTTCAAGACATAGTACAATAAGATATAAATAGAAACAACAAAAAGTTAAAATGCGGGGAGACAAAGTTAAAGTTTGTATTAGTTTTTATTAGTTTCCTGTTTATTAGTTAGTTTACACAATTAGTGTTACATTGTCATAAGTTTAAAATAATGGGTTATAAGATATTATTTGCAAGCCTCATGGTAACCTCAAATCTGAAAACATACAATGGATACACAAAAAATAAAAAACAAGAAATTAAAACATATCACCAGAGAAAATCACCTTCACTAAAAGGAAGACAGGAAGGAAGGAAAGAAGGAAGAGAAGACCAAAAACAACCAGAAGACAAATAACAAAATGGCAGGAGTAAGTCCTTACTTATCAATAACAACATTGAATGTAAACGGACTAAGCTCTCTAATCAAAAGATGCAGAGTGGCTGAATGGATTTTTTAAAAAAGACTCAATGATCTGTTGCCTACAAGAAACACACTTCACCTATAAAGACACACATAAACTGAAAATAAAGGGATGGAAAAAGATGCTTTATGCAGACGGAAACTAAAAAAGGAGCAGAAGTAGCTATGCTTATAACAGACAAAACAGATTTCAAGACAAAATCAAGGCTGGGTGTGGTGGCTCACACCTGTAATCCCAGCACTTTGGGAGGCCGAGGTGGGCAGATCACCTGAGGTCAGGAGTTCAAGACCAGCCTGGCCAACATAGCGAAACCCCATCTCTACTAAAAATACAAAAATTAGCCTGGCATGGTGGCACACACCTGTAATCCCAGCTATTCAGGAGGCTGAGGCAGAAAAATTGCTTGAACCCAGGAGGTGGAGGTTGCAGTGAGCTGAGATTACACCACTGCACTCCAACCTGGGTGACAGAGTGAGACTCCATCTCAAAAGAAAAAGACAAAAACTATAAAAAGAGACAAAGAAGGTCATTACATAATGATAAAGGGGTCAATTCAGCGAGAGAATACAATTGTAAATATATATGCACCCAACACTGAAGCACCCAGATATATAAAGCAAATATTATTAGAGCTAAAGAGAGAGACAGACTCAACTACAATAATAGCACAAGATTTCAACACCCCACTTTCAGCATTGGACAGATCATCCAGACAGAAAATCAACAAAGAAACATTAGACTTAATCTGCACTATGGATCAAATGGACCTAATAGATATTTATAGGACATTTCACACAATGGTTACAGAAGACACATTCTTCTCCTCAGCACATGGATCATTCCCAAGGATGGATCATATGTTAGGCCACAAAACAAGTCTTAAAGCATTAAAAAAAATGAAATAATATCAAGGATCTTCTCTGACCACAATGAAATAAAACTAGAAATCAATAACAAGAGGAATTTTAGAAACTATACAAACACATGAAAATTAAACAATATGCTCCTGAATAACCAGTGGCTCAACTAAGAAATTAATAAGAAAATTTAAAAATTTCTTGAAACAATAATGGAAACACAACAACATATCAAAACCTGTGGGATACAGTGAAAGCAGTACTAAGAGGGAAGTTTATAGCTATAAGGGCCTACCTCATAAAAGATAAAAAGGCTGGGTGCAGTAGCTCATGCCTGTAATTCCAGCACTTTGGGTGGCCAAGGTGGGCAGATTGCTTGAGCTTAGGAGTTTGAGACCAGCCTGGGCAACATGGCAAAACCCCATCTCCACTAAAAATACCAAAAAAATTAACCAGGCATGGGGCACATGTCTGTAGTCCCAGCTACTTGGGCGGCTGAGGCATGCGAATTGCTTGGACCTGGGAGGCGGAGGTTGCAGTGAGCCAAGATTGGCCACTGCACTCCGGCCTGGGTGACTGAGTGAGACTCTGTCTCAAACAAACAAATGAACAAACACACAAACTTCAAGTAAACAACCTAATGATGCCTCTTAAAGAACTAGAAAAGCAAGCGCAAACCAAACCCAAAGTCAGTAGAAGAAAAGAAATAATAAAGATCGGAGCAGAAATAAATGAAATTGAAACAAATGAAACAATACAGAGGATGAAGACAAAAAGTTCATTTTTTGAAAAGATAAATAAGGCTGGGTTCAGTGGCTCACACCTGTAATCCCAGCACTTTGGGAGGCTGAGGTGGGGGGATCACGAGGTCAGGAGATCAAAACCACGGTGAAACCCTGTCTCTACTAAAAAACACAAAAAATTAGCCGGGCCTGGTGGTGGGCACCTGCAGTCCCAGCTACTTGGGAGGCTGAGGCAGGAGAATGGCGTGAACCTGGGAGGTGGAGCTTGCAGTGAGCCGAGATCGCACCACTGCACTCCATCCTGGGCAACAGAGTGAGACTCCATCTCAAAAAAAAAAAAAAAAGAAAAGATAAACAAAATGACAAACCTTTAGCCAGACTAAGAAAAAAAGAGAGACTGAAATAAATAAAATGAGAGGTGAAAAGGGAAACGTCACAACTGATACCAAGAAATTCAAAGGATCTTAGGTACTACTATGAGTAAGTATATGCCAACAAATTGGAAAACCTAGAAAAAAATAGATAAATTTCTAGATACATGCAACCTACTGAGTTGAAACATGAAGAAATTCAAAACTTTAACAGACCAATAGTAAGTAACAATTTCAAAGTCAAAATAAAAAGTCTGCCAGCAAAGAATAGCCTGGGGCTCAATAGTTTTACTGATGAATTTTACCAAACATTTAAATAACTAATACCAATCCTACTCAAACTATTCAAAAAAATTGAGGAGGGAATACTTTGAAACTCATTCCATGAGGCCATTATTACCCTGATGGCAAAACCAGACAAAGACACATCAAAAAAAAAAAAAAAAAGAAAAGAAAGAAAGAAAGAAAAGACAAAAGAAAGAAAACAACAGGCCAATATCCCTGATGAACACTGATGCAAAAATCCTCAACCAAATACTATTAGGTTGGTGCAAAAGTAATTGCGGTTTCAGACTGTGAATTTTAAATCATTATAACTAGGCTCAAACACATCTTTATTAATCGAAACAGGAAACACTACAATCAACACATTTTTGCCAGTGAGAAATGTTTATTCCTATAGTGTAAAAATCCATGCTTCAGGATTCAGCAAACTCTTGGAAATCATTTTCTGCATCCTGCTGGTTGTGGAAGCGTTTTCTCTACAAAAAGTTGTTGAGATGCTTGAAGAAGTGGTAGTCAGTTGGTGATAGGTCAGGTGAGTATGGCAGATGAGACAAAGCTTCATAGCCCAATTTGCTCAACTTTTAAAGTGTTGGTTGTGTGACGTGTGTTTGGGTGTTGTTGTGGAGAAGAATTGGGCCCTTTCTGTTGACCAATGCTGGCTGCTGTTGTTGCAGTTTTTGGTGCATCTCGTCCGTTTGCTGAGCATACTTCTCAGATGTAATGGTTTTGCCAGGATTCAGAAAGCTATACTGGATCAGACCAGCAGCAGACCACCAAACAGTGGCCATGACCTTTTTTGGCGCAAGTTTGGCTTTGGGAAGTGCTTCGGAGCTTCTTCTCAGTCCAACCACTAAGGTGGTCATCGCCAGTTGTTGTATAAAATCCACTTTTTGTCACATGTCACAATCCGATCAAGAAATGGTTCACTGTTATTGCATAGAATAAGAGAAAACAACACTTCGACACAACGTTTTTTAAAATTTTTGCCCAGCTCATGAAGCACTCACTTATCAAGACATCTTTTTTTTTTCCACCTTTTTCACCTTTCCAATTTGCTTCAAATGCCACATGACCATAGAATGGTCAATGTTGAGTTCTTTGGCAACTTCTTGTGTAGTTGTAAGAGGATTGCTGTCAGTTGGTCATTGTCAACTTCTGATGGCTGGCCACTACACTCCTCATCTTCAAGGTTCTTGTCTCCTTTGCTTAAACTTCTTGAACCACCACCACACTGTACATTCATTAACAGTTCCTGGGCCAAATGCCTTATTGATGTTATGAGTTTTCTTGCTGCTTTATGACCCATTTTGAACCCAAATAAGAAAATTGCTCTAATTTGCTTTTTGTCTAACATCATTTCCATAGTCTAAAATGAACATAAAATAAACAACAAATAATAAGTCATTAGCAAGAAAACATAAAGCGAGAAATGTCCATTAAAATGATGTATAACATAACCACATTTATTGAAGAATGTATTCCAATATCAAACGGCAAATTCCAACAATGCAAAAACTGCAATAGTTTTGTACTCACCTTAATAGCAAACTGAATTCAACAACACATTAAAAAGATCATTCATCATGACCAAGTGAGATTTATCCCAGGGATGCAAGGATGATTTGTCATATGCAAATCAATCAATGCGATACATCATACCTACAGAATGAGGGACAAAACTATACTATCATTTCAATTCACACTGAAAAAGCATTTGATAAAATTCAACATCCCTTCATTATAAAAACCTTAAAAAAGCCTGGGTGTAGAAGGAACATACTTCGGCTGGGCGCAGTGGCTCACACCTGAAATCCCAGCACTTTGGAAGGCCAAGGTAGGTGGATCACTTGAGGTCAGGAATTCGAGACCAGCCTGACCAACATGGTGAAACCCCATCTCTACTAAAAATACAAAAAAATTAGCCAAGCATGGTGGCACACACCTGTGATCCCAGCTACTCAGGAGGCTGAGGCAGGAGAATCACTTGAACCCAGGAGGCAGAGGTTGCAGTGAGCCGAGATTGCACCATTGCACTCTAGCCTGGGCGACAAGAGCGAAACTCTGCCTGAAAAAAAAAAAAAAGGCATACTTCAACACAGCCCTACATGAGAGACCCACAGCTAGTGTCATACTCAATGGTGAAAAACTGAAAGTCTTTCTTCCAAGATCTGGAGCACGACAAGGATGCCCACTTTCATCACTGTTACTCAACACAGTACTGGATGTCCCAGCTGGAGCAATCAGACAAGAGAAAGAAAGAAAGGGCATCCAAATTGGAAAGGAAAAAATCAAATTATCCTTGTTTGCAGATGATATGATCTTATATTTAGAAAAACCAAAAGACACCACTAAAAAATTATTAGAACAAATATACAAATTCGGTAAACTTGCAGGAAATAAAACAATATACAAAAGTCAACATGCAAAATCAACATGTATCAGTACACACAGCTATTACTGGGTTTAAAAAAAGAGAACATAACATATAAAAATCATTTCTAGGCCAGGCGCAGTGGCTCAGGCCTGTAATCCCAGCACTTTGGAAGGCAGAGGTGGGTGGGTCACGAGGTCAGGCGTTCAAGACCAGCCTGGCCAACATGGTGAAACCCTGTGTCTACTAAACATACAAAAATTAGCCAGGCATAGTGGTGCGCACCTATAGTCCCAGCTACTCAGGAGGCTGAGGCAAGAGAATCACTTGAACCTGGGAGGCAGAGATTGCAGTGAGCTGAGATTGCACCACTGCACTCCAGCCTAGGCAACAGAGTGAGACTTCGTACCCCCCCAAAAAATAATAAAAATAAAAAATAAATTTAAATAAATTTAAAAATTGGCCTGTAATCCCAGCACTTTCAGAGGCTGAGGTGGGCGGATCACAAGGTCAGGAGATCAAGACCATCCTGGCCAATGTGGTGAAACCCCATCTCTACTAAAAATACAAAAATTAGCTGAGGATGGCAGTGTGTGCCTATAATCCCAGCTACTTGGGAGGCTGAGGCAGGAGAATTGCTTGAGCCCGGGAGGCGGAGGTTGCAGTGAGCTGAGATCACACCACTGCACTCCAGCCTGGTGACAGAGCTAGACTCCATCTCAAAAAATAAATAAAAATTAAAATTAAAAATTAATAAAAAATAAAAAATATATTTCTATATGCCAACAGTAAACACTCTGAAAAATCATAAAAGTAATCCCATTTACAATAGCTACAAATAAAATAAAATACCCAGGAAGTAATTTAACCAAAGAAGTGAAAGATTTCTACAATGAAAACAAAAAACATGATTGAAAGAAATTGAAGAGGACATTAAAAAAGGAAAAATAGTCCATGTTCATGGATTGGAAGAATCCATATTGTTAAAATGTCCATACTATCCAAAGCAATCTATGGATTCAATACAATACCTATCAAAATACTAAAGACATTCTCCACAGAAAGAGAAAACACAATCCTAAAATTTATATGGAACTGCAAAGGATCCAGAATAGCCAAAGCTATCCTGAGCAAAAAAAAAAAAAAAAAAAAAAAAAAAAAAAACAACTGGAGGAATCACATTACCTGACTTCAAATTATACTACAGAATTGTAGTAACCAAAACAGCATAGTACAGGCATAAAAACAGACACATGAACTAATGGAACAGAATAGAGAACCCAGAAACAAATCCATACATCTACAGTGAACTCATTTCTCAACAAAGGGGCCAAGAGCATACAATGGAGAAAAGACAGTGTCTTTAACAAATGGTGCTGAGAAAACTGGATATCCATATGCAGAAGAATGAAACTAGACCCCTGTCTTTCACCATATACAAAACTCAAATCAAAATGGATTAACGACTTAAATCTCAGACCTCAAACTATGAAACTACTAAAGAAAATATTGAGGAAACACTCCAGGACATTGGACTGGGCAAAGGTTTCTTGAGTAATGCCCCACGAGCACAGGCAACCAAAGCAAAAATGGACAAATGAGATCACATCAAGTTTAAAAGCTTCTTCACAGCAAAGGAAACAGTCAGCAAAGTGAAGAGACAACCCACAGCATAGGAGAAAATATTTGCAAACTATCCTTCTGACAAGGAATTAATAACCAGAATATATAAGGAGCTCAAACAACTCTATAGGAAAAAATCCAATAATCCAATTTTATTTATTTATTTATTTATTTATTTATTTATTTATTTATATGAAGTCTCGATGTCTCCCAGGCTGGAGTGCAGTGGCGCGATCTCGGCTCACTGCAAGCTCTGCCTCCCAGGTTCACGCCATTCTCCTGCCTCAGCCTCCTGAGTAGCCAGGACTACAGGCGCCTGCCACCATGCCTGGCTAATTTTCGGTATTTTTAGTAGAGACGGGGTTTCACCGTGTTAGCCAGAATGGTCTCCATCTCCTGACCTCGTGATCTGCCTGCTTCGCCCTCCCAAAGTGCTGGGATTACAGGCGTGAGCCACCGTGCCCGGCCTTATTTATTTATTATTATTTATTTTGAGATGGAGTCTTGCTCTGTAGCCCAGGCTGAAGTGCAGTGGTGCAATCTCGGCTCACTGCAACCTTCCCCTCCTGGGTTCAATCAATTCTCCTGCCTCAGCTTCCCAAGTACCTGGGATTACAAGCATGCACCACCATGCCCAGCTAACGTTTTGTGTAGAGACAGGGTTTCACCATGTTGGTCAGGCTGGTCTCGAACTCCTGACCTCAGGTGATCCACCCGCCTCAGCCTCCTAAAGTCCTGGGATTACAGGCATGAGCCACTGTGTCTGATCTGTATGTCTCCCTTTGATAAATGTCTATTCAGATCTTTGGTGAGCCACTGTGCCCGGCCAATCCAGTTTTAAAATGGGCAAAAGATTCAGATCACAAAAAGTTAGCTGGGCATGGTGGTGCATGCTTGCAATCCCAGGTAATTGGGAAGCTGAGGCAGGAGAATTGATTGAACCCAGGAGGGGGAGGTTGCAGTGAGCCGAGATTGCACCACTGCACTTCAGCCTGGGCTACAGAGCAAGACTCCATCTCAAAATAAAAGATTCAGATCTTTTGCCCATTTTAAAACTGGATTGGCCGGGCACAGTGGCTCACCAAAGATCTGAATAGACATTTATCAAAAGGAGACATACAGGTCAGGCGCAGTGGCTCATGCCTGTAATCCCAGGACTTTGGGAGGCCGAGGTGGGTGGATCATCTGATGTCAGGAGTTTGAGACCAGCCTGACCAACATGGTGAAACCCCGTCTCTATTGAAAATACAACAATTAACTAGGCGTGGTGGTGCATGCCTGTAATCCCAGCTACTTGGGAGGCTGAGGTAGAAGAATTGCTTGAACCTGAGAGGCAGAATTTGCAGTGAGCCGAGATCGTGCCACTGCACTCCAGCCTGAGAAACAGAGCAAGACTCCATGTCTAAAAAAAAAAACCTAAAAGAGTATAATTGGATTATTTATAACACAAAGGATAAATGCTTGAGGGGATGGATGCCTCATTTCCCCTGATGTGATTATTACACATTGTATGGCTGCATCAAAATATCCCATATGCCCCATAAACATATATACCTACTATATACCCTCAAAAATTAAAAATAAAAATTTTAAGTAAATTTTAAAAATTGTCAAAAAATCTGACTTCTAAGAGTTGTTGCATGGATTGAATGAGAGAACAATAAGTCAAAGTGCTTAGGTGCCTACTAAAGAGAGAGCCAGGAGGAAGGCCTTGTCATCTCTAAAACAGGATAGGGCAGACAGAATTACGACATGAGTCCTGAAGATCCATCCCCTTGCTTTTTCTGATATACTTAGAGCTCTCCTCTCTTTCAAGCCATGTATGCCTGACCCTTCCTCATTTCCTCACATGGTTTGTCCCTCCTCTAGCTTTGCTCTTGGGAAAGGAGCCTGTGCTTCTGTTTTTTAATCTGGTTTCTTCATCTGGAATGACCTTCCTGCCACCCTCAGACAAACAGCTTTGTGCTCTGGCTGCAGTTCGTGGAGAGGTGTTGATAAGGAAGAGGGCTTCCTGGATCCCTCTGGTTCATTGTAGCCTCACTTCAATGTGGTGCAGTGCAATGTCAAGAGCAGCGTGAAAGGCTCTGTTGTGTCTCCCCCACCAACCCCATTCTATCCTCAGAACATTAGGATTGCTCACACACACTCTGGCTGAGGTTGAATGCATCGCCTGCCTTCCATTTAAGGTTTTTGTTTTGTTTTTATGAGACAGGGTCTTGCTCTGTCCCCTAGGCTGGAGTGCAGTGGCGCGATCTTGGCTCACTGCAGCCTCCACCTCCCAGGTTCAAGTGATTCTCATGCCTCGGCCTCCCAAGTAGCTGGGATTACAGGCACAGCCACCACGCCCAGCTAATTTTTGTATTTTTAGTAGAGACGGGGTTTCACCATGTTGGCTAGGCTGGTCTCGAACTCCTGGCCTCAAGTGATCTGCCCATCTCGGCCTCCCAAAGTGCTGGCATTACAGGCGTGAGCCACTGCACCCAGCCCCGTTTAAGGTTTTAGAGGGATCCAAGCTGTAACTGTTTCTGCCCATCCCATCCCCACTCTCAGCCTCCACTACCAAGCTCTGCTGATTTTCAGGGTCCTGTGTGCTTGAAACCAATTGTTAGAAACAATTGGCTCTGTCAGTATGCTTCTCAGCCAATTGTTAGAAACAACACAGCACAGAAAAATAACTAGTATAAAATAAGTGCAAATAAAATAAATATAGAAAGAATATTCTGTGCTCTTGTATTTTTTTTTTTTTTTTAGACAGTGTCTTGCTCTGTTACCCAGGCTGGAGTGCAGTGGCGCATCTCGCCTCACTGCAAGCTCCACCTCCCAGGTTCATGCCATTCCCCTGCCTCAGCCTCCCGAGTGGCGGGGACTACAGGTGCCCACCACCAGCCCGGCTAACTTTTTATGTTTTTTAGTAGAGACGGGGTTTCACCGTGTTAGCCAGGATGGTCTCGATCACCTGACCTCATGATCTGCCTGCCTCAGCCTCCCAAAGTGCTGGGATTACAGGCGTGAGCCACCATGCCCAGGCTCTCTTGTATTAGTTCTAACAACTATTCATTTGATCATTTTGGATTTCTAGGCTGACAATCAGGTAATTGATAATAATTCTCTGATCCACTTTAGTATTTTGACTTTTATTCTATTGTCTAATTGCATTAACTAGCACTTCCAGAACAATATTAAATAACAGAGGTGGTGAGAATCCTTGTCTAGCTCCTGACTTTAATGGGGATATTAATAATAATATTGATTGGGCCGGGTGTAGTGGCTCACGCCTGTAATCCCAGCACTTTGGGAGGCCGAGGCGGGTGGATCACCTGAGGTCAGAAGTTCGAGACCAACCTGGCCAACATGGCGAAATCCCCATCTCTATAAAAATACAAAAATTAGCCAGGCGTGGTGGCGGACACCTGTAATTCCAGCTACTGGGGAGGCTGAGTGGGGAGAATCACTTGGATCTGGGAGGCAGAGGTTGCAGTGAGCTGACATCACACCATTGCACTCCAGCCTGGGCAACAGAGAGAGACTTCCTCTCAAAAAAAAAAAGGGAGAGAATTAGGGCCTTGCATTGGCCTAAGGGAATGTTGTGACCGGTGTAATCTATCCAGACCATTCAGACATCCTCCATATCAGCAATAAGGCTGTTCTGCTTTCTTATCTCCTTGTGTATTCACTGGAGTAGCACTTTTAATCTCCTTCAAGAACTTTTCCCTTGCATTTACAACTTAGCTAACTAACTTTCAGCTTGTCCCAGCTTTTGACATGCCTTCCTAACTAAGCTTAATTATTTCTAGCTTTTGAGAATGAGAGATGTGTGACTCTTTCTTTCATTTGAACACTTAGAGGCCACTGTAGGGTTCCAACTGGCCTAATTTTAGTATTTTTGTGTCTCAGGAAATGAGGAGGTTGCAGGAGAGGGAGAGAGACAGGGGAACACCCAGTCCATGCAGTAGTCAGAACACACACAACATTTACAGATTAAATTCACCATCTTGTATGGGCACGGTTTGTGGCACCCTGAAACAATTGCAGTTGTAACATCAAAGATCAGAGATCAACATAATAGATATAATAATAATGAAAAAGTTTGAAATATTGCAAAAATTACTAAAATGTGACAAAGAAACATGAAATGAGCACATGCTGTTGGGAAAATGGCCTGATAGACTTGCTAAATACAGGGTTGCCACAAACCTTCAATTTGTAAAAATGCACTATTTGGCTGGGCACAATGGCTCATGCCTGTAATCCCAGCATTTTGGGAAGCTGAGGCAGGTGGCTCACTTGAGGCCAAAAGTTTGAGATCAGCCTGGGCAACATGGCAAAAAACCGTATCTACTAAAAATACAAAAAATTAGTGGGATGTGGTGGTACACACCTGTAATCTCAGCTACTCAGGAGGCTGAGGCAGAAGAATCACTTGAACCTGGGAAGTGGAGGCTGCAGTGAGCCAAGATCACTCCACTGCACTCCAGCCTGGGCAACAGAGCAAGACTCTGTCTCAAAAAATAAAAAAATAAAATAAAGAAGACGTCCAAGCACAGGGGGCCCCATTTTATAACAAAACCAGTCCCTGGTTATCTGTAGTTTCACTTTCTGCAGTTTCAGTTACCTGGGGTCTGAAAAATAAAATATTTTTTTTAATGAAGTATTTGCAAAGCCTAATGAAGCAGAGCAATAAAATGAGATGTGCCTGAGTTTTACATTTTGTTTTTCCTTTTTAATGTTTTTAATTTTAATTTTAATTTTTTGATTGTTTTAATTTAAAAAAATGTTTTTTGAGACAGAGTCTTGCTCTGTTGCCCAGGTTGGAGTTCAGGGCACCATCTTAGTTCACTGCAACCTTCACCTCCCAGGCTCAAGCGATTCTCCTGCCTCAGTCTCCCCAGTAGCTGGGATTACAGGCATGTGCCACCACACCTGGCTAATTTTTGTATTTCAGTAGAGACGGGGTTTCACCATGTTGGCCAGGCTGATCTCAAGCTCCTGACCTCAAGTGATCCGCCTGCCTCAGCCTCCCAAAGTGCTAGGATTACAGGAGTGAGCCACTGTGCCCAGCCTTAATTTTTAATTATACTTTTCTATTTCACAATCTAGTCCCAAGATGTGCCTGTGTTTTTTAAGGTGTTCTACATCTACATTTATAAATGAGACTGGTCCATAGTTTTCCTGCTGTATGATATAAACTTTTGGCTTTGGCCGGGCGCGGTGGCTCACGCCTGTAATCCCAGCACTTTGGGAGGCCGAAGTGGGCGGATCACAAGGTCAGGAGATCGAGACCATCCTGGCTAACACGGTGAAACCCCATCTCTACTAAAGATACAAAAAATTAGCCGGGCGCAGTGGCAGGCGCCTGTAGTCCCAGCTACGCGGGAGGCTGAGGCAGGAGAATGGCGTGAACCCCGGGGGGCGGAGCTTGCAGTGAGCCGAGATCGCGCCACTGCACTCCAGCCTGAGTGAAACAGCGAGACTCCGTCTCAAAAAAAAAAAATAAAATAAAATAAAAAATAAACTTTTGGCTTTATGAAACACTGTTTATCTATCCTTTGGAATATGAGTATGATTGATTACCTGAATGTTTGAAAGAAGTTGCTCATTAACCTATCTAGTTTTAGCTTAGGTCCTTAAGTATATCTTTTGACAGCTTTTATCCATGATTACTTATCTGTTTAGATTTTTAAGTCCCAATTGGTAATTTTATATTTCCTCAAATATTATCTATTTCATTCAGACTTTATATTGTATTAGTATTGGGTTGGGCAAGGTATTCTCTTGTAATTCTCATTTCCTCTGTACTGATGGCTATAAACCCTTTCTCATTCCTGATGTGTATATTTATGTCATTTCTTCTTTTGTTTGTTTTGTTAGCTAGTGATTTATCAAATTTGTTGCTTGCTTCATGCCAAATAACCAGATCTTAGAGTTATTCATCAACCATATTGTCTTAATTTTTTTTTTTTTTTTTTTTTTTTTTTTTTGAGACGGAGTCTCGCTGTGTCGCCCAGGCTGGAGTTCAGTGGCGCAATCTCGGCTCACTGAAAGCTCCGCCTCCCAGGTTCACGCCATTCTCCTGCCTCAGCCTCTCCGAGTAGCTGGGACTACAGGCGCCCGCCACCACGCCCGGCTAATTTTTTGTATTTTTTAGTAGAGACAGGGTTTCACTGTGGTCTCAATCTCCTGACCTCGTGATCCGCCTGCCTCGGCCTCCGAAAGTGCTGGGATTACAAGCGTGAGCCATCGCGCCCGGCCTTTTTTTTTTTTTCGAGATGGGATTTCCCTCTTGTCACCTATGCTGGAGTGCAATGGTGCAATCTCGGCTCACTGCAACCTCCACCTCCCGGGTTCAAGTGATTCTCCTGCCTCAGCCTCCCAAGTAGCTGGGATTACAGGTGCCTGCCACCATGCCTGGCTAATTTTTGTATTTTTAGTAGAGACAGGGTTTCACCATGTTGGCCAGACTGGTCTCGAACTCCTGACCTCGTGATCTGCCCACCTCGGCCTCCCAAAGTGCTGGGATTACAGGCATGAGCCACCTCGCCCGGCCCCCAAAATTTTTTTTTAGAGACAGAGTCTTTCCCTGTCGCCCAGGCTGGAGTGCAGTGGTGTGATCATAGCTGACTATAATCTCCAGTTCCTGGGCTCATGTGACCCTCCTGCCTCAGTCTCTGAGCAGCTGGAACTACAGGCATGCACCACCATGCCTGGCTAATTTTGTTGTTGTTGTTGTAGATACAAGGTCTTGCTATGTTACTTGGGCCAGTCTTGAACTCCTGGCCTCCAATGATCCTCCTCCCTTGGCCTCCCAAAGCACTGGGATTACAGGCATGAGCCACCACACCTGGCCAATTATATTGTTTTTCTGGTTTTGAAATAATTCAGTTTGCTTTTATCCTTAATTTTTTCCTTTTGCTTTCTTTAGATTTTGCCTTACTGTGACATTTTCCCCTTTTAATTTCCTGCATTGTCTACTTTGTTAATGAACTTTTATTCTCACTAAGCAATAATAGTGTTTATAGCCATGCATTTTCTCATGAATACTACTTTGGCTGCATTTCATAAGTAGTGTTTCATGAGTTATTTTTAAAATAGTCTATAGTTCTGTTTTTAAGCTTTGTATTGAAGTATGATACACATACAGAAAAGCAAACATATCAAAATATGTTCAGTTTGGTGAATATTCACAAATTCAACACCCAGATTGAGAAACAGAACATTGCCAGTACCAATGATATAATTTGCAGGGCCTAGTGCAAAATGAAAATGCTCAGCCCTTTGTTCAAATATTATTAACAACTTTGCGTAGGGCGCAGTGGCTCACGCTTGTAATCCCAGAACTTTGGGAGGCCAAGGCGGATGGATCACCTGAGGTCAGGAGTTCGAGACCAGCCTGGCCAACATGGTGAAACCCCATCTCTACTAAAAATACAAAAATTAGCCGGGCATGGTGGCACATGCCTGTAATCCCAGCTACTCGGGAGGCTGAGGCAAGAGAATCGCCTGAACCCGGGAGGCAGAGGTTGCAGTGAGCCAAGATCGTGCCATTGCACTCCAGCCTGGGCAACAGAGTGAGACTCCATCTCAAAAAAAATAATAATAATAATTTTGAAATGGTGACAGCAGAGTGTTAGCCAAACGCTGAGCCTAAGTGCAGGGCCTTGTGAGCATGCTCATGAAGCTGGTTGGCCCTGGCAACTCACCGTTGGGCTTCCTTCTACTCCCTAACTCGGCCTCCCTACCAAGTGTAACCACTACCTGACTTCAAATGGCTGAGAATTGTTAGTCTGTATCCTTGTGTCTAGTTTCTTTTGCTTAGCATTATGTTTGTGAGGATCATTCATACTTCTATGTGTAATTGAAGAGCATACATTCTCATTGTTGTATAGTTTAAAATAGTCCGGCCAGCCACATGATTATCTCAATAGATGCAGAAAAGGCCTTTGACAAAATTCAACAACCCTTCATGCTAAAAACTCTCAATAAATTAGGTATTGATGGGACGTATCTCAAGATAATAAGAGCTATCTACGACAAACCCACAGCCAATATCATACTGAATGGGCAAAAACTGGAAGCATTCCCTTTGAAAACTGGCACAAGACAGGGATGCCCTCTCTCACCGCTCCTATTCAACATAGTGCTGGAAGTTCTGGCCAGAGCAATCAGGCAGGAGAAGGAAATAAAGGGTATTCAATTAGGAAAAGAGGAAGTCAAATTGTCCCTGTTTGCAGATGACATGATTGTATATCTAGAAAACCCCATTGTCTCAGCCCAAAACCTCCTTAAGCTGATTAGCAACTTCAGCAAAGTCTCAGGATACAAAATTAATGTACAAAAATCACAAGCATTCTTGTACACCAATAACAGACAAACAGAGAGCCAAATCATGAGTGAACTCCCATTCACAATTGCTTCAAAGAGAATAAAATACCTAGGAATCCAACTTACAAGGGATGTGAAGGACCTCTTCAAGGAGAACTACAAACCACTGCTCAATGAAATAAAAGAGGATACAAACAAATGGAAGAACATTCCATGCTCATGGGTTGGAAGAATCAATATCGTGAAAATGGCCATACTGCCCAAGGTAATTTATAGATTCAATGCCATCCCCATCAAGCTACCAATGACTTTCTTCACAGAATTGGAAAAAACTACTTTAAAGTTCATATGGAACCAAAAAAGAGCCCGCATCACCAAGTCAATCCTAAGCCAAAAGAACAAAGCTGGAGGCATCACGCTACCTGACTTTAAACTATACTACAAGGCTACAGTAACCAAAACAGCATGGTACTGGTACCACAACAGAGACATAGATCAATGGAACAGAACAGAGCCCTCAGAAATGATGCCGCATAGCTACAACTATCTGATCTTTGACAAACCTGACAAAAACAAGAAATGGGGAAAGGATTCCCTATTTAATAAATGGTGCTGGGAAAACTGGCTAGCCATATGTAGAAAGCTGAAACTGGATCCCTTCCTTACACCTTATACAAAAATTAATTCAAGATGGATTAAAGACTTATATGTTAGACCTAAAACCATTAAAATCCTACAAGAAAACCTAGGCAATACCATTCAGGACATAGGCGTGGGCAAGGACTTCATGTCTAAAACACCAAAAGCAATGGCAACAAAAGCCAAAATTGACAAATGGGATCTCATTAAACTAAAGAGCTTCTGCACAGCAAAAGAAACTACCATCAGAGTGAACAGGCAACCTACAGAATGGGAGAAAATTTTTGCAACCTACTCATCTGACAAAGGGCTAATATCCAGAATCTACAATGAACTCAAACAAATTTACAAGAAAAAAACAAACAACCCCATCAAAAAGTGGGCAAAGGACATGAACAGACACTTCTCAAAAGAAGACATTTATGCAGCCAAAAAACACATGAAGAAATGCTCATCATCACTGGCCATCAGAGAAATGCAAATCAAAACCACAGTGAGATACCATCTCACACCAGTTAGAATGGCCATCATTAAAAAATCAGGAAACAACAGGTGCTGGAGAGGATGTGGAGAAATAGGAACACTTTTACACTGTTGGTGGGACTGTAAACTAGTTCAACCATTGTGGAAGTCAGTGTGGCGATTCGTCAGGGATCTAGAACTAGAAATACCATTTGACCCAGCCATCCCATTACTGGGTATATACCCAAAGGACTATAAATCATGCTGCTATAAAGACACATGCACACGTATGTTTATTGCGGCACTATTCACAATAGCAAAGAGTTGGAACCAACCCAAATGTCCAACAACGATAGACTGGATTAAGAAAATGTGGCACATATACACCATGGAATACTATGCAGCCATAAAAAATGATGAGTTCGTGTCCTTTGTAGGGACATGGATGAAACTGGAAAACATCATTCTCAGTAAACTATCGCAAGGACAAAAAACCAAACACTGCATGTTCTCACTCATAGGTGGGAATTGAACAATGAGAACTCATGGACACAGGAAGGGGAACATCACACTCCGGGGACTGTTGTGGGGTGGGGGGAGGGGGGAGGGACAGCATTAGGAGATACACCTAATGCTAAATGATGAGTTAATGGGTGCAGGAAATCAACATGGCACATGGATACATATGTAACAAACCTGCACATTGTGCACATGTACCCTAAAACCCTAAAGTATAAAAAAAAAAAAAAAATAGTCCGGCCAGTTGCAGTGGCTCACCTCTGCAATCCCAGCACTTTGGGAGGCTGAGGCGAGCAGACTGCTTAAGGTCAGGAGTTTGAGAGCAGCCTGGCCAACATGATGAAACCCCATCTCTACTAAAAATACATAACTTAGCCTGGCATGGTGGCACACACCTGTAGTCTCAGCTAGTTGGGAGGCTGAGACACAAGAATTGCTTGAGCCCAGGAGGCGGAGGGTGCAGTGAGCTGAGATCACACCATTGCACGCCACCCTGGGCAACAGGGCAAGACTCCATCTCAAAAAAAAAATAAAAGTCTGTAATTCAGTTTTGGTTTGTCACTGATTAAAGAGTTGTTTAGAACTTAAAAATGTCTCTAAGAGGTTGACTTCATCAGGCAAAGGACCAGCTTCCTAGTTTCAGGGGTGGAGCTAGAAACACATTGGTTTTCTTTGAATGAGTGGGTCTTTACTCATAGAATAACAGTATGGGTAAGAAACTAGCAAGCTTTATTTTCTCCTCCTGGTCTTCTGATACTCAATGAGGAAGAGAAGAGCCAGTGAGCGTAGTTAAGGATAACAGGTTTTTCCTCACCAGGCAAAGTATAATAGCACACACTGTGGACATAGGGGCTGAAGTTGTTTTGTCACCTGTGAGTTCTCAAGGAAACTGGGAAGAAATTGGCTCCTTCTTTATCAAGTCAAGGGAGGCACAGCACTTCTTTCATGGATCTGAACACGGGCAAGGTCCTTGTGAATGTCCACTACCTCACTGTCCTGGAGAAGTGGCCAGTGGGTCCTTTCTGTTTATGGGTACAGCTGGGTGGAGTCCTGACATTGAGAATAGTTGGATATTCAGAGCATAAAGATAAGTAACCCAAAAAAGAAGTCCACCCATCCTTAAAGAAAACATTGCTACAGAGTGAGACTCCATCTCAAAAAAAAAAAAAAAAAAAGTTGCTAAAAATCAATCCTACTTTTCCACTTCAAACCTATCATTGGGGCCTAAATTCAAACTACTTTATTATAATCAACTTATATGAGCCTTATATTTAAGAACTTCAGTTCAAATTTGATGACCAAAGATAGAAAATCTTTTTCAAAGTGTTGTTTGCTTGAGGTGGAAGGCTTGTCATTTTGTTTGTTTCTTTAAAACAAATAATAATTTTGTTTACTCAAAAACAGATCAGGCCAGGTGCAGTGGCTTATGCTGGTAATCCCAACACATTGGAAGGCTAAGGTGGGAGGATCATTTGGGCCCAGGAGTTCGAGACCAGCCTGAGCAACATGGTGAGACCTTGTCTCTAAAAAAATTTTAAAAATTAGCCTGGCATGGTGGCATGAACCTGTGGTCCAGCTATTCAGGAGGCTAGGGGAAGATCACTTAAGCCCAGGAGGTGGAGGCTGCAGTGAGCCGGGTTTGTGCCACTGCACTTCAGCCTGGGTGACAGAGTGAGACCCTGTGTCAAAAAAATAAAAATAAAAAATAAAGTAGATCATAAAAAGCTTATAACACAGAATTCAAAAGGCATAAAAAAGAATACAGTAAAAAGTAAGTCTCCCTCTCACTCCTAGCTCCCACCTATTCCCCAGAGGCAACCCCAGGTTTCTTGTATATCCTATCAGAAATAATCTATGTAAATATATGTAATCTTTCAAATGTTTTTATAAGAAAGTATAGCATATTATGCATACTGTTCTGCTCCCTTATTTTTCACTTAATATTTATTGGAGATTGTTTCATATTAATGCACATAGAACTGCCTCATTCCTTTTGTTGTTGTTGTTGTTGCTCTGTCACCCAGACTGGAGTGCAGTGGTACAATCTCGGCTCACTGCAAACTCTGCCTCCCAGGTTCACGCCATTCTCCTGCCTCAGCCTCCCGAGTAGCTGGGACTACAGGCACCCAACATCACGCCCAACTAATTTTTTGTATTTTTAGTAGAGATGGGGTTTCACCGTGTTAGCCAGGATGGAAACTGCCTCATTCTTTTGAAAGGCTGCATAATATTCATAGTTTGGATGATGAGCCATACTTTTTTAAAAAAGATTTTTCTTCTTTTAACAGCTTTTTTAAAGGTAAATTTACATACCATAAAATTCACCTACTTTAAGTATACAGTTCAGTGATTTTTAGTGAATTCATAGAGTTATGCAGCCATCACCACAATCAAGTTTTAGAACACTGCTCTCACCCCAGTTTTCTTCTTCCCATAATTTATCTTTTAATCATTTAATCGAACTGTTTTTCCTTTCCAGTAGTTCGTTTTAACCTTTCCTGAGGTTGTGATTCTTTGTTTTGTAAACTGGGTAGGTTTTGGAGTGGTAGAGATGTGTCAGGAGAGCACCTCAAACCTCATACAGTGCTGGTCTTCTCTATTAAACAGTAACTATCGTTCTTTTCATTCAGTTGAAAAAATTGGTGTGAATTTACAGATTGAGGTACAGCAGATCCTGAACATTCTGCCAGGGAGCTGCTTGCTCTCCCTCCTTCTTTCACTCTGCATACTATGATAATCAAAATAAGTAGAGTTTTAAAGATGATAGACAGGTTGGAGAAGATGGACGAGCATCTATCTGCTCTCTCCTTCCAGAAGATGGCTGATTGTGATAAGCATTAGCTAAGTTACAATGGCTACAGACTACCCTGGGAGAAGTGAGAAGCAGAGTCAAGTGATCTCCCCAAATTTGCTAGCACCCCATCTTGGACAGGCGCTTACCCTTCATTTAGCAGATTATCCCCAAGGCTCATGAGGGAGTATGTGTGACTCCTTCTACCATAGCCCATGGCCAGCGTACATACCTGCAATGGAACAGAGGGCACCAGGAGACATACCTGCAGGAGAATAGGTGGTAGCAGTGCCATCACATGGTCTAGAATGTAAAGGTATGTTAAGATCGTCCATTGCTGTGGTTTTTGCATTTCTTTGAATGGGCTCTCAGTTCTACTCACCATTTTTTTGCCTCAGATATAAGGTTGTCCGTAGTTAGTACTCCAGAACAGGAAATATCACACTAAAATATACAGGGTAGGTAAACATTATTTTCTCTGATATTGTTCTTCCAAAATTGTTTTTCTCAGGCCTTTTTTTTCCTCAGTTCTAATATCAGAGTTATGTACCTACCTGTTAGGGACGTAACTATAGCTGCATGGTGGTGCGTACCTATAGTTATTCCCTACTGTTAATCTACAGCCTTATTTATGTTTTATTTTCTTCTTTCTTTTTTTTTTTTTTTGAGACGGAGTCTTGCTCTGTCACCCAGGCTGGAGTGCGGTGGCGCGATCTCGGCTCACTGCAAGCTCCGCCTCCTGGGTTCACGCCATTCTCCTGCCTCAGCCTCTCCAAGTAGCTGGGACTACAGGCACCCGCCACCACACCCGGCTAATTTTTTTGTATTTTTAGTAGAGACGGAGTTTCACTGTGGTCTCGATCTCCTGACCTCGTGATCCGTCCGCCTCGGCCTCCCAAAGTGCTGGGATTACAAGCGTGAGCCACCGCGCCCGGCCGGATATTTTCTTCTTTCTTTTTATTTATTTATTTATTTATTTGAGATGGAGTCTCACATTGTTGCCTAGGCTGGACTGCAGTGACATGATCTGGGCTCCCTGCAACCTCCGCCTCCCAGGTTCAAGTGATTCTCCTGCCTCAGCCTCCGGAGTAGCTGGAATTATAGGCACCCGCCACCATGCCCGGCTAATTTTTTATATTTTTAGTAGAGACGGGGTTTCACCATGTTGACCAGGCTGGTCTCGAACTCCTAACCTCGTGATCCACCCGTCTCAGCCTCCCCAAGTGCTGGGATTACAGGCGTGAGCCACTGTGCCTGGCCCCTTTATTTTTATTTTTTAAAAGTATGGAAGACTTCATGAATTTGCATGTCATCCTTGCACAGGGGCCATGCTAATCTTCTTTATATCATTCCAATTTTTACTATATGTGCTGCTGAAGTGAGCACAAATTTTTACCTTCCAAATCAGTAATTCTCCAATCAAAATTTAAGTAGATGAATCCTGTTCTCTTCTATCTCAACAGGAAAGAGAGGAGAACAGATTGCATGATCAAAACAGGGCCCTAGGGGAGAATAGAGGAAGGGCTTACATGCTTTCCCTGGTCCTGGCTCCTAGCAGTTGTATGAGACACACCCAGGTTGTTCAGGGGAAAAATGTATCTGCACAAGGAAGTCACTGCCTGGTCAACTCGAGTTCTCCCTGAGGTGGTGCTCCCCTCCTGCTGGGAAGGACTCTTGTGACTCAACTTGCAGAGAGGAGATGACTGTCTAGCCAACACATCTATGTGCTCAGAAATTTAAACTTAGGGGCCAGAAAGAAGAGGAGCCAAGGGAAATCTCTGTAGAAGGTTGAAATGTCAATGGGCCATTGGATACAGATGCACTTGCTAGAGCTGCCATGTGAAGGGAGGCCTCAGGGTGTCTTTCCATGAACTCATCTCTGAGAAGAGCCTGACCACTGATTCCCAGGGGCCTGCATGTCTGTGATGTGATTTTCTGAAGATTCCCTTTCTTTTGAAGGAGATCAAACTCTAACACTTGTGAATGTATGGGGGCATGGAGAGACAGAACAGAGACTGGATTTCCCCTTCAGAAGGCCTTCCTTGTCCCTGGACCAGCCTAGGCTAGGCCAGCGACCCTGAACTCTCAAGGCTAGGATGCCTGTGCCTTAGTTTCCTATTGCTGTTGTAAAAATTACCACAAATTTGTGGTTTAAAACAACAAGAAATTATTACAGTTCTGGAGGTCCAAAATCAGAAATGAGTTGCACTGGATTAAAGTCAAGGCGTTAGTTGAGCATAGGAGCACACCCCTGTAGTCCCAGCTACTTGGGAAGCTGAGGCAGGAGGATCGCTGGAGCCCAGGAGTTGGAGTCCAGCCTGGGCAACATACTGACATGCCCCATCTCTTTAAAAAACAAAAAAGAGTCAAGGTGTCGGTTCCTTCTGGAGGCTCTGAGGGAGGATCTGTTTCCTTGCCTTTTTCAGCTCCTAGTGGCCTCCTCTATTCCTTAGCTTGTAGCCTCTTTCTCTGTCTTCAAGGCACATCACTGCAACCTCTGCTGTGTCGCTGAACAATTGTCTCCTTGTCTCCTACTGCCTCCTTCTTATACAGCCATCATGATTACATTGGGCCCGCCCAGATGATTCAGAATAGTCTCCCCATCTCAAGAACCTTAATCAACATCTGCAAAGTCCCTTTTGCCATATAAAATAAGATTCAGCTGGGTGCAGTGGCTCATGCCTGTAATCCCAGCACTTTGGGAGGCTGAGATGGGAGGATCCCTTGAAGACCAGGAGCTCGAGACCAGCCTGGGCAACGTAGTGAGACCCTGTCTCTACAAAGGCTTTTAAAAAAATTAACTGGAGGCTGGACACGGTGGCTTACGCCTGTAATCCCAGCACTTTGGGAGGCTGAGGCAGGTGGATCGGCCAGGAGTTTGAGACCAGCCTGGAAAACATGGCAAAAACCCATCTCTATGAAAAATACAAAAATTAGTCAGATGTGGTGGCATGTGCCTGTAGTCCCAGCTACTCCAGAGGCTGAGGCAGGAGAACCGTTTGAACCCAGGAGGTGGATGTTGCAGTGAGCCGAGATCATGCCACTGCACTACAGCCTGGGCAACAGAGCAAGACTCTGTCTCACAAACAAACAAACAAAAAATTAGCTGGGCATGTTAGTGTGCACCTATAGTCCCGGCTACTTAGGTGGCTGAGACAGAGGACTGCTTGAGCCCTGGAGGTCAAGGCTGCAGTGATCTATGATCAAGCCACTGCACTCCAGCCTGGGTTATAGAGCAAGAAGACACTGTCTCTAATCAAAAATAAAAATAAAATAAGATTCACAGCTTCTGGGGATTGGAATATGGACATATTTGGTGGGGGCATTATTCAGCCTACTACACCTTGCACCCAAGAGCAACCTACCCAGCAGCTTCCCACACAGTGCTGAGGTCTGGAAGAGCCCAGGGCAGCACGACTTTTCCCATGATTTATCTAAACAGCTCTCCATTAGGCTGTTTTCAAACTTTTGCTATTATGAGCAATGCTGCTCATATATCCTTAGGATACAGTATTAGAAGAAGAATTGCCAAATTAAAGGATAGACGCACTTTAAATCTATTTTTGGCCGGGTGCAGTGGCTCACATCTATAATCCCAGCACTTTGGGAGACCGAGGTGGGAGGATCAATTGAGCCCAGCAGGTTTTGAGACCAGCTTGCCAACATGGTGAAACGCCGTCTCTACCAAATATACAACAACAACAAAAAATTAGCAGAGCTTGGTGGCACATGCCAGTAGTCCCAGCTACTCAGGAGGCTGAGATGGTAGGATGGTTTGAGCGCAGGAGGCAGAGGTTGCAGTGAGCCCAGATCAAGCCATTACACTGCAGCCTGGGAGACAGAGCCTAACCCTGCCTCAGACAAAACAATGATTTTCCTGGTCAGGCATGGTGGCTCAAACCTGTGATCCCAGCATTTTGGGAAGCTGAGGCAGGAGGATGGCTTGAGCCCAGGAATTCAAGACCAAATACAAAAATTAGCTGGGTGTGATGGCAAATGCCTGTAATCCCAACTACTTGGGAGGCTGAGGCAGGAGAATCGCTTGAACCTGGGAGGTGGAGGTTGCAGTGAGTAGGGATTGCGCCACTGCACTCCAGCCTGGGCAATAGAGCGAGATTCTGTCTCAAAAAAAAAAAAAAAGAAAAAGAAAATTTAAAAATTAGCTGGGTGTGGTTGTTTGCGCCTATAGTCCCAGCCACTCAGGAGGATGAGGTGGGGAAATCACTGAACTTGGGAGGTTGAGGCTGCAAGGAGCCGTGATCGCACCACTGCACTCCAACCTGGGCAATAAACTGTCTCAAAAAAACAAAACAAAACAAAAACCTATTTTCCTGCATCTTTGCCAAGAACATTATCAACTTTTTTGATATTTACCAATTTTATAGGTGAAAAATGGGATTTCATATAAGTTTTCTCTTTTTTTCTTTTTTTTTTTTTTTTTTTTTGAGATGGAGTCTCGCTCAGTCGCCCAGGCTGGAGTGCAGTGGTGCAATCTCAGCTCACTGCAAGCTCCACCTCCCAGGTTCACGCCATTCTCCTGCCTCAGCCTCCAGAGTAGCTGGGACTACAGGCGCCCGCCACCACGCCCGGCTAATTTTTTTGTATTTTTAGTAGAGACAGGGTTTCACTGTGTTAGCCAGGATGGTCTTGATCTCCTGACCTCGTGATCTGCCCGCCTTGGCCTCCCAAAGTGCTGGGATTACAGGCGTGAGCCACTGCACCCAGCCCAGTATAGGTTTTTTAAACTTTAAAAAACTTTTTGAAATAATTTTGGTATAGTTTTAATGTTAATTTACCTTATTATAAGTGAGGTTATGCATTTTTTGATATGTTTAAACTGCCATTTCTATATATTTCCTGTGATTTATTGGTCCCTCGTGCAACACTGTGTATCTGAAGACATAGTCAACAGTGGCAGGCCAGGCGCAGTGGCTCACGCCTGTAATCCCAACACTTTGAGAGGCCAAGGTGGGCAGATCACTTGAGGCCAGGAGTCTGAGACCAGTCTGGCCAACACGGCAAAACCTTGTCTCTACTAAAAATACAAAAATTAGCCGGGCATGGTGGCGCACGCCTGTAGTTGCAGCTACTCAGGAGGTTGAGGCATAAGAATCACTTATGTCTCAAATAAAAATAAAAATTAACAGTGGCAATCAGGCAAAAAAGTAGTGTCATAGGATTAACATAAAATAAAATAAAACAAACGAAAGCTCCTCTGAAGGGTAGAGAATTCTTCAGGAGAAGAGAGGAGTCATGGTAGGAATAAGACCCCTTGAATAAGACCCCTTGCTACCAGGCTGGATTTCAGTAACTCTGAGTCCTGTGGAGTTTTGCTGGGATAAACATAGCCACAGTTTAGCAAGTCTGGGGGCCAGGAGAGGTGATCAAGGCAGTCAATCCTCAAGAACAATGTCAGAGCCCACTTATTAGACTTGGGTCCAAGGGCAGGGCAGCAATGGGGCTTCTATCCCAAGTTCTTGGACAGGAATTTGGCATTTATCCCATAAGTTTGGCATTTATTCCAAAATTTCTTGTCCAAGAACTTGGGATAGAATCTATTGACAGCCTATTGTCTCTAGTCATGGTTGACACTGGATCCCTGGACAGGGCTCTGCCTGTGGATGAGCAAGTGACTTTCCCTGTGGGGATGAAGGAAGGTGACCCTGTAGACCTTCTCCTAAGACTGTAGAAGGCATGCAGAATGGCAAATACTAAAGCAGCCTGGCCTCTCGCCTTAGGACTGGGTTTAAGAGTGTGGAATGGGCCAGGTGCAGTGGCTCATGCCTGTAATCCCAGCACTTTGGGAGGCCGAGGCGGGTAGATCACCTGAGGTCAGGAGTTTGAGACAGCCTAGCCAACATGGTGAAACCCTGTCTGTACCAAAAATACAAAAAATTACCTGGTCATGGTGGCAGGCGCCTATAGTCCTAGCTACTCAGGAGGCTGAGGCAGGAGAATCGCTTGAACCCAGGAGGCGGAGGTTGCAGTGAGCCGAGATTGTGCCACTGTACTCCAGCCTGGGCAACAGGAGCGAAACTCCATCTCAAAAACAAACAGAAAAAAGAAAGACCGGGCCTGGTGGCTCACGCCTGTAATCCCAGCACTTTGGGAGGCTGAGGCAGGTGGATCACCTGAGGTCAGGAGTTCAAGACCAGCCTGGCCAACATGGTGAAGCCCCATCTCTATGAATAATATAAAAATTAGTCAGACGTGGTGGCACATGCCTGTATTCCCAGATGCTCAGGAGTCTGAGGCAGGAGAATTGCTGGAACCTGGGAGGCGGAAGTTACAGTGAGCCGAGATCATGCCACTGCACTTCCAGCCTGGGCAACACAGCGAGACTCCATCTCAAAAACAAAACAAAGAGTGTGGAATGTTGCTAGGAATGAGTGGCTGGGGCCGGAGACTCCTTAGGCCTGGCAGAAATTTGCCCCGGAAGTGCCTGTGAGAATGATTAGTTCTCAGCACCTTCTTGTCACAGGATTGCAACTGGTATCTCAGGAAGCCAAATCTGAGCTACTCCTGGAAGTATCATCTTGGTCAACAGTGGCTATAAAACCAAAAGTGGCTGCCAGATTGTGCAAGGAGACAAAACTAGTCTAGTGAGGGCATTTCCTCTTTAGTGACGTCCCAATGACCTGAGGCTGTCAGGTTTCCTCTCATCACTTGCCTTGTTTTGACTGCCCCCATCAAGGCACAGCTGGCTCATTTGTCCCAGAAGGAAATGGTGAGGCAAGCAGATGGATTGCTCCCTGAACCTCCACAGCGCCTCCTGCTGGTGGTTGACCCCAAGGCCCACCATCCTGCCTTTAATTCATTAACCAGCTGCTTTCTTTTTGGCTTTGAAATACCCAAAGGTTCCACCAGCTTTCCAATAGTGAAGCCCACATTTGTAGAAAGAAAGAAGCGCTCCCATTTTTCTGTTGCCCCTGCTTTTTCGGTTAAAAGAACATGAAGCAATTTCAGGATACTAGAAAAGCCCTAAGGCAGTGGGGAAACTTGCCTAATCAGTTTTAGCTGAATAAAACATCAGGTGAGTGTGGGAGCTGCCCTCAAGCGGGACCTACTGTGCTCCCAGGGCCCTCATCAGCACAAAAGCACTGTCACTGGCTTGGAGTAAAGGTTTCCTATTTTAAAAGATAAGCCAAACCCCTTGGGGCAGCAGAGATTTTTACCGCTTTGGGTTTTCTTTAGAATTTGCAGAATTTGTGTGAAGGGCACTGGCACTGAGTCTGCACCCAGATTAGAGCTGTTCCTCACATCCCTTTCCTAGGCTGGGGGGCTTTGGGGCAGATTAGTGATTAGGCTTGTGGGGGGCTTTTGTGTGCTGTGACTTGTGCATGCCAGGGAACCCCTGCAGCAGTGAGGCAAAGTGGGAAGAAATCTGGAATTGACATTAGAGGTGGAATCTCATTTTCTTTCATCTTGTAAACCAAAACATGACCATGGCAGATCTCAATTGATTCGAAGTTTATTTTGCCAAGGCTGAGGACGTGCCTGGGAAAAAGAAACCCAAGTCACAATAGGATCTGTGACCTATGTTTTTCCAAAGAGGATTTGGGGAACTTCAATATTTCAAGAGGTGTAAACCAAAAAGTATCTGAGATAGGTAACAATTAATTTAGAAATTTATGTTGCCAACGTTAAGGACGTGCACTTGGGAGACAGGTCTGTGCCTTTCTCCAAATATGGTTTTGAGGGCTTCAATATTTAAAAGTGGGAAAAGCAGGCTGTAGGGGAAAGATGGAGGGTATGGTCACATGACTGAATCCACATGTTGCAAGAGAAAAGGAGCAGGTAGGGGAATAGTCAATTATATATTCATCTTTGTAGAAGCTAAGGTGAACATAGAGTAGCTTTGTGGAGATACTTAACTTTTTATCTGTAGCTACCTGCTTAGGAACAAAAGGAAAAGTAGCTTCTTGGATAATTCAGCTTTCAGCTTAATATTTTTCTTTTGGCATAGTGAAATTAGAGTCTCAAGTTTTTATTTTCCTTTCACAGAGGAAAAGGGAAGCAGGAGGGGAAGGAAAAAAAAAGGAGGATGGGTAAGCAATGAGGCAAATGGTTACATTCTTGTGAGGCTCTGGTTAGAGTTCAGTGAGTCTACGTTTTATATGTAAAAAAAAAGAAAGGGGTAGAGGAAAAGTCAATTATGCATTAGTCTCATGCTCAGTCAATCTACATTTTTTATAAGATAAGGTGAGCATGTGAAATTACAGCTGTTTGGGAACAAAAGAAAGGCCATTTGTTTTATTTTTGCTTTTTTGTTTGCATGACTCAGTTCCCAACTTCAGCATAGTGAATTTGAGGTCCCAAGATTCTATTTTTCTTTCACAATCTGAATGCAGAAAAGTGAGCAGAAAAAGCTTTTGCCAGGCAATTTTAACTATTCATGCAATTATCCTGAATTTTGAGCATTCTTCATTCTCAGCAAGATTTTCTGTCCTTCCAGTTTAGCTGTGCTGTAGAAGCAAAACGAAACTCCTGCATGGAGAATTGAGGAATCTCTCTGTACATCTCAAGCCACGTGAGTTTGGAACTGGAGGGAACAGCTAGAGGTGCCCTGCTACTCTGCAAGACCTCCAGGAGTTACCGGGAAATTTAAATCCCCAGCTGTCTTAAAGGAGCCCATAATCTAACAAGAGATAATATATTCCCAAAACACAGGTCACACATCTGCAGCAAAAACAGAAAGGCTAATAGAAGTGCACGCCTCAGCAGGACAGGTTACATAATCTGTGGGGCTCCGTGCAAAAATGAAAATACGCAACCTCTTGGTCAAAAGACAGGAAAAACGTGCTTTTAAAGGTACACATAAAGCCAGACACAAAAAGACAAATATAATATGAGGTGCCTACAATAGTCAAACTTATAGAGACAGAAAATAGAATGGTGGCTGGGCACGGTGGCTCACACCTGTAATCCTAGCACTTTGGGAGGCCAAGGCGGGAAGATCACTTGAGGTCAGGAGTTCCAGACCAGCCTGGCCAACATGGCAAAACCCCGTCTCTATTAAAAATACAAAAAGTAGCCGGGCATGGTGGCACGTGCCTGTAGTCCCAGCTACTTGGGAGGCTGAGACAGGAGAATCACATGAACCCAGGAGGGGGAGGTTGCAGTGAGCCGAGATCATGCCACTGTATTCTAGCCTGGGCGACAGAGCAAGACCCTGTCTGAAAAAAATAAAAATAAAATAAAATAAAATGGTGGTTGTCAGGAACTGGAGTGAGGGGGGGATGTGGAATTATTGTTTAGTGGGTACAATTTCAGTTTGGGAGATGAAAAAGTTCTGGAGATGGATGGTGGTGATGGTTGCACAACAATGTGAATGTACAGTTGCCCTGCGGTATTGGAGGGGGATTGGTTCTAGGATTCATCAAGGACACCAAAATCCAGGGATTCTCAAGTCCCTGATAATAAATGGTATAGTATTTGCATATAACCTATGCACATCCTCCTGTATACTTTAATTCATCTCTAGATTACTTATAATACCCAATACAATGCCTACACATCATTCTTATGAATTCAACATAGTACTTAGTACCTTGCAAATTCAAGAATTGCTTTTTGGAACTTAGTCTTTTTTTTTCCTGAATATATTTTTTCTTTTTTTTGTAGAGACAGGGTCTCACTATATTGCCCAGGCTGGTCTTGAACTTCTGGCTTCAAGTGATCCTCCTGCCTAGGTCTCCCAAAGTGCTGGGATTACAGGTGTGAGTCACCACACCAGCCTTTTTCCTGAATATTTTCGATCCATGATTGGTTAACTCCATGGATGTGGAACCCAGGGATGTGGAACTGATGGATACAAAGGGTTGACTAAGTACCACTGCACACTCAAAAATAGTTAAAATGGTAAATTTTATGTATATTTTGTTACACACACAAAATGGTAGACATAAGCTTTTTCCTTCTTTTATAGTCTTTCTCTTGACTTGTCATGGTGCTTATTTGCTACTTAATGTCATTCTAAGAAAAACTACAGGACGGGCTCAGTGGCTCACACATGTAATCCCAGCACTTTGGGAGGCCAAGGCAGGTGGATCACCTGAGATCAGGAGTTCGAGACCAGCCTGGCCAACATGGTGAAACCCTGTCCCTACAAAAATACCAAAAATTAGCCGGGCATGATGGCGGGTACCTGTAATCCCACTTACTCGGAAGGCTGAGGCGGGAGAATCACTTGAACCCAGGAGGCGGAGGTTACAGTGAGCCGAGATTGCGCCATTGCACTCCAGCCTGAGCACCAGAGCAAGACTCTGTCTCAAAAAAAGAAAAGAAAAATTACCAATTAAAAATTTTGGCGTGTATTTTACCCTCCACTTTTATATTATACAATGCCAATTTTAAATGTAAATATCAGAATATTTATCTCATATTTGGAATCACTGAAATTACACAATTTGAATTTTGTGGTTCATCCCAGAAGGGTTATCTCCTGCTGGTTCGAAGGCACAACAAACACAAGCCAGGCTCAGGAAAGTTGGAAGGAGTAAGAGAGGATTCCTCCAGGCACAGAGCCTGCTGAGAAAGCCCTCCAGGGCAAGGGACCTCACAGATGACTGTGGGCAGGTACTCTGTTGGGTCTCACAGGTTCCAGGTTCCCTTTCCTCCAGGTGTCTCCCCTTTCCACAGGCCTGCCACCTCAGCCTACAGCAAATGGACTACCAGTGTCTTTAAAACTCAGAGCTGGGACACTGTCAGTAAAGGGCTGGGCAAAAGGCTTGCCCCTTTCAAGGCTCAACTAAGGCTGATTGTCCACCAAGAGCACTGTGGTGCTGCCAGCCTGGAGTGGGGATGTCCACCACCACGCCCCAACCCTCCCTGAATTGGGATCAGACTCCTGCCAAGGGTAGAGGGTGGCAGCAGTTGCAGGGTGAGGGCAAGGAGGGAGAGGCCAAGTGGGGCAGTGGTGGTGAGAGCACTTCCAGGGATGCAGCAGTGGGTGGAGCTGCGTGTAAGCTCAGGCACTAAGCCCACAGTACATGCTTTGTTGATGCATGGGACTTCATTTACAAAACACACACAAAGATAGACATCAAGACCGCAGCCGGGCGCAGTGGTTCATGCCTGTAATTCCAGTACTTTGGGAGGTGGATCACTTGAACTCAAGAGTTTGAGAACAGCTTGGTCAACATGGTGAAACCCTATCTCTACCAAAAATACAAAAATTAGCTGGGCATGGTGGTGAGCACCTGTGGTCCCAGCTACTTGGGAGGCTGAGGTGAGAGGATCGCTGGAGCCCAGGAGGAGCTTGCAGTGAGCCCTGACCATGCCACTGCACTCAAGCCTAGGTGACAGAATGAGACCCTGTCTCAAAAATAAATAAACAAAAAGAATTTCAAGACTGCAACCATAGTCCATTAAACCCCAAATCCAGGGCCCTTCTGAGTGCAGTTTCTTGTTCAAACTGTACTGATCACATGCCCATGCAGGCGTGTCCTGTCCCTCAGGCAGAAGAGAGAGTATTTGGCTGGAGAATTCCTTGAAAGCGTCCTCATCCCTAAAGGAAACCTAGGTACAGAAAGTGCTTATCATGCGGGAGGCTGAGGCAGCTTTTCTCCCCTTCCAACATGCTCCCTTTTCCTCTTCAACACTAGACTTCAGCTCTGCCCCGTTCTTTTTCACATCCCACTCCTCACTCGCTGCTGAGGTCTACCAATAGTTGACTAGTCTATAATCTTATCTGAGCCAGGAAATACTGGACAGTAAACTTCTTGGGTTGATAAATGGAGTCCAGTCAGTTTTAGCACTGAGTCTATGGTTTCCCAAGTTGCTTACCTAGCCCCAGGGCTGTCACGCGGGAAGGCAAGCAGCAAGCAAGAGACACTGTACAAAGTTAGTTTGCCCCTGAAGGCCTGGGGGTGGGTAGGAGGGGAAGGAAAGATCTGGCTCTTTGGGCAGCTGTCACCTCTAGAGAATTAAGAAAGCCTCGTCTCTGCCTTAACTCTTAAGTTCTTGTGAGTTCAGACTGGGGCACATTTTCTTTGTAGTGGCCTCAAGCTGTGTCTGGGGCAAAGCGGGGTGTTTTATTTGGACGGAGAGTTTTCCTTGAGCATTGTCTGGATCAAATTCCAGAGGGTTATGCCCCACCTGGTTCTGTTTGCTAGCGTTTACTCTTATTTCAAGTGTCTTTTTGGGATTTTTCAACCTTGGATGTTTCTGTGTCCTGCACTGTGAAGAGACCCTATAGCAGCTTTCCTAGCAATTGTCAGCACACCAACTGCACCCTTCCCCTGGAGGAAACAGGCCACCTTGCTAGGCTCCTGAGGCCCCATTCCCAAGAAGGCAGGTCAGGGTAAACTAGCAGTGACCCTAGGCCCTTTTCTCTGGGTGCCAGAAGTCATTTTCTTTTGAGCTGAGGGATAATCAGGCTAACCAAAACAGTCCAGGTTGAGCCCTGCCCAATCCAACTGGCAAAGGTGCTGGGAGTAAAGAGAAACATCCTGGAATTTGAGCAGTCAGATCTAAGGGGCCATGGGAGGCTGACAGCTTGGTTTTGGTCCTGGGAGTACAGCAGCCTGGCTGGGCCCAGGGGGGAGGAGGTCCTGGCCAGCAGCCAGGACCAGCACTGGGAGGCTGGGCACCACCCTGCCTGCGATTTCGCAGATTCTGGTCTTCTATCCCAGCCCGACAGCCCCTTTCTGAGCCTCAGTGGGCTTCCGGGGGGAGTTCTGTGTGGGTCTGTGTCTCTGTCAAGAATGAAGACTTCATCTGTGGTTGACTAGGGCTTTTGCTAATGTTATGTATCTATAAAGGGCTCTGCCCAACCCTGAAGGGCTTCCTATTTCAAGTAAGTCACCATCCTTTTTAGCAAGAGTTCATAGAACCTGATCAAAGATAACATTTATGTAAAATAAAACAGCACAATGTTTTCCCCTTTCTACTGTAAAGCTTGAAATGAAAAAGCCACATTTCAGCTCTCTGCAAACAAACCTCGCTGAACGACAGTGCAGGAGGGGCTGCTGCAGAACACACCTTCATCTTTTTTTTTTCTTTTGACCTTGGTGAACGCTGATTTTCCAGTGTTAGAAAATGGTTTTTATACTGCTCAATTCATTAGGCAATCAGAAACCACCAAAGTTCATCTTGATAATCTCTGCCACAAATGAGCATCTGAGGAGGTAACTGTGGTGCAGTGGAAACACACTAGACTTGGAGCCAGAAAGTCTGGGTTCTCGTCTTGGTCCTGCCTCTCCATAGCTGTGAGGGCTGGTACGACAGTCAGCCTCCCTCCTGGACTCTTGGTTTCCTCATGTAAAAAACAAAATTGTTGTGAATATATAAAAATATATGGAAAAGCACTTACTCTGTACTTGATATACAACATCCTTTCAATATGTGTATTAGGTTACATTCCATTACATTTGCGATACTTTCTGCACCATTTCCCCCCATCTCCCCACCAATTTGACAAATAAATAAATATAAAAGTAACATTTTAAAAATTGCTGTATTCAAAATTAATAATAAACTTTGGGGTAAATAAGCTTTAAAACAAAAGTACATAAGCAAAAATAAATAATTTACACCAACCCACTAACCTAATTTTCAGAGTAAAGCCATTTCCAATTACAGTACTGTTATCCCGGGCACCAGCCTGTAGTTAAACTTTGATAATTCATTATTTTAAAAAAACAGTAATAAAAACTGAATACTAAGCAAAATATTTAACAAAACCACTGGATTTAACTTTTTAATTTTAAATAACCAAATTTTATAATTTTGTACGTAATTCAATGTAATGCCAATATAATTACCATTTCAGCTTGAAGAGCTGGTTTTTAACAGGGATGGGAAACTATAAATTATTCAAATAGTCTGCAAACCATGAGATACAAATAAAAATGGACAAACACATAGAACAAAAACCGCAGACACTCTACTAACTGGGGAAATATCTGAAGGCTTTACATCCTTTATTATCCATAATGGCTTTTGGAATTACGATTGTGTGACATATAGAACCTTTGATATTTTAGATACAGCCTTTTTTTTTTCCACGGGAAGTTAAAAATCCATCGTAAGACTCCATAAGACTTTACTAGTCTTGCATGTAGACTCTAGGAGTTTGTGATCTGATAAAAGAGTAACATGAAAATTTACTGTATTGCCCTAATTTCATACTTCCTTGTACACAATGAATCACTCTGACAATCTATTCCAAGGGTTATATACACAAAAGTGTCAAGAATAAAATGTTCTCCACTCTCGCATAAAAATGTGTACAGTGTATCAGGAATGGAAAACTTCTAATTTTCCTGGGCCCAGGCTTCATGGATTTCTGCTGCCAGAACATGAAAGACTCCTCCTGCTTTATTGCTCCATTGCTCTGAGGATTAATCATCCAACCCTGGCGTTTCTCCTTGTTGGATTCTAGACGCTATTCTGATGGCTTCTTCCAGAGATGGCTGTTCTCCAAGCTGAAACAGGAACACACACATCAAATGCTAACAATTCAAAAGCCACAGTCAAGAAAATGCCAAAGAAATGTTATATGCCAGAAGTGAAACTTCTCTCTGTAATTCTGACACTTGGGATTGTTAAGATACTACTGCTAACTCAATCATTAAGAGAACAAAACAATCTCCTGCAGGGGAGAATAATGCAATGCAATTTCTTTTTCTTTTTTGAATTCAGAATCCTAGGTGCAGCCAGGGGTGGTGATATGATGAGGTCTCAGCAGGGCATGGTGGCCCATGCCTGTAATCCCAACACTTTGGGAGGTGGAGGCAGGCAGATTGCTTGAGCCCAGGAGTGCGAGACCAGCCTGAGCAACATGGCAAAAACCCATCTCCACTAAAAAAATAGAAAAATTGGCTGGGCGCGGTGGCTCACGCCTGTAATCCCAGCACTTTGGGAGGCCAAGGCGGGCAGATCACGAGGTCAGGAGATAGAGACCATCCTGGCTAACATGGTGAAACCCCGTTTCTACTAAAAAATACAAAAAAAAAGGTGGTGGTGGGCGCCTGTAGTCCCAGCTAATGGGGAGGCTGAGGGAGAATGGCGTGAACCCAGGAGGCGAAGCTTGCAGTGAGCCAAGATGGCACCACTGCACTCCAGCCTGGGTGACAGAGCGAGACTCCGTCTCAAAAAATAAAAATTAGCTGGGGATGGCAGCGTGTACCTGTACTCC
Source organism: Nomascus leucogenys (assembly GCF_006542625.1). Taxonomy (NCBI): domain Eukaryota; kingdom Metazoa; phylum Chordata; class Mammalia; order Primates; family Hylobatidae; genus Nomascus; species Nomascus leucogenys. The sequence goes on along the minus strand of NC_044395.1, from coordinate 70,359,633 downwards.
CAGCTGCTGGGGAGGCTGAGGTGATTCTCCCACCTCAGCCTCCCAGCCTGCCGTGCCTCGTCTGCAATGTACTTGGGATTTTGATAAAATCTTCATACAGTCCGGCCATGGTGGCTCAAGACTATAATCATAGCACTTTGGGAGGCTGAGACAAGAGGATCACTTGAGCCCAGGAGTTCAAGACCAGCCTGAGCAACATAGTGAGACCCCATCTCTATTTATTTTTAAACAAATAAAAACTAAAAAAAAAAATTCATACATGCAAGAGACAAAAGATGCTTATCTCAGCCATCAAAAGACAGCTTCTTGAGCCTTTAGCTTCTATACCCATGAACTACATAAAACCAACAGCTGACATTTCCTGGAGTGTGTTCTAACTCTTTATCAAGTAAACACGTGGGCGGAAAAAAAATCTCCCTAAGGACAGGTAATCTGCACCTAGCCCCTAGGATTCTATTTTACTTTATATTCTTATTTTTTTTGAGACAGGGTCTCGCTCTGTTGCCCAGGCTGGAGTACAGTGGTGCGTTCTGGCTCACTGCAGCCTCAACCTCCCTTGCTCAAGTGATCCTTCCACCTCAGCCACCTGAGTAGCTGGGACTACAGGTGCACACCACCACACCTGGCTAATTTTTGTATTTTTGTAGAGATGGGGTTTCGTCATGTTGCCTGGGCTGGTCTCTTTTATTTTTTGAGATGGGGTCTCATTTGTTACCCAGGCGGGAGTGCAGTGGCACAATCTTGGCTCACTGCAGCCTCAAATCTCGTGGGTACAAGTAATCCTCCTGCCTCAGCCACCCCCCCAAGTAGCTGGGCACTACAGGCACCCAGCATCACACCCAGCTAATTTTTGTGCTTTTTGTAGTGACGGTTTTCACCACGTTGCCCAGGCTGGTCTCTTAACTCCTAAGCTCAAGCTACCTACCTGCCTCAGCCTCCCAAAGTGCTAGGATTATAGGGATGAGCCACCATGCCCGGCTGCACCTAAGATTCTAAATTCTCTGCTTCCCAGAGAATGATTCCTTCTAAGTCTTCTGACATTCCCCACTTTAAAAAGGGGGCTGTGCAAGGATTCTCAGAGGACTTATTTAGGATTTGTGTTTCCACGAGATTTTTCTCTAAGGAGTAGCTCTTAAGTGCTTTATAGACCCCTGCCTAATTAGACTTTTATTTTGAGAGTAAAGATGCCTGGGTGGGTGCACACAGGGATATATACCTGAAGGTTTTTTTCTTGCTATAAATTCCCCTAGAATATGCAAAGATAGGTAGAGAACAAAGTGCTGTCCTCTTTGAGTCCACCTCAAATACACCAATTTCCTTAAAGTAGGCTAGGTGATAGAGATTATTCTACACCTTGCCTCCTGTAAAGGTTATACACAAAGCGCAGTGTACAAAGTTGAGAGCTATGAGCAGCACTGCTGTCGACTGAGGACAGTCTGCCTTGGTACTCACCTGAACTGCAATCTGGGTGCCATTGGATGTTGCTACTAAGGTCAGAGGTCTGGTTTCTGTGGTTACTAAGTGATGGCTATGCTGCTGGTGCCCCATTTCTGATGAGGCAGTATGGAATGCTGCCAAGTCTTGAGCTACAATTGCAACCTTAAGCAAAACAAAACAAACCACGCACATGAAGAATTAAACCTGCGATTTAAATAGGTTAAAGTCCACTTAATACAATGGATTTCTTCAAATTGAAAAGGAAAAACTCCTCTGACCATAGACTTGTCAAAGCCTATATTGAAAGGAGGTTTATTTGAGGAAGTTGAGGCTCATTATCTAAGGTTATGAAGTGAGCCAACGGCAAAATAGGGTAGAGGACACTGGAGAAATGGATCTGCTATGCCAGGCCCCATTAGCCAGGCAGATGTGGCTGTACCTAGGTTCTATTACCCCAAGTGACTGCTTGGGAAGTTATGTATGTGGACTAATTTGCACCTCAAATGTCCATTTTTTTTCCTGAGATTGGCTCATAGGAGAAAATAAATGATTTTTTTCCTCTTTACTTGTCGTATTTAAAATCAGATTTCCATTTAACTAGGAAAACTGAAAGGACCAGTGGTGTTACTGACAAACAGCATCTCATCTCATACTCATTTCCCATTTTAGACTCCATGGAATCTTCCCATACTCCTCTTGCAGCATCTAGCCAGGAGAATTAAAAGTGCTTTTGTGACTCTTATACCACAGATACAACTTTTTTAAACAAATGCAGATAATATGGAAAATGGCAATTAACTATTTCTGTTAGATGATATTCTAAAATTTTCCTCAGCCAAATTCAGAGAAAGAATAGATTAAAAATGAAAACTGCTGTTTTGCTTGGCTATTCATCCACTAAAAATGCTACATTTTAAGCTAATAGATATTTAGCTTGGATCAATCCCAGTAATGTTCCCTAATTCTATAAGAAAAACAGACTTCATTCCAGCAATGTCTATGTAGCTTATATTGAGCTAACCTTCCTGCAGATAACAATTATAAACCCTTGACAAAAATATGAAAAAGCAACTATTTGAAGGCTTTGAGGAGCAATGAAAGGCAGGAAGAAACTAGAGGGGATTCTCAAAAGAAGGGAGTCACGTTGTGTTATATCTGTGTTTAAATAGATTTCACACTGAGGGCACTACCCAGTTTGAGCAGCCTGGGGCAACTTAAGGTTAAAGATAATGGAGTCCAGGGCTGCCAGAATAGCAGTACAGAGAAGAATAGCCCAGAAAGCAAAGAATTTGAGTGGGGAGCCCCCAAATCTTTGTATAAACTGTCCTCAAATCCTTAAGACCCCTCAACACAAATATTTCCAGTTTCCAACAACGTTCCAACAAGACTGGCAAAGCAGCATCTAGAAGGCTGAGAAGCTAAGGAGAGCTTTCAGTGCAACTCACCAAAGAGAGAAAGAATTTGAAGTTTCAATCTTACCAAGTTAGGAGGTAAGATTACGTCCCAGGACTAAATATTCACCCTAAGACCTAATAGCAAGACTGAAACAGACCTCCCTTAACAAAGTACAAAACCCAGCCTCAACACGTAATTTAACTAGCTAATAGAAAAAAAAAATCAATATTCTCCAGAGAAAGATAACAAAATTCAGAATCTCTATAATGTGTCATCCACAAGGTCCAGAATGCAATTTTAAAATTACAATCGCTTAGCCAGGCATGATGGCTCACGCTTGTAATCCTAGCACTTTGGGAGGCCGAGGTGGGCAGATCACCTGAGGTCAGGAGTTCGAGATCAGCCTGGCCAACATGGTGAAACCCCACCTCTACTAAAAAAAAAAAAAAAAATGCAAAAAATTAGCTGGGTATGGTGGTGGGTGCCTGCAGTCCCAGCTACTCGGGAGGCTGAGGGAGGAGAACCAGGTCAAAGACAAATTAATATACATTCTCCACCTGAAGAACCTTGAGAAAGATTGTTAAAAACCCCAAATAGGCCAGGTGTGGTGGCTCACACCTGTAATCCCAACACTTTGAGAGGCCAAGGCGGGTGGATTACCTGAGGTCAGCAGTTTGAGACCAGCCTGACCAACATGGTGAGACCCCGTCTCTACTAAAATTACAAAAATTAGCCAGGCGTGGTGGCCGGTGCTTGTAATCCCAGCTACTCAGGAGGCTGAGGCAGGAGAATCGCTTGAACCCGGGAGGCAGAGGTTGCAGCGAGCCGAGATCGTGCCATTGCACTCTGGCCTGGGCAACAAGAATGAAAACTGTCTCAAAAAAAACAAAAAACAAAAAAAACCAAATAGATTCCTAGCAACTTGTAAGACAACACCAAGTTAATATACATATAATTAGAGTTCCAGTAAGGGCAGCAGACAATTTTTTTTTTTTTTTTTTCCCAGAAGCAGTGGCTTGTATATGCAGTCCTAGCTTCTTGGGAGGCTGAGGCTGAGGGATCCCTTAAGCCCAGGAGTTTGAGGCCAGCCTGGGTCCCAGCTACTCGGGACTGCTTGCCTCAGTCTCCCAAAGTGCTGAGATTACAGGCGTGAGCCACTGCGCCCAGTCCTTATTTCCTTCCATTTACTTTTTTTAATTTTTCTTCTTAAGGTAGAAACTAAGATCATTGAATTTAAACCTTTTCTTTCCAATACAAGCATTTAAAACAAATTTTCCTCTAAGAATTGCTTTACCTTCCACTGACTTTTTTTTTTTTTTTGAGACAGGGTCTCCCTCCATCGCCCAGGCTGTAGTGTAGCTGTGCTATCTCAGTTCACTGCAACCTCTGCCTCCTGGGCTCAAATGATCCTCCCACCTCAGCCTCCTGAGTAGCTGGGACTACTGGCGTGCACCACCACACCTGGCTAATTTTGTATTTTTAGTAGAGACGGGGTTTCTCCATGTTGCCCTGGGTTGGTCTTGAACTCCTGACTTCAGGTGATCCACCTGCCTCAGCCTCCCAAAGTGCTGGGATTACAGGCATGAGCCACCGTACCCGGCCCCCAGATCCTATGTATATTAAAGGGATAATAAGGAAATAGTATGAACAACTTTATATCAATAAATATGAAAACTTAGATGAAACAGACAAACTTATAAAAACAAAACTTAGCAGAATGGATACAAAAAAACATAGATAACTTGAATAGTATAGATCCACTTAAAAACTTGAATCCATAGTAAAAAAAAAAAAAAAAAAAAAAACCTCCCCAAAAAGAAAACTCTGGGCCTAGATGGTGGTGTCCTAATTAACTCCATCAAGCTTTTATGGAGAAATAATACCAATCTTACACAACTATCAGAAAATAGTACAGAAGAGAACACTTCCCAACTTGTTTTATGAGGCAAGCCTAACCCTGATGTTGAAACAGGAGATGAAACTTTTTCTTATAATTTCATAATAAATTATAGATCAGTATGGTTCATAAACATTGACACCAAAATCTTTAACAAGATATTAGCAAACTGTCACAGAGGATTTTAAGGGTAGTAAAAATACTCTGATAGAGTATGATCCTCTGTTGGTAGATGTATGTCATTATACATCTGTCCAAACCCATAGAATGTACAACACTAACAGTGAATCCTGATGTAAACAATGGACTCTGGGTGACTGTGATGTGTACATGTAGGTTTCAACAACAGTAACAAACGTGTTCCTCTGGTGGGGGTGTTCATTATGCAGGAGGCTATGTATGTGTGGGGGCAGGGAGTGTAAGGGAAGTCTCTGTACCTACCTCTCAATTTTGTGGTGACCTGTAACTGCTCTAAAAAAATTGTCTTTAAAAAATATTAGCTAACTGAATCCATCAAAATACAAAAAGGTAAATACATCATAACCAAGTGATATATTAGCTTTTTTTATATGTAAATTAAAACCACAGTGATAGACCACATCCAGTAGAATGGCTAAAACTTTAAAACAACTCCAAATGTTGGTGATAATATGAAACAAACAGAACTCTTTTTTATTTTTTAGAGACGGAGTCTTGCTGTCACTCAGGCTGGAGTGCAATGGTGCAATCTCAGCTCACTGCAACCTCCACCTACAGGGTTCAAGCAATTCTCCTGCCTCAGCCTCCCGAGTAGCTGGGACTAAAGGGGCACACCACAACATGCCTGGCTAATTTTTTTTTTTTGTATTTTTAGTAGAGATGGGGTTTCACCATGCTGGCCAGGCTGGTCTCGAACTCCTGACCTCGTGATCCACCCGCCTCAGCCTCCCAAATTCCTGGGATTACAGGCATGAGCCACTGTGCCTGGCCTCTTTTTTATTTTTTTAGAAGACAGGGTTTTGCTCTGTCACCCAGGCTGTAGTACAATGAACATGGCTCACCAAAGCCTCAACCTCCTGGGCTAAGTGATCCTCCCACTTTAGCCTCAAAAGTAGCTGGGACTATAGGCATACGCTGCCATGCTTGGCTAATTAAAAAAAAAAAAAAATTAGCCAGGCACAGTGGCTCACACCTGTAATCCCAGCACTTTGGGAAGCCAAGGCGGGTGGATCACCTGAGGTCAGGAATTGGAGACCAGCCTGACCAACATGGTGAAACCCCGTCTCTACTAAAAATACACAAATTAGCTGGGCATGGTGGTGGGCGCCTGTAATCCTGCTACTCAGGAGGCCAAGGCAGGAGAATCACTTGAACTCGGAAGGTGGAAGTTGCAGTGAGCCGAGATTGTGCCACTGCACTCCAGTCGGGGCGACAGAGCGAGACTCTGTCTCAAAAAAAAAAAAAATTTTTGGTGGAAACAGTGTCTTGCTACATTGCCCAGGTTGGTTTTAAAATCCTGGGCTCGGCCAGGCGCAGTGGCTCACGCCTGTAATCCCAGCACTTTGTGAGGCCGAGGCGGGCGGATCACGAGGTCAGGAGATCGAGACCATCCTGGCTAACACAGTGAAACCCCATCTCTACTAAAAATACAAAAAATTAACCGGGTGCAGTGGCAGGCGCCTGTAGTCCCAGATACTCGGGAGGCTGAGGCAGGAGAATGGCGTGAGCCCGGGAGGCGGAGCTTGCAGTGAGCCGAGATTGCACCACTGCACTCCAGCCTGGGCGACAGAGCGAAACTCTGTCTCAAAAAAAAATAAATAAATAAAATAAAATCCTGGGCTCAAGCAATCCTCCGACCTTGGCCTCCCAAAGTGCTGGGATTACAGGTGTGAGCCACTGCGCCCAGCCTAATTTTTAAAAATGTTTTAACCACAAGAAGCAGCACTGAACAAATGGAACTCTTAGACATTGCTAGTGGGAGTGTATGACGGCCCAACCACTTTGGAGAACTGTTTGGTACTATCATAGAAAGGTAAATATGCCTCTATTCTATGACCCAGCAATTCCACAAATAGGTATTTATCCAAGACAAATGAGAGTATACGTCTACAAACATATTTTTACTGCCATCTTATTCATAATAGTCAAAAACTGGAAGCATTTCAAATGTTCACCAAGGGGAGAATATATCAACAAATTGTGGTATATTCTTACAATAGAACACTGCTCAGCAATAAAAAAGAATGAACTGTTATTACATGCCAACAATGTGAATAAATATCCAAAATGTTAAGTAGAAAAACCCAGACACAAAAGAGTTCATACTGTGGTTCCATTTATATAATGTTCAAGAATAGGCAAAACTAAGCTGGGTGCGGTGGCTCACGCCTGTAATCCTAGCACTTTGGGAGGCCGAAGCGGGCAGATCACTTGAGGTCAGGAGTTCGAGACCAGCATGGCCAACATGGTAAAACCCCATCTCTACTAAAAATACAAAAAAATCAGCCAGGTGCAGGAGGTTGCAGTGAGCTGAGAACGTGCCACTGCACTCTAGCCAGGGTGACAGAGTGAGGCTCTGTCTCAAAAAAAAAAAAAAAAAAAAAAAAATAGGCAAAACTAATTCAATCACAACAGTTTTTGCCTAAAGAGGGTGAGTACTGACTATAAAGAAATCACAAGGGAACTTTCTGGTGTGATAGAAATGTTCTACATTTTGTTTAGGATGTTAGTTATATGGGCGCATATTTAACACAACTCATTGAATTGTAAATTTAAGATCTGTGCATTTCATTGTCATGTAAATTTTACCTCAATTAAGATAAAAACAGATTGCAGGCAAATATGAAAAACAAGTTTAACTTCACTAGTGGTCAAATGAAAATAAACAGAATTTAACTTTTGCTTGTTAATTCTGTAAATACGAAAAAAAAAATCCTCAATGCAAGAGTACAGTGAAAAAGAAAGCTTTAGATCCATAACATGATTATTAAACCTTTCTGAAAAAAATTTGGCAATATGTAACAAGCAGCTTAAAATAGCTTAAACCGTTAATACAAAAATTTGTTTCCTATGAAAATAACCAGAAGCTTTTTTTTTTTTTTCTTTAAGACAGAGTCTCACTCTTTTTGCCCAGGCTGGAGTGCAGTGGCGCAACCTCGGCTCACTGCAACCTCTGCCTCCTGGGTTCAAGCGATTCTCCTGCCTCAGCCTCCTGAGTAGCTGTGATTACAGGCGACCTGCCACCATGCCTGGCTAATGTTTTTGTATTTTTATTAGAGATGGGGTTTCACCATGTTTGGCCACGCTGGTCTTGAATTCCTGACCTCAGGTGATCCAACTGCCTCGGCCTCCCAAAGTGCTGGGATTACAGGATGAACCGCCGCACCCAGCCTGCATTTTCTTAAGGACTAATGATGTTGAACATCTTTTCATGTGCTTATTGGCCACTTACATCATTTTACACTCCCACTAGCAGTATATGAATATTCTAGTTGCTCTGCATCTTTACCAACATTTGGAGGTGGTGGTGCTGGTTGTTTCCTCACTAGTTTCTTAGGAGAAATCAACATATGGTTTTGTTAGTCTTTGATTTTAGCCATCTTCTTGGGTTTGAAATGCTCTCATTGTGATGTTAATTTGCATTTCTTTGATGATAAAAGATGTGCACTTTTTGTGTTATGTATCTTTTGTGGAAGGTCTGTTTAATGAGCAACGGAATGATTTGTACATTTTAAAACACTTTTTTGGCTCATTTTTAATGGTTGCTCATCTTTTCATTGTTTTTTTGTTTTTGTTTTTTTTTTGAGACGGAGTCTCGCTCTGTCGACCAGGCTGGAGTGCAGTGGCGCGATCTCAGCTGCTGCAAGCTCCGCCTCCAGGGTTTGGGTCATTCTCCTGCCTCAGCCTCCCGAGTAGCTGGGACTACAGGTGCCCGCCACCATGCCTGGCTAATTTTTTGTATTTTTAGTGGAGACGGGGTTTCACCGTGTTAGCCAGGATGGTCTCGATCTCCTGACCTCGTGATCCGCCCGCCTTGGCCTCCCAAAGTGCTGGGATTACAAGCGTGAGCCACCACGCCCGGCCTTTTCATTGCTGATTTGTAGAAGTTTGTTGCACATTCTCAATACAGTCTGTTTTTAGACTTATATTCAATATAGTGTGTGTATATAGTGTGAATATCTTTTCCTCAGTCTGGGGGTTGTCTGATCTTTTTCTTAACAGTGTCTTTTGGCGAGCAGAATTAATTTTGATTAAGTCCAATTTATCAGTTTTTTTCTTTCATTGTTAGTACATTTTGAATACAGTCCAAGTAATCTTTAAGGTTGCAAAAGTATTTGCCTCTCTTGTCTTCTAGAAGCTTTATGATTCTGAGTTTTGCATTTCAGGGTGTATGAGACCACCAACTTCATTCTTTTTTCAAGAGTGAGACTCAACATTGGCCTTTAGCACAGTATAAGAACAGTTTTAAAATAGATTATTTATTTTAAGGGAAATGAAAATTAAAACTACAAAAAATACATCAGATTGGCAAAAATTCAAAAGTTTGATACTACCATGGTGACTATGCTGAAGGAGAAGAGGCACTATCAAACCCTGCAGGTGAGAATGGAGACTGGCACAACCCTAGAAGGGAAGTTTGGCAATACTGACCACAATTACGAATGCATGTATCTTTGCACCAGCAATCCTGCTCTAGGAATTTATCTAGCATATCTACTCACACATATATATGCAAAATCACATGTGCACAAAGTTATGTGTTGTTTGAAATAGCAAAAGACTTTAATTACGGCACATCCATACAGTGGAATACAATGCAGCTTAAAAAAAACAGAATGAGGAAGCTCTCTATATAATGAAACAGAAAGATTTTGAAGATGTATTATTAAGTTTAAAAGACAACAAGAAGATGCAGAACAGACTAGTTTACTATCATTTAAAAAAAAGGAGGCTGGGCATGGTGGCTCATGCCTGTAATCCCAGCACTTTGGGAGGCCAAGGCCTGGGCAACATAGTGAGACCCTTTCTCTACAAAGAATAAAAATAAAAAAATAAAGAAAAATTAGCCAGGCATGGTGGTGCACACCTGTAGTCTCAGCTACTCTGGAGGCTGAGGTGGGAGGATTGTTTGAGCCTGGGAGGGTGAGGCTGCAGTGAGCCACGATCGTGCCGCTGCACTCCAGCCTGTCTCAAAAACCAAAAAAGAGCTATTATATTAGCTGTGGGCTAGTTAACAAAAAAGGTAAGGGGAGATCACTGTTTACTTATTTATATTTGTTTGTATATGCTTAATGACTGGAAGAATACACAAAAAACTGATAAAAGTTGATTATCTGTGGAGGCAAGAACAAATTGATGAAGGCAGGGGTGGGATGAAGACTTTTCATTACATACCTGTATATATTTTTTGAGTTTTAAACCATACGAATATATGACATATTCAAAAAATTAAATAGTAAATTTTGCAATTATTTCCTAAGTATCTGATAATGATGATAATAGGAATAGCTACCACTACTGAACACTTAATATATATATGGGCTGAGTACCTTATATACATTATCTCATTCAATCCTTACATCAACCTTATGGGGTAGATGCAACTAGCACCCTACTTTACAGATGAGGAAAAACAGGCTCTGAGGGTTAAGTAGCTAAGAGGTTGCAAAATATTATTCGCTCTCAATTTGTGTGCTTAACTGTTGTACCACACTGCACATCTATGTAACAGTTTTGGTACTGATATATGTATTGATTGATATAACAGAAAAAAAGTAATTACCTGTTGCCCTTCTGTACCCTCAGCAGTAACCATAGCAACAGAGTGTGTTCCTGCTGAGGAGATGACCGCGTCATGGGCAGGGACTGTGATGGGCGTGCCATCCTGCGTTACCATTGTGATGGTGTTGCCAATGGCCTGCATGTCAGCTTGAGATATGTTGACCTGCAATACAGTGAATTTTACAAAGCAGTCAATGTTTCTTGTTATAGCTGACAATCTTACATAAGGATGGGGACTAATCCTTGCATAAGTTTGCCCTGTGAATGTAAATAAGCCTTTTAGAATGAAATAAACTCATTCAGTCATCAGAAAAATAAATACAGTATTTCTTTTAACAATTCTTATATTTTTATTATTTTCTGATTATCATTATTTTTGGAGACAAGGCCTCGCTCTGTTGCCCAGGCTGGAGTGCAGTGATGCAATCATAAATCACTGCAGTCTAAAACTCCCGGGTTCAAGTGATCCTCTAGCCTCATCCTCTTAAGTAGCTGTGACTACAGGCATGACCCATTGCTCCCAACTAATTATTTGTAATTTTTTTTGTAGACATGGGGTCTCACCACGTTGCCCAGGCTGGTCTCAGACTCCTGGCCTCAAGTGATCCTCCCACTTCAGCCTCCCAAAAGTGCTGGGATTACAGATGTGAGCCACTGTGCCGGGCAATACAGTGTTTCTTTTCTTTTTCTTTTCTTTTTTTTTTTTTTATTTGAGACCGAGTCTCGCTCTGTTGCCCAGGCTGGAGTGCAGTGGCGCGATCTCTGCTTACTGCAAGCTCTGCCTCCCAGGTTCATGCCATTCTCCTGCCTCAGGCTCCCAAGTAGCTGGGACTACAGACACCCGCCACCACGCCCAGCTAATTTTTTTTTTTTTTTTGTATTTTTAGTAGAGACGAGGTTTCACCGTGTTAGCCAAGCCTGTCTCGATCTCCTGACCTCGTGATCTGCCCACCTCGGCCTCCCGAAGTGCTGGGATTACAGGCATGAGCCACCATACCCGGCAATACAGTATTTCTTAATTGCATTTCCTCCTCTCCGTTCTTGTTGCTAATTTAGGTCCTTATTTTTCTCCCATCTGAATTTCTACGAGAATCCAACTTCTCTCCAGGTATCCAGTCTAACCCTTCCCTAACCATCCTCTATGTTGACATCTTTCTAAAACAAAACAAAACAAAATCTTATTATGCTCTCTGCTGCTGAAATCCCCTGTGACTGCCCATCACCTATAGTTCAGACTTTTTTTTTTGAGAAGGAGTTTCACTCTTGTTGCCCAGACTGGAGCGCAATGGCATCATCTCGGCTCACCGCAACCTCCGCTTCCTGGATTCAAGCAATTCTCCTGCCTCAGCCTCCCAGGTAGCTGGGATTACAGGCATGCACCACCACACCCCGCTAATTTTGTATTTTTAGTAGAGATGGGGTTTCTCCATGTTGGTCAGGCTGGTCTCAAACTCCTGACCTCAGGTGATCCGCCTGCCTTGGCCTCTCAAAGTGCTGGGATTACAGGCATGAGTCACTGTACCCAGCCCAGACTTCTTACATAGCATTCCTGACCTTTCATGACCTGGCCTTTACCAACTTCCCCAGACTCATCTTCCACTACTTCTAAACTAGCAACTGACACTCCAGCCACAACTAGTCATTTGCAGTCCCAGAAAGTGCCATATTCTCTTGTATTTTTATGACTTTGCTCTTCCCTTCACTCTCTGGTGAGTTCATGAAAGTCCTTCAAGACCCAACTGAACACCCATTCTCTATCAGGATCTGCAAGATTACTTTAGGAAGAAAAATTTACTCTCTCCTCCAGGTTGCCACAGCACTTTCTATATCCCTCAATTATATACCCCTCATTATGAAAAATTATTCATTCTAAAAGGGTCTCTCTCCTACTAGACTGTGATACCACCCTTCCTGTGATTCCAACACTAAGTCCAGTGACCAAAATGTCTGGCATGGGGCAGGTGCTCAATAAATGTCTATCATTTGACTGATTAAAGGAACGGAATGGAAATCTAATTCCTGAAGGAAATGAAAAGGTTAAGTGTAGAGAAAGTACAACATTGGGATGGGAAAGATAGTTGTTTTGGAATATATGAAGAAGGATAAGACTTATTCTGTATGGTTGGAGAGGAGCCATGAGTGGATGATACAGGGGTGGGTTCTGGTCTGATAAATACTAGAATTATGGTGGCTCATGCCTGAAATCCCAGTGCTCTGGGAGGCTGACGCAGGAGGATCACCTGAGGCCAGGAGTTCAAGACCAGCCTGGATAACACAGTGAGATCTTACCTCTGAAAAAAACATGTTTAATTAGCCAGGTGTGGTGGTACACACCTGTAGTCCTCTGAGCTATGATTGTGCCACTGCACTTTGGCCTGGGCAACAGAGTGGGACCGTCTCTAAAACCACACAAACAAACACTAGAATTATCCAACAATGGAACAGATTGCCTCTTTTAAAAATGTATTTATTTATTTATTTTGAGACGGAGTCTCACTCTATTGTCCAGGCTGGAGTACAGTGGCACAATGTTGTCTTACCCCGCCTCCTGGGTGCAAGTGATCCTCCTGCCTCAGCCTACCTAGTAGGTGGAACTACAGGAGAGCGCCACCACACCAGCTAATTTTTGTATTTTTAGTAGAGACGGGGTTTCACCACGTTGGCCAGGCTGGTCTCAAACTCCTGATCTCAAGTGATCCACCCTCTCTGGCCTCTCAAAGTGCTGTGATTATAGGTGTGAGCCACTGCGCCTGGACCCAGATTGCCTAAGACAGAAATTGCCTAATCACTGGGGGTTTCTCAGTAGTGGCTATTTCAGATCTGCTATAGTGGGAATTTTTCCTGTATAGGGAAGAGGGAGGTTATATAAAACAACCTCCAGAGGACCTCTGTATGTGATGATCTAATTCAAGAAAGTGTTAAGGCTGATGCAGAATTAAAACTTGGTTAATAATCTTGCATACCAGTCAGAGGACAAAGAGTATAGTGTGAAATTAGTGACATCAAAGTGAGGAAGGAGATAAATGAGAAGGTGTAAGAGCTTTATACTTTCTAATCCTGAGTATCAAAACAGGGCAGATTAATCATCAAACTCTGAGATGGGTAAGGAGAGCATTCTCCATGAAAGAGGCAGACACAGAAGGGTAAAGAAGCACATTGTGCATATTTCCACCAGGTATTAAGACAGCCTTTGCTAGAGCTTAAAAATGGAATCAAGGTGGAATTATTTTAGACTAGTGACATCTAGAAAATAATAACAAGTTTGGCTATCAGAGAACAACCATTACACTGTGCTTTTCCTGGGGGAAATCAAGATACCTATTCTATCAACTCTGTGAGGCTAGTTGAGTGAACTCCTGATCTCTTAATGGTGCCATCATATGCTGATCACCTCAGCCAAATCTCTGTTTTCTCAATCTCACCTCCTGGATCTAATCAGCCACCAAATCCTATCCCTTTTCTGAGCTGTGTTTCACATGGATCCAGTACTTTTGAAGCCCTCAGCCTCTCTTGTGGCTGACCCTTATCATCTCACCTTTGAGCTACACCAAGAATACCATTTGGATTCTATAGTCACAAACCTTCTCTCTCTCCTAATCTCTCTGCAAGTAGTCTCTGTAAGCAGACTACTGAAAAACCTCAGGGTTTCCTAACTTTGTGCCTTGATATTTCAAAGCTTTCCTCAGTGGGGACCCAGCCTGCCTTTCAATCCCAGGTTCACAGAAAGACTTAATTTGTTTGGCTTTTGGTGGATACTTACATGCTGAGTCCCATCTTGGGATATGAGTGTAACTTGTTGACTCAGCCCAGATTGGGTTACTGTGGCAACTTGTGTAGAAACAACGTCGTCCCCTTCTACACCTGTAACATAGGTAATCTGGGACCCTTTAAGAACATCTTCACCTTGACCTGTTTAAAACAAATGAATCATTTATTTGACCAACCAACCAATTTGTTTAGAAAATAGGACATTTTAAATATTAAAGAGAAAATTACATAAATTAAAATGTACATGCATTATATTCTAAGTCACGAAAATGGCTTCTAGGACCTCCTTCCAATTCCTCCACCTCCACTTTTGCAAAGGCAAACCACATCAAAGCAGACCAAACAAAAAATCTTTCTACATCGAATTTAAGTGTTCTGATTTTTAGGGACCTGTTTTATTCTCTTAGTTGGAGTAATTACTTGATACTGTATGTGTATTAGGGGCAGAGAGGGGAGGAACTGGACAGGAAGACTAGCAAATAACCCTTCAAATATAGCCAAGTATACACTAAATTCTCGCATTCACTTAAGAAGCTGTTAAAGGCCAGGCACAGTGGCTCACACCTGTAATCCTGGCACTTTGGGAAGCCAAGGCAGGCAGATCACCTGAGGTTGGGAGTTCGAGACCAGTCTGACCAACATGGAGAAACCACGTCTCTATTAAAAATACAAAACCAAGGCCGGGTGCGGTGGCTCATGCCTGTAATCCCAGCACTTTGGGAGGCCAAGGCGGACGGATCATGAGGTCAGGAGATCGAGACCATTCTGGCTAACATGGTGAAATCCCATTTCTACTAAAAATACAAAAAAAAAAAATAGCCGGGCGTGGTGGCAGGCGCCTGTAGTCTCAGCTACTCAGGAGGCTGAGGCAGGAGAATGGTGTGAACCTAGGAGGCGGAGCTCGCAGGGAGCCGAGATCGCACCACTGCATTCCAGCCTGGGTGATAGAACGAGACTCTGTCTCAAAAACAAAAACAAACAAACAAACAAACAAACAAACAAACAAACAAAAATACAAAATTAGCCAGGCCTGGTGGCACATGCCTGTAACAACAGCTACAAAGGCCGAGGCAGGAGAATCACTTGAACCCGGGAGGCAGAGGCTGTGGTGAGCCAAGATCGCACCATTGCACTCCAGCCTGGGCAACAAGGGCAAAACTCCATCTCAAAAAAAAAAAAAAAAAAAAAAAAAAAAAGAAGCTGTTAAAAGTGGTTAAGACTATTTTCATTTTCATAAACATTAACCACAAAGCCAGAATGGTTTGTAAACACACCCACTGATCCTAAACTTGGTCTTTAGCACAACTGATTGATTGCAAACCATCAGTACACAATGACCTCACTGTGTAAAGACAATGTATGGCATATTATCTGAGGCATGGTTAATAATTTAGTGACATAAAAGGAACCTCCATCACTTCTTTATTTCATAAAGAACCAGCAAGTAAACAGCAATTTCAACAGTCTATTACTGTTATAATTGTCAACCAGGAAGATTCCTGGTCCCTCTCATCTTTCATCACTTTCTACCTCCCATAAAGTCAGAAAGAGAGCAAAAAACATGTTTCCCCCTCAAAGGACGTAATATGCTAATCTAAGAGTACTTCTCAAGTCAGTGGTTAATCCATGCACTCATATGGCTACAGTCATCAATGTGTAATTTCCACGACAGATATTACTTCATTCCTTTTTGTTCTGTTCCACAGCTATTTATATACTATTATTCCGACAGGTTGCAAAACCCAGTGGATCATGTGAGAGAAAACGGAAATCCATCTCTATTCTTGGAAAAACAATCTTAGTTTTGTTTTTAAATAAAATGTATATTATTATATTATAGACTATTTTCTAGAATATAAGAACTTCCAGGCTGGGCGCGGTGGCTCACGCCTGTAATCCCAGCACTTTGGGAGGCCGAGGTGGGTGGATCACGAGGTCAGGAGATCGAGACCATCCTGGCTAACACGGTGAAACCCCATCTCTACTAAAAATACAAAAAATTAGCCAGGCGTGGTGGCGGGCACCTGTAGTCCCAGCTACTCGGGTGGCTGAGGCAGGAGAATGGAATGAACCAGGGAGGCGAAGTTTGCAGTGAGCCAAGATTGCGCCACTGCACTCCAGCCTGGGCAACAGAGCAAGACTCCATCTCAAAAATAAAAAAATAAAAAAAAATAGGAACTTCTGACAATCTGAAATATCAACATTTAAGGAAGAGACTTGAGGAAGCTTAGAAAAAGAGTCTTGCAAACTTAAGTCTGATATCATTAAAGCCTGCTTTCTAACTGAAAAGACTCAGCAGTTGTTGTAGGATCTTCTTATTTACTTCCTTTCTCTTAGCAATTGTCAAATATATGGTACATTATTATTAACTGTAGTCACACGCTGTGCAGACCTCCGGAACTTATTCCTCCTAACTGAAACTGTACTCTTTGACCAGTATCTCCCCAATTGATGTTAATATTTAACCATGCACACTTACAGTGTTTTGGCTAGAAAATAATCACCATGAAGACTAATGGAATTGCTATTATCCTACCACCACCTAACAAATACCTGAAAAGACAAATCAGGACTACAAGGAATCATCTGAGCAGATGACCTGTTCTTTCCCTTATTCTCCAACAAACTTTTTCCACCTAAATGTTTTTCAATGCTTCAATATAAGTTGTTAAAAATGAGAAAAGATGCCTTCTCTTAATTTTCAAATTTACTTCATTTAGGAGGTACTCAATGAAACTGTAAGACAACTTGCTTTGTTTGTGTTTTAGAAAAACCTACTTCCTTTTACCTACTTACCTATGCTTATTTACCTGAAATAATTCAATGTAATTCTCTAAAATATTTTTCCAAGGGTTTACTGAAACACATAATTTTGTCTCTTACAATAACATACTTAATAGCACCTGAATCAATTAAGAGTTATTTGGGAGTACTTCTCTACTGTTACGATTAAGACCAACATCCTTAATGGACCCAAACAGTCTGGCTGCCCCTGCCTCGCTCTCCAGCCTTGTTTCATGCCACCTTCCCAGGCAGAACTGCCCTACTAGCCAGGCTTCATTATCTCCAGTTTACTTTGGTCTCTCCAACCTCCTGGCTTCTACATGTGCCATTCTCTCTATTTGGAACATTCTCTTGCCTTTGCTTCCTGCTTCGCATCCCAGCAACCTCTGCTTCTTCATCCGGTTAACCCCTATTCAACCTCTGGATCTCTCCAAAAATCCCTTCCCTTGACCTCCCAGACTAACATTCCCTTCTATACATCCCAGAGCACCACACACTTTTCTTCAATAGCACTTACTGCAGCTGTAAATTATGTTTGTGTGATTATACGAATGACACATTATGATTTTAGAAAATGCTATGAATCATAAATTATGTTCATAACTGTTGATTCTCAAACTCAGAAACAAAATATAGTAGACAAAACTCTCACCTGGGGGCGGCTCAAAGAAGGCTTCCTGCTCCTCCTCGATGGGCTCAGTGTCGTTGTGGGCTGTCCGTTTGTGCATGGCCAGCGTGGAGATCTGCTTGTATGTCTTCCCACAGTGGTTACAGTTGTAAGGTTTGGAATGAGTGTGGACAACATGATGTTTGTACAAACTGGAATATTCTGTAAACCTTTTGTCACACCCAGGAACTGTACAAACATATGGCTTTTCCCCTAAAGAGCAATACCAAAAAAAAGTTCAACTTTTACATATGTAGGCATAATCATTCCATACTTCCCCCCAGGGGGTAAAATACCTCTAAAAATAAAGAATTGCCAAATCCCTCCTCAACCCACCATGAGGCAGCACACAAGAAAAGATTCCCTAACTATGGTTTTGACTTGACTCAAAAGGTAGTATGCATCCTTAGTGCTGTCTCCATGCATCAACACCAGGTTCTCCTTAATCTCAAGGAATGAGAAAAGGATGGAGATTTTGCCCAGTTTAACTCTAACTTTAATGAAACTGTAATTTATGGTTTCCCATAATTAGATAATCTAGATACTGTTGGTTATACTCTATTAATAATGACAATAATAAATGCTATTATTGTAACTTACGCAGCTTCCTAAGAATTTTATAAAGATAATAAAAAAGGATTTTCTTTAGAAGTCTATTAAACCTAGTTAGATATGTCAATACATCTAAAAGGACAAACATGTTTCATTTAACTTAACCTGACTTCTTGCATCCAATCAAAAGCTACTGAGTATTCACTAATAGCAAGCAGGCAATACATAGGGAAGTAAATAATTTTTGTCCCATGAAACAGCTTGAGAACATTATAGGCAGTATATATATTTTTAGAACTTTTTATTACAGAAAATTTCAAATATACACAAAAGTACAGAGAAACAGTATCCCATGTACCAATCATCCAGCTTCAACTATCGATTCATGACCAATATTGTTTCTTATATTTACTACCCATTTCCCCGTTCTTCCTGACCAGGATTATTCTGAAACAGTTGCAGGTAACATTCTTTTTCTTTCAGACTGTATACCTAAAAGATGGGTCCCAGTTTAAAAAATATGTAAACAAAATTAATAATAATTACTTAACATCACAAAATATCTAGACAGTGCTAACATGTGGTGGTGTAGGGACCTAAAACTGAAAGCAAACTGGAACAAATTAACCTAATTGTTTAAATGAATACTTTTAACTACACTGAAGGGGTTGGGGTGGGGGAACAAATAAATTAATTAAAGTAGCTCATTTACACAGTATTTGACTTATGCCCTCAGTCTTGCGCTCAGTGGTGAGAGAGGGGAAAAACTGCAAACAAATATTCAGCTCATTTGTAGTAGGCTTGTTTACTGTAGTGGTATGGGTGAAGGGATTCTGAAACTATTTTAGATGGAATAAAAGACTGAGCAAATGAGTAAATATTTCAAATGCTGCTGTAAGTAAGGGCTCCAGCTGTGGAAAAAGGCGAATACAAATATGGAATGGGGGAAGAAAAAAAAAAAAAAGAACCCTGGGGTGAAATGGAATTGGAGGTATTGGTGTGAACTCAAATTTTTAAAATGTACATATGAAAGTGTGTATACATATGCATGTCCTGGTTTATTCTCATTCGACACATTCCTTGGGTAATTGCACCTTTCCAGTGGTTCTAAACACAGTAAACCCACCCAAAAATAAGATATCACGCTAATGTACCGTAACAGAAGTCTTACACATAAAGTAATTGGCGATTGCTTCCTGTCCTCTGCCCAGTTCCCATTCTCAAAGCAGGCAGGTTAATGTTATTATTTTGGTGGATGGTTGCTGAGATGTGGTGAGGGCAAGAGAAAGGGCTGCCAATTTCAACTTGGAAAAATCAGCCCAACTGATATTTAGGCTAGAGCAGAAACTGCCACTAGGTGGCACCAAACCACAGCCAAGAGGCGAATACATTTGGATTGAGCTTTTGAGCTCCCTTACTGGCTAGTTACATAGCCTCACCAGCCTTGCAAAGAAAAAAAAAAAAAAAAAAAAGACTGCATTTCACAGGTCTGAATCTTTACTCTACTAGATATTGTGACCAGTTATTGTAGCAGTTACCTGATCATTAGCCAATCTTTTCTTCCAGCCCAGACCTACCTCTTAGGTCAGACCAACATTTAAAACTGCATACTCTACTTCAATTATTCTCAGACAGTCTACTAAAGGACCTGGGGAGCTTTTAATACACACTGATGCCTGGGCCTCACCCTAGTACAATTATGTCAGAATCTTTGCAGACAGGATCTGGGCAATCAGTCTATTTTAAAGAGATACATTCAATATGCAGCCTCATTTGAGAGCACTGCTCTACCTAAATGTTCCAAAGACATCAGTATGGCCAAACTTAATGTAGGCATCTCTCTTATTGAATGCTAATTTGCCCATAAAATGTGTTGAATGGCTAGCTTTCAGATAATTAGTCTGTATTCCATTGCTTTTTTCTTTTCTTTTTGAGATGGAGTCTCGCTCTGTCACCCAGGCTGGAGTGCAATGGTGTGATCTCGACTCACTGCAACCTCCACCTCCCGGATTCAAGTGATTATCCTGCCTCAGCCTCCTGAGTAGCTAGGATTACAGGCAGCTGTCACCACACCCAGCTAACTTTTGTATTTTTTGGTAGAGAAGTGGTTTCGCCATGTTGGCCAGGCTGGTTTTGAACTCCTGACCTCAAGTGATCCACCCACCTTGGCCTCCCAAAGTGCTGGGATTACAGGCATGAGCTACCGCACCAAGCTCTATCTATATTCCATTAATTTAAATGGGAAAAATAATGTTTTCCCAGCCCATCCAAAAAGCCCCAGCCATTTTCTCCAAATATTACAAAAAGGCACTTAAGCACATATATTTTAATAAGAAGCACTTAAAAGATGAATTATCTTTTCCTTTTTTTTTTTTTTTTGTGATACAGAGTCTCACTCTGTCACCCAGGATGGAGTGCAGTGGCATGATCTTGACTCACGACAACCTCCACCTCCCAGGTTCAAGTAACAATCCTGCCTCAGTCTCCCGAGTAGCTGGGATTACAGGTGCCCACCACCAGGCCTAATTTTTGTATTTTTTTGGTAGAGACAGGGTTTCACCATGTTGGCCAGGCTGGTCACGAAACCCTGACCTCAAGTGATCTGCTCGCCTTGACCTCCCAAAGTGCTGGGATTACAGGTGTGAGCCACCACACCCAGCCATAATTATTTAACAGTAAGTGAACTCATTCGTAGGTACATGTTTATGTATAGCACACAAAAATTGCGTATCAGGGCTGGGCGTGGTGGCTCACGCCTATAATCCCAGCACTTTGGGAGGCCGAGGCGGGTGGATCACCTGAGGTCAGGAGTTCGAGATCAGCTGGGCCTACATGGTGAAACCCTGTCTCTACTAAAAATACAAAAATTAGCTGGGCGTGGTGACATGCGCCTGTAATCCCAGCTACTCGGGAGGCTGAGGCAGGAGAATCACTTGAACCCATGAGGCAGAGGTTGCAGTGAGCTGAGGTCACGACACTGCACTCCAGCCTGAACGACAGAGCGAGACTCCATCTCAAAAAAAGTCTTTGCCGCAGAATAGCTTTGGGCCAGGCATGGTGGTCAGCCTGAATCCTACATTGGGGGGGGGGGGGGGGGGGGGGGGGGGGGGGGGGGGGGGGGGAGGCCGACTAGGGGCGAGGGATCCTCAAAAAAAAAAAAAAAAAAAAAAAAAAAAAAAGTCTTGGCCAGGCATGGGCTCATGCCTGTAATCCTAGCACTTTGGGAGGCCAAGGTGGGTGGATCACAACATCAGGAGATGGAGACCATCCTGGCCAACATGGTGAAACCCCGTCTCTACTAAAAATACAAAAATTAGCTAGGCATGGTGGTATGCGCCTGTAGTCCCAGCTACTCGGGAGGCTGAGGCAGGAGAATCACTTGAACTCAGGAGGTGGAGGTTGTAGTGAGCCTAGATCGTGCCATTGCACTCCAGCCTGGGTGACAGGGTGTGACTCCGTCTTAAAAAAAAAAAAAAAGAAAAAAAAGAAAAAAAAGTCTTTTAATTTTGAATTAACACAAGTTTACTCTTAATACCAGTAATAAAACAATATATTAAAAATTTTCTCATAAAACTAATGCATATCCTGCCTTACTCTTACATTTGCCTTTCCATTCTCACCCACCAAAAATACATCCACAAAATGGAGCATTAAAATTGAAAGCTTCTATACTGCAAATAATATCATCAAGAGAATAAAAAACCAGCCACAGAATGGAAGAAAATATCTGTAACTCATATACCTAATAAGAGACTTGGATCCAGAATTAAAGTTATACAACTCAGTAATAAAGACACAACTCAATTTTAAAAATGGGCAAAGGATTTGAATAGACATTTCTCCAAAGAAGATATACACATGGCTAATAAATACATAAAAAGATGCTTTGGCCAGGTGCGGTGGCTCACACCTGTAATCCCAGCACTTTGGGAGGCTGAGGCGGAAGGATCACAAGGTCAGAAGTTTGAGATTAGCCTAGCCAACATGGTGAAACCCTATCTCTATTAAAAATACAAAAATTAGCTGGGTGTGGTGGCAGGTGTCTGTAATCCCAGCTACTTGTGGGGGCTGAGGCAGAAGAATTGCTTGAACCTGGGAGGCGGAGGTTGCAGTAGGCCGAGATTGCGCCACTGCACTACAGCCTGAGTAACACAGCAAGACTCTGTCTCAAAAAAAAAAAAAAAAAAAAAGGCCAGGCGTGGTGGCTCATGCCTGTGATCCCACTACTTTAGGAGGCCGAGGCAGGTGAATCACCTGAGGTCAGAAGTTTGAGACCGGCCTGGCCAACATGGTGAAACCTTGTCTCTACTAAAAATACAAAATTTAGCTGGGCGTGGTGGCACACACCTGTAGTCCCAGCTACTCAGGAGGCTGAGACAGGATCAATCAATCGCTTGAACCTGGCAGGCGGAGGCTGCAGTGAGCCGAGATCACACCACTACACTCCAGCCTGGGCGAGACAGCGCAACTCCGTCTCAAAAAAAAAAAAAAAAAGCTTCACATGATTAGCCATCAGAAAAATGCAAATCAAAAGTCAGAATGAGATACCAATTCACACCTACTAAGATGGCTATAATAAAAAAAGACAGATAACAACAACAGTTAGCTGGGATGTGGAGAAACTGGAACCCTCATCCATTGCTGATAAGACTGTAAAATGGTGCAGCCACTTGGGAGAACAGTTTGGAAGTTCCTAAAATGTTAAGCATGGAGTTACCATATGACCCAGCAAGTCCACTCCTAAGTACACATCCAAGAGAAATGAAAACATGTCCACATAAAAACTTGTACACGAATGCTCATTGCATATAAGGAATACATGACATATGTAATCTATTATTATTCTTAATAGCCAGAAAGTGAAAACAACTGGTGAATAAACAAAATGTAGTACATTCATATAATGAAATACTATTCAGTTACTGAAAAATGAAAGAATTTAAAAGATACTACAACATGGCTGAACTTCAAAAACATTATAGGTGACTCATGTCTGTAATCCCAGCACTTTGGGAGGCCGAGGCAGGTGGATCACAAGGTCAGGAGCTCGAGACCATCCTGGCTAACACAGTGAAACCCCATCTCTACTAAAAAATACAAAAAATTAGCCAGGCATGGTGGCAGGTGCCTGTAGTCCCAGCTACTTGGGAGGCTGAGGCAGGAGAATGGTGTGAACCCAGGAGGCGGAGCTTGCAGTGAGCCGAGATCATGCCACTGCACTCCATTATGCAAAGAGAACGAAGTCAGACAAAAACCCCCCACATATTGCATGATTTCATTTATATGAAACTATCCAGAATGGGCAAACTCATAGGAGGGAAAGTAGATTCGTGATTGCTTACAGCTGGGGGGTGGGGTGGGGAAAGGACTGCTTCTGAGTATGGAATTTCTTTTAGGGGAAATGAAAATATTCTAAAATTGAATTGTGGTGATGGTTGCACAACCTTGTGAATATACTAAAAAACACTGAAACACATACTTTTTTTTTTTTTTTGAGACAGAGTCTCGCTCTCGCTCAGGCTGGAGTGCAGTGGCACGATCTCAGCCCACTGCAAGCTCTGCCTCCCGGGTTCATGCTGTTCTCCTGCCTCAGCCTCTGGAGTAGCTGGGACTATAGGCACCCGCCACCACGCCCAGCTAATTTTTTGTATTTTTAGTAGACATGGGGTTTCACCATGTTAGCCAAGGATGGTCTCGATATCCTGACCTTCTGATCCGCTTGCCTCGGCCTCGCAAAGTGCTGGGATTACAGGCGTGAGCCACCGCGCCCAGCCCATATACTTTAAATGGATGAATTGTATAGTATGTGAATTATATTTCAATAAAGCAGTTTACCGAAAAAAAAAAGAATATGGCCGGGCGCGGTGGCTCACACCTGGATTCCCAGCACTTTGGGAGGCCGAGGCGGGCAGATCACCTGAGGTCGGGAGTTTGAGACTAGCCTGACCAACGTGGAGAAACCCCGTCTCTACTAAAAATACAAAATTAACCAGGCATGGTGGCACATGCCTGTAATTCCAGCTACTCGGGAGGCTGAGGCAGGAGAATCGCTTGAACCTGGGAGGCGGAGGTTGCAGTGAGCCAAGATCGCGCCATTGCACTCCAGCCTGGGCAACAAGAGCGAAACTCCTTCTCAAAAAAAAAAAAAAAAAAAGAATATATCCATAGACCACCCCTCCCCCTCACAAGCTTCACAAAGTCCAGTTTAAGAAGTACCTTAACTATGACAGCACAACACACAAGGCCTTTGGCTACCTCTCAGAACTCACCTTGTACAAATCTTCTACATGTACTTAATGCTCCTGTCATATGGAACCACTGAGTATCATGCTTTTTCATACCTTTGTGCCTTTCCCCATGGCATTTCCCCTGCCAGGAATACCCTTCTCTCTCATGTGGCAAACTTCAGGATTGAGTCTGTATGCCGAATTTCCCCCAGAAAGCCTTCTCAAAATGCTTCTCCCATTCCTGCAGAAGTGACTGCTCCCCTCTCTGCTCCCACAGCATCTTGTCCATATAATGGAGACACTGCAGCAACTGTATGTCTACTATCTCTTCCCAAGTGGCCTGCCCTTGACAATGTCTTATCTCTCTTTCTATGTTTGATGCCTGGCAGGAGATAATAACTGTTGAATAAATGAATGTATGACTGTTAAGGTGAAACTTTTTCAAGTTGCTTAATCTCTTCCCACCATGCCAAGTGATAGAAAGGAGGGAAGAGATTAGTTGGAAACGGTTTCTGGAAAAGGCAGGAGTTAAACTGAGCCTTGAAAGATAAAAGACCAAAAGATCAGAGATTGTTACCTGTGTGTATCCTCACATGGTTTTTATAATTTGTTGCACTGGCAAATGCCCTCCCACATCCTGGCTCTGTGCAGTAATAAGGTCTTTCTCCTGTGTGTGTCCTAACGTGCACTTTTCTGATATTTGATGTTGTAAAGGAGCGACCGCAGCCTTCGAAGGGACACTTAAAGGGCCTTTCTCCTGCAAATATAAAGGGTAATACATTAAATGGTGCAAAAATATATAGAAGATTGAAATGTCTTATCCTTCAATCCTGCCTAGGATTATGCTCAAGACTCTAGCCTTCTTGTGCTGAGCTTCCCTTTCAGGCATTTTTCTGGGGCATTGGGGAAACAGCATCTTCCACTCCAAACTTAAATTTACATAAGAAACTGGGAATGGTATTCAAAACTAATCACTGATTACATAGCTCTCCAAGATGGAATCATCCAGGTAGGCAAAAAATGAGCTGAGAAAAGCAGAGAGAAAAACCTAAGAAATATAAAAGAAAAGTACAGTCAGGAACGTGAATTAAATTACAACAAACCCAGAATTCCCTAAAAGCTTGTATCCTACTTGATTTATTCTACAATATCTTGCAGGAAAATAATTTTTGCTCTTTAAAAATACGGTGTTTTGACCAGCCTGGCCAACATGGTGAAACCCTGTCTCTATTAAAAATGCAAAAAATTAGCTGGGCGTGGTGCCGGGCACCTGTAATCCTAGCTACGCGAGAGGCTGAGGCGGGAGAATCACTTGAACTCAAGAGGTGGAGGTTGCAGTGAGCCGAGATTGCACCATTGCACTCCACCCTCGGTGACAGAGCGAGACTCCATCTCAAGAGAAAAAAAAAAATGGTGTTTTAACTAATGTTCAACAAAATAATGCCTAATATTAACTGTGTCAGGAAATAGTAGGTGTTCAATACATACTTGTGTTATTGAACCAAAAAAAAAGAAAATCTAGTGCCTAGCACATATGTCAACAGGCATATGTCAAAAATACCTGCTGGACATACTACTACTACCCTCATAATCTAAGCTTATAAAAAGTCTGGCCAGGCACAGTAGCACATGCCCGTAATCCCAGCACTTTGAGAGGCTAAGGCAAGCAGATCACTTGAGCTCAGGAGTTCAAGACCAGCCTGGGCAACATGGCGAAACCCCATCTCTACAAAAAAAAATACAAAAAATTAGCTGGGTGTGATGGTGCACACTGGTAAGTCCTAGCTAAGCTACTCAGGAGGGTGAGATGGGGGGATCACATGAGCATGAGAAGTCAAGGCTGTAGTGAGCTGTGACTGTGCCACTGCACACCAGCCTGGGCACTGAAGTGAGACACTGTCTCAAAAAAAAAAAAATCTGCTTTACCAATTATGTTTCTTTCCTTCATATTTGCTTTATACAATCTTGGAATAAGAAAGGCCTTTAAACTGTCAAGCAAGAAGTAGCCTTTGCTTTTGATTCCCATGTACCCTTTTCTAGGATGAGCTCAAATTAGGCAAACAACTTCTGGGGAAGGGGAAAAAAAATCTCTCTTTATGTAGACAGATACAGATATTTATCTATATATACTAAGTTTGTTAAATTTTTTAAGAGACAAATCTCACTATGTTGCTCAGGC
Source organism: Nomascus leucogenys (assembly GCF_006542625.1). Taxonomy (NCBI): domain Eukaryota; kingdom Metazoa; phylum Chordata; class Mammalia; order Primates; family Hylobatidae; genus Nomascus; species Nomascus leucogenys. The sequence continues at coordinate 70,332,967 of NC_044395.1, read as the reverse complement.
TGGAATGCAGTGGCTCTTCACAGGCACAATGGTTGCACACTGCAGCCTCAAACTCCTGCCCTCAAGCAATCCTCACACCTCAGCCTCCCCGGTAGCTGGGACCACAGGCACATGCCACCATGCCTGGCTAGTTTGTTTTTCTTTTGGTCAAATGAAATTATGATTTCCTATCGGTGGAAACCATTCCAAAAGATTTCTCCCCTTAAGTATAAAATCATTTTAAAAGGAGCAGGAATCTTTGATCCTATCTTTAGTAAGTTTTATTCATTACGTCAGCCTAAGGAAAACAAAGAGTTTATCTTGGGCAAGTCTTTTCTCTTGGATCTAGATGACCTCTAAAGTCTTCCCAGCTCTGACATGCTATGATAGGGAATCAACTGTTCTAGGATAATTTTCACTGTATTACTACTCTGATTCTGTAACATCCTTTGTTTTTGCACTGTAATCTTCTGTATTTGTTACAGAAGCCCCTATGCCCCTTACTCGATCCCACACTATACCAATGAAAATATCATGATTTTAAAACTGTTATATGAACATGTGGTTTGACAAATGAATACTATGGAATAAATCACAATTCTGATGCTTTTAATCAATATTTATAAAACTAGATTATTGGTTTGATATAGCTTTTATATAACAAGTTGGTTTTATTTCCAAATTCAAGTAGAATTTATGGGAGCTTGGAAATACACGCCTCTGATACAATAAATAAAAAGTGCATGAATGAGATGGAAGTAGAGACCTACAGCTCTGTTCCTCAGTGTTGTAAAGTAAAGCCAATTTGGGGTCATAGTTGAGCTGCAGGTTAAACATTAATAGCTGCAAGAATCCTACATGGAAATTAGCTAAATTATTTCAGATATTTCCATACATGGGGACACAGTTACCACACCATGTTTAAAACATCTATACTAAAATCCCAAACTAAATTATCTTAATGCTGTATTATTTAGTCAACAGCTTATAATAGCATCTCTTATCAACAGCTGCTGAACTTTTTTTTAGCTCTAATCCAAAGCAAATATTTACCTTATTAATACCAACTCCACAAGTAATTAAATATAAGGAGGAGAGGAGATGGTCGGGGAGATAAGAATAAAGTACTATTTAGGAAAAGAAGATAAAATTTAAAGAGAAGGGGAAATGATCACAAAAAGTAGTGAGTCTTTCTTTCTGTGGGGCTGTTAGGGTTCAGACACTTTCTTTAGCAGCTACTTAATGCAGGAGAAACAAGTGAGTGCCTTAGGTTCTGTCTCAGCACGGCTACTAATAAGATGTGGAATCCTAGCTAAATAAACTTGTTGCCCAGACAACTAAAACCTGAGAGAGCTCGTGGTCTAGGGCCACTGTTAAACTTTTCTGGGACATGGACCCTTCTGAGAATCTAACAGAGCTATGGGCCCTCACCCTGAAAAGCAGCAGACATGCACAAACAGCAAGTCATATGGAATTTCAGGGTTTTAAGAGAAGTCTTTGATATTGACTTCCTGAAACTCTTCCAGAGGCTCTTTCCTCAAGTCCCGTCCCTGCAGATTAAGAATTCTTGGCCTAGGCTGGGCGTGGTGGCTCACGCCTGTAATCCCACCACTTTGGGAGGCCGAGGTGGGTGGATCACGAGGTCAGGAGATTGAGACCATCCTGGCTAACACAGTGAAACCCCGTCTCTACTAAAAATACAAAAAACTAGCTGGGCGTGGTGGCGGGCATCTGTAGTCCCAGCTACTCGGGAGGCTGAGGCAGGAGAATGGCGTGAACCCAGGAGGCGGAGCTTGCAGTGAGCCGAGATTGCACCACTGCACTCCAGCCTGGGTGACAGAGAGACTCCGTCTCAAAAAAAAAAAGAATTCGACACTCTGTTTCCACTAGTACCTGTATGAGTTCTGATGTGTTTCTGTAGATCTCCTGAAGTTTTGAAAGATTTAGTACAATTATCTTCTGAACACCGATATGGCTTTTCTCCTGTATGAGTTCTGACATGACTTTTTAATCCATAACCTTTAAGAAAAAAATCAAAAGAAATTTAATTACACAATACTCCTCTAAACATGCACACTGAGATTAAGCTACTGAAAAATATAGTCAATACCAAGTATAAAATATTTGGCAAATACACAGAATAACTATTTAAAATGTACAAAAGGGCCGGGCACGGTGGCTCACGCCTGCACCCCCAGCACTTTGGGAGGCCAAGGCGGGCGGATCACCTGAAGTCAGGAGTTCTAGCCCAGCCTGGCCAACATGGTGAAACCCCGTCTCTACTAAAAATATAAAAAATTATCCAGGTGTGGTGGTGCTCGCCTGTAGTCCCAGCTACTCGGGAGGCTGAGACAGGAGAATCGCTTGAACTCAGAAGCGGAGGTTGCAGGGAGCCGAGATCACGCCACTGCACTCCAGGCTGGGCGACAGAGTGAGATTCCGTCTCAAAAACAAACAAAAAAATGTACAAAAGTATCATAGCTCAGGACTGCCATGCTGAAAATTCAATAGTTTCATTTCTGTCTAAAAGAGGTTGTGTGTTTCTTTTCTAAAGTGCCTCAGTTTTATCAGCTGTTCTCATACCCCAAAAGCTCAAAGTGGAATCAAGACATGGAATGAAGAATGGAAGTCAGCAGGCCTGGTGCCAGTCCCAGCCCTGCTGGATGCAAAGGCCTCATCCCATTGCTAAGGCCTGTCCTGATGTTACAGTCTATGACAGCCTTTAAAGCTTGGCTTTTATTTTCGCGCTAAAATAAACAGAATGTGGAGGAGTGAAAAGTATCAAACACAGCAGGCAGGCCAGGTGTAGTGGCTCACGCCTGTAATCCCAGCACTTTGGGAGGCTGAGGCGGACGGATTACTTGAGACCAGGAGTTTGAGACCAGCCTGGCCAACATAGCGAAACCTCATCTCTACTAAAAATACAAAATATGAGCCGGGCATGGTGGCAAGCGCCTGTAAACCCAGCTACTCGGGAGGCTGAGGCACCAGAATTGCTTGAACCTGGGAGGCGGAGGTTGCAGTGAGCTGAGATCCTGCCACTGCACCCAAACCTGAGTGACAGAGTGAAACTGTCTCAAAAAAAAAAAAAAAAAAAAAGAAAGAAAAAAAAGAAAAAGAAAACACAGCAGGCAGAGACAGGTCAGTGGAGAAAAGAACAGAGAGGGGTCTAGAGCAAGCAGGATGAAAGGCAGTTATGAGAGAGAATGAAAAACTAATCATGTGCTTCTGCAGATTCAGACACAGCCAAGGGGTCAGTTCCTTCCACTAGTCTGTCTCTACCTGACCCCTAATTGGAACCAAGAAAAAAACAAAATTCATACTTTTACCTGTTGCAAATGCCTTCCCACAGCCTGCATGCTCACACTGATAAGGCCGATCTCCTGTGTGTGACCTCTCATGGACCTGTGATTAAAATGCAGGCAAGATTCTATTTCCTTTTCATATTCCTCAGGAAGATGGTTGCAACACAGACCTACTTTTTCCCACACTGCTAAATGATTTTGTTGTATGCTTTTTTCTTATAAAAAAGGTAACTTCACAAAAACAATAGCCCAATAGTTCTCAATATAGACCTAAATGTTAAACATTAAGAGGTAGTTACTGACATTTTAAGTAGGGAACAGGAACGTTTGAGGTCTGAGCTTTCTCGAGTGGTCAAAGGTGTTTGCATGAAACATACACATGATGAGAAACTAGAAGCAGGGGGCTGGTAGAAACTACACAACGTAAGGTTAAGAGTGTGGAGGCTGCTGCTAGAGGGGCCTGGATCTGAGGCAAGGATCCACCACTGCCTAGTGGTGTGGCCATGGGCACTTGCCTTCTCTAAGCCTCAAAGGCCTCTCTGAAAAGTGGGGACACAATAGTATCTACCATAGAGGGTTGCCATGACAAATGAGTAACAATGACAATGGCTAACATTTACTGAACATTTACCACATCAGGCCACTCTTTTTAGTACTTTACATGTATGGTATTAACTTATTTAATTTTTACAACCACTCTGAGAGGGAGATAACTCTTAGGATCCAATTTTATAGATGAGAAAATGAGGTACTAAGAGGTCAACTAACATGCCAAGGGTTACTGATAAATAGTGAAGATGGGCCCCAGGGCCACTACTCCAGATATGCTAAGTGCACACTTCATGACACACTGAAAGTTCTTTAACAAATCTTAGCTATTATTGAGTCATGGTATGTTCTGTTATGTATAGCAGCAAGTGAAATAAAAATACTTAGCCCAAATATTTATTTATTTATTTATTTTTGAGATGGAGTTTCGCTCTGTTTCCCAGGCTGGAGTGCAGTGGTGCAATCTTGGTTCACTACAACCTCCGCCTCCCGGGTTCAAGCAATTCTCCTGTCTCAGCCTCCCGAGCAGCTGGGATTACAGGCGCCTGCCACCACGCCCGGCTAATTTTGTATTTTTAGTAGACAGGGTTTCATCATGTTGGTCAGGCTGTTCTCAAACTCCTGACCTTAGGTGATCCACCCACCTCAGCCTCCCAAAGTACTGGGATTACAGGCATGAGCCACCGCGCCCAGCCTTAGCCCAAATATTTAAAAGCCAAATTAACACCAACCTTTGCTAGATTTCAGTGAATTAACAGAGATGTGTGATTACACACATATCTCTCATATAATTATATGGATTTCATACTTGACAACATATACTCAAATATGTAGAGTATCTACCATGTGCCAGGTAGTATCCTGGACATTAGGAATACAGAGATGAAAAAAGCACAGTCCAAGCCCTCAAAAAATTAACAGTCTCTAAAGTCTGCATAGGTTTTTACATGTCTGTGTATGAGTGTGACCAAGTGCCAGTATCTTGATAACTGGGAGAAAACAGTGGCATTTGAATTACACAAAAATATGATCTTAGTATTTAATATCCTAGGTATTCTCATAACTAGATAGAACATTTCTTTTATATATACCTTGAGATGATGAGCTGTTGTATATAATTTTCCACATCCATCATATTCACATCGAAATGCCTTCTCTCCACTCTGTTGAGATTTAGCAGTTACTCTTGTAGCATGTCCTTGTAAAACAATCTAAATAAAACAAATAGTATTACTTAAATTACTTAAGCCAGGCACAGAGGCTCATGCCAGTAATCTTAGCACATGGGGAGGCAGAGGTAGGTGGATCATTTGAGCCCAGGAGTTCAAGACCAGCCTGGGCAACATGGCAAAACCCTGTCTCTATACAAAAAAATATTACAAAGTTAGCCAGGTGTAGTGGTGCATCTGTGGTTCCCAGGTACTTGGGAAGCTGAGGTGGGAGGATCACCTGAGCCTGGGGAGGTCAAGGCTGCAGTGAGCTATGATTGCACCACTGCACTCCAGCCTGGGTGACAGAGTGAGACCTGTCTCAATCAATCAATCAATAATACAGAAATAAAATAGATAAATTATGATTTTCAGAATTAAAAAGACAAAACTGTTATGTGGGTTTCCAATCTCAGGTCATCACTTTATTAGGACTCTTTCACCCTGAGTCAGTCAGGTTAATTCCATTGCATGGTTGAAGTCAGTGACTCTGAAAGTACAGTAGTCAAAAGGACAGTCACAGAAATACACAGCTGGAGCTCACAGATCTATTCCTACTCTAGAAAAACAACCTAAGTAGCATCTTCATTGGATGCAGGTATTCCTTGATATACTCAAGTGATCCGTCTACCTGCTTTTTTTTAGAACCTGTGTCCTAAAAACAATGTCAAAAGTGTTTTCAATTTCAAAAGCAATGAGAAAGGGGGGAATTAGCTCATTTCAGTCACCTGTAGGAAACATTACAATCCATATGATACTACTCTGTACTTATATTCACTAGAAGATCATTTTTCTGGCATGTAATGACATAAAAATCCAAATACTGATTTTTAAAGGTTTTTTAAAATAGAAATTAAGGTACCATAAAAATTGAAGAATGACTTTCTACTCTGTGGGCCATGTGGTGACAGTGTTGCAACATCCTATCTCTGCAGACTGTCACACATGGCATATAATTCTGGGTAATGACCTACTACAATTACACACATCCCAGAATGGTAAAGGCAGAGAAAGGAGGAGTTACAGAGACTAGAATAATGGTGGGGGAATTGAGAAGTACCCTGCATTAGATGACAAGAATATAGAAAGACTTTGACTTTTCCTTGTAATATAAATCAACTAAAAAACAAGCAGCAGAGATCTCAGTGTAATTGTTAAATTAGAAGCTATTTACTTTGTCATCCCCATACTGTGGTATGTTCATTAAATGTTGCAGACCATAATTTTCTGAACAAAGGTAGATCTGTTGATAATATATTTGTATCAAAGTATGCATAGGCCAGGTGCAGTGGCTCACACGTGTAATCCCAGAACTTTGTGAGGCCAAGGGTCACGAGGTCAAGCGATCGAGACCATCCTGGCTAACACGGTGAAACCCCATCTCTACTAAAAATACAAAAATTAGCTGGGCATGGTGGTGATCGTGCCTATAGTCCCAGCTACTCGGGAGGCTGAGGCAGGAGAATCACTTGAACCTGGGAGGTGGAGGTTACAGAGAGCCGAGATCGTGCCACTGAACTCCAGCCTGGAGACAGAGCGAGAATCTGACTCAAAAAAAAAAAAAAAAAAGTATGCAGAATTCCCAATGGGCAAAAGGAAGATGTTTATTATAGACTGAAAAGTGCCTATACAAAGAATAATACAATTCCACATCTTTCCTGCCTAGAAAATTCCATCTCCCTACTTCCATGATGCCTGTTTTCATCATTCCAAACACAGATGATTCTTCACTTCCTCAGCAAACCTGTGATATTTAGCTTATATCACTGGTGTGAAACTTGAATCAACTGTCTTGTTGTAAAGACATTTATATTTCCTTTTCTTCCCTATTAGTCTATCAGCTACTTGAAGTCAAGAACTGTGTCTTATATGCCTTCATAAGTCACAGTGCTAGGTTCACCCTGAAAATGTCACAAGATTTATAAAAGGATTCATACCACTAAAATATATGAACAGAATTACAAGAAATTTTTCTTTTCAGGGGTATTTTTAAAGTTCTAAAATTAAGATTGTGATAATTGTTCAATTTTTTGAATTTACTAAAAACCACTCAGCTGTACACTCTAAATGGGTAAATTTAAAGTGTGCAGGCTAGGCCGGGCGCGGTGGCTCACGCTTGTAATCCCAGCACTTTGGGAGGCCGAGGCGGGCGGATCACGAGGTCAGGAGATCGAGACCACGGTGAAACCCCGTCTCTACTAAAAATACAAAAAATTAGCCGGGCGTGGTGGCGGGCGCCTGTAGTCCCAGCTACTCGGAGAGGCTGAGGCAGGAGAATGATGTGAACCCGGGAGGCGGAGCTTGCAGTGAGCCGAGATCGCGCCACTGCACTCCAGCCTGGGCGACAGAGCGAGACTCCGTCTCAAAAAATAAAAATAAAAATAAAAATAAAAAAAAATAAAGTGTGCAGGCTGTGCCGGGCACAATGGGTGGATCACCTGAGGTCGAGTTTGAGACCAGCCTGACAAACACAGTGAAACCCCATCTCTACTAAAAATACAAAATTACGGCTGGGTGCAGTGGCTCATGACTGTAATCCCAGCACTCTGGGAGGCCGAGGTGGGCAGATCCACCTGAGGTCGGGAGTTCGAGACCAGCCTGGCCAACATAGCGAAACCCTGTCTCTACTAAAAATTATAAAAATTAGCCAGGCGTTGTGGCGTGTGCTTGTAATTCCAGCTACTAGGGAGGCTGCGGCAGGAGAATTGCTTGAACCCAGGAGGCGGAAGAAGCAGTGAGCCAAGATCATGCCACTGCACTCCAGCCTGGGAAACAGAGCAAGACTCCATCTCAAAAAAAAAAAAAAAAAAAAAAAAAAAATTAGCCAGGTGTGGTGGCGAATGCCTGTAATCCCAGCTACCTGGGAGGCTGAGACAGGAGAATCACTTGAACCCAGGAGGCAGAGGTTGCAGTGAGCCAAGATCGTGCCATTGCACTCCAGCCTGGGCAATAAGAGCAAAACTCCATTTTAAACAAACAAATAAATAAATAAATAAATAAACAGTATGTAGGCTGGGCACAGTGTCTCAAGCCTATAATCCCAGCGCTTTTGGAGGCCGAGGAAGGGGGATCATTTGAGATCAGGAGTTCGAGACTAGCCCGGGCAAATGGCGAAACCCCGTTTCTACAAAAAAAAATGCAAAAACATCAGCTGTGCATGGTAGCACCTGCCTGTAGTTCCAGCTACTCAGAGGACTGAGGTGAGAGGATTGCTCGAGTCCAGGAGGTTAGGCTGCAGCGAGCTGTGTTTGTGCCACTGCAATGCATCCTGGGTGACAGAGTGAGACACCTTTTTCTTTTTTCTTTTTTTTTTTTTTGAGACGGAGTCTCACTGTGTTCCCCAGGCTGGAGTGCAATGGTGCGATCTCGGCTCACTGCAAGCTCCGCCTCCCGGGTTCACACCATTTTCCTGCCTCAGCCTCCTGAGTAGCTGGGACTACAGGCACCCACCACCACGCTCCGCTAAATGTTTTGTGTGTTTTTAGTAGAGACGGGGTTTCACCGTGTTAGCCAGGATGGTCTTGAACTCCTGACCTCGTGATCTGCCTGCCTCAGCCTCCCAAAGTGCAGGGATTACAGGTGTGAGCCACCGCGCCCGGCCGACACCTGTCTTAATAAACAAAAAAGTAATACAGAAATAAAATAGAAAAAATTACAGTGACAAAGCAAGACCCTGTCTCAAAAATTAAAAAAAAAAAAGTATGTAAAATGTATCTTTTTCTTGTTTCATTTTAAGAGACTGGAGTCTTGCTATGTTGTCCACACTAGACTCAAGTTCTTGGGTTCAAAGAATCCTCCGTCTCAGCTTCCTGAATAGCTGGGACTACAGGTATGTACTACTGTGCCCAGCTAGTGTGTGAAATATATCTTAATAAAACTATAAGAAATGGAAATGAAATATTATTAGAACAAAAAATTTCTTAGGCCAAATGCAGCGGTTCATGCCTATAATTCCAACACTTTAGGAGGCCAAGGTGGGAGGACGGCTTGAGCCCAGGAGTTTGAGACCAGCATGGGAAACATGGGGGGACCCCCATCTCTGCAAAAGATAAAAAACTAGCTTAGTGTGGTGGTGTGTACTTGTGGTCCCAGCTACTTGGGAGGCTGAGGTGGGAAGATCACCTGAGCCTGGGAGGTCAAGGCTGCAGTAAGCTATGATCGCCCCACTGCACTCCAGCTTGGGCATCAGAATGAGATCCTGTCTCAAAAAGATCAGTTTCTGTTTATTGCTCATGAAAACAGAAGAGCCTCTATGAATCCTTTAAAAATCAACTATTATTTTAATAACTTCATTTTTTTTTTCATGTATTGTAACAGCAACACATGTACTCTGGAGGAGTCTGGATACCATAGTGAAGAACAAAAAGTTCTTTCAGGCACAGTAGCTCACGTCTGTAATCCCAGCACTTTTGAGAGATTGAGGCAGGTGGATCACTGTAGCCCAGGAGTTGGAGACCAGCCTGGGCAAGATGGGAAAACCCCATCTCTACAAAAAAAATATAAAAATTAGCTGGGCATGGTGGTGCGTGCCTGTCATCCCAGCCTGTCATCAAGCAGGAGGATTGCTTGAACCCAGGAGGTTGAGGCTGCAGTGAGCCAAGATTGTGCCACTGCCATCCAGCCTGGGTAACAAATGAGACCCTGTCTCAAAAAAAAAAAAAAAAAAAAAAAAGAAAAAGAAAATAAAAAAGAAAAAAAAAAGCTCAAGTGTGTTATAATTCCACCATCCAGGGAAAATCATTGTTAACTTCTTGGTCTATTTCCATGCAGTATTTTTTATTTTTATTTATTTTAGAGACGGGGTCTCACTCTGTCACTCAGGCTATAGTACAGGGCACAATCACAGCTCACTGCACCCTCCAACTCCTGGGCTCAAGTGATCCTCTTGCCTCAGCCTCCCATGTAGTTAGGACAACAGGTGTGTACCACCACACTCAGCTTGTTTTTTTAAAAAAAACTGTAGAGATGGAGTCTTGTCATGCTGTCTAGGCTGGTCTTGAACTCCTGGCCTCAAGCAATCCTCCTGCCTCAGCCTCCCGAAGTGTTTGGATTACAAGTGTGGGCCACCGTGCCCAGCCCAGTGTTTTCTGAATACATATACAAGTGTAGAGTTTTATTTTAGTAGAATTGGCATCAGGCTTTATATGATTTGAAAAGGCAGATTTCAACTGACAAAAGACTCCAAATTAAGAGAAATGGACTCTTCTTCCTATTCTCTTCCCCTCCTTTCTAAGAGCGCTATGAAATGAAAGTGCTTACTACCTTTCCACATCTGCCAAACTAAGCCCAGCTGCTCACACCTTCAGACTAGGTAGTGGCAGCAAATAACTCCAGAGAGACTCATATCTGAATCTTTTCTGTTATTCTATTGCTTCCTCCTAGGCCAATTTATTAGAAGCTTCGATTCTGGTATGAAACATATACCAAGAATTTGGCATCTAATTTAGTTAAGCCAATGAAACAATGTTGAATTCCTAACCAATGATAAGTATTGGATATTTTTTCCAAAAATGTACTTGTTTTTGCTCCCATTCTTAATGTCTATAGTGGAGACTTTAAGAACTTAGGGTAGTAAAATAAGGGTCAGAAAATTCAGTTTAGGGAGAACTACTGAGGTCTCTGAATGTGCGCCTGTGGGGTGGGGACATAGGTGACAACAGCAAGGTTTCTTATTTCTAAGCCAGCTGAAGTCACTAGCATTTGGCATGCTATGAGAATTATAAGTAAGGGCAGTGTCCAACAGAATTATTTCCACTAGTATCTAATTACTCAAAACAGACCTCTCTTAAAGGCATTCTCACAAAGTACAGTAGGATGAATACCTATACAAACACTCAACTAACAAGAGGAACCTCTGCAAAGAAAACTATAAAAATAGCAATGACCTACAGTATACAGTAGTTGGAAAAATAAAAGGTCAGGGAGACAAAGTCAAAAAGCCATTCTGGCTTTTATCTCAATGCAGAGTATTTGGGTGTGATAGGATTCCCTCCCCTTTTATTGGAAATGTTTCCTTGCAAAGCTCTTTATCTCCAATCTAGGCTAACATTTACCTTCTCAATTCCCAAATAAATTTTTTTTTTTTTTCTATTTGGAACCTGCTTTGCATCTACTACCTTCTTACTCTATCTCCAATTAACTACCCTTTATACCTATCCCTCCATCATAACTCCCTACCAATTCCTATCACAATATTCTAAAATAATAAATGTTTAATAAATGATTGGCTAAATACCTACTTCCTAAAATGATAAATAAAATACTGTTCCTGCCTTTGTAGGGCTCTCAGTCTAGCTAGTAAAACTGTGCTATTAATGAATGATTATAATAGAATATAATAATTGCTATCACAGGAGTCTATGAAAAGATCTAACAGGGCAAAATGCAAAAGTAGGGAGATGTAGGTTAGGGCAAGCTGTCTAGGGGTGAAATTTGAAGACTGAAGAAGAGGACTGGGGAGTGCTGTCCAGGCAGAAGGAATAGTATGGTCAAAGGTTTGGAGTGTATCTAGAAGAAGCGGAAACAACATGAGAGTATTATGTTTACATAATAGAATGAGTTTCATGAAAATGAAAGTTTAGGACCAAGTTTGTGAAAAGCAATAAATACTACCCTGACAGCAAGCCTAGACAATGAAAGCCAAAGGAAGGTATTAAAAAATTTTAAGTAAGGGACAAGCCAAGATCACCTCTGTGTTTTATTTTAATTAGTTAATTAATTTTTTTCGAGACAGGGTCTCGTTCTGTTGCCCACACAGGAGTGCAGTGGTGCAATCTCAGGTCACTGTAACCTCCGCCTCACAGGTTGAAGCAATTCTTGTGTCTCAGCCTCCCGAACGGCTGGGACTACAGGCGCGTGCCACCACGCCTGGCTATCTGCGTTTTAGAAAGAGAACTACAGTAATAGCGGGGAACCGACTGAAAAGACAAATGAGGTAGGGAGACCAAAAGAAGTTTGTATAATCCTAAATATGCAGGAAAGAAGTGATAAAAACAAACCTAGGATAATGACTGTGGAATAGAAATCAATAGCTGATTCTACAGATGTTTTAGGGGCAAAAATGGACAGAATCCAAAACTCAAAAGCTAAATTAAAAGACCAAAACTATAATAGGTACTTCAGGGTTATGCAGCATGAGATATGTGCAGTCTCTGTCAAAGAAACAGAAATCTGATACGTTATCACAAGGGAAAACTCTCAAGGGCAATTCTGAAGCTAACACCAGTGAAATACTAATCAGCTTCCAAAAGCCATGTATAGAAAATGACTTCACTGGTATTTAAACTTATAATATATGTTCTGAGAATTAAGACATAACCTTGGCCAGGCGCAGTGGCTCACGCCTGTAATCCCAGCACTCTAGGAGGCCGAGGCGGGCAGATCATGAGGTCAGGAGATCGAGACCATCCTGGCTAACACGGTGAAACACCGTCTCTACTAAAAATACAAAAAATTAGCCAGGTGTGGTGGCGGGTGCCTGTAGTCCCAGCTACTCAGGACGCTGAGGCAGGAGAATGGCATGAACCCGGGAGGCAGAGCTTGCAGTGAGCCGAGATCATGCCCTGCACTCCAGCCTGGGCAACAGAGCGAGACTCCATCTCAAAACAAACAAACAAACAAAAAGACATAACCCCACCCTAGCTAACACGGTGAAACCCCGTCTCCACTAAAAATACAAAAAATTAGCCACGCGAGGTGGCAGGCGCCTGTAGTCCCAGCTACTCGGGAGGCTGAGGCAGGAGAATGGTGTGAACCCCGGGGGGCAGAGCCTGCAGTGAGCCGAGATCACACCACCGCACTCCAGCCTGGGCGACAGCGAGACTCTGTCTCAAAAAAAAAAAAAAAAAAAAAAAAAAAAGACATAACCTTAGCTCTGCCATAAACTCATCATGTAACATTGTGCAAGATATGTAGGGCCTATCTGCCTGTCTATAAAGGACATACTGTGGCCAGGTGCAGTGGCTCACACCTGTAATCCTAGCACTTTGGGAGGCCAAGACAGGCGGATCACCTGAGGTCAGGAGTTCGAGACCAGCCTGGCCAACATGGTGAAACCCCATCTCTACTAAAAATACAAAAATTAGCCAGGCGCGGCCGGGCGCGGTGGCTCACGCTTGTAACCCCAGCACTTTGGGAGGCCGAGGCGGGTGGATCACGAGGTCAGGAGATCGAGACCACGGTGAAACCACGTCTCTACTAAAAATACAAAAAATTAGCCGGGCGTGGTGGCAGGCGCCTGTAGTCCCAGCTACTCGGAGAGGCTGAGGCAGGAGAATGGCATGAACCCGGGAGGCGGAGCTTGCAGTGAGCCGAGATTGCGCCACTGCACTCCAGCCTGGGTGAGAGAGCAAGACTCCGTCTCAAAAAAAAAAAAAAAAAAAAAAAATTAGCCAGGCGTGGTGGCAGGCACCTGTAATCCCAGCCACTCGGGAGGCTGAGGCAGCAGAATTGCTTGAACTCGGGAGGCGGAGGTTGCAGTGAGCCAAGATCACGCCATTGCACTCTAGCCTGGGTGACAAGAGTGAAACTCTGTCTCAAAAAAAAAAAAAAAAAAAAAGGGCCAAGTGCAGTGGCTCACACCTGTAATCCCAGCACTTTGGGAGGCTGAGGCAGGCAGATCACGAGGTCAGGAGATCGAGACCATCCTGGCTAACACAGTGAAACCCTATCTCTATTAAAAATACAAAAAAATTAGCTGGGCGTGGTGGCGGGTGCCTGTAGTCCCAGCTACTCGGGAGGCTGAGGCAGGAGAATCGCTTGAACCCGGCAGGCAAAGGCTGCAGTGAGCCGAGATTGCACCACTGCACTCCAGCCTGGGTGACAGAGTGAGACTCTGTCTCAAAAAAAAAAAAAAAAAAAACACATTGTTCTAAGTCAGTAATGTTTTTTTCTTTTCTGAAGGAGTCAAATGTCTTTGGCAGATAAAATCTTACATGGTGGCCGGGCGCGGTGGCTCACGCCTGTAATCCCAGCACTTTGGGAGGCCGAGGTGGGCGGATCATGAGGTCAGGAGATCGAGACCATCCTGGCTAACACAGTGAAACCCCGTCTCTACTAAAAATACAAAAAAATTAGCCGGGCGTGGTGGCGGGTGCCTGTAGTCCCAGCTATTCGGGAGGCTGAGGCAGGAGAATGGCATGAACCCGGGAGGCGGAGCTTGCAGTGAGCAGACATCGAGCCACTGCATTCCAGCCTGGGTGACAGAGCCAGACTCTGTCTCCAAAAAAAAAAAAAAAAAAAAAAAAAAAATCTTACATGGCATGCTACTGTGTAAAACAGACAGGAAAAGGAACTGGAGCTGCTGGCCTTGGCAGATGAGGGTGGATCAGAGATCTGCTAGTCCCTGACAGGACTCCTGATACTTCAAAAAACAGGGCTTGAAAAGCCCATACTAGACAGATAACCAAAGTCCTTTTGGGCTTAAACATTCTAGGAGGTGCTAATTACATTAGCACCTAGGATCATTATATTCTAAAGAGGTGCAAATTCCAGAGGTAGATACAAGACTGGAGCTAAGATTAAATTCCAAGGTGACCTCAATAATAAAGAGGCTAACTGGCATTTATTGAGCAGTTGCATTTATGTGATGCACTGTGGTGGCTGCTTTACGTATACTGTCTAATTGGCCCCCATGGCTACCCAATGAATTCAGTATTATCTATGATTTACAAATAGAAAAAATGAGACTTAGAGGGGCTAAGTAATGTAACTTGCCCATGGTCAAAAGCTCGGAAGTGAGATTTGAAGGAGTTTGGCTCTAGAGCTCAAGCTATTAACCCACCAGGTTTCAGGATGCTGCAGTCCAGTGAGACCTAACTGGCAGAGCTTCTGTAATTATAGGGTGAGAGACTCAGTTGGGTTGAGGATAAACATTGCATTGTATTGTCTGGTTTAGTACTTATAATCCCATTTACTGTAATGGTGTAATGCACATGGCAGCTATAACTTACAATCTGGTGTTTGTTAACTTGTATGATGTAAATAATCTATATTCTTGGGGAAGGATAAAATAAAAACAACTTGAATTTTTAAAAATGTGTTCTCTTTGAAGAAAGGAAACAATCCTAGAAGTGTGGCACCAGAGGAACTTTTAAAGAACCATGAGACACATCAGCACTGCCAGGAAGATTAAAAAACAAAAACAAGGCCAGGCACGGTGGCTCCTGCCTATAATCTTTGGGAGGCCGAGGCGGGTGGATCACTTGAGGCCCTGGCCAACACGGCAAAACCTTGTCTCTACTAACAATACAAAAATTAGCTGGGCATGGTGGTGTAAGCCTGTAATCCCAGCTACTTGGGAGGCTGAGGCATGAGAATCACTTGAATCCGGGAGGCAGAGGTTGCAATGAGCCAAGATTGTGCCACTGTACTCCAGTCTGGGTGACAGAGCTAGACTCTTCTCAAAAAAAAAAAAAAAAAGAGAGAGAGAGAGAAAAAAACAAAAACAAAGCAGATTTCTAACAATAATCACTATCAGGCAGTAGATCCCTCACTTTTTATTTTTACTAATCTATACTATTTGGATTTTCTTTTTTTTTTTTTTTTTTTGAGACGGAGTCTCGCTCTGTCACCCAGGCTGGAGTGCGGTGGCGCAATCTCGGCTCACTGCAAGCTCCGCCTCCCGGGTTCACGCCATTCTCCTGCCTCAGCCTCTCTGAGTAGCTGGGACTACAGGCGCCCGCCACCACGCCCGGCTAATTTTTTTGTATTTTTAGTAGAGACGGGGTTTCACCGTGGTCTCGATCTCCTGACCTCGTGATCCACCCGCCTCGGCCTCCCAAAGTGCTGGGATTACAAGCGTGAGCCACCGCGCCCGGCACTATTTGGATTTTCTAAACATAAACATGACTACTTTTATATTTAAAAATATGTAAAATAGATAATATAGAGTAAGATTATGGGTCATTTTGGGTTTTCTTCTTTGTACTTTCCCTGAATTAAAAAAACTACTAAAAATATTATCTTAAAAAAATCTTTGGTGCCGGGGCATGGTGGCTCACGCCTGTAATCCTAGCACTTTGGAAGGCCTAGGCAGGTGGATCACGAGATCAGGAGATAGAGACCATGCTGGCTAACGCAGTGAAACCCTGTCTCTACTAAAAATACAAAAAATTAGCCGGGTGTGGCGGTGGGCGCCTATAGTCCCAGCTACTTGGGAGGCTGAAGCAGGAGAATGGCATGAACCCGGGAGGCAGAGCTTGCAGTGAGCCAAGATCGCACCACTGCACTCTAGCCTGGGCGACAGAGCTAGACTCCGTCTCAAAATATATATATATATATATCTTTGGCCGGGTGCGGTGGCTCACGCCTGTAATCCTAGTACTTTGGGAGGCTGAGGTGGGTGGATCACTGGAGGTCAGGAGTTCAACTGGGAGGTGGAGGTTACAGTGAGCCGAGATCGGGCCATTGCACTCCAGCCTGGGAGACAGAGTAAGACTCCATCTCAAAAAAAAAAAAAAACCCTTTTGCCCCTAAGATAATCATGGATCTAATTAATACCTTTCTTTTAGAGGTAGAAAAAAAGAGACTTAGAAAAGCAAGGTTCAGGCTGGGCACGGTGACTCACACCTGAAATCCCAGAACTTGGAGAGGCCAAGGCAGGTGGATCACTTGAGGTCAGGAGTTTGTGATCAGCCTGGCCAACAAGGTGAAATATAAAAAACATTTTTTTAATATTTCTTTATCAAAAATATAAAAAATTAGCCAGGCATGGTGGCACGCTCCTGTGATCCCAGCTACTCAGGAGGCTGAGGCAGGTGAATCGGTTAAACCCAAGAGGCAGTGGCTGCAGTCAGCTGAGATCGGGCCACTGCACTCCAGCCTGGGCAACAAAGCAAGACCGTGTCTCAAAAAACAAAAACCACAAAAAAACAAGTACTAGGTTCTCAACCTCAAATATGGTAATTAATTGTTTTAGAGAATGGTGAAGTCATGAACTTCTGATCCAGCGCTAATGAAGAGAAATATAATGAGTCACAAGCGCAAGCCACATATGTAATTAAAAATTTACTGAGCTGGGTGCAGTGGCTCACGCCTGTAATCCCAGCACTTTGGGAGGCTGAGGTGGGCGGATCAACAGGTCAAGAGATTGAGACCATCCTAGCCAACATGGTGAAACCCCGTCTCTACTGAAAATACAAGTCAGCTGTACGTGGTGGCATGTGCCTGTAGTCCCAGCTACTCGCGAGGCTGAGGCAGGAGAATCGCTTGGACCCAGGAGACGGAGGTCACAGTGAGCTGAGATCACGCCACTGCACTCCAGCCTGGTGACAGAGTGAGACTCCATCTCAAAAAGAAAAAAAAAATTCTGGCCAGGCAAATTGGTTCACACCTATAATCCCAGGACTTTGGGACGTCAAGGAAGGAGGATCACTTGAGCCAACACTGCACCACTGCACTCCAGCCTGAGCGACAGAGCAAGACTCAATCTCAAAAAATAAATAAATAAATAAAATAGGGGTCGGGCATGGTGGCTCACACCTGTGGTCCCAGCACTTTGGGAGGCCAAGTGGGTGGATCACAAGGTCAGGAATTTGACACCAGCCTGGCCAGCATGGTGAAACCCTGTCTCTACTAAAAATACAAAAAACTAGCCAGGCATGGTGGCGTGTGCCTCTAGTCCCAGCTACTCGGGAGGCTGAGGCAGGAGAATTGCTTGAACTGAGCAGGTGGAGGTTGTAGTGAGCTGAGATCGCGCCACTGCACTCCAGTCTGGGTGACAGAGCGAGATGCCATCTCAAAAAAAAAAAAAAAAAAAAAAATGCCAGGCATGTTGGCTCACACCTGTAATCCCGGCATTTTGGGAGGCTGAGGTGGGTTGATCACTGGAGATCAGGAGTTTGAGACCAGCCTGGTCAACATGACAAAACCCCATCTCTACTAAAAATACAAAAATTAGCTGGGTGTGGTGGTGCATGCCTGTAATCCTAGCCACTCAGGAGGCTGAGGCAAGAGAATCATTTGAACTCAGGAGGTGGAGGTTGCAGTGAGCCAAGATCACACCACTGCACTCCACCCTGGGCAAGAGAGTAAGACTCCCTCTCAAAATACATAAATAAATATAATAATAAAACAAAAAATTTCTAGTAACCAATTGAAAAAAATTAAAAGAAACAGGTGAAATTAATAGTAATTATTTTAACACAATATGTCCAAAATATTATCATTTCAATGTTATCAATATAAGAAATTATTGATATTTTACATTATTTTTATCGTACTATGTCTTCAAAATCCACTTACAGCACATCTCAATTTGGACTAGTCATATTTCAAGTGCTTAACAGCCACATATGGCTAGTGGCAACTGTATTGGACATTGCAGATCTAGTCTGTAAGGAAGAGGTACAAAAGGCAAAGGAGAAAAATCCTACAGTTAAAAAAAAAAAAAAAAGAATCTCATTCAATAGTCTTCTATTTCTCTACTGGTACAAATACCAAATAGTAATATGTCTACAGATAAAGAGTAATGGGATTTTTTGGCCAGGTGCGCTGGCTCACGCCTATAATCCCAGCACTATGGGAGGCCGAAGCGGGAGGATCACGAGGTCAGGAGATCGATACCATCCTGGCTAACACAGTGAAACCCCATCTCTACTAAAAATACAAAAAATTAGCCGGGCATGGTGGCGGGTGCCTGTAGTTCCAGCTATTCTGGACGCTGAGACAGGAAAATGGCATGAACCCGGGAGGCGGAGCTTGCAGTGAGCTGAGATCGCGCCACTGCACTCCAGCCTGGGCAACAGAGTGAGACTCCATCTTTTTTTTTTTGTTTTTGTTTTTTTGTTTTTTTTTTTTTTGAGACGGAGTCTCGCTCTGTCGCCCAGGCTGGAGTGCAGTGGCGCGATCTCGGCTCACTGCAAGCTCCGCCTCCCGGGTTCACGCCATTCTCCTGCCTCAGCCTCTCCGAGTAGCTGGGACTACAGGCGCCCGCCACCACGCCCGGCTAATTTTTTGTATTTTTAGTAGAGACAGGGTTTCACCGTGGTCTCGATCTCCTGACCTCGTGATCCGCCCGCCTCGGCCTCCCAAAGTGCTGGGATTACAAGCGTGAGCCACCGCGCCCGGCCAGAGACTCCACCTTAAAAAAAAAAAAAAAAAGAATTGGGGCCAGGTGCAGTGGCTCACGCCTGTAAACCCAGCACTTTGGGAGGCCGAGGCAGGCAGATCACGAGGTCAGGAGATCGAGACCATCCTGGCTAACGTGGTGAAACCCTGTCTCTACTAAAAACACAAAAAATTAGCCGGGCGTGGTGGCGGGCGCCTGTAGTCCCAGCTACTCGGGAGGCTGAGGCAGGAGAATGGTGTGAACCCAGGAGGCGGAGCTTGCAGTGAGCCGAGATCGAGCCACTGCACTCCAGCCTGGGTGACAGAGCGAGAGACTCCGCCTCAAAAAAAAAAAAAAAAAAAAAAGAGTAATGGGGTTTTTTTTACGACATTTTGCCTCAGCAGTTCTGAACTCCTAGTTACGTTTCTGAGTTCAGAATTTTTTTTTTTTTTTTTTTTGAGACAGTCTCACTCTGTTGCCCAGGCTGGGGTGCAGTGGCACAATCTTGGCTGACTGCAACCCCCACCTCCCAGGTTCAAGTGATTCTCCTGCCTCAGCTTCCTGAGTAGCTGGGATTATAGGCGCACACCACCACACCCAACTAATTCTTATATTTTTAGTAGAGATGGGGTTTGGCCATGTTGGCCAGGTTGGTCTCAGACTCCTGACCTCAGGTGATCCACACGCCTCGGCCTCCCAAAGTGCTAGGATTACAGGCGTGAGTCACCGCGCCCAGCCTACGACTGCTTTTCTTTAAAATATTCTATTATTTTAAAATGTAGTTGTCAGTTACCAATAAGACAGAGAACTTACTGGGCCACTCCAACACTCCAAGCCACTGACCTATAACTCCCGCATATATTTACCCTGTGTTTGCATCTTAGTAGAGGTTGACTTAGGTGGATCTGACATAGAGCTGTACAAAAAATACTGAAGTCTCATTTTTTGGGAGGTGGGGGAGAACAGGGTCTTGCTCTGTTGCCTAGGCTGGAGTGCAGTGGCACAATCAGCTCACCGTAACTTCAAACCACGGGCTCAAGGGATCCTCCTGCCCTCGCCTCCCAAATAGCTGTGACTACAAATGTGTACCACCATGCCTTGCTAATTTTGTAATTTTTTGTAGAGATGGAGTCTCACTTTGTTGCC
This sequence comes from Nomascus leucogenys, assembly GCF_006542625.1. Taxonomy (NCBI): domain Eukaryota; kingdom Metazoa; phylum Chordata; class Mammalia; order Primates; family Hylobatidae; genus Nomascus; species Nomascus leucogenys. Next base: position 70,312,733 of record NC_044395.1, on the reverse strand, counting down.
CAGACTGGTCTCAAACTTCTGGGTTCAAGCAATTTTCCCACCTCAGCCTCTCAAAGTATCGCGATTACAGGTGTGAGCCACCACACCTGCCTTAAAGTCTCATTTCATTCACAAAATATGAATATGAATTGAGACCTGAAAATTTTGCTAAGAATCACACAGCATCAAAGCTGATGGGCTTAGTGAACTGAAAACTGTGTTTATTCTATTGCCACTTTGTGACATCACTTCAGCTGGTAAACAGAAATATTGGCTATTCAGCAATGTGTAGAAGCATAATATTTTTTTTTTTTTTTTGAGAGTTTCGTTCTTGTTGCCCAGGCTGGACTGCAACAGCGCAATCTCGGCTCACTGCAACCTCCACCTCCTCGGTTCAAGCAATTCTCCTGCCTCAGCCTCCTGAATAGCTAGGATTATAGGCACTAGCCACCACACCTGGCTAATTTTTTGTATTTTTAGTAGCGGCAGGGTTTCACCATGTTGGCCAAGTTGGTCTAGAACTCCTGACCTCAAGTCATCTATCCGCCTCAGCCTCCCAAAGTGCTGGGATTACAGGCATGAGCCACCACGCCCGGCCAGAACCGTATTTCTACAAGTGATTTCAGTGATTCCTGTTATTTTATCACTATTAGTATAAATGTAAAATCTTCTTGATAACCCCTAACAGTATCACTCAATGTCACTAAGTGGTCATGTTAATGCTCAAGGTTATAAATGTGACCCTGAGTAGTAACTTTAGGAGTTAAATATAATAAAACTCTGAAGAATGAAAAAAAAACTACTATAAAGGAACAGTCAACAAAATATTAGAGAAAATTGCTGAGAAAATAAAGAGCAGCATTAAAGCAGGAATGTACTACAATGATTATATAAGCTCCAAGCATATCCTCCACACGAACATCCCCCCTAAAACAAAAACAATTCTTGAATAACATAAGTTTTGAATTTTTGATTGTAGGAGATACCCAAGAATGCACCTGTGACTACTTTGTACTTACTACAAAACTTTTAGAAGCACTGGTGCTCTAGGCTGTTACTTAGGTAAGGGGCAGCCAATGACTGGACCCAGGGTGAACATTTGAACCATGGGAAGCCAGCCCACAGGCCACCTGCAGACTGGGAAGCAGTCTGGTAGAAAAAGTATAAACAGCTTTGTCCAAGATTAACTAGGCTGGACTCTCCCTTCAGAAGTTGAAAAGGAAAATATGGAGGGAATCAGCTGGAAGAAGAAATTTAAAAATATAAAAAGCAAAGCAGTGAGGATTATTTAGAAAGAGTCATGATGAAGTCCCAAAAAAAGTATCCACAAATTGCCATGCCATGGGTGGGGGCAGTCAGGAAGTCACCTGGTCTCCACAACTGCCTTGTCCAGAAAACTGCCTTGGAATCCAGCACACAAGCTTCAACTGGATTTCTGTGATACTTCCATTTCTTTAGCATCATTTTGCATCCACCAATGAACACTGGGACCTCAGGCAGTTTGAGAAAGCTGCTGCCCAATACATACATTGTTTTTCTGAATTGGTGAGATTTTCCTAGAGAGGTAGTGAGTTACCTATTCTTGCTTTCATCCACAGAAGGGCAGAAATGCTAAGATAGATTTTTATATTAAAAAGTAGCTTTACATACCTGCATTTTTTTCTCTTGCTCATTTTCTCCAATCATTCCAGTACCTGTTACACTTTCACTTCCATCAATGGACACCTATAGGAATAAAATAAAGCTTTAAAACGTTTTATATTTTAATAATGGTTTGGGCTGGTTAAGTACATGGTTCAGGGAGAAGCTTGAAAAAAAAAAAAAAAGAAAAAAGTACATGGGGCTTCATTATCATTTATTTTTGTGTATATTTGAAAATTTCCATAATAGGCTGGGCATGGTGGCTCACGCCAGTAATCCTAGCACTTTGGGAGGCTGAGGTGGGAGGATCATTTGAGCCCAGGAGTTCAAGACCAGCCTGGCCAAAAGAGCAAGACCCTGTCTCTATTTATTTTGTTTGTAAAGAAAAAGAAAAATGTCCCTAACAAAAGTGAAATAAAACCTTTTAAGTTATATGAGAGATACATGTTCAATGAAGGGGGGAAAAAGTCAGCTCTTTTGATATAAAACTTGAGACTCTACTTTTCCTATAGTTCCTACTTCTTAATTCATAAGCAGTTCCATTTTATATTTTATTATTTCTTTTATAGCCCTTCAATCTTGTACATCTTTCGGTGAATTACCTGCCACTCATTTCTCTTCTATAAGCCTTTACTCTATTCCCTTATATTTTTTCCAATCTTTCTACACTTAAGATAAATGCTCATCTCTTCGATATTGACTGATTTTGACTTTGAATTGCTAGATTTCTGAATTTGAGACAGGTATCTATGCTCAAACAATCCTCCCACTTTGGCCTCCCAAAGTGCTGGGATTATAGGCGTGAGCCATCACACCACGCCCGGCCAAAATTGGCCAGGTTTTTTTTGATGAGGTGTACTTTTTTGTTTTCTTTTCTTTTCATGAGAAATAAAGAAGCTATATCTGGGACATTCTTGACCTTGTGAAATGCTATACCTTTGCTGCATACTGTTCCAAAGCACTGATGGTGTCAGGGTCAATTGTAGCATCCCCAGTGTGCAGACCTGCCACCGTCCCATCAGCCTGAATTGCCAAGATGGTGTCAGACTGCGGGACTTGCACTGCGTGGTGGATATAAGCTGTGGTGCCATCTTCCAGCTGAACTGCCTGTAATGCACTCTGGTCATAACTATCTGAGAGAGTGAAAGAGAATGTCATTAAATTAAAGGTAAAATCTGACAAATATTTACATATTTAAAGGAAGAGAGAAATGAGCTTTTATTGAGTAGTTACTCTGGGTACTGGACCACGCACTTGATATGTGTTACTTCATTTAATCTTCACAATAATTCTGTAAGGCAGGTATATTTACTGCCTTCATTGTATAAATGGGAACTCAGGTTTGAAGAAGTAACATCAGTTTCCTTAGCAGTCAGAAAATTTAAAAAACGTTAAGAGGCCGGGTGCAGCGGCTCAAGCCTATAATCCCAGGACTCTGGGAGGCCGACGCGGGTGGATCACGAGGTCAGGAGATTGAAACCATCCTGGCTAACACGATGAAACACCCTCTCTACTAAAAATACAAAAAACTTAGCCGGGCACGGTGGCACACGCCTGTATTCCCAGCTACTGGGGAGGCTGAGGCAGGAGACTCACTTGAACCTGGGAGGCGGAGGTTGCAGTGAGCCAAGATCGTGCCACTGCACTCCAGCCTGGGCGACAGAGCAAGAGTCCCTCTCAAAAAACAAAACAAAAACAAAAACAAACAAAGAAAAAACACTAACAATTAACAGTCAAAACCAATACGTAGAGAAATCAGGATTTGAACTCATGTCAGTATGACTCCACAGTCCCTCCATGGTGGTTTCTTCCCTTCTAAATGTCCACACTAAGATATATCTATATCTATACTGGTATTGATATAAAATTGTGATTTTATATCGAGATATATATATAGATAGTGAAATAATAAATCTAGCCAGTTACAATGAACCTGTGACTAACACTTATTGATAAAGAAAAAAGTGCGGCCTTGTGTGGTGGCTCACGCCTGTAATCCCAGCACTTTGGGAGGCCAAGCCAGGCAGATCACAAGGTCAAGAGATTGAGACCATCCTAGCCAACATGGTGAAATCCCATCTCTACTAAAAATACAAAAAAAATAGCTGGGCATGGTGGCGCACGCCTGTAGTCCCAGCTACTTGGGAGGCTGGAGCAGGAGAATCACTTGAACACGGGAGGTAGAAGTTGCAGTGAGCCGAGATTGCGCCATTGCACTCCAGCCTGGTGACAGAGCAAGACTCCGTTGAAAAGAAAAGAAAGAAAAGGAAGGGAGGGAAGGGAGGAAGGGAGGAAGGGAGACAGGGAGGAAGGGAGACAGGGAGGAAGGGAGGGAGGGAGGGAGGGAGGGAGGGAGGAAGGAAGGAAGGAGTGCAGACTTTACTTTTTTCCAACTGTAATTAAAGAAATTTATTTATAAATTTAAGTATTTTAAATTTTTTAAAGATTCCTCCCTTTGTTTGGGAGGCCGAGGCGGGTGGATCACAAGGTCAGGAGATCGAGACCATCCTGGCTAACACAGTGAAACCCCGCCTCTACTAAAAAAAATACAAAAAATTAGCCAGTCATGGTGGTGGGTGCCTGTAGTCCCCAGCTACTCCAGAGGCTGAGGGAGGAGAATGGTGTGAACCCAGGAGGCGGAGCTTGCAGTGAGCCAAGATCGCGCCCCTGCACTCCAGACCGGGAGAGAGAGCAAGAGTCTGTCTCAAAAAAAAAAAAAAAAAAGATTCCTCCCTTTGGCTTTACAACAAAACAGTCTTTCTAAAATGTGTTATGTCATTCTATAATAAAATATTCTCTAGCTGGGTGCAGTGGCTCCCGCCTGTAATCCCAGCACTTTGGGAGGCTGAGATGGGCGGATCACCTGAGGTCAGGAGTTCGAGACCAGACTGAGCAACATGGTGAAACCCCGTCTCTACTAAAATACAAAAATTAGCCGGGCGTAGTGGCGGGCACCTGTAATCTCAGCTACTTGGGAGGCTGAGGCGGGAGAATCGCTTGAAACCAGGAGGCGGAGGGTGCAGTGAGCCAAGATTGTGCCCCTGCACTCCAGCCTGGCAACAGAGCCAGACTGTCTCAAAATAATAAATAAATTAATTAAATTAAATTTTCTCTAAAGTAGTAACAATAGGTAACATTTATTGAGCATTTAGTATGTGACAAGCACGATTCTAAGTGCTTTACATGTTTGTGCATTCTGTCCTCACAACAACCCTACATACGATATGGACACCTACTATAATCCTCATTTTACAGATGATGAAACTAAAGCACAGAAAAGTAATCTGCTTAATGTCACACAGCAAAAAAAAAGTAGTTTTGAATCTACATAGTCTGGTTGCAGAGCTGTACTCATCATTCCTACACATTCCACCTCAAACCCCTGAACTTCCCTTAAACAAATGTAATAAGCATTAACATTCTGCTGTATTTGTTTCAAATATTTTTGAAATTGTATACTTAGTTTCAATTAAACACAGTAGGCAAAGGACCTTGCTTTAAAAATTTTATACACACACACACACACACACACACATATATATTTTGAGACAGAGTCTCACTCTGTTGCCCAGGCTGGACTGCAGTGGCACCATCTCAACTACACTACAACCTCCACCTCCTGGGTTCAAGCAATTCTCCTGCCTCAGCCTCCCGAGTAGCCGGGATTAAAGGCATGCACCACCACACCTAGCTAATTTTTGTATTTTTAATAGAGACAGGGTTTCGCATGGCCAGGCTGGTCTTGAAACCCTGACCTCAGGTGATCGGCCTCCCAAAGTGCGAGGATTACAGGCATGAGCCACTGCGCCCAGCCAAAAAATTGTATTTAAGAGGAAGAAATAGGTTAGGCAAAGTGGTTCATGTCTGTGACCCCACTGCTTTAGGAGGTCAGAGCAGGAGGACGGCTTGAGGCCAGGAGTTCAAGACCAGCCTGAGCAACATAGCAAGACCCTATATTTAACAACAAAAAAAAATTAATCAGAAAATAAAAATTAAAAAATTAGCTGGCTGTGGTGACACACATGTGTAGTCCTAGCTGCTCAGGAGGCTGAGGCAGGAAAGTCCCTTGAGCCCAGGAATTCAGGGCTGTAGTAAGCTATGATTGTACCACTGCACTCTTGCCTAACTGAGTAAGATCTTATCTCTAAAATACAGAAATGAATAAAATATGAAGTTAACCATTTCAATGTTACATTGTGATTTTACTTCTTAGTCATTTTAAAAAGTAGCCAAGGCTAGGCCAGGAGCGGTGGCTCACGCTTGTAATCCCAGCACTTTGGGAGGCCGAGACGGGCGGATCACGAGGTCAGGAGATCGAGACCACGGTGAAACCCCGTCTCTAATAAAAATACAAAAAAATTAGCCGGGCGTGGTGGCGGGCGCCTGTAGTCCCAGCTACTCGGAGAGGCTGAGGCAGGAGAATGGCGTGAACCCGGGAGGCGGAGCTTGCAGTGAGCCGAGATTGCGCCACTGCACTCCAGCCTGGGCGACAGAATGAGACTCTGTCTCAAAAAAAAAAAAAAAAAAAAAAAAAAAAAAAAAGTAGCCAAGGCTGCTTTTAAAATATGAAATTAAGGCTGGGTGCAGTAGCTAATGCCTATAATCCCAGCACTCTGGGAGGCTGGCTTGAGGCCAGGAGTTCGAGATTAGCCTAGCAACAGAGTAAGACCCTGTCTCTACAAAAAATGAAAAAACTAGCCGGGAGAGGCAGCGTGTACCTGTAGTCCCAGCTATTCAGGAGGCTGAGGCAGGAGGATCCCTGAGCCCAGGAGTTTGAGGCTGCAGTGAGCTGTGCTTGTGCCACCACACTCCAGCCTGGCAACAGAGTGAGACCCTGTCTCTTAGAACAAAATCCAACCAAAAAAACAAAACGTGGCCTCTACTTTAAGTCTTCCAGGGACCAGTCACTTGGTTTGCTGTTCCAGCTTGTCACTGGACAGCTCAAATTGTAGGAAAACTTTTCCTGAAATCATGCTTAAATCTGCCACCTTGTACTTTAATGAATAAATACAATTCTTTCCCATGACAACACTTCAGAAGCTAAACACAGGTCTTCTTTCCCCCCACACTCCCACTTCTCCCTTATTTTATTCATACTTTCAAAGTTATTTTACCTTTGGAGGTATGGTGAATAAATGCTGTGGTACCATCTTCTAACTGTACTGCTTGACCATCCTCTAGACGCAAACTGTCCCCTGCTCAAGAACAATGCTTACATTTAGATCTCATGTTTTCTAGCACATTCCAATTAACTCACTTAGCAACAAGAATCAATAAACCATTAACACACTGTAACAATCTATACTTGCTTCATGAGTCTTTGAACATTTAAGTACGTTCAGCAAAGCTTCCCTGAGTCAGTGTTTAAAGGTAAAAAGATATTAGAATATTGGTTTTAGGAATATACACCAGTATTAAAGAGAGTTGAAAGAAGGGGAAAAATGAAGAAAATGAGAGACATGTAAGATTCAGCTCAAAAAACAGAAACATTCACTTAGGACTGTTACTCATTTATCTCCACAGTGCAGTCCAGTAACTTCTTTTCCACTATCTTTAAGAGAAAGTCGGCCGGGCATGGTGGCTCATGCTTGTAATCCCAGCACTTTGGGAGGCCGAGGTGGGCAGATCACCAGGTCAGGAGATCGAGACCACAGTGAAACCCCATCTCTACTAAAAATACAAAAAATTAGCTGGACGTGGTGGCGGGCGCCTGTAGTCCCAGCTACTCAGAGAGGCTGAGGCAGGAGAATGGCGTGAATCCAGGAGGCGGAGCTTGCAGTGAGCCGAGATCGCGCCACTGCACTCCAGCCTGGGTGACAGAGCCAGACTCCGTCTCAAAAAAAAAAAAAAAAAAAAAAAGAGAAAGTCTTGGTTAAGATCCACTCTGTGGCATCTATAATCTCCCTTTACAGAAGGAGGACTTGAGATCAAGACCAAGTTTAGGTAGTAAGAGGGAGCTGCAGGCAGCAAATACTAAAAGCTGAGAATTAAAATGGTTTCCTGTGCTGTTATCTTAAATACTTACTACTTTTAGGTATGGGTACATGTTGAACATAGGCAGCAGAACCATCTTCCAACTGAATGACCTGGCCATCTATGAGTTTTCCATCTAGAACAAAAGATTCAAGACAATGAGTTGGCACAAACAAAAATTTTAAACTTTATACAATTTCAAAATGATATCAACTATAAAAACATACACAACTTAAGCTCGTGTTCATCTTGATTCTTCCCTCAATGTTCTGAGGCAATTCAATAACACATCCAGTGATCCTACAGAAAGCAGAAAATCCTCCCTCAGCCATCCTTCCTCCCCTGCAATTTTCAGTTAGATGAGGTCAAGAGGAAGAGTGGCTCATCACAGCAGGCTACATGAGTTGGACTGCTTTATACCTTTCCGAGTCACTTAGAATCAGTGACCATGACCAGTGGGGAGTTGAAGCTGGGAAGACAGATACGTCAATGTATGTGAGGTCATCTGTCATTCTCATCCCTGAGGGCTATAAGACCCCTGTTTATGTATGCATGTGCTCAGTAGGTTTCCATAGAAACAAAGAGTTTTTGAGGACTTGGCTGTTTCCTGGAGCAAAGCAAACACTAATTCAGAGACAATGCTAGATAAGCAAAACCAAATGTCTTTTTTTTTTTTTTTTTTTTTTGAGAAAGAGTTTCGTTCTTGTTGCCCAGGCCGGAGTGCAATGGCATGATCTCGGGTCACTGCAACCTCTGCCTCCCGGGTTCAAGTGACTCTCCTGCCTCAGCCTCCTGAATAGCTGGGATTACAGGCATGCGCTACCATGCCCAGCTAATTTTGCATTTTTAGTAGAGACAAGGGTTTCTCCATGTTGGTCAGGCTGGTCTCGAACTCCCGACCTCAGGTGATCTGCCCGCCTTGGCCTCCCAAAGTGTTGGGACTACATGCGTGAACCACCGTGCTCGGCCCCAAATGTCTTTACTCTTACACATACTTGGTAAAAATATGAAATAATGACCCCAAGTAAAGAAGCAAGAAAGGTCTTACTAGAAAATAGGCCAGACATACTCCCTGCTCTCCTCTCTCCCACTAATTTTTATATCCCAGGGTATCTTCCAAATATCTCAAAGGACTACTCTAAATTATAAAAAAAAAAAAAAAAAAAAAAAAAGAATTAAACTGAAATGACTTAAAATCATCATATGCAATACAGCATCTTTAGGAGAGATAGGAAAGGTGGTATAGCTTCTAGGTGCTCCAACTCACAGGTTATAAATCACTGGTATTAACCAATCAGCCATATGTGAGGCACATACCTTTGGAATTGTGTTGTATGTAAGCAGTAGAACCATCTGCAAGTGTTACTGCTTGCAAGCTTACGCCTTCCATATTTTCTAAGTTGTCACCATCTATTACAAAAAAATCAATATTTTCTTTTAGACAGCTAGCATATGGACATGCTGATTAATTTTTTTTTTTTTTAAATAAAGATCAGAAAAAAGGTAGACTGCTTAACTCAGACTCAAAATGAGATTTAGCAGCCGGGTGTGGTGGCTCATGCCTGTAATCATGGCACTTTGGGAGGCCAAGGCAAGTGGATCATGAGGTCAGAAGTTCGAGACCAGCCTGGCCAATGTGGTGAAACCCCATCTCTACTAAAAATACGAAAATTAGCTAGGCGCGGTGGCATGCGCCTGTAGTCCCAGCTACGCGGGAGGCTGAGGCAGAAGAATCGCTTGAACCCAGGAGGCAGAGGTTGCAGTGAGCCGAGATTGTGCCACTGCACTCCAGCCTGGGTGACAGAGCCAGACTACATCTCAAAAAAAAAAAAAAAAAAACAAAGGTGAGATTCAGCACTTACCAAAAAAATAGGCTGGGAACAATGGCTCATGCCTGTAATCCCAGCACTTTTGGAGGCTGAGGTGGGCGGATGGCTTGAGCCCAGGAGTTCGAGACCAGCCTGGGCAACATGGTGAAACCCTGTCTCTACTAAAAATAAAATAATTAGCTGGGCACACTGGTGGGTGCCTGTAGTCTCAGCTACTTGAGAGGCTGGGGTGACTGGATGTCTTAAGCCAGGAGGCTGAGGCTGCAGTGAGCCGTGATCATACCACTGCACTCCCTCTTGGGCGATAAAGCAAGACCTTGTCTCAAAAAAAAAAAAAAAAAAAAAAAAGACAAAGAAAAAAAAATTTCCTGCCCTACTGTATCCACACCAAGATAAAAAATACACATAGAGGCTGGGCACAATGGCTCATGCCTGTAATCCCAGCACTTTGGGAGGCCAAAGCAGGTTGATTACCTGAGGTCAGGAGTTTGAGACCAGCCTGGCCAACGTGGTGAAACCCCGTCTCTACTAAAAATACAAAATTAGCTGGGCGTGGTGGCACATGCCTGTAATCCCAGCTACTCGGGAGGCTGAGGCAGGAGAATTGCTTGAATTTGGGAGGCAGAGGTTGCAGTGAGCCAAGATCAGGCCATTGCACTCCAGCCTGGGCAACAAGAGTAAAACTCCGTCCCATTTCAAAAAAAAAAAAAAAAAACACCTCATAAAAAGACCTAGGTTTATATTATGTGTTTTCTGCTAAATCAGGAAGTTGTAAATTTTCTTTTTCCTTTAAGATAAATGATATTTTCAAACGCATCCCTTCAAACACAACTGCTCACCTGCCACGGTGACTGCCTCTGTCAAGCACAGGGTAACATGTTGCGCCTCCATCCCTCCTCCAGGAAACTCTGTCATTCCCTGAGAATCTCGATTTATTTGGGCTAACAACATCTTCTACCTTGAAGAAAAATAAAGACACTTGGGAACAAAGAATGATACATATGAAATAAAAGTTACAAAGAATATTTATGAACCACAAAAAACTGCTGAGGATGTAACGGTGTTGGAAACAAGATGAAATGTCACTCAATATGTAGGGTAAGAGTACTAGCCCAAAGTCCAAGGCATGCTTCTTATAATTCAACAATTCAAACTGATGGGCACAATTTATCAGTGCGTTTAGCAACTTAGAAGTACACTGACGAATTGTGCCCATCGGTTTCGTATGATCTCTAAAATTCCCATAATTAGAGTCCTTTGGGTTTAGCATTGCTGAGGATTCCCACTTACAATGTGTCAGCACATTTTGTTGACTTAATCTTCAGAAATCTACCCCAAATCTGGCTACCTGTCACAACCTTCACCATTACTTCCCTGTCCAAGCCACAACCAGTCTCTCATCTGCATTACTGTAACAGCATCCTATGTCCCTGCTTCTCCATTAGCCTCCTACACTCTTCTTTTGAAACAGCAGTCAGTGTCCTTTGAAGGGAAGAGTTAGCTCATGCCCTGCTTCTGCTCAAAACCTTCTGAGGACTTCTCAGAGTAAAATCCCCAAATCCTTACACTGACCAATGAGGCCAATGATCTTGCCCCTCATTTCCTACTACTCACCATCTCATTCACTCCACTTCAGCCACACTGGCATCCCTGCTTTTCAAACTCAAGCATACTGGATGTTCTGCTGCCTTAGGGCGTGTTCATTTGAGTTTCCTTCTGCCTGAAACATTGCCCCCAGTATCTTCATTATTCATTCCCTAACCTCTTCAAGTCTTTGCTCAAATGGAATGACAGCTTCCCTGTCCATCCCATTTCAAACTGCACCTCCCAACTGCTCAATAATGGTAAACCCCATCCTTCTTTTCCCCTCCATATTTCTGCACAGTACTTATTACTTCACAAATTACATGTATTTACTTATTTAGTTTATCTATTTCCCCTTCCATGAGAACGGACAGAAATTTCTGTTTGTTTGCTCAATGCTGACTCTAGTGCCTAAAAAGTGCTTGGCCCATAGTAGAAGTACAATAGGTACAGAATAAATGGATGAATGGGCAACTCTTCTACCAATCACCAACACAACCTCCTTCTTCCCTTCTACCTCCAGGTCTCCTTACCTCTGTGGACCGTGGCTTATCTCAAACAGTAGCTGGGATAATTTAGCTGCCTTGGGCCAGGGAACTGAACCAGAAGATGTCTTGAGGACCTTTCCAGGTCCAAAGATCTGACTTAGCATCAATATTTAAAAGAGCAATATACAGACAGTAGTAATAATTTGTAATTCTTTTAACGTTTAGGATTGCTTGAAGAATTTTGTCTTGGAAATACTATAAACTGTACCCTCATTAGACCAAAAGTGGGAACTACTGTTCAGATACACAAAAAGGTATCAGTGCTATGATAAAAGTCAGTCAAGGCTGGGTGCAGTGGCTCACACCTGGATTCACAGCACTTTGAAAGGCCAAAGCAGGTGGATCACCTGAGGTCAGGAGTTCGAGACCAGCCTGGCCAACATGGTGAAACCCTGTCTCTACTAAAAATACAAAAAAATTAGCTGGATGTGGTGGCACGCACATTAAAGAAAAAAAAAAGTCAAGGGGTGATCTTTTAGGTACAAAAGGATCCATAATCTATAACTGTTCATAGAACAAGCTGAAACGTCATTTCTTTGACACCTCCAAAAGCTGACAGAGAAGACTCAAAGTAACACCAGTACCCTACTGTTAAGACCCGTGGGCTGCATGCGGTGGCTCACGCCTGTAATCCCAGCACTTTGGGAGGCCGGGGTGGGTGGATCACCTGAGCTCAGGAGTTCGATACCAGCCTGACCAACAAGGTGAAACCCCGTCACTACTAAAAATACAAAAATTAGCTGGGCGTGGTGGTGCACGCCTGTAATCCCAGCTACTTGGGAGGCTGATCAGGAAAATCGCCTGAACCCGGGAGGCGGAGGTTGCAGTGAGCCGAGATCACAACACTGCACTCCAAGCTGGGCAACAAGAGCGAAACTCTGTCTTGGGGGGTGGTTAAAAAAAAAAAAAAAAAAAAAAAACCCTGCTGAGTATAAAATTAGCATAGGCTAATTTTCAGTTACAAAAAGACAAATACTGCATTACTCTACTTTTTTTTTTTTTGAGATGGTGTCTCACTGTAGCCCAGGCTAGAGTGCAATGGCGTGATCTCAGCTCACTGCAACCTCCACCTCCCAGGTTCAAGCAATTCTCATGCCTCAGCCTCCTGAGTAGCTGGGATTACAGGCACATGCCACCACACCCGGCTCATTTTTGTATTTTTAGTAGAGGCAGGGTTTCACCATGTTGGCCAGGCTGGTCTTGAACTTCTGACCTCAAGTGATCTGTATGCCTCACCCTCCCAAAGTACTGGGATTACAGGTGTGAGCCACCGTGCCCAGAAAATATATGATATATGAGAGTCAAGTCTCACTCTGTCACCCAGGCTGGACTGCAGTGGCAGGACCCTGCAACCTCAAATTCTTGGGCTCATGTGATCCTCCTGCCTCAGCCTCCTGAGTAGCTGGGATTATAGGCACAAGCCACACCCAGCCTTGAGTTATATTTAAATATAGCCAGAGTCTAAGCATGTTCCATTAATTAAATATAATTAAGTGAAGTAAAAAGTAATTAGAATGTGCTAGCAAATGAGACAGAGTTCTCGCAGACTCCATATGATGCTAAGGGTTAAAGTATGGGCAAAGAGTTTATACTGCCAATTCTAATTGAGGCACAATATCCTGTTGGATGGGTGAAATGCTGAAACTTGAAAGGCTTTGTGCAGTTCCAGGACTATTCAAAAACTGAATATATGAAACTGACTGGCAGGTAGGTAGAGCCTGATACCTTTGAAGTGACAACAGAGATAGGACCTACTAGGCTTAAAGCTAAAAATACCTGTCAGAAACGAGCTGAGAGCAGAGACAAGAATTTAGAAATGAACATCTGGGTCTAGTCATTAGGTATCCCCATTTTGGTGATGGTTTGATCTCAACTGAACTATTGATGTGAAAAAGAACAAAAAACACCTCTCTTAAACTTCAATAAAGTAGCACTAATGGACATGGTTTAATAAGGGCACTCCATGCACAGAGCAGTTTGGTAAGCATGCCCTGGTTTGCTTTCAGCAAAACTAGGGAATATGAGGAACAGACGTAGCAGAGAAAAGAAAGAGATTCTGACATATTCCAAACACCATTTCTGATGCTGCTCTGTTAAAAAGCATGTTATTTCAAAATTACAGTGCTAGACTGTACTTTATTACTCCCAAGATGAACACTGTATATGCTACTATTTTATCACCCAAATTGCTCATCGTGTCATAGGTAAGGAAAGCAAAGCATCATTAGACAATTGTGAAAATTATAGAAGGAATTCCTGACAGACAACTTTTTTTTTTTTTTTTGGAGATGGAGTCTCACTCTTGTCGCCCAGGCCAGAGTGCAGTGCTGCCATCTCAGCTCACTGTAACTTCCACCTCCCGAGTTTAAGCAATTCTCCTGCTTCAGCCTCCCAAGTAACTGGGATTACAGGCGTACACCACCATGCCCAGGTAATTTTTTGTATTTTTAGTAGAGAAGGGTTTTCACCATGCTGGCCAGGCTGGTCTCGAACTCCTGACCTCATGATCCACCCGCCTCAGCTTCCCAAAGTGCTGGGATTAAAGGCATGAGCCATTGCACCAGCCAGCCATGATTTTCACCCTTTAAAATTTTTCTTGTCAGGTGTGGTGGCTCACACCTATAATCCCAGCACTTTGGAAGGCTGAGGCGCGTGGATCACCTGAAGTCAGGAGTTTGAGAACAGCCTGGCCAACATGGCGAAACCCTGTCTCTACTAAAAATACAAGAAAATCAGCCGGGTATGATGGCGGGTGCCTATAATCCCAGCTACTCCCAGCTGAGGCAGCATAATCACTTGAACCCAGGGGGTGGAGGCAGCAGTGAGCCAAGATCGTGCCACTGCACTCCGGCCTGAGCTACAGAGTAAAACTCTATTTAAAAAAAAAAACAAAAAAAAACTTTTCTTTTTCATCCCCTCACTTGAGTATTACACTATTGTTGGCCGGGGCGCAGTGGCTCACACCTGTAATCCCAGCACTTTGGGAGGCCAAGGTGGGTGGATCACAAGGTCAGGAGATGGAGACCATCCTGGCTAACATGGTGAAACCCCGTCTCTACTAAAAAATACAAAAAATTAACCAGGCGGTGGCACGCGCCTGTAGTCCCAGCTACTCAGGAGGCTGAGGCAGGTGAATGGCGTGAACCCGAGAGGCAGAGCTTGCAGTGAGCTGAGATCGCACCACTGCACTCCAGCCTGGGCAACACAGCGAGACTCCGTGTCAAAAAAAAAAAAAAAAAGAGTATTACTCTATTGTAATATTTAAAAGTATTACAATAATATCTTTACTGCTCTCTGCACCATGTTCTCATCATTTCAGTCTAGTAACACTGTCAGCTATTTTATTGTGTTTTGTAGACCATTAAAATTTTCCTTGCAGGCTGGGCATGATGGCTCACACCTGTAACTGCAGCACTTGGGAAGGCCAAGGAGGGAAGACGGCTGGAGGCCAGGAGTTCAAGACCAGCCTCGGCAACACAGTGAAACCCTGTCTCTACGGAAAATTTAAAAAAAGAAAAAAATGCCTGGCATGGTGGCTCACGTCTGTAATCCCAGCACTTTGGGAGGCTGAGGTGGGTGGATCACCTAAGGTCAGGAGTTCAAGACCAGCCTGGCCAGCATGGTGAAACACTGTCTCTACTAAAAATACAAAAATTAGCCAGATGTGGTGGCAGGTGCCTGTAATCCCAGATGCTAAGGATGCTGAGGAAGGAGAACCACTTGAATCTGGGAGCTGGAGGTTGCAGTGAGCCGAGATCTAGCCACTGCACTCCAGCCTGGGCGAACTCCCTCTCAAAAAACAAAAAAAATTAGCCAGACATGGTGGCTTGGACCTGTAATACCAAGCTACTTGGCAGGCTGAGGAGAAGGGAGGATCACTTGGGCCTGGGAGGTAGAAGCTGCAATGAGCTGTGATTGTGCCACTGTAGTCCTGCCTGGGAATCAGAGAAATCCTCCCAAAAGCAAAAAAAAAAAAAAAATCTTTTCCTTGCACACAATATTGTAATATAAATTTAAAACTTATAAGAATAAGTCCCTTGGGAGGCCAAGACAGGCAGATTATGAGGTCAGGTGAAACCCCATCTTTACTAAAAATACAAAAAAAAAAAAAAAATTAGCCAGGCATGGTGGCAGGCACCTGTAGTCCCAGCTACTTGGGAGGCTGAGGCAGGAGAATGGTGTGAACCTGGGAGGCAGAGCTTGCAGAGAGCTGAGATCACACCACTGCACTCCAGCCTGGGTGACAGAGTGAGAGTCCATTTCAGAATAAATAAATAAATAAATATAAGTACCAGCCAGGCATGGTGGCTTACACCTGTAATCCCAGCACTCTGGGAGCCGAGGCAGGCGGATCACAAGGTCAGGAGTTCCAGACCAGCTTGGCCAACATGGTGAAACCCCGTCTCTACCAAAAATAAAAAAATTAGCTGGGCATGGTGGTGCATGTCTGTAATCCCAGCTACTTGGGAGGCTGAGGCAGGGGAATCACTTGAACCCGGGAGGCGGAGGTTGCAGTGAGCTGAGATCACACCACTGCACTTCAGCATGGGTGACAGAGTAAGACCCTGTCTCAAAACAAATAAAATAAATAAATAAAATAATAAGTCCCAATAGCTTAACAAATCAAACATTTTCAGTTTTCCTGATTTTATTCTCTAGCCCTTGCTATCCACACACATACATTAATTTTTACAGCATTGTAATTATCATATACATAACATTTTGTATTCAGCTTTTCTCATTCCTATAAGTTTTCCTAAGTTGTCAAAAATTCTTCACAATGATCACTTTTAATTCACATTTAACAAATTAATTACCCTTATAGGCCATTTAGCATTATTATTATTATTTTTTGAGACGGAGTCTCCCTCTGTCGCCCAGGCTGAAATACAGTGACGCGATCTCATCTCACTGCAACCTCTGCCTCCTGGGTTCAAGCAATTCCCCTGCCTCAGCCTCCTGAGTAGCTGGGACTACAGGTGCCCACCACCATGCCCAGGTAATTTTTTGTATTTTTTTAGTAGAGACGGGATTTCACCATGTTGGTCAGGCTCGTCTCGAACTCCTGACCTCGTGATCCACCCAGCTCGGCCTCCCAAAGTGCTGGGATTACAGGCGTGAGCATTATTCTTATTCTGTAATTAACACACACCATTTATTGATTGATCGATTGATTGAGACAGGGTCTTGTTCTGCCCCCCAGGCTGGAGTGCAGTGGTGCAATCTCAGCTCACTGCAACCTCCGCCTCCCGGCTTCAAGCAATTCTCCTGCCTCAGCCTCCCGAGTAGCTGGGATTAAAGGCATGGGCCACCACACCTGGCTAATTTTTGTATTTTTAGTAGAGACAGGGTTTCACCATGTTGGCCAGGCTGGTCTCAAATTCCTGACCTCAGGAGATCCACCTGCCTCAGCCTCCCAAAGTACTGGGATTATAGGCGTGAGCCACCGCGCCTGGCCTACAAACATTTTTTTTAAAATTAGCTGGGCATGGTGGCGTGCACCTGTAGTCCTAGCTACTCTGGGGTCTGAGGTGGGAGGATCGCTTGTGCCAGGGAGGTTGAGGCTGCAGTGAGCTGAGATCATGCCACTGCACTCCAGTCTGGGTGAGAGTGAGACCGTGTCTCTTAAAAAAAAATGGATTTTTTAAAAATATCTATACACAAATACACACACACACACACACACAAACACACACACACACAGGACATACCTAAATGAAACACGTAGGCATTTAAAAGAATGAGATCTATCTGAAACAGTGAGAAACATGTCCAAGACATATGGTAAGTGGGAAAAAGCAAGTTGCAGAAAAGTAGATACCATATGATTGCATTCATGTATTTAAAAATGTATATAGTTATCTGTATATGCTTGTATGAAAATTTAAAAATTCAGTGATTACCTTCCAGAAATGGAACTATGCTATGAGGGTGGAGTGGTTTTTTAAAAATAAAACCATGTAGTAGAGGCACAGTTCAATACAGCCATGCCATATTTCTGTGAAGAAGACAATGAGTCCTTACTTCACAGCAACATTCCAACACACAGGAAAGGACTATGGGCATTTTGCAAACCATGTATCTGATAAGGGACTTCTATCTAGAACATATAAAGTACTCTTTTTTTTTTTTTTTTTTTTTTTGAGACGGAGTCTCACTCTGTCACCCAGGCTGGAGTGCAGTGGCACAATCTCGGCTCACTGCAAGCTCCGCCTCCCGGGTTCACGCCATTCTCCTGCCTCAGCCTCTCCGAGTAGCTGGGACTACAGGCGCCCGCCACCACGCCCGGCTAATTTTTTTGTATTTTTAGTAGAGACGGGGTTTCACCGTGGTCTCGATCTCCTGACCTCGTGATCTGCCCGCCTCGGCCTCCCAAAGTGCTGGGATTACAAGCGTGAGCCACCGCGCCTGGCTAAAGTACTCTCACAACCAAATCATAATAAGACGAATAATCCAACTTTAAAATAAGAATTGGTAAAGAATCCAAACAGACATTTCTCCAATGATTATAAATGATCGCTAGGCACAGAAAAAATGCTCAACATTATTAACCATCAGAGACATGCAAATCAAACCTACAACAGACACCATTTCATCCACACTAGAAAAATTATAATCAAAAAGACTGATGATAACAAGTGTTGGTAACGATATGGAAAAACTGGAACCTTTACACGTTGCTGGTAGGAATGTAAAGGTGGTGCAGCCACATTGGAAAAGTTTTAGAGTACCTCAAAAGGCTGAACATAGTTACTATATGACTCAGCAATTCTATTCCTAGGTATTCTACTCCCAAGAGAAATGAAAACCTATGTCCACACAAAAACTTTTGTACAAATGTTCATAGCATTATGCATAACAGCCGAAGGGTGGAAACAACCCAAATGTCCATCAACAGATGAATGGATAAGTAAAATGTACTATGTTCATATAATGAAATATCATTTGGTAATAAAGTATTGATACATGTTATAACATAAATGACCCTGGACAAGGCTACATACTATATGATTCCATTTATGTGAAATATCTAGAATAGCAAATATGCAAACTAGTAGTGGGGTGGAGGGGAGAACTGAGAGGAAATGGGGAGTAATTGCTAATGGGTAATAGTTTCTTTTGGGGGTGATGAATATGTTGTTAAATTGATTGTAGTGATAGCTGCGCAACTCTGAATATATTAAAATTCAACTTTTTTTTGAGATGGAGTTTCACTCTTGTTGCCCAGGCTGGAGTGCAATGGTGCAATCTCGGCTCACTGCAACCGCCGCCTCCTGGGTTCAAGCGATTCTCCTGCCTCAGCTTCGCGAGTAGCTGGGATTACAGGCGTCTGCTACCTCGCCCGGCCAGTTTTTGTATTTTTCGTAGAGACGGGGGTTTCACCACGTTGGCCAGGCTGGTCTCAAACTCCTGACCTCAGGTGATCCGCCGGCCTCGGCCTCCCAAAGTGCCGGGATTACAGGCGTGAGCCACAACACCCAGGCTAAAATTCAACTAATTATCACTTTTTTTTTTCTTTTTGAGACAGGTCTGTCACCCAGACGGGAGTACAGTGCCACAATCATGGCTCATTGTAGCCTGAACTCTTGGGCTCAAGTGATCCTCTCACCTCTGCCTCCAAGTACCTGGGACTACAGGCACACGCTGATTTCACTTAAAAAAATTTTTTTTTTGCAGAAACGTGGGAGGGCCGTCTCCCTATGCTGCCCAGGCCTAATTACACATTTTAAATGGGTGAACTGTAAGGTATGTGAATTACATCAATAAAGCTATTTTAAAAAATAAAGGCGGGGATCTGTAAAGGAAAAGGCGCTCAAATATCTGTAGACAGTTGACTGCTCATAGAATTTCCAAATAGTGGACACTGACAACTAAAAAAAAAAAAAACTCCAAACAGTCAAAATACGCCAGGATAAAATTAGCTATGCACCTTACGGGTGCTTTTGAGTGATCTCCTTATCACGTTATTTTCTTACTAAACGTAAACTCGATCTACATACTCAGCAAGAAAAAACATTAAATACTGCACCGTTTTTTGTCAACTACAGGAAAACACAAGTATCTTCTGGTAAGATTCAGGACAAAGCCGACCACAATCTCGAACCTACAATTTCTCCCCACATCCTCACTTGATTATACCAGCTGATTTAGACACTTCCAAGGCAAAGGCTGACGTTGATTTTAAACAAATAATGGGCTGGCAATGGTATTCTTCTTTCCTCTTAACTTCGTTATTATGTGGAAAAAACAAATGTCAAAAGCAAAAGGGGAAGGAATGAAGGAATAAAAACTGGTTCGCGTTCAACAATATGTTTCAAAGCGACTTACAAAGATTTGTTCACTCTTTTGGCCAAAACTGGAGAAATGGGAGGATAAAATGGTAAATTTCTAATATCCGATATTAGACCTCAGTAACTTTTTTTTTTTTTTTTAATAAAAGAGTGAGGGGGAAACAATCTGCCCACGATACGCATGGGAGGGAAGCGCTAGGTGAGACCGGCAGGCGGGGTCCTGCGAGGGCCTGGGCCAGCCCTGTCCCCGGCGCCCCCGCTGCGGCCTGGTGTGGCCCGTGGGCCCGGCGTCCCAGGCGGCGGAACTCTGCCTCGGCGGCGCCCGGGAACTCGCTCCGCGCGGAGGTCAGGCCGAGAAACGCGGCCAAGGTTCCCGAGGGCTCCACCCTCCCCTCTTTCACTCCCTCCCCTTGGCGGTCCCCTGAGGGAAACAGGCGGGGCGCATCGCTCAGAGACAAGTTGGGGGGGTTGAGTCCTCAACGAGAAAAGCTCCGCCGCCTAGAGTGGCGGCCGCGGGTTATTAATAAACTCCGCTTCTGCCCAGACGCCGCTACCGCGGCCGGCCCATAGAATCGGCAAGGCCTGCGGCGGAGGCTGAGCAGCGGGAGCCGGAGCCCGGGCCCAAGCGGGCCCGCGCCGCCGCGCTGAGGGCGGCGGCCGGGCGGAGAATAATGCACACTGGGTAAAAACACATTTATATACGAACCTCCGAGAAAATTTTCCAACAATTCCTTCGTCCGACCACCATGCACCAGGACAGGAAACAGCCGTCCGGCCCCCAGGCCCCGCAACCCGCATAATGTGTCTGAGGCCCGCCCCCAGCTTCCATTGGGCTGTCATTACATCACTCACAGGACGCTTCCGGTTTTCCATTGGCCCACGTTTGGTCGATGCGAAAGAAAACCGCCCTAGCCGCGCCCCCTCAACTGACGTCAGCCAAGCCTGACTTTACAGCCCGCCCCTGAGTGGCTCGAGCAAAGGGCAGAATCAAAGCTCCTGTGTCTGACTGGTTGACAGAACCGCTTATCCCAGACGGACCCCGCCTCACTGACTAGCGAGTAATACCGATTCTGGGGCCCCAGCGGGAGGCGCCATTTTGTAGCGAGGGAGGGAGGCTGGTCCTTGTGATTACCCGGGAGGGAGAAGGGGTGACAAGCGCCATTTTCCCCACAGGGGCGAGGAGGCGGCCTTGGTTCTCCCGGTGGGCTAGCCGGACTGCGTTCTGCAGACCAGAAGGGCTTTGCCTGGCGATTGCTGAATGCTGAATAGCAGCCTGCTGGGAGGGAAGTCTAAGGCAGGAATAGGACAGAAAGAGAGATCTGACCTCTCCCTGGAGGCTCTCAGTGTCGGCCGAGGCCCTTGGTCTTGCTCTAGGGCTCTGCATTTCCGAAAGCTGCTGTATGCCGGGGATTGGCTTCCAAGCCTGCCTGAGCTTCTCCAGTCGTCGGGGCATCGCCATGCGGTGGGAGGGTGAGCCTTCCTCTCCTGCTGAAATTCCGGCGGCTTGGCAACCGGCCGGGGGGTCTTGGATTCCGCGGGGAGACACCACGGATGCTTTGTGCTTTCACGTAATTTGGATTCAAAATTTGAAGGCGTCACAAATGGTGTCGCTACGGTCTTTTGTATGTTCCTGTGTCGCGAACTAATAAAGGAAAGTCAAAAGGGTGGGAAAAGCATTCATCTGGTTCCCTAAAGTTACTAAGAATGGATACAAACTAGTTGTGGCCGTTGTGGTAATGCTTCTTGTAGCTCTTAACCCAGCCTTTTCTAAACCTTTGGATATACTTACTAGTCAGTTCCGAAGGTACTCAGTACAAATTTGCGTTGGCGCACCAGGCCGACTAAAGATGAGGTGGGTGTATTAGACTCAAAATTTCTTAAGTCGGCCAGGCCGGGGGGTAGAATTGAGCTACTAAGAGAATGAGAGGCTACCCTGTTGTAACAGATTTGGATCCCACTTAGGAAAACAGAGAAAAAGCTGGATGATGTTCAACTTAATGTCTTGCGTTTCAGACGATTATCGAATGGACGGGGATAAGTAAAAAAGATGTTACAGATAGCCCTCTAAGTGTGGATAGTAAATATTTTGATTTACAATTAAGTCTACTTTGAGGTGCAGACCCTAACCAACGGATAGTTGAGTAATAGAGGTCTAGACGCCAATCGAAAGAAAATAGGACTTTAAGCTTTGTTTGAACACATATTCTGTTAATAAAGAAGTTTAAATCAGTTCGGATTACTTTTCTTTCTTTTTTTTTTTTTTTTTTTGAGACGGAGTCTAAACTGGAATGCAGTGGCACGATCTCGGCTCACTGCAACCTCTGCCTCCCAGGTTCAAGCGATTCTCCTGCCTCAACTCCTGAGTAGCTGGGACTACAGGCGCCCACCATCACGCCCGGCTAATTTTTCTATTTTTAGTAGAGACAGGGTTTCACCATTTTGGCCAGGCTGGTCTTGAACTCCTGACCGTGTAATCCGCCCACCTCAGCCTCCCAAAGTGCTAGGATTACAGGCGTGAGCCACCGCGCCCGGCCCGGATTACTTTTTAAGCCCTTAAAAGTGTCACATATGAAAAATGGATTAGGTGGCCGGACGAGGAGGCTCACGCCTGTAATCCCAGCACTTTGGGAGGCCAAGGCGGGCAGATCATGAAGTCAGGAGATCGATGAGGTCAGGAGATCGAGACCGTCCTGGATAACACGGTGAAACCCCGTCTCTACTAAAAATACAAAAAATTAGCTGGGCGTGGTAGTGGGCGCCTGTAGGCCCAGCTACTCGGGAGGCTGAGGCAGGAGAATGGCGTGAACCCCGGGCGGCGGAGCTTGCAGTGAGCTGAGATTGCGCCACTGCACTCCAGCCTGGGCAACAGGGCAAGACTCCGTCTCAAAAAAAAAGAGGATTAGGTTACTTTTAACTGGAGGATTTTGCTCAGTTAAATCAGTCTCCTACCCAAAGGATACATTCTCTGTTACAGAGAAGTAGCTCAGCTGAAAAACAAACGGTTTTAATTTATAATTTCTGTTCCTTCCACATGTATTTGTGTTCTGTAATCGGAAGGGTTTTCTAACCCATCAGAATATGCAGTTCCACTAAGTCCCATGCCTGTACGCTACTCATTAAAGCACTGTAATACAGAATCTCAAGAATTTTTAAATCACCCTCTTATTGTAGATAACAATTACAGGACATCTTTGTATCCCCAGAAGCTACTGAGTCGTTCTAAAAATTGAATGGCTGTGATGGTGGCGGTGGATAGGATGCTATAATTGTAACTGGATTCAGAGAGAAACCTAATTCTGATTTGTCACAGGTAATGGAACCTTGCGTTAACAGTATTTACCAGTGACTACAGAACAGAGTTCAAATGTACATAGTATTCAGAGCCATTCATAAGCTTAAAATGTTATCCCATTCATCTCCCTTCCTTTATATCGTGTTACATCCGGTCAAATTAATGGCTTGAAAATGTTCCCCTGTCAATCAGTACTAGTCCAGGCTCTTAAATGCAGAAATTAAATAATTTCCCCAACTTCCTAAACAAGAGGTAACTTATTTCTTGCCCCCTTCAAAAACTGTTAATATTTTCTAAAACACTTCTTTCAGTAACTTAAAAATTACTGGAGAATTGGTTGGTTTTGGCATATTTATACCATGCTATAAGCATTAAAGTAGTATATATGTATGCTATATATATAGAAATTATATATGATATATATAGAAAAAAGATAAACGATGAGTTAAGCTTAAAAGCAATTATTTGCCGGGCGCGGTGGCTCACGCTTGTAATCCCAGCACTTTGGGAGGCCGAGGCGGGCGGATCACGAGGTCAGGAGATCGAGACCACGGTGAAACCCCGTCTCTACTAAAAATACAAAAAATTAGCCGGGCATGGTGGCGGGCGCCTGTAGTCCCAGCTACTCGGAGAGGCTGAGGCAGGAGAATGGCGCGAACCCGGGAGGCGGAGCTTGCAGTGAGCCGAGATTGTGCCACTGCACTCCAGCCTGGGTGACAGAGCGAGACTCTGTCTCAAAAAAAAAAAAAAAAGCAATTATTTCAGGCCGGGCGCGGTGGCTCACACCTGTAATGCTAGCACTTCGGGAAGCCGAGGCGGGCGGATCACGAGGTCAGGAGTTCAAGGCATGGTGAAACCCTGTCTCTACTAAAAATGCAAAAATTAGGCGTGGTGGTGGGCGCCTGTAATCCCAGCTACTCAGCAGGCTGAGGCAGGAGAATGGCTTGAACCCCGGAGGCGGAGGTTGCAGTGAGCCAAGATCACACCACTCCACTCCAGCCTGGGTGACAGAGTGAGAATCAATCTAAAAAAAAAAAAAAAAAAAAAAAAAAAAAGGCCGGGTGCGGTGGTTCACGCCTGTAATCCCAGCACTTTGGGAGGCCGAGGAGGGTGGGTCACCTGAGGTCAGAAGTTCATGACCAGCCTGGTCAACATGATGAAACCCCGTCTCTACTAAATATTCGAAAATTAGCCAGGGTGGTGGCGGGCGCCTGTAGTCCCAGCTACTCGGGAGGCTGAGGCAGGAGAATCGCTTGAACCCGGGAGGCGGAGGTTGCAGTGAACCCAGATCGCGCCATTGCGCTCCAGCCTGGGCAACAACAGCAAAACTTCGTCTCAAAAAAAAAAAAAAAAAAAAGCAGTTATTTCTGGGAAAAGGGATTATAGGTGACTTCATTAACTTTTTTTTTTTTTTTTTTTTTTTGAGACGGAGTCTCTCTGTTGCCCAGGCTGGAGCACAATGGCTCGATCTCGGCTCACTGCAACCTCCACTTCCCGGGTTCAAGCGATTCTCCTGCT
The DNA here is from genome assembly GCF_006542625.1 of Nomascus leucogenys. NCBI lineage: Eukaryota > Metazoa > Chordata > Mammalia > Primates > Hylobatidae > Nomascus > Nomascus leucogenys. The sequence goes on along the minus strand of NC_044395.1, from coordinate 70,288,078 downwards.
GCAGCCTCCCAAGTAGCTGGGATTACAGGCGCGTGCCACTGTGCCTGGCTAATTTTTGTATTTTTTAGTAGAGATGGGGTTTCACCATGTTGGCCAGGCTAGTCTGGAACTCCTGACCTTGTGATCCCCTGCCTCAGCCTCCCAAAGTGGTGGGATTATAGGCATGAGCCACGGCGCCTGACCAAGTTATTTCTAATATATTTGAATGTTTTTATCATGTACTTACTTTATTTTTTTAGTAAACTTCCCTAAGGGTGGACAGTAGATTTTTTAAACATAAAATAATTTAAATCCAAACCAGTGGCTTGTTCTCCATTTGGAGTTGTAGCTATAGATTTGTCAATTATCTCAGAACCTGTTGCCTCATCTGTAAGGTAAAACCACCCATTACACAATGTGATAGGGAGGATATATGATAACACAGAGATGCTTTTAAAGTGCTTAAATGTTAGCCCATCTCCACCATTCCCACTTTATGATTCATAGCAGTCATTCGTAAACACTTCGACAACTCCTTTGAGATTCTGATGAGAGTTATGAAAAATATACTAAAAAGTTTGCAGTTTGGGCCAGGCACAGTGGCTCACGCCTGTAATCCCAGCACTTTAGGAGGCCCAGGTAGGTGGACCACCTGAAGTCAGGAGTTCGAGACCAACCAGGCCAACATGGCGAAATCCCATCTCTACTAAAAGTACAAAAATTAGGCTGGGCACGGTGGCTCACACCTGTAATCCCACCACTTTGGGAGGACCAGGCGGGGGGATCACAAGTTCAGGAGATCAAGACTATCCTGGCTAACATGACGGTGAAACCCCGTCTCTACTAAAAATACAAAAAATTGGCCGGGCACAGTGGCTCACGCCTGTAATCCCAGCACTTTGGGAGGCGGAAGCGGGCAGATTGCCTGAGGTCGGGAGTTTGAGACCAGCCTGGCCAGCATGGTAAAACCCCGTCTCTACTAAAAATGCAAAAATTAGCTGGGCATGGTGGCAGGCGCCTGTAATCCCAGCTACTTTGGAAGCTGAGGCAGGAGAATCGCTTGAACCCTGGAGGCGGAGGTTGCAGTGAGCCGAGATCGTGCCATTGCACACCAGCCTGGGCAACAGAGCAAGACTTTGTCCCAAAAAAGCAAACAAACAAAAAATAAATAAATAAAAATACAAAAAATTATCTCGGCATGGTGGCATGCGCCTACAGTCCCAGCTACTCAGGAGGCTGAGGCAGGAGAATCCCTTGAACCCGGGAAGCAGAGGTTGCAGTGAGCCGAGATCGCACCACTGCACTCCAGCCTGGGTGACAGAGAGAACCTCCATCTCAAAAAAGCAAAAAACAAAAATTAGCTGGCCATAGTGGTGAGTGCCTGTAATCCCGGCTGCTCGGGAGGCTGGGTCAGGATAATAGCTTGATCCTGCAGGGCGGAGGTTGCCGTGAGGTGAGCCAAAACCGTGCCACTTCACTCCAGGTTGGGCGCAAGAGCCAGACTCTATTTAAAAAAAAAAAAAGTTTGCCTGCAGGGCGCAGTGGCCCACGCCTGTAATCCCAGCACTTTGGGAGGCCGAGGCGGGTGGATCACGAGGTCAAGAGATCCAGACCATCCTGGCTAACGCGGTGAAACCCCGTCTTTACCAAAAATAATAAAAGTTAGCCGGGCGTGGTGGCGGGCGCCTGTAGTCCCAGCTACTCCGTAGGCTGAGGCAGGAGAATGACGTGAACCCGGGAGGAGCTTGCAGTGAGCCGAGATCGCGCCACTGCACTCCAGCCTGGGCGACAGAGGGAGACTCTGTCTCAAAAATAAATAAATAAATAAATAGCCGGGCTCAGTGGCTCAGGCTTGTAATCCCAGCACTTTGGGAGGCCGAGGCGGGCGGATCACGAGGTCAGGAGATCGAGACCACGGTGAAACCCCGTCTCTACTAAAAATACAAAAAAATTAGCCGGGCGTGGTGGCAGGCGCCTGTAGTACCAGCTACTCGGAGAGGCTGAGGCAGGAGAATGGCGTGAACCCGGGAGGCGGAGCTTGCAGTGAGCCGAGATTGTGCCACTGCACTCCAGCCTGGGCGACAGAGCCAGACTCCGACTCAAAAAATAAATAAATAAATAAATAAATAAATAAATAAATAAAATAAAAAAGAAACCTGTGAAAATTATTTTGTGAGATATAATTTGTTTATTATAAAATTCACCATTTTATACACTTGAGTAGTTTCTAATACATCCACAAGGTTGTGCAGACATCACCACTATCTAATCCAAAATATTTTATCACCCCTGTAAGAAACCCCATACTCATTAGCAGTCACTTCCATTCCTTCTTTCCCCCAGTTTCTGGCAACCATGACTAACTTTCTGCCCTTTTGGACTTGTCTATTCTGGACATTACATTTTAATGGAAACTTTTTTGTCTGACTTCATTTAGCACAATGTTTTCAAGCCTTATCCAGGTTGTAGGGTGTTAACAGTACTTAATTCCCTTTTATTGCCAAATATTTGGTTGTGTATATACCCGATTTGTTTATCAATTTATAGATATTTGAGTTGTTTCCACCTTTGGGCTATTATCAATAATACTACTATGAACATTTGTGTGCAAGTTTTTTTTGAGGACCTTGTTTTTCATTTTTTTTGGTATATATACCTAGGAGTGGAATTGCTGGGTCATGTCTACGTAAAACAATATTTTCAACCTTTTGAGAAACTGCCAAACTTCTGCAACAAATAAGCATTTTACATCCCATCAGCAATGTATGAGGGTTTCAATTTTTTTTTTTTTTTAGCCGGAGTCTTGCTCTGTTGCCCAGGCTGAGTGCAGTGGCACGATGTCGGCTCACTGCAAGCTCCGCTGCCCGAGTTCATGCCATTTTCCTGCCTCAGCCTTCTGAGTAGCTGGGACTACAGGCACACGCCACCATGCCTGCCTAATTTTTTGTATTTTTAGTAGAGACGGTTTCACTGTGTTAGCCAGGATGGTCTCGATCTCCTGACCTCGTGATCTGCCCACCTCGACCTCCCAAAGTGCTGGGATTACAGGCGAATTTCTCCATATTCTTACCAATACTTCCAGTTGTCCATCTTTTTTGAGATGGAGTCCCACGATGTCGCCCAGGCTGAAGTGCGGTGGCGTGATCTCGGCTCCTCCACTTCCGGGCTTGAAGTGATTCACCTGCCTCAGCCTCCCGAGTAGCTGGGATTACAGGCTTGTACCACGATGCTCAGCTAATTTTTTTGTATTTTTAGTAGAGACAGGTTTCACTATATTGGCCAGGGTGGTCTCAAACTGTTGACCTGAAGTGATCCACCTGCCTGGGCCTGGGAAAGTGCTGGGATAACAGGCGTGAGCCACTGCGCCCAGCCCATCTTTTCTTTATTATAGTCATACTAGTAGGTGTGAAGTGGCATCTCATTGTTTCTGATTTGCAGTTCCCTCATGACTGATAATGTCGATCATCTTTTTCTGTGATACTGGCCATTTGTATATATTCATCAGATAAATGTCTGCTGATTCCTTGCCCATTTTTTAACTGAGTTGTCTCTGTTGCCTTGTACAAGTTATTCACATATTCTGGATATTAGCCTGTTATATACTTTGCGAATATTTTCTCCCTTTCTCTGGCTTGTCTTCACTTTCTTGAAAGTGTCTTTTGGGCACAGTGGCTCATGCCTGTAATCCCAGCACTTTGGGAGGCTGAAGCAGGTGGATCGCCTGAGGTCAGGAGATTGAGACCAGCGAGGTCAACATGGTGAAACCCGGTCTCTATTAAAAATACAAAAAATTGGCCGGGCGTAGTGGCTCACACCTGTAATCCCAGCACTTTGGGAGGCGGAGGTGGGGAGATCACCTGATGTCCAGGAGTTCGAGACCAGCCTGGTCAACATGGCAAAACCCCGTCTCTACTAAAAATATAAAAATTAGCCGGGCATAGTGGTGGGCGCCTGTAATCCCAGCTACTCAGGAGGCTGCAGCAGGAGAATCACTTGAACCTGGGAGGCAGAGGTTGCAGTGAGCCGAGACTGCGCCATTGCATTCCAGCCTGGGCAACAGAGTGAAACACCGTCTAAAAAAAAAAAAATACAAAAAGTTAGCTAGGCATGGTTGCGTGTGCCTGTAGTTCCAGCTACTTGGAAGGCTGAGGCAACAGAATTGCTTGAACCCAGGAGGCGAAGGCTGCAGTGAGCCGAGATTGCGCCACTGCATTTTAGCCTGGGCAGCAGAGTAAAACTCGGTCTCAGAAAAAAAAAAAAAAAAAAAAAAAGGCCAGGTGCAGTGGCTCACACTTGTAATCCCAGCACTTGGGAGGCCCAGGTGGGTGGATCACGAGGTCAGGAGATTGAGACCATCCTGGCCAACGTGGTGAAACCCCGTTGCTACTAAAAATACAAAAATTAAGGCTGGGCACAGTGGCTCATGCCTTTAATCCCAGCACTTTGGGAGGCCGAGGTGGGAGGATCACTTGAGGTCGGGAGTTCAAGACCACCCTGACCAACATGGAGAAACCCTGTCTCTACTAAAATTACAAAATTAACCAGGTGTGGTGGCACATGCCTGTAATCCCAGCTACTTGGGAGGCTGAGGTGGGAGAATCATTTGAACCCAGGAGGTGGAGGTTGCAGTGAGCTGAGATGGCGCCATTGCACTCCAGCCTGGACAACAAGAGTAAAACTCCATCTCAAAAAAAAAAAAAATTGGCCAGGCATGGTGGTGGGCGCCTGTAGTTCCAGCTACTCTGGAGGCTGAGGCAGGAGAATTGCTTGAACTTGGGAGGTAGAGGTTGCAGTGAGCCATGATGGCGCCACTGCACTCCAGGCTGGTGACAGAGCGAGACGAGGCTCTGTCTAAAAAAAAAGAAAGTATCCTTGAAGCACAAAATTTGTAACTGTGATGAAGTCCAATTTGATTTTTTCTTTCTTTGCTTGTGTTTTGATGTTGTATTAAGAAACCAGTCCCGCATCCAAAGTCATGAAGATTTATGCCTATGTTTTTTTGTTTTGAGACAAGCATCTCACTCTGTCACCCAGGCTGGAGTGCAGTAGCATGATCACAGCTCACTGCAGCCTCAATTTCCCTGGGCTCAGGTGATCCTCACATCTCAGCCTCCCGAGTAGCTGGGAGTACAGTTGTGTGCCATCATGCCTGGCTAATTTTTGTGTTGTTTTGTAGAGACAGGGTTTTGCCATGTTTCCCAGGCTGGCCACATACTCCTAGGCTCCAGGGATCTACCCACCTTCAAAAGTGCTAGGATTACAGGCATGAGCCACCATGCCCAGCCCTATTCCTGTTTTTTTCCTAATTTTATAGTTTGAGGTCTTACATTTAGATCTTTAATCTACTTTAGTTAATTTTTATGTATGATGTGAAGTAAGAGACCACCCTCATGTTTTGGATGTAGATATCTGGCTGTCTCAGAGCCATTTGTTGATGATTCTTTCTCATATTGAGTGATCTTGGCACCCTTGTTGGAAATCAGTTGACCATAAATATAAGGGTTTATTTCTGGACTATCAATTTTATTCCATTGGTCTATCTATGCCTTCTTTTTTTTTTTTTGAGATGGAGTCTCGCTTTGTCACCCAGGCTGGAGTGCAATGGCATGATCTCAGCTCACTGCAATCTCAGCCCCCCGGGTATGAGCAATTCTCCCTCAGCCTCCCAAGTAGCTGGGATTACAGGCGTGTGCCACTGCACCTGGCTAATTTTGTATTTTTAGTAGAGATGGGGTTTCACCATGTTAGCCAGTGCTGCGGGAAGGCAGGGACCCTGAATGGAGGGACCAGCTGGATCCATGGCAGAAAAACATACATTGTGAAGATTTCATGGACATTTATCAGTTCCCAAAATGAATACTTTTATAATTTCTTACACCTGTCTTTACTGCAGTCTCTGAACATAAATTGTGAAGATTTCATGGACATTTATCACTTCCCTAATAATACTCTTATAATTTCTTATGCCTGTCTTTAATCTCTTAATCCTGTTATCTTCATAAGCTGAGAATGTACACCACCTCCGGACCACTATTGTACAAATTGATTGTAAAACGTGTGTTTGAACAATATGAAATCAGTGCACCTTGAAAAAGAACAGAATAACAGTGATTTTCGGGGAACAAGGGAATATAACCATAAGGGCTGACTGCCTGCAGGATTGGGGAGAATAGAGCCATATTTTTCTTCTTGTAGAGAGCCTATAAACAGACATGCAAGTAAGAGAGAGATTGCTGAATTCTTTTCCCAGCAAGGAATACCCTGGGAAAGGAGCGCATTCCTGGGGGGAGGTCTATAAATGGCCGCTTTGGGAGTGTCTGTCTTATGCGGTTGAGATAAGGACTGAAATACGCCCTGGTCTCCTGCAGTACCCTCAGGCTTACTAGGATTGGGAAATTCCAGCCTGGTAAATTTTGGTCAGACCGGTTCTCTGCTCTCGATCCCTGTTTTCTGTTAAGATGTTTATCAAGACAATACGTGCACAGCGGGACATAGACCCTCATCAGTAATTCTAATTTTGCCTTTGCCTTGTGATCTTTATTGCCCTTTGAAACATGTGATCTTTGTGACCTACTCCCTGTTCGTACACCCCCTCCCCTTTTAAAATCCCTAATAAAAACTTGCTGGTTTTGCAGCTCAGGGGACATCATGGGCCTACCGATATGTGATGTCACTCCCGGAGGCCCAGCTGTAAAATTCTTCTCTTTATACTCTTTCCTTTTATTTCTCAGACCAGCCAACACTTAGGGAAAATAGAAAGAATGTACGTTGAAGTACTGGGGACTGGTTCCCCTGATAAGCCAGGCTGGTCTCAAACTCCTGATCTCAGTTGAGCCACCTGCCTCAGCCTCCCAAAGTGCTGGGATTACAGGCATGAGCCACCGTGCCCAGCCCCATTGGTCTATTCTTACACCAGTACAATGCTATTGTGCTATAAATCATGTTCTTTTTGAAGATTGTTTTGGCTAAGCTAGGTCCCATGTATTTTCTTTTTTTTTCTTTTTTTTTTTTTTAGACAGAGTCTTGCTCCCTCACGCAGGCTGGAGTGCAGTGGCGCGATCTCGGCTCGCTGCAAGCTCCGCCTCCCGGGTTCACACCATTCTCCTGCCTCAGCCTCTCCGAGTAGCTGGGACTACAGGCACCCGCCACCACGCCCAGCTAATTTTTTTGTACTTTTAGTAGAGACGGGGTTTCACCGTGGTCTGATCTCCTGACCTTGTGATCCGCCCGCCTTGGCCTCCCAAAGTGCTGGGATTACAAGTGTGAGCCACCGCGCCCGGCCAGTCCCATGTATTTTCATATAAATTTTAAGATAAGCATGTCAGTTCCTGCAAAGATAACTGGGATTATATAGGAATTACACTTAATCTATAGATACATTTGGGGAATTTTGCCGTCCTCACAATATTGTCTTCCAGTTCATGAATGTGGGGTGTCTTTCATCTTTTCTTTCAACAGCGTTCTGTAGTTTTCTGTATCCAAGTTTTTTTTTTTTTTTTTTTTTTTTTTGAGACGGAGTCTTGCTCTGTCACCCAGGCTGGAGTGCAGTGGCGCAATCTCGGCTCACTGCAAGCTCCGCCTCCCGGGTTCACGCCATTCTCCTGCCTCAGCCTCTCCAAGTAGCTGGGACTACAGGCGCCCGCCACCACGCCCGGCTAATTTTTTGTATTTTTTAGTAGAGACGGGGTTTCACCGTGGTCTGATCTCCTGACCTTGTGATCCGCCCGCCTCGGCCTCCCAAAGTGCTGGGATTACAAGCGTGAGCCACCACGCCCGGCCCCCAAGTTTTGTAATTACTTGCTCCTGTTTTATAATGCTGTTGTAAATGGAATTTTCTTTTCTTTTCCTTTTTTTTTAGAGATGACATCTCGCTCTGTTGCCCAGGCTGGAGTGCAGTGGCATGATCTTGGCTCACTGCAACTTCCACCTCCTGGGTTCAAGTGATTCTTCAGCCTCCTGAGTAACTGGGACTACAGGCGTGTGCCACCAAGCCCGGCTAGTGTTTTTTTGTATTTTTTAGTAGAGACAGGGTTTCACCATGTTACCCAGGATGGTCTCCCATCTCCTGACCTCGTGATCTGCCCACCTCAGCCCCCCAAAGTGCTGGGATTACAGGCGTGAGCCACTGCACCTGGCCGGAATTTTCTTAATTTCATTTTCAATTCATTTATTACTCTTGTATAGAAATACCACCAATTTTTTCTTTTTGAGATGAAGTTTTGCTCTTTTGCCCAAACTGGAGGGCACTGGCATGATCTTGGCTCACTGTAACTCCTGCCCCCTGGGTTCAAGCAATTCTCCTGCCTCAGCCTCCTAAATAGCTGGGATTATAGTGCCCACCACAACGCCCGGCTGATTTTTTGTATTTTTAGTAGAGATGGGGTTTTGCCATGTTGACCAGGCTGGTCTCGAACTCCTAACCTCAGGTAATCCACCTGCCTTGGCCTCCAAAAGTGTTGGGATTACAGGCGTGAGCCACCCCACCTGGCCAATACCACCAATTTTTATATATTGATCTTGTGTCCTGCAACCTTCAACTTATTTGTGAATTTTTTTTTTTTTTTTTTTGAGACAGCATCTTGCTCTGTCGCCCAGGCTGGAGTGTAGTGGCAGGATCTTGGCTCACTGCAACCTCTGCCTCTGCCTCCCAAGTACCTGGAATTACTGGTGCCCACCACCACGCCCAGCTAATTTTTGTGTTTTTAGTACACACAGGGTTTCACTATGTTGGCCAGGCTGGTCTGGAACTCCTGACCTCAGATGATCCACCCACCTCAGCCTCCCAAAGTGTTGGGATTACAGACCTGAGCCACTGCACCTGGCCTGTGTGTGTGTATCCTTTATGGCTTTCTAGATATAAGATCATGTCATCTGTGAATACATTTTTTTTTTTTTTTTTTGAGACGGAGTCTCGCTCTGTCGCCCAGGCTGGAGTGCAGTGGCGCAATCTCGGCTCACTGCAAGCTCCGCCTCCCGGGTTCACGCCATTCTCCTGCCTCAGCCTCTCCAAGTAGCTGGGACTACAGGCGCCCGCCACCACGCCCGGCTAATTTTTTTGTGTTTTTAGTAGAGACGGGGTTTCACCGTGGTCTAGATCTCCTGACCTCGTGATCCGCCCGCCTCGGCCTCCCAAAGTGCTGGGATTACAAGCGTGAGCCACCGCGCCCGGCCCCGAATACAGTTTTTATTTCCTTTCCAGTCTGCATGTCTTCTATTTCTTCTTTCCTATTTTCCCTGACTAGGACTTCCTGTACAATGCTGAACATAAGTGGCAGAAGGGAGCATCCTTGTCTTCGTCTTTGGTGGAACATTTTTCTTTCACTATCAAGTCTATTAGCTTTATAGTTTTGTTAGATGCCTTTTATCAGGTTAAGGAAGTTCCTTTTTCTAGTTTCTTGGGTTTGCTTAAAAAAAAGATTCAGAAAGAAACCTTAAAATGCTCTGGTAGAGCGGGCGCGGTGGCACACGCCTGTAATCCCAACACTTTGGGAAGCCGAGGTGGTTGGATCACCTGAGGTTGGGAGTTTGAGACCAGCCTGACCAACATGGAGAAACCCTGTCTCTACTAAAAATACAAAAATTAGCCGGGTGTGGTGGCACATGCCTGTAATCCCAGCTACTGGGGAGGCTGAGGCAGGAGAGTCTCTTGAACTCAGGAGGCAGATGTTGAGGTGGGCCGAGATCATGCCATTGCACTCCCACCTGGGCAACTACAGCGAGATTCTGTCTCCAAAAAACAAAAAGGCTCTGGTAGTTATAGAGCTCAAATATTGTATGTAATTGACAAATCCCAATTTATATATGAAAGCAGAATCTATTATTATTTTTTTCCTGAGACGGGTCTTACTCTGTCACCCAGGCTGGAGTGCAGTGGTGCAATCTTGGCTCACTGCAACCCCCGTCTCCCAGGGTGAAGCAATTCTCCTGCCTCAGCCTTCTGAGTAGCTGGGATTACAGGCATGTGCCACCACACCCGGCTAATTTCTGTATTTTTAGTAGAGATGGGGTTTCACCACGTTGGCCAGGCTGGTCTTGAACTCCTGGCCTCAGGTAATCTGCCAGCCTCAGCCTCCCAAAGTGCTGGGATTACAGGCATGAGCCACCATGCCCAGCCTATTATTATTTTTTAAGACAGGGTCTTGCTGTATTGCCTAGGCTAGTCCTAAACTCCTGGGCTCAAGTGATCCTCCTGCCTTAGTCTTCCAAAGTGCTTGGATTACAGGCATAAGCCACCGTGCCTGGCCCAGCATCTATAAATATATAAAGGTGAATTCTCACCTGTGCCTTAACACCTGAAGGGGGCCGGGCGCAGTGGCTCACGCCTATAATCCCAGCACTTTGGGAGGCCAAGGCGGGTGGATCACCAGGTCAGGAGTTCCAGACCAGCCTGGCTGAGATGATGAAACCCCATCTCTACTAAAAATACAAAAAATTAGCTGGGCGCAGTGGCAGGCACCTGTAATCCCAGCTACTCGGGAGGCTGAGACAGGAGAATCGCTTAAACTTGGATGGCAGAGGTTGCAGTGAGCCAAGATCGTGCCACTGCACTCCAGCCTGGGTGACAGAGTAAGACTCCATCTCAGGAAAAAAACCACCAAAAAAACACCTGGAGTGGGGATGACTACCTCACACAGACACACACACACGCAAAAACTTATATATTTCTCCTATAGTGCTAAAACCAAAGATTTTGCCTCACTTAAGAACCACATTGTCCAGCTTCTTTTGATATGCATGGCCATAAGAATATGTTTTGACCCTTTATATAAGGGGCAACAATGAGTACAGCCTACTGTATTGGTCCCTAAAGGAAAGGGATATATCTGTCCCCATTGCTTGTTTTATGCAGTCGTAATACTACATACAAATCTATTCAGTGGTAATACTACATACAAAGGATGAAGGGCCTAGAATAGTATTGGATCACTTTAGTTAGCTGAGTTACAGCCTGGGTCTAGAAGACCTTTGGAGAAGCATACTGCTTCTGCTAATGCTAGTTTTTGGATTGCCAGGTCAACTTAAAATGTAACTGTTTATGTTAAAGAATCTATTATCTTAGCCTTCTCTAATTTGGAGGTCTGATTTAGGTTACTCCCCCAGTTGAGAGATGACACTACTATCTCCAAGAGCACCTTCCAGGTAACCTTTGTTTACCATGAGCCAAAGTGTGAAGTGGCTATTGCAAGAATGGCCAACTCACCAAGGATAAAAGCTAGAATTCAGTAGGCACTGATAATGGTCACAGAAAATCTTTACCAAAATTTAAACTACAAAGAACAGAACTGACAGTTTTATAACTGATGTTTTAAATTTAAGTCATTTATTTTACAAACAGAGACTACCTATTATACTTAAGACATTGTGTTGGATCTTTGCCAAATACATGGTTTAGTCATACTAATGTAATCCATTTTTTAACTTTCCATATTAATTTAATTTTTAATTCATTTTTCTTTATGCTTGCTTCACGGGCTACATCTGGGACTGAATAGCAGCATATGGCCCAAGGGCTGTGGTTTTGCCACTCATGCTCTATACTCTAGTCTCTTCCAGATTGAGTATAGCAGTCACTATCTTAATACAGTGTGTCACTATTTTATTACCTGCAGAGAAATAGATTAACTTCCTTTATTTAATACTGATAAATAGAAAGCCTTTTTCAAGAAAAAAAAGATAGCTTACATTTACAAAAGTGATTTCTGCTAATATCTGCCATTAACAAAGACAAATACTGAAATCCACACAAAATCAGAATTAACTTCTACAACTAAAAAAAAAATTATAGGGTAATAAAACTGTAGGAAAAGCTGTATGTAAAAAGAAAAAAGATAAGTCCCTATGCAGCTAATTACCAGAGAATATTGTAAATACATTCAAAAAGTTTTCCAAAAATCCTGCAGCCTCATCTAGAAACTGATACATGTTAAGATTCTTGATCTATACCAAACTATAATGTTAAAGGAAATCATGAAAACTGAGGTATATATTTGATGCATTAGAAACTATCATTTGAACACTATTTAAATAGTTTAATTATAAGGTCTAATTTCAAGTTAAAGTCTGTAAATGGAGATTAGTTTGGATTATATGACACAGGAGACAATAAAACATGTTCTCAAAGACATGCCAATACATTTTCTTGAAACAAAACCTCAGCAAATGAGAATTTTCATACTGTGCATGGGAATAACTAAAACCTTTATTAGATATGATTTTCCATTAACAATAATGTGAAAATTAGAATTATGAATTCAAAAAGCAGTGAAGTCTGAAAATTTAAAAAGTAGACTAGGTATTAGGGGATTAAAGGTAAAGGAAGACGAGAATGTTTCTTTAATACTATTCATTATTTCCCCTCTGTACACAATGTTGCATATATACAACTACTTCATTTTTATTGACTTTATATAATAGTGAAATCCCTTTAAGCAACCTAGGGTATACAGTTGGTGTCCAACTTTCAGGGGATTTGGAGGGGGGGGGAGTAGAAACACTTGATTAACAGTTTTCACCCACACGTTAGACAATTTTTTTCTTTTTTTGCCAAGATTTTAGTAGTAAATTCATAAATATAGGAAATACTTTCACTCCTTCAGTGTTAAAATAGAAAACCAAACAGTGCCAACAGTAGTGGCTTAATTATTGGTATACAAGAAAAACACAACAAAAATGGGTTTTCTTAATTATGCATTTTAAATATCAATATGTGCATTTGTTTTTACAGTTATAAATTTTTTTCTCATCTGTTTTAGACAACAGCTTGTAATAGTTTTGAATCCATTAAGATGTTGCTTTCAATTTGAAATATTTTGTGTATACATGTATATAAAAAATAACCCAATGTATGACTCATCTGACAGATGTTTAAGATCAATAACGGCTTATTTTTCAACATGCAGTTAGGAAGAGAGGGAAGCAAGCCAACCTCTCTACAGTATCTTTTTGAGGGCTTGTTTTTGCAGTGATATCAATAGTGGTTTTTGGAGGGAACCATGTGCCTTCAGCCTATCTAGTCAAGATCAGATACCACAATCAACAAGAGGGGTAGAAGAGATGGGGAAAGGAGAGTGGGTAAGTGTTAAATATCAATTTTTTTAAGTGTGCATTTTGTACTCTTTCTAGGCACAGGATTAAAAACAGGCCAATGAAAAATTTGTTATAATTAGGAAAAAACTGCAATCAAATCAAGACATAACAGCCGAATTAAGTTCTTTTAATAGATTGCATATATAGATGTTTAGCCATACTCTTAGATCAACTCTTTAAGAGTAGAACTTTATATCCAATTTACATGCTCTAGATACCACCTTTCTTAATTTTTACAGTAAGGTCTGGTATTCAAATACCCACTTGTACACTGACAGCTTTAAGAAAAACAGGACACAGAGGGAGTTGTCATTTTTAGCAGCAATGAAATACCACTAACCCCTTTTTACATACCGAATTCAAGTCACTATCAGAGGTGAGTGCACCACAAAGTCACCAGGTACAAAATTGCTAGTTCATTTTTAAATTAATAACTTGAAATTACCCCTGCCCCCCACCCCATTACATCTTTTTATAAACAGCAAACATTTTGCTATTTTATACATAGGCTAGCAGGCTTGTTTCAATATGAAAGTGCTAATTCATTTACAGATTTTTATAATCAGTTATGTAGTGCTACAATAAATGTCCAATAATCTACATAGGAACAATGATGAATGAAAATGATGAAGACTCAATAAGGCTATCAGATGACCTTATCTTATTTACATATAAAGAATAGATACCCAATGGTGAGGAAGAGACAGAAATTGGACAAATACTCATAGGTGTAAAAATTACATCTACCTTTGAGTTTTATACTGTAAATGAGACATTTTAAATAGTCCTGTAGCCCATGCCTATTTTTTCCTCAGAAAAAGAAAAGCTGCCTTCATGACATCCCCTCTTGTTTCAGATTTCCACAGTGTCACTTTGAAGCTTGAGTCAGGATCTTACTTTCTTCAAAAAATAAAGAAAATACGCCCTCTAAGGTACCTCCCATGCCCCCCACCCCCAAAATCCCGCTGATTTCTTTTCCAGTGCCAGGTTGCATGATCAGGTCCCATCTCCTGGGGTTGTTGTTTCTTTTGTCCATCTATTGATCATTAGTTTAGAATAGATAACATGAACCAGTTCTGGAACCACTACTAGGAGGAACACAAGCTCTTCACTACAATCACACAGCAGGAAAGAGATAACTCAATTCATCCCTGGTGCTGGGCCTCCAAAATTGAAAGAACTTGGCACAACTGGAGCACTGAATTTGTATCCTCCATGCTTCTCAATCATTTTGGATTCTAGAAAACAAATAAAATTTTAGTAGGGCATTCAATCATCTACTAACTTGGGGAGAAACTGACAAAACATTAAACAAGCCAGTAGCTTAGGCATCATTAATGGCCAGGAAGTTCCAAAGTCCATGTTTTCTCCAATGTATAGGGGCAAGGGAACATGCATTATGTAGAGAATATAATCTCTTTTACTGTATGCTGTAGACTTCTTAGCCAATTTTCACTTTCCACTGTTAAGAAAAAAATCTTTTTTTTTTTTTTTTTTTGAGACAGAGTCTGGCTCTGTTGCCCAGGCTGGAGTACAGTGGCATGATCTTGGCTCAATGCAACCTCCGCCTCCCAGGTGCAAGCGATTCTCTCCTGCCTCAGCCTCCCAAGTAGCTGGGACTACAAGTGCGTGCCACCACGCCCGGGTAATTTTTTGTATTTTTAGTAGAGGCAGGGTTTCACCATGTTGGCCAGGTTGGTCTAGAACTCCTGACCTCAAGTGATCCATCCGCCTCAGGAGTCAGGAGTTTTCGAGACCATCCTGGCCAACATAGTGAAACCTCGTCTCTACTAAAAATACAAAAATTAGTTGGGTGTGGTGGTGCATGCCTGTAATCTCAGCTACTTGGAAGCTGAGGCACGAGAATCACTTGAAATCGGGAGACAGAGGTGGCAGTGAGCCGAGAATGCACCACTGCAGTGAGCCAACATCGCACCACTGCACTCCAGCCTGGGTGACAGTGAAACTCTGTCTCTAAAAAAAAAAAAAATAAAAACAAAAAAAACTCCAGCCTGGGTGACAGAGTGGACTCTTTTCAAAAAAATAAATAAATAAACAAAATAATTTTTTAAATTTATTTTAAAAAGTCTATAGATAATTGTTGTGCATTAACAGTGGTGTATAACCTAAAATGTACTTTTTTTTGTTTTTATTTTTTTTTTTTTTAGAGACAGAGTTTCACTGTCACCCAGGCTGGAGTGCAGTGGTGCGATGTTGGCTCACTGCAACCTCTGCCTCCCAGGTTCGAGTGATTCTCCTGCCTCAGCTTCCCAAGTAGCTGGGACTACAGGTGTGCACCACCACATCCGGCTAATTTTTGTGTTGTTCAGTAGAGACAGGGTTTCACTGTATGTTGGCCAGGCTGCTCTCGAAGTCCTGAACTCAAGTGATCCGCCAGCCTTAGCCTCCCAAAGTGCTGGGATTACAGGCGTGAGCCACCGCACCTGGCCTAAAATGTACTTTTAAAAATTGCACACTGAAACAGTTAAAGATGAAAAGACATGTCTGGGAGCTATTTAACTTCGTAAGTTTTTACATTTTTGGAGACAGGGTCTCACTCTGGCACCCAGGCTAGAGTACAGTGGCACAATAACAGCTCACTATAACCTACACCTCCCACGTTCAAGTGATCCTCCAGCATCAGCCTCCCAAGTAGCTTGGACTACAGGCATGCACCACCATGCCTGGCTAATTTTGTTTATTTTTTGTAGAGATGATGTCTCACTATGTTGCCCAGGCTGGACTTCAACTTCCAAACTCAAGCGACCCTCCTGTCTTGGCCTCCCAAAGTGCTGGGATTACAGGTGTGAGCCACTGTGCCCGGCTTAGGTGTTTACATTTTTAACAGAACTTTCTACTACCTAACCATCACCATGAGCTAAAGTTATTGCATACTGAAAGTAGTCTTCAACTGTACTTTTTTTTTTTTTTTTTTTTTTGAGACAGAGTCTCGCTCTGTCGCCCGGGCTGGAGTGCAGTGGCGCAATCTTGGCTCACTGCAAGCTCCGCCTCCCGAGTTCACGCCATTCTCCTGCCTCAGCCTCCAAGTAGCTGGGACTACAGGCGCCTGCCACCGTGCCCGGCTAATTTTTTGTATTTTTTAGTAGAGACGGGGTTTCACCGTGGTCTCGATCTCCTGACCTCGTGATCCACCTGCCTCAGCCTCCCAAAGTGCTGGGATTACAAGCGTGAGCCACCGCGCCCGGCCAACTGTACTTTTTTTTGAGACGGAGTTTTGCTCTTGTCACCCAGGCTGGAGTGCAATGCTGTGATGTCAGCTCACTGCAACCTCTGCCTCCTGGGCTCAAGGACTTGCCTGCCCTAGCTTCCCAAGTAGCTGGGATTACATGCATGCGCCACCACGTCTGGCTGTGTTCTCTAGTTTTTTTTGTTTCTGTTTTTTTGGAGATGGAGTCTTGCTCTGTTGCCCAGGATGGAATACAGTGGTGCAATCTCAACTCACTGCAACCTCCGCCTCCTAGGTTCAAACAATTCTCCTGCCTCAGCCTCCTGAGTAGCTGGGAATATAGGCATGTGACACCATGCCTGGCTAGTTTTTTGCATTTTAGTAGAGACAGAGTTTCGTCATGTTGCCCAGGCTGGTCTCAAACTCCTGAGCTCAGGCAATCCACCCACCGTGGCCTCCCAAAGTGCTGGGATTACAGGCATGAGCCACCACGCCTGGCCCAACTATACTTAAAACTAAGCAAACTGGGGCTGGGTGTGGTGGCTCACCCCGGTAATCTCAGCACTTTGGGAGGCCGAGGCAGGCGGGTCATGAGGTCAGGAGATCAATACCATCCTGGCTAACACGGTGAAACCCCGTCTCTACTAAAAATACAAAAAACTAGCCAGGTGTAGTGGCAGGTGCCTGTAGTCCCAGCTACTTGGGAGGCTGAGGCAGGAGAATGGCATGAACCCGGGAGGTGGAGCTTGCAGTGAGCTGACATCGCACCACTACACTCCAGCCTGGGTGACAGAGCAAGATGCCATCTCAAAAAAAAAAAAAAAAAAAACAAAAAACAAAACAAAACAAAACAAAAAAACAAAAAAACGCAAACTGTAGCCAAAGCCAAAATTATCTTGAATTAAATCCCTCATATTAGAGTTAATTCCTATCACGTGCAACAACTATACCTTTTATATCATCTTAAATGATATAAAATTTAAAATCTGTAAAATTTTATAGCTATAAAAGTCACTAATTAAAGAGGAGTTACAGTTAATTAACATACCATGAGCTGCTCTTCTTTGATCAGCCAGAGTTGCTATGTCCTGTAACTGTTTTCTTTGTTCTTCATTAAGACCGTGAGTCAGTGCCTGATACCACACAGGATTACGATTTTGAATAGCTATCAAAAAACAAAAACAAGAGAAAAACAACATGAATAAGACAGGCTTGGTAGCTCCATTCTATTCTATTCCTCCTACTCCATCCTGAGCCAGTACTGAAATTCTGATCTATTTTATATTCTCCCAATAATTTTTAAAATTACCGTATTTGTGAAACAACAGATATAGGAATAAAAATTAATTACAGCTTATCTTTATGCCTCCAAAAACTCTAATCATTCTTACGATCCACCTCTCTAGCAAATAAAGACTCAGAGCCTAACTAGTTCTTATATAGTAAGTAACAAACCAGGGAGACTTCAGGAATAAAGCTAACCCAAACATCTTAAAAGATTCAGAGCTAAAGCAACTTGAAAATCATCAAGGCCCCGTGTTAGGAACCATCCTTTGGGGACTGACATGTGGTATCTGTCTACAAAGTACAAGGCACAGAAACAACAAGTTAGGCACCTCAATCAGTTCTTGCTGCCATGTAGCTCAGAAACCAGCACTTTGTGCTTCTGCAACCTTGTATCAAAACTGCCTTGTCATGGGCTTAGAAGACTCAAATCCTTGGTTATCAGATAATGTATTCTATCAAAAAATATATTCATCAGTTCCCAATGCATAGGAAATGATATATAACAGCAATTAACTCTGAGAGGAAAGGATGTTTCAAATACAGGGGAAATTTAATTTCTTAACATGGATGGTAAAACACAGATGCTATACCTTGTTGAAATCCAAGTAGATGATGGTAAAAAATGAGAACCTAGTATTCTGGAGCCACATACAGTGACACATTATAGGAACAGTGGACTTTTCTTGGAATATTTAACAAGTGTATGTGGCTTCAGAATCCTAGGCATATATAATTCAAAAATCTCAAGGTTAAATTAGTTGTTTAAAGCTAAAAATTTGATTATGCCAAAAGTGCTAATTTAGTAATAATAGATTAAATTAGTTAACACATCATAGAATATAGGAAAAGAAGAATTATAAGATCATATTCCATAAATGCTAATATACTCTAACAGGTTAAGTGTAGGTTTGGGCAGGAAAAAAGGATACACACAAATAATAACATACAACAAACAGGTATACATGTAAGAGTGGTTACTTCTGAGGAAAGCTGGGAGACTGGGAATCAGAAGTACCAAAGAGGCACTGTCAGTGTATACTTTTTAGAACTACATTGTTTTCCTATAATCTTTCAAAATTACAATCTAAATGTAAAATAACAGGATGAATAAAGAATACTCAGAAACTATGGCAACCTTAGAAATAATTTTGGTTACTTTGCCTAACCAGCCTTTTCTAGTCTGGGTTTGATATCCTCCAAACTCTTCCTTTAAAGGGCAGGCAGAAACTACAACAGATTCGTTCAATGAAATGGATCCACATGTAACAAGTTGACTTACTTTGAAAGATAGCTTTAAATATCTGATACTCATCAACAGGGTTATCTTCATCATCAATGATTGTGGAATAGCCTTCCAGAGCAGTCTCTTCAGCATCATCTTCTTCCCAATCTTCATCATCTCCATCTTCACCAGCCTGCTTAGCCAGAATCTCCAAATATTCTTGCCCGTCTTCATCAATATCATCTTCATCACTCCCCAGTTCCTCTGCCAAGTCATAATATAAGTACTTTTATAACAATGAGATATTTTGTTACTCAACAAATTGACAATCATCTCAATCACTGTCAGTAAATTCCAAGTCACAAGTGACAAGAGAGAGCTCCAGGAATTGGTGTTTAAATACATGTTCAACAATGAATAGAAATGAAAATTCCCATAGGAGTCCAATAAAACCAACCTTGATTTAATGTGTTCTTAATACTAGACATCTGAAAAAGGACTGCACAGTATGAACACACTACCATTACACCCACCAAACCTTTTGTAAGATTTTTTTTTAAAGGCTGGCTAAGTTAGTAAATGATAAAAGACAAAAATAGCAATAGATATCTTATGTTGAAACCCTTACAATAATTTCTCTTAATATTTTATCAATTTATACACTGATAGTGTACAGTCTTATAGATAAAATCTATTTATCAACATTTAATTAACATAATGTTATAGTGCAGGTATGCTTAGGTTTTAGAATAGATGATAGGATGGATGTCTCTAATAAATTTAGTCAACATTAACACCATAAATCTTTAAAAGCTTAAAAATAAAATGAAAACCCCATAAATCGCTGGGCACGGTGGCTCACGCCTGTAATCCCAGCACTTTAGGAGGCCGAGGCAGGCAGATCACGAGGTCAGGAGATTGAGACCACCTTGGCCAACATGGTGAAACCCCATCTCTACTAAAAATACAAAAATTAGCTGGGTGTGGTGGCACACGCCTGTAATCCCAGCTACTTGGGAGGCTGAGGCAGGAGAATCACTTGGACCCGGGAGTCAGAGGTTGCAGTGAGCCAAGATTGCCACTGCACTCCAGCTTGGCGACAGAACGAGACTCTGTCTCAACAACAACAACAACAACAACAACAACAACAACAAAAACCCATAAATCTTGTAATAGTAACTATAATGATATGTGTACCTTTGTTAATACTGTTAATTCGGTGCCATCTGCCAAGCATTATTTAAGCGTCAAGGATTCTCTCACGTAATCCCCACAACTTTTTTTAAAGAAATGGGGTTTCACGGATCGGTGCAGTGGCTCACGCCTGTAATTCCAGCACTTTGGGAGGCCCAGGAGGGTGGATCATCTGAGGTCAGGAGTTCGAGACCAGCCTGGCCAACATGGTGAAATCCCGTCTCTACTAAAAATACAAAAATAAGCTGGGCATGGTGGTATGTGCCTATAATCCCAGCTATTTGGGGGGCTGAGGCAGGAGAATCGCTTGAACCCGGGAGGCAGATGTTGCAGTGAGCCAAGATCACGCCATTGCACTCCAGCCTGGGCAACAGGAGCAAAACTCCGTCTCCAAAGAAAAAAAAAACAAAACTGGGGTTTCACTATGTTGCCCAGGCTGGAATCAAACTCCTGGGCTCAAGCGAATCTGATACCTCAGACTTCCAAGTGGCTGGGACTATAGGCTAATGCCACCATATAAAAAAGGGAGCTATAATCTCTCGCTCTTAAGTGGACTCAGCACTTCATGTCAACTCTATTATTATATACATAATTATTTGGCTTTGTAATACTTTCCCACAGTCAGATAGAAAACTTTTGAAGAACTCCATGACATCTCATTCATCTTTGTATCTACAGTGCTGAGAATGTGTAAAATGAACAAATCTTTGTTTGGTTGCATACTATAATGATTTGAACTGTTCTACATGTTGGTGATACAGCTGAAGTTGTATCATATATATATATATATATATATTTTTTTTTTTTTTTTTTTTTTTTTTTTTTTTTTAATCTGAGATGGAGTCTCACTCTGTTACCCAGGCTGGAGTGCAGTGATGCAATCTTGGCTCACTGCAACCTCCGCTCCATGGGTTCAAGCGATTCTCCTGCTTCAGCCTCCCAAGTAGCTGGGACTACAAGTACCCACCACTACACCCAGCTAATTTTTGTATTTTTAGTAGAGGCGAGGTTTCACCATACTGGCCAGGCTGGTCTCGAACTCCTTACCTTGTGATCCACCTGCCTCAGCCTCCCAAAGTGCTGGGATTACAGGCGTGAGCCACTGCGCCCGGCCCAGTGCAGTAATATTTCTAAGTAGATAAGTTTTTTCTTCTTCCATTGAAAATCCCTTACCAGTTTCATCGTCATCCTCAGCTTCATCATCATCATCACTGTCATTCTCGTGTTCTGCATGACAGGCATATGCTCTTTTCAATCCATTAAATAAAAGGATAAAAGCTGGCAAAATCTGTCCAGAAACCTGATTTAAAACTTGGGGTATCTGTTCCATATCAATAAGAGCACAGAGTCCGAGAACACACATCTTTCTGTCATGAAGCCTAAAAAAATAAATAAATAAATAAATAAATTCTGTTTTCTTTTTTTAAATAAGCAGAGTTCCTCCCAAAGCAAATGTAGTAAAATTACAATACGTCACTTACCCCAAGAAACAGTCAACATCATTAAGCCATTGTGTAATAAAATGATTTGTAACTGGTTCAACATTATTAGGGAAGCGAAGATTTTCTAAGGTATTGAGTAGTAGGTGTGGATTATAATACAAAGCTGCAATTGCAACTTGCAGACACATAGTTCGAAGTTCACTTGTCTTAACCTCTCTTGTCAGTCTTTCTAAGGCTGCTTCCACAAATAAGGGAATGCACTACAAAAAAAGATAGCAAGATATTCTGAGACTATAATTAATAGCATGTAAACATTCTAAAAATATTAACTTCTTTGTTGCCTCAATTAACCCTGTTGTAGCATTAGATGACCAATATTTACTGCTGAGGCACTGCACTGGGAAATCTAATTTTAGAGAAAGTCTAGTAGTCTTCATGGAGCTATTAAAAGCTCACGACGGGCCGGGAGTGGTGGCTCACGCCTGTAATCCCAGCACTTTGGGAGGCCGAGGCAGGCAGATCACGAGGTCAGGAGATCAAGACCATCCTGACTAACACAGTGAAACCCCGTCTCTACTAAAAATACAAAAAACTAGCCGGGCGTGGTGGCCGGTGCCTGTAGTCCCAGCTACTTGGGAGGCTGAGGAGGCAGAATGGCGTGAACCCGGGAGGCAGAGGCAGTGAGCCGAGATCACACCACTGCACTCCAGCCTGGGCAACAGAGCGAGACTCTGTCTCAAAAAACTATATAAAGTAAATAAATAAATAAATAAAAGCTCACGACAATATCAATGATGGCTTCACAATGTTCCTATTAAAATTGACCATGGGCCAGGTGATGTGGCTCATGCCTGTAATCCCAGCACTTTGGGAGTCTGAGGTGGGCAGAACACTTGAGGTCAGGAGTTTGAGACCAGCCTGGTCAAAATGGCGAAACTCCATCTCTACTAAAAATATAAAAAATTAGCCTGGTGTGGTGGCAGATGCCTGTTAATCCCAGCTACTCTGGAGGCTGAGGCAGAGAACTGCTTGAACCTGGGAGGCAGAGGTTGCAGTGAGCTGAGATTGCGCGACTGCACTCCAGCCTAGGCGACAGGGTGAGACAGTGTCTCAAAAAAAAAAAAAAAAAAAAAAAAAAATTATATATATATATATAAAAAATTAGGCAGCTGGGGTGGTGTGTGCCTGTAATCCCAGCTACTTGGGAGGCTGAGGCAGAACTGATTGAATCTGGTTTCAGTGAGCAGAGAATGTGCCACTGCACTCCAGCCTGGGCAACAGACTCTGACTCAAAATGACTCAAAAAAAAAAAAACAAAAAAACAAACAAACAAACAAACAAACAAACAAAAAAAAACAAAAACCAAACAAACAAACAAAAAAACAAAAAACACTGACCATGGATATTTAATTACTAAAGCTATCTAAAAAATCTTAAGCCAAAGTTTACCTTTCATGATAACAAAGTAGCCATAAAACTTAGTCCAATTCCTATACATTAAACATATGATCATTACATATTAAATTTTAAACTACAAATATTAGTCGTCCAGATGTCTCAATAAACAAAAACATACAGAATATGCAACAAATGACAAAAAATGAAGAAAGAAAGTGGAAGGAAAAGATTACCCCTCTGAACTACAAATCCATTATTAGCCTCACTGACCTGGTCAATGCCACGCCCTTTGCACTGCAGAATGATGACCTCTAACAATTTTGCTGCATGACATTCTGCATCTTCTCCTGCAACTCCTGTAAGAACCTGATCAAAATAGAATATAAATTGCAGTAAGGTTTTATCCTTTAAATCAGATATCTAAATCAAGGAAATAATTTCCTACACTGTGTACAGGCTCTGAGTATTACTTGAGGTACCCTAATTAATACGAATAACTGCAAAGTTCATTGCACAGATGAAAGACTAAAGGATCTGGATAGCTGTGAGGATCTGGAACTGTCTGCCTCCTATCTTTCATAGTCTAGCCCTCTGGCATCTTGGTCTTTGTGATCAAAGTACCTATCCTGTAGTGCCATTCTGGATTACAGCAAGTTGACAACCACAAACTTCTCATACACAGGTGGTAGCTAAAACACCTAACCTTTCTCATGTAGAGAACTACAAAAAGCTAAGATGTTGACATTTCTAGGAAACCCTTTTCTCTTTAAAAAAGAAAACAACAATAACAAAAAAAACCAGTAGGGGAGGGAGGAATGGAGGGAGGAAGAGGCAGCCTGTTGAGGGCAAATGTTGCCCTATAAACTCCAGACAAGAAATGAACATGGCCTTGAAGGCTAGTGAAAACTAGATGAGTATAAACGTATGAATAAGTGTGGAGGAGGCCGGGCGCGGTGGCTCACGCTTGTAATCCCAGCACTTTGGGAGGCCGAGGCGGGCAGATCACGAGGTCAGGAGATCGAGACCACGGTGAAACCCCGTCTCTACTAAAAATACAAAAAATTAGCTGGGCGTGGTGGCGGGCGCCTGTAGTCCCAGCTACTCGGAGAGGCTGAGGCAGGAGAATGGCGTGAACCCGGGAGGTGGAGCTTGCAGTGAGCCGAGATCACGCCACTGCACTCCAGCCTGGGCGACAGAGCGAGACTCTGTCTCAAAAAAACAAACAAAAAACAAACAAACAAACAAACAAAAAAAGTGTGGAGGAACAGAAATGTAGATAGTATAGGTATATCTTTGCTCCCAGAATATTAATATAAATAATATAATTGGCAGTAAACAATGACTAACATAACTAGATGATTATGTGTGACTTTGTGTTCAGAAGGGAAAGAGGTGAGTGAAAGAAATCTAAAAACTTCATGGAGCAAATCATTTTCTAACGACTTATAACAGACACTGCTAGAAATTAAAATGCTACCAATTACACTGACTTTGATATTGATGGACCCCAGTATATTTGTTTCCCCAACCAAACAAAAGGGGGACATTCATTCCCTATTGCTTGTTGTAAACCTACAGCTGCTAACCTTTTCCTTTATAAAACATCTCTATCCATTCCTAATCCTTTCAAAAATCTCTCAAGTTCTTGACTCCTTCTTTTGATTCCATAACACTATGTTAGTTAAAATCCGGGCATTCTAAAATTCAAAAACAAATTCCAAGTGTCAGAGGGCACACAAAAGACATCTATTTATCAAAGCTGTGGCATCTAAGGACCAATGACTTTTAACTTTTAAAGCCCTTAATTCTGTCAGATCCATGTTTACATGTTTATTACTACAATGTGGTATCACGTGAGTTTTCACAATTTCATACATTTTATAGCAGAAGCCTCATGAAATCTGATATATAAAAATGACCTACCTTTTTGCACATACTGTATATCATTTCAAGATACTTGGTGTCAGACAGAAGTGTGTCTGTATCAACTGTTACATAATTATGAAGGAGGGGCATCATATCTGTATTAATAAAAAACATCAGTTACACATCTTTAGTAATAAAAATGTTTTCTTTGCTTTTGAAAAATTTCCTTAGAAAAAGGCAAATCTATGAGATCATTTTGTCTCTAACATTCACCTTTTTCGTGGGGGACGGGGGGACACTCTCACTCTGTTGCCCAGGATGGAGTGCAGTGGTGTGACTAAAACTCACTGTAACACCAAAATCCTGGACTCAGGTGATCCTCCCACCTCAGCCTCCCAGGTAGCTGGGACTATAGGCACACTCCACCTCGCCTGATTAATTTTTAAAAGTTTTTTTTAGAGACAGGGTCTAATAGCCCAGGCTGGTTGAGAATTCCCGGACTGAAGTGCTTTCCCACCTTCCCAAAGTGCTAGGATTACAGGCGTGATCCACTAAGCCTGGCCTTAACATTCAGTTTTAATTAAAACATATTCATTTATAATTAAATGCAGAAACGAACCTATTATTAACGTGATTTTCTTTGTACTTAAACATAAAAATTACAGACACATTTTTACATTTATATGGAGAAGATTACGAGGGGGTGTGTGGGTATGTATGTGTGTTAACAAAGAATAAACCTAAAATAACTAAATTATATAGCAGAAATCAATACCATGCATCACCACTGAGCATTAACTTCTACTGATAATTGTTCCGAACAGTGAAGCAGTCTGGACATTCAAAAGTGTATGTTCAGGCCAGGCACACTGGCTCATGCCTGTAATCCCAGCACTTTGGGAGGCTGAGGCGGGCAGATCACCTCAGGTCGGGAGTTCGAGACCAGCCTGACCAACATGGAGAAACTCTCTCTCTAAAAATACAAAATCAGCCGGGCATGGTGGCGCATGCCTGTAATCCCAGCTATTTGGGAGGCTGAGGCAGGAGAATCACTTGAACCCAGGAGGCGTAGGTTGCGGTGAGCCGAGATCGTGCCATTGCACTCCAGCCGGGACAACAAGAGCGAAATTCCGACTCAAAAAAAAAAAAAAGTGTATGTTCAAATGATAAGCTACAAATAAATCAAAGCAGGGAAAACCCTCAGTATTTCCATGCTGTTTTGACTCACCTGTAAAGTAATCAAAGCCATCTTGCTGAAAGACTTCAAATACAAGGGGTAGTAGCTGCCACATCTGTGGAGACACTTGTTGACATGTCAAACTGTGCGCTAAAGAGAAGATCTCCTCATAGAATTCTAAAAGAGAATACTAAGTCATTAGGAAAATGCTTGCTCATGTGAAATAGCACTAAATTCTTAGCACAATCAGAGGTATAATACCTAAGACATGCTGTTGTAAAACAGTACCAATGACCTGTAAGCAGATTCCCTCAAGCTGTTGGGTTATCTAAAAGAGAAGAAAAAAAATCATATGCAGTTACAGCCCACTAAGTGACTTAGTAAGATAACGCATAACTCAGTACACTTAAATATAAAGTCGATATTGTGAAAAAAATAAGTCTTTGTTTTAAAATGACTTACACATTATGAAATTGTGATCTCAGATAAAAATAGAATGAAATACCATTACAATGAGAAAAACAAAAGGAATGGCTAGCTTAATTTGCCTAAAAAGGAAAAAACATTCTTGAAAAATGCAAACAACTATGAAAATAAAGGAGTTGGCCGGGCGCAGTGGCTCACGCCTGTAATCCCAGCACTTTGGGAAGCCAGGGCGGGTGGATCACCTGAGGTCAGGAGTTTGCAACCAGCCTGGCCAGCATGGTGAAACCCCGTCTCTACTAAAAATACAAAAAATTAGCCAGGCATGGTGGCGGGTGCCTGTAATCCCAGCTACTTGGGAGGCTGAGGCAGGAGAATTGCTTGAACCCAGGAGGTGGAGGTTGCAGTGAGCCGAGCACCACTGCAGTCCAGCCTGGGCAACAAGAACAAAACTCCATCTCAAAAAAAACAAAAAACAAACAAAAAAAACAACCATTCGGAAGATAGCCCATCTATTATGTGCAAATAGAGATTAATTCAGCTCAATGTAATTGAAAAGTCACTGTCAATGACTTACAGAGAAATTATCCAAAAGAAGGCATTATTGCTACGAATCTCAATAATCCTTAAGTCACCTTAGTTTTTCAAATTTTATTAGATATAGTGAACCATGGAATGTGAACTCAGCCCCCAACTCAAGACTGACAGGAAATACAAATTCCTCTATAATTGTCTAGATAGTCCTAAATTAGATCCCAAATCCCTGAGGGCCATAAGAATGTTAAGGCGAGGAAGGGTAAAATAATATCCACTAATCAGATATAAAAGAAAGACATCCATTTCAAATACACAGAACTTAATACATTTACAACTCCTAAAATAGAATAAACAATTCATCTGTTAAAACATAAAGCACCTATAGGATTGGTCATGGCTTCTGCTTATATTCAATTATAAGGCAGAATACAAAAACAGTTTACGTGGCTGGCGTGGTGGCTCACACCTGTAATTTCTGCACTCTGGGAGGTTGAGGGAGGCGGATCACTTGAGGTCAGGAGTTCCAGACCTGCCTGCCAACATGGTGAAACTCTGTCTCTACTAAAAATAGAAAAATTAGCTGGGCGTGGTGGTGTGCGCCTGTACTCCCAGTTACTCAGGAGGCTGAGACAGGAGAATCACTTGAACCTGGGAGGCAGAGGTTGCGGTGAGCCAAGATGGTGCCACTGCACTCCTGCCTAGGCAACAAAGGGAGACTCTGTCTCAAAAAAAAAAGTTTAGTGAAAAACCTCATGCTGCAAAAGGCAACTTGCAGATAATCTGAAAACATGTAATTTATGGATAAGACATACATTACAAACATCTGCATTGGAATTATAAACATCAAATTCATGACAGTGTTACTTCTATGGGAAGAAAGGAAGTAGGGAAAAGGGGTTAGGAAGTGGTCCCCTGAGGGCTTTCAATTGCATCTATCTGAAATTGTTTTCTCTCTCTCTCTTTCTTTCTTTTCTGACACAGTGTCTCGCTCTGTCGCCCAGGCTGGAGTGCAGTGGTGTAATCTTGGCTCACTGCAGCCTCTGCTTCTCGGGTTCAAGTGATTCTCCTGCCTCAGCCTCCCAAGTAGCTGGGATTACAGGCGCCCGCCACCACGCCCAGCTAATTTTTGTATTTTTAGTAGAGACAGGGGTTTCATCACGTTGGCTAGGCTGGTCTTGAACTCCTGACCTCAGGTGATCTGCCCACCTCGGCCTCTCAAAGTGCTGGGATTACAGGCATGAGCCACTGTGCCCGGCCGCCCAGTAATGGATTTTTAAAAAAATGGAATTATTTAAAACATACAGAAAAGAGTAAATAACAAGAAAACTATAACCAAAACTTCTTGATCACCTAAACTTTATTACATTTTTAACACTTAGAATATTTCCATTATATTAAGAAAAACAATTTCAGGGCCAGGTGCAGTGACCATTGCAATCCAGCCTGGGCGACAGCGAGACTCCATCTCAAAAAAGAAAAAAAAATCCATTATTACAATTCTTACTTTTCCAAAATACAACTAGAAAAGAAGAAAACTAGGAAGATGGTAGTGATGGTTGCATAACAATGTGAATATACTTAATATTAGTGAATTATATACTTAAAAATGGTTAGGATTGTAAATTTTATGCTATGTGTATTTCACCAAAATTTTTCAAAGAAAAAGAAAACTAAGAAAAAATGTTTTTTTTCCTCCTGGAACCACCATATTTCTGGATCTGCGAAAACACAACAAGGAGCCAAAATCCTGAGCCCTAAGATGGTAAAACAAATACCTGCTTCCTATTCCTTCTACTAATACTTTAGAACTTAAAATATAATGTACCAATCTTATCTTTATAAAAGGGAAAATGGCAAAAACATGGTACATGAGATGCCAGAGAGATATTAGAGCCCTCTAAAAAGCATAAAATGGCTTGAAAAACTGCAACACTAGATCATCTTCTTACCTCTTTATGATCTTCAACTACACTAAGAAGTGTATCAATTGTATTCAGAATTCCCATCGCAGTAACTGCTTTGTCATCACTACCTTCTTCATCTGGCCCCGTCTGGATTACTTGGTTAAATGTCATTGCCTAGATTCAAGAGAATATAACTCAAGTTTGTCACTGAGGCATTATAAATATGTTTTGGTCTAAGACTTTTAATTCTTAGAACATTCTCATTGGAATACCACAACAAATTAATGTCTCCAAATTGATTAATGATAATAAAGAGCTTAAGCTCCATAATCAAATAGTCTACTCATTGGGTGACCTTAAACAAGCTACTTGACTTCTCTTGACCTTTTCTGCATGCCACTTTGGGGATTTCATAGACACTGTATGAGGACTAAATGAGGCAAGGTATAAAAAGTACTTAATATTATGAATAGTTTTCATTACTATTACTGGTTAACACTTGACAATGTCCAAATAAAACTATATTTAATCATCAAGGGGGTCACTGATTTATGTTTTGTAAAATTCAATCGATTATTTTGAGCATTCCAGGCCACTACACAGATACTCATGCTGCAGCCTGAGGTAGTAGTTAAGAACAAGTACCATGAAGGCCCATGTATAAATCCCAACCCCATCCTGCCTAGCTTAGGCAATTAACCATTTTATACCTCACATTTTCTCTGTAAAACAGGAATAATTCTGACACACAATTGTGTTAGAATTAAGTAAGTTAAGTATCTGTCAAGGGCTTTATGTGCTACACAGTAATGTCTGTGAAATATCTGCTATAAAGGCAGGGGTCCCCAGTCTCCAGGCAGTGGACTGGTACCGGTCCATGGCCTGTTAGGACCAGTAGATAAGTGGTAGGTGAGTGAGCTTTACTCCCAGAAATTCTCACAGGAGCGTGAATCCTACTATGAAATGTGCATTCAAGGATCTAGGTTGCACACTCCTTATGAAAAACCATTGCCTGCCTGATGATAAGAGGTGGAACAGTTTCATCCCAAAGCCATCTCCCCCGGACCATCTGTGGAAAAATTATCTTCCATGAAACCGATCCCAGGTGCCAAAAAGGTTGACTGCTATAAGGTAAGGCAAGCCACTTGTGACACAACCTGGAACATACTGAGAGCTACATTAAAATGCTTGCAAATATGGTAGGTTCAAACAACATACCAAATGTTGTGTCATTTCTACTGCAATAGGAGTAACTTCTTCACTATATTCACAGATCATTTTCTGAATTACATTGGTAAGGTCATCATTTTCTGTTTCTCTTATAATATGAAGAAGAGCCTGCATTACAGGTCTGATGAATGGTGTGATGTATTCTTTAGCTGTAAGAGAAAGAGTAAAAAACTTGCGTAAAACCCCTAAAACTTCTTAAAACCTGATATAACAAATATCAATGAGTTTTTGTAAAAAGTACTTTCACATAAAAAGGAAGTATGCCAAGTTTCTAGGATTATGGCTTTTTACAATTACTATATACATACATATATATACACACATATTTTATAAGAGGCAGGGTTTTGATCTGTTGCCCAGGCTGGAGATGCAATCATAGCACACTGCAGCCTCGAACTGCCGGGCTCTAGTGATCCTGCTGCCTCAGACTCCCAAGTAGCTGGCACTACAGGTACATGCCACTATGTCCAGTTAATTTAAAAAAATTTTTTTTGTAGAGATGTTTCCCAGGCTGGTCTTGAACACCTGGCTTCAAGTGCTCTTCCCACCTAAGCCTATCGAAGTGCTAAGATTACAGGTGTGACCTACCGCACCTGGCCAACATTCACTTTTCTTGACATACAAAAATCCTTTACCTTTTTCTTGATTGCTGATCAATACTTGAAGGGCAATGGCAGCTTCCACTTTCACAGGCATTTCTCTATCATCAATCAGACATCTTCTTGTTAGCTCTAAGGCAGTTTGAAGGTTCTGATCACTTTTGAACTTCACTTCACAAAAATAGTGAAGTACCCAGCAAGCCTTTTGTAAAAACACAGTGAGTTAGTGTAGATACCTTACCTTAAATTCCCCCAAGCTTATCTCTATTCCCTGAGTTCTGTGTGTGGGAATTTGGAGGCTGGCCAGTGGTAGATGTGTCCAGAGACAACACTAGACCAGTACTATGATCCCAAGTTACTCTTTGGCTGCATGACGTTTGTGTGGATAGCAAGATCTGAATGCAAAACACAGACAGACACTGCTACCAGACACAGATGAAACCTATGCACACATTACAGCAGCCATGTAAAGATTTACATTAAACAGAAACCTAAAATAAAACACAGCCTTCAAAGTGAACATTTAAAAGTTTCAATATAAACGTCCACAGAGTCATTCATTACAAGACAAAAGTATATAAATAATGCAGCTTTAAAACATACCCTTGCTCTCATGTAGCCTAGTTCACTGCTGAAGAGAGGGAATACATGATTCTGCAACATGTATTCCATCTGATCTTTGTAGATCTTTTTCTGTAAATATAAACAACAGTTATTTTGATACAGTTCCAAATATAATCATCTCAATTTCCAAACAGATGTAACACTGTTAAAAATGACTATTAATGTTACATATATTCTCATTCTTTGAACCCCAGAATCCACAACCAATTTTCTTATTCCAGAACTTCACCACCAAAAACCACTAAACATATTTTTACATGTTTTTATATTCCTTGATTAGAAAGCCATTATGCCAAATCTTACCAGAAATAGTGTTTGAATGATGTAAGTTTGGTTAATTTTATCTGTTACTATGCAACTTTTATAATGAAAAAAGTTGTCTGACAAAGTTTCTAGCTGAAAATAACATAACCTGAGAAAAATCCTGCTTTCAAACGAATAAACTGGCTATCTAAAAAGGCACACTCTTTTTTTTTTTCTTTTTTTTGAGACGGAGTCTTGCTCTGTCGCCCAGGCTGCAATGCAGTGGCACAATTTCGGCTCACTGCAACCTCTACCTCTCAGATTCAAGTGATCCTCTAAAAAGGCACTCTCAGTATTCAAGGTGAGTATTTTCTAAGTGCAAAGAAGCTTTGTAGAAGAGTTCCTTAAACTGCACATTAAATCAACATTAAACACATAAGACACTTACATATCAACACTTACATAATCAGACATGACAACTTAAGGTAATGTGAGACCCTAGACTGGGTCATGGAACAGAAAAAAGGACACAGTGGGAAATCTTGTGAAACTTTAAAAAGGTCCATAGATTAGTTGATAGTAGCATACCAAAATCAACTTCATGTTTTTTATAATTTTGCCTACCTATGTACGGTATTACCACTAAGTGAAGCTGAGTGAAAGGTAAGAATAGATAAATTTGAATTTGCCAAGAGAACTCACTAATTCTCAGCCTTCTATGCCACAAATGATTAGAATGTCTTTAATATATACTTTACAAATAAAGAGAAGGACGGGTGAAGAGGTATAGAAAAGATGAAAGATGGCCAGGTGCAGTGGCTCATGCCTGTAATCCCAGCATTTTGGGAGGCCGAGGTGGGTGGATCACCTGAGGTCAGGAATTCGAGACCAGCCTGGCCAAAATGGTGAAACCCCGTCTCTACTGAAAATACAAAAATTAGCTGGTGTGGTGGCAGGTGTCTGCAGTCCCAGCTACTCGGGAGGCTGAGGCAAGAAAATCGCTTGAACTCAGGAGGTAGAGGCTGTAGTGAGCAGACATCACGCCACTGCACTCCAGCCTGTATAACAGAGTGAGACTCCATTTCCAAAAAACGAAAAGATAAAAGATACAATGACTAAATATTCTATGAGTACTTAGTGCCTGGCTTTAGAATGTAAAGATTTCTAACAACTCAATTATAAAAAGACAAATAACCTGATTAAAATGGGCAAGGGCCAGGCACAGTGGCTCACGCCTGTAATCCTGGCACTTTGGGAGGCTGAGGTGGGCAGATCACCTGAAGCCAGGAGTTCGAGACCAGCCTGGCCAACATGGCAAAACCCCATCTCTACTAAAAATACAAAAATTAGGCTGGTGGCAGGCACTTGAGGCATAAGAATCACTTGAACCCGGAAGGTAGAGGTTGCAGTGAGTCGAGATTGCGCCACTGCACTCCAGCATATGGGGAGGGCGTGAAGGCGGAAATCTCAGCTACTTGGGAGGCTGAGGCAGGAGAATCACTTGAATGCGGGAGACTGGTGGCTGCAGCAAGCCAAGATCTCACCACTGCACTCCAGCCTGGGCAACAGAGCAAGACTCCATCTCATAAAATACGAACGAGTAAATAAAATGTGGTATATTAATATAATGAAATATAATTTGGCAACAAAAAGGAAAAAGTACTGAAACATGCTACAACACGGATAATCCTTGAAAACATTACACTAAATGAAAGAAGTCACCCACAAAGAGCTACATATTATATGATTCCATTTATATAAAATGTCCACAAAAAACAAATCCATAGAAAAAATGTGGACTATAGGTAGCCTAGGGTTGGGAGATTTGGGGTGGTATGTGGAGTGACTGCTAATGTATACAGAGTTCCTTCTGGGGGTGATAGTTACACAACTGTGAACAAACTAAAAACCACTGAGTTGTACACTCCATAAGGTGTTATTTTTTATTTTTTTATTTTTTTTTTTGAGACAGAGTCTCTCTCTGTCGCCTGGACTGGAGCGTGGAGTGCAGCAGCATGACCTCGGCTCACTGCAGCCTCTGCCTCCCAAGTTCAAGTGATTCTCCTGCCTCAGCCTCCTAAGTAGCTGGGATTACAGGTGCCTACCACCATGCCTGGCTGATTTTTTTTTTTTGAGACGGAGTCTCACTCTGTCACCCAGGCTGGATTGCAGTGGCGCGATCTCAGCTCACTGCAAACTCTGCGTCCCGGGTTCAAGCCACTCTCCTGCCTCAGCCTCCCGAGTAGCTGGGACTACAGGCGCCAGCCACCATGCCCGGCTAATTTTTTTTTTTTTGTATTTTTAGTAGAGACAGGGTTTCACCGTGTTAGCCAGGATAGTCTCGATCTCCTGACCTCATGATCCGCCCACCTCGGCCTCCCAAAGTGCTGGGATTACAGGCGTGAGCCACCACGCCCAGCTGATTTTTGTATTTTTAGTAGAGATGGGGTTTCACCATGTTGGCCAGGCTGTTCTCCAACTCCTGACCTCAGGTGATCCCCCCGCCCTGGCCTCCCAAATAGCTGGGATTACAGGCATGAGCCACCACACCCAGCCTATTTTTTATTCTTATAGAGATGTGGGTCTCACTATGTTGCCCAGGCTGGTCTCAAACTCCTGGGCTCAGGCAATCTGCCTGCCTCAGCATCCCAAAAGTGCTGGGATTATAGAAGTGAGCCACTGTGCCTGGCTGGCTGTTTATTTTTTAAAACTACTTGCATACATGCACACTCATGCACATACAAACACACTAAAGAATACCTTCAGAAGTATTTCAGCTAAAGAGCCAATCATATGCAGGGCTCCATCTTTTTTTCGAGGGTCAGCATTTGGTTCTGTAAGAATCTGGTAACAAAATCCCATAGTCTTTTGCAGTACCTAGATTAAAAGAGAAAAGTACTGTTATTGAATAGGCCAACAGTCCTTAAAAAACATACTAACAAAATGACTCACATGACTAACATTTAAAACTGAGTGTATAGCTGAATAAATTTTAAATAATATAGCAAAAGTTATCTAAACATTATATAAGCCTACCTCTTTCCTCTTACTACAGGCTGTAAACAAAAGTGTCTGGGCAGCAGTGGTAGGAGAAATGAAATCTTCAAACACATCTAGAGAACAAGTTTAAAATTAAGACAATAAACATTAATTTCTTCACCAAAGCATTAAAAAAATGCTTAATCTTTACATAAGGTATGAAAATGATCCCAGATCCCTTTATAATTTTGCAAAAGCAGAATTCAATGTCTTTTCTGTACAAATTAAATGCTTTTGTTTGTTTTGAGATGGAGTCTCGCTCTGTCACTCAGGCTGGAGTGCATTGGGCGATCTCGGCTCATTGCAACCTCCATCTCCCAGGTTCAAGCAATTCTCCTGCCTCAGTCTCCCAAGTAGCTGGTTTACAGGTGCCTGCCACCACGCCCGGCTAATTTTTGTATTTTTAGTAGAGATGAGGTTTCACTATATTGGCCAGGTTGGTCTCAAACTCCTGACCTCAAACGATCTGCCTGCCTAGGCCTCCCAACATGTTGGGATTTACAGGCCTTAGCCACCGCACCTGGCCTGTGCAAATTAAATGTTAATCCATGAATTCCTCCTAATAGTTTTCATTTTTATTTGTTAACTCAGAACTCGGCAGTTTAAATCGTATGTATGAAACACTACTGATGTGAGAATTTTCATAACAGGGTCACAAAAGTACAAGCTGCAAAAAGCACAAACGACTTGGTAAGAATAAGGACCAATACTCAACATTATTAGCCAAATTACAATTCTTTAGTTCTGTGCAAGGACTTCATATGACTCCAGCTTCCAAGATGTGTTTTCTCATTTCCCACTCATATGATGGCTAACATAAGATCCAAAAGTATAGTTGAGACATTTAGTGTTGAGGTGTAATCTTGAGTATCTAACAGTTTTGGCATTCAGTAATAAAAACTTAACAGTATTGAATTTGTGTCCGCCAAAAATAAGATTATCATTATCAAATGTCATAAATAATAGCCCCAAAAAGGACTACACAAGGGATCAATTACATTAAAACAACAAAGAAGATACATAATACCCCCTAGGCTATACACAATCACTGTAATCTTAATTACTGACATTTTTTGTTTCTAAAAATGTGAAAATTCCTTACCAAACTTCATGCGTATATATTCGTAAGGGTCTTCTTGCCAAAGTTCCTCATCAGCATCTGTATAGCACATCAATGGAAAAATAACATCTTGGATAATGCCCTGCAATTTAAAAGTTAAGAAAACAATAACCATCAGTTTTCAAATTTAAACCTTCAAATTTCCTTTAAGTATTAAAACCAAAGTAACACTATTATGTATTTTAAAGCTTAATATCAAACGTTAGTAATGCATTTAATGTGTTCTAAGATCAACTATCAAACTACATGTACTTCCCCTCTCTGTAACAAGTAATTATAAGATATATGTGTACAAAGGTCACAATTAAGTATTCTAAATATATATAGTCTATAAAATTCTACAGCTCTAAATAAAGCACATAAATTACTCACAGAAATAGCAGATAAGTCATTTATCCTAGAAACGAATCTGGTGAAATGAGGTCCCTTGGCTACTCCAAATTACATGATAAAACATAATCATAGTTCAATATTAAGAACTTAAATCGAAAGTTTGAAGACAACAGTTTTGGATTAAAAGATACGTTGGGTATTCACAAGATACCTCTCATAACTTTATGTCAGTGTCTTGTCTCCTTTTTCTGCTATACTCTCAAAACAACCACCAGAAGTAGAATAAGTAACACAACTCAACAAACATGCAATTTTTCAACCTTTATGGTAATTGATGTTATTTCTATTATATTTGCTATAAAAACATTTCAGATAAAAATTATTACTTGTATATGGGGCTTCAGATTCTTCCAGGTGAGAGCATGAGAAACTCCTTGATTAATATAATTTAATGTCTGTTGTAAAACTCGAGGAGCCATATATTGCTTCTCCTTGTACTGATATAACACCTTCAATAAAACCTTGGAAAAAAATTTTCGATCAAAAATCAATGTTCAAATAGAAATTTCAACCACTTACAAGCCAGTAAAAACAGTTAACACATAGCTTAATGCCAAGCTCATCATCAAGAAAAACAACCGTATACTTTGAAAAATAATTTAACTCATTTCTGATTAAGAATGAAAAGAAGAGAAAACTATATGCTATCTTCGTTTTTCTGGGTTTTTTTTGTTGTTGTTGTTAGAGACAGTGTCTCACTACGTTGCCCCGGCTGGTCTCTAACTCCTTGCCTCAAGCGATTCTCCCATCTCAGCCTCCCAAAGTGCTGGGATTACAGGTGTAAGCCACCACACCTAACCCATTTGCTACCTATTGAATAACCACAGTATTGGGAGAAAACCCTATCTTGTTAAAGCCATCTTCTGGGAAAATCTTACCCAAAGCAGTCAATTTCCTATTTGGCATCTGTCAATAGTTCTAACTCTACTTCATGTTTCAGAACACTGATACGCAAAATGTGGTCCACAAACCTCTAGTGGTCCCTGAGAATATTTCAGAGGATCTACTAGTTTAAAGCTACTTTCGTAATGATATTGTCTTTTTTAAAAAAAAAAAAACAACTGTGTTTTGAGTAAATGAGTATTTGCACCAATGGTACAAAACCATGGTGTTAAATGTTCTGACGCCTTATTTGAATCAAGAGAGTATGATATTAAATTCACAGTATTTTTATTTATTTATTTTTTTTTGAGACGGAGTTTTGCTCAATGGTGCAATCTCGGCCCACTGCAAACTCCGCCTCCTGGGTTCAAGTGATTCTCCTGCCTAAGCCTCCCGAGTAGCTGGGATTACAGACATGCGCCACCACACCCAGCTGATTTTGTATTTTTAGTAGAGACAGGATGTCTCCATGTTGGTCTGAACTTGAACTCCTGACCTCAGGTGATCTGCCTGCCACGGCCTCCCAAAGTGCTGGGATTACAGGGGTGAGCCACCACACCCGGCCAAGTCACTGTATTCTTTACAGCCATATTCTTATAGAAGAAGCTTTTCTTTTTTTTTTTTTTTTTTTTTTTTTGAGACAGTCTCACTCTGTCGCCCAGGCTGGAGTGCAGTGGCGCAATCTCTGCTCACCACAAGCTCCACCCCCCGGGTTCACGCCATTCTCCTGCCTCAGCCTCCCAAGCAGCTGGAACTACAGGCGCCCACCACCACGCCTGGCTACTTTTTTGAATTTTTAGTAGAAACGGGGTTTCATTGTGTTAGCCAGGATGGTCTTGATCTCCTGACCTCGTGATCCGCCTGCCTTGGCCTCCCAA
Source organism: Nomascus leucogenys (assembly GCF_006542625.1). Taxonomy (NCBI): domain Eukaryota; kingdom Metazoa; phylum Chordata; class Mammalia; order Primates; family Hylobatidae; genus Nomascus; species Nomascus leucogenys. The sequence goes on along the minus strand of NC_044395.1, from coordinate 70,250,368 downwards.
AGTGCTGGGATTACAGACGTGAGCCACCGCGCCCAGAGAACAAGTTTTTCTTAAGAATTTTTTTTTTTTGAGATGGAGTCTTGCTCTGTCACCCAGGCTGGAGTGCAGTGGCATGATCTCCACCCACTGCAACCTCGGCCTCCTGGGTTCAAGCCATTCTCCTGCCTCAGCCTCCCCAGTAGCGGGGATTACAGGCACACACCACCACGCCCAGCTGATTTTTGTATTTTTAGTAGAGATAGGAGTTCTCCATGTTGGCCAGGCTGGTCTCGAACTCCTGACCTCGTGATCTGCCCACCTTGGCCTCCCAAAGTGCTGGGATTATAGGATTATATGCTCAAAAATGAATAAAATGAGTCCATTATTTCAAGGAAAATTGCTGACAATATGTTGCTGGTGTTAAAATTTGAGGTTTCAAGCAAAAATTAGAATTCTGGGCCAGGGGTGGGGGTTCACGCCTGTAATCCCAGCACTTTGGTAGGCCGAGGCAGGCGGATCACCTGAGGTCAAGAGTTCAAGACCAGCCTGACCAACATGGAGAAAACCCGTCTCTACTAAAAATTCAAAATTAGCCAGGTGTGGTGGCACATACCTATAATCCCAGCTACTCGGGAGGCTGATGAGGCAGGAGAATCGCTTGAACCTGGGAGGCAGAGGTTGCAGTGAGCCAAGATTACGCCACTGCACTCCAACCTGGGCAACAAGAGAAAAAAAAAATTGTTCTCCTAACATATAATAGGCCTGTTATTATATTTTAATGAACTGTTTACTCTTACCTTAATTTCTAATATGATAAATATTACTAGGTATAACTCACATAAATGAGAACCCAATGGTATCCTAAGTAATTTGAACATAAAGAGATCCTCAGACCAAAAATGTTTGAGACCTGGTACAGGGTCCAAACAGGCACTCTTTAGATGTCAAAGAAACTGGAAATAAGCAATATATAAATTAACTTAAAGATGCCATGTTTCCACTTAGAAAAACTAAAAACAGACTTACTTGCTGGACACCAACAGCAAATGCCTTCAGAAATACTTCAGCAAATTCATTATACTCCTTGGAAACATTGCCAGGGCTTCCATATCTAAAAGAACATCAAAATGCCCATTGTTTCTTTATAATGCTTTATGCTAGCACTTTAAATTAATTTAAATCACCATACATGGATGAGATTACCTTTCAAAAAGTCTTGCTAAAATATGTAAGGCCCACTTCTTGCATTTCCACCATGGTAACTCAGGTCGATCATCTTCTTCAACTTGAAGTGTTTCCTTTAAAGAGACATTTATTTAATGATAAGAGATAATACAGTATAGGAGGAACAGCATGAGATGAGAAAAGATTGACAAAAATGTGAATGCTTCTCTAATGCTGGCTTTTTTTTTTTTTTTTTTTTTTTGAGATGGAGTCTCGCTCTGTTGCCATCTCAGCTCACTGCAAGCTCCACCTCCCGGGTTCACACCATTCTCCCGCCTCAGCCTCCCAAGTAGCTGGGACTACAGGCGCCAGCCACAATGCCCAGCTAATTTTGTTTTTGTATTTTTAGTAGAGACGGGGTTAGCCAGGATGGTCTCCATCTCCTGACCTCGTGATGCACTGCGCCTGGCCTGATGTTGGCCTTTCATAGTAGAAGGTTAGACTTGGAAAAGTATTAACCCTATTTAAATCAAAGAGGCATCCTCACTGCTTCACTAGTTGGTTATAAAAGACATGCTTTTTAAAATAATTCTACAAGCTTAAAGCCAAACATTTTAGCCAAGATCTAAATAGTATAGTCAAGGCCATGACAATTGTAACTTAATCAAAATCAGTATATTTCATAACAGAAAGGGCATGAGAAACTCCATTTCAGAAATCTAGTTTCAGATATATAAGTATAAATGCGCAACAATTTGTGTATGAGAATATTAATTATAATATTATTTGTAATGGTAAAAAATTGCTAAGAACCTGAACATTCATTAATAATGTTCAATTATGGAAGATCCATAAAAGACTACTACACAATCACTGAAAGAAGGAACTGGATCATTATACATTAATAACCTAAGACATCCATAACATATATATATATATATATATATATATATTTTTTTTTTTTTTTTTTTTTTTTTTTTTTTTGAGACAGAGTCCCAATCTGTTGCCAGGCTGGAGTGTAGTCGCACAATCTCGGCTCACTGCAACCTCTGCCTCCCTGGTTCAAGCAATTCTCCTGTCTCAGCCTCCCGAGTAGCTGGGACTACAGGCTTGCGCCACCATGCCCAGCTAATGTTTGTATTTTTAGTAGAGACGGGGTTTCACCATGTTGGCCAGGATGGTCTTGATCTCCTAACCTCGTGATCCGCCTGCCTCAGCCTCACAAAGTGCTGTGATTACAGGCATGAGCCACCATGCCCAGCCTATCCATAATAAATATATATATATATATATATATATATATATATATATTTTTTTTTTTTTTTGAGACGGAGTCTCGCTCTTTCACCCAGGCTGGAGTGCAGTGGCGCAATCTCGGCTCACTGCAGGCTCCACCCCTCGGGGTTCACGCCATTCTCCTGCCTCAGCCTCCCGCATAGCTGGGACTACAGGCGTCTGCCACCTCGCCCGGCTAATTTTTTGTATTTTTAGTAGAGACAGGGTTTCACCATGTTAGCCAGGATGGTCTCGAACTCCTGACCTCGTGATCCGCCCGCCTTGGCCTCCCAAAGTGCTGGGATTACAGGCGTGAGCCACCGCGCCCAGCCAACATATTTTTTTAAGTAGGATAAGGAAGTGAATATACAGAGCAAGTGAACACTCTCATACATCGCTAGTGAGAGCAATGCTACAGCCACTTTGGAAGTTACTTGTAAAGTAAAACACACATCTACCTTATGACCCAATTCCTTTCTTTGATATTTATGCAAGAGTTTGAAAAACATGTGACCACAAAAAGACATGTAAGAATGTTCATAGCTTTATCTATAATACTGAAAAAGTAAAACTACCCAAATGCCCATCCACATACATAACTTGTGATATATCTATAAAATAGGATACCACTCAGCAATAAAAAATAATAAACTACCACTATACAACATGAAAGAATCTTGTAAATATATTAAGTGAAAGAAGCCAGGAACAAAAGATTACTTATTAAGTTCTAAAACAGCTGAAATCTATTGTGTGGGAAATGAGATGATGGCAGAGATGGCTAGAACCAGCCATGAGTAAACATTCTGAGGTGATGGCTATGTGGGTACATAATAATTGTGTTAACTCACTGAACTGTTTATTTATAATTGGTACACGGATTATAAATTATACCACAAAAAGGTGCACAATATGTATATGAGACCTTTAAAAGTTATATTTTATATCTATTAAATGTGCACAGAAAAATATACACCAAACTAGTTTCCTATGGAGGGTGTAGAAATGTCATTTCTTCTGCATTGATCGTAAATGTTTTTGAAACAAATCTTTAAAAAAAATTAAACTGCAAAATAGGACTTTGGTCTCACTTATGTGATTAACAATATTATATTGGATAAATTGCATAACCCTCCCATGTGTAAGTTTAAAATAAAAGTCAGAAGGATTTTGAGGGTTAAATAAGTATATATTAATAACAGTACATAAATCACACCATAAAATAGGCTGGGCACGGTGGCTCACACCTGTAATCCCAGCACTTTGGGAGGCTGAGGCAGGTGGATCACAAGGTCAGGAGTTCAAGACCAGCCTGGCCAAGATGGTGAAACCCTGTCTCTACGAAAAATAAAAAAATTAGCCAGGCATGGTGACAGGCACCTGTAATCCCAGCTACTTTGGAGGTTGAGGCAGGGAATTGCTTGAACCTGGGAGGCAGAGGTTGCAGTGAGCTGAGATCGCACCACTGCACTCCAGCCTGGGCGACAGAGTGAGACTGTCTCAAAAAAAACAAAACAAAACAAAAAAAACAGGGTATTCAGTAATCTGTAAATTCCCCTATATCTCTAGAAAACTAGACTATAGGCCGGGCACAGTGGCTCACGCCTGTAATCCCAGCACTTTGGGAGGCCAAGGTGGGTGGATTACCTGAGGTCAGAAGTTTGAGACCAGCCTGGCCAACACGGTGAAACTCCATCTCTACTAAAAATACAAAAATTAGCCGGGCTTGGTGGCACACGTCTGTAGTCCCAGCTACTTGGGAGGCTGAGGCATGAAAATCGCTTGAACCCGGAAGGCGGAGGTTGCAGTGAACCAAGATTGTGCCACTGCACTCCAGTCTAGGCAACAGGAGCAAAACTTCATCTCAAAAAAAAAAAAAAAAAAAAGAAAAGAAAAGAAAGAAAAAAGAAAACTAGACTATAAAGAAAAATTGTAATAATTTTAAAAAGTTTGATTATAAAAATAACACAACTGGACAACTCTGAATGTACTAAAAACTACTAAGCTGTACTTTAAAAGAATAAATTTTATGGTATCTGAGTTATTTCTCAATAAAGTTATTATCAAAAAATAACATAACTACAAAGTTTGGTCAATCTGTAAATCAAGTTCTTCCTCTTTCTCTGTACGTGGGCATCAGACAAATTAACTAGGCTAAGAGCCAGCTATGAGCTCTTAATTTATGAACTGAGAGGGAACAGAAGATTTAGGATGAAATAAAAGGATAACAGAAGCACTTAACCAGTAATATATTTAAAAAACACCCTTTACAACTTTTCATGCTAAGTAAATGTACGTATGTAACGCATATGTAAACAAATGAAAAGGTACCTCTAATCTAGAAAAAAATAAATCACATATTATAAAAACTCACAAAGAATGTTAAAGGAAACACCAGTTAAAGTCTTCAAAAGACCATTAAATATTTGTATTTAGTAATATAAGAGAACATACAGAAACTTACATTAGGTACATCCCTGTTCACAACAGTCTTTAAAATTTCTATCCATTCTGTCAGGTTCTGTTGGTTTATCAGTTCCAGTGGTAGTGTATACTAAATAAAAGTCAAGAATTAATATTTCAAAATCCTTGCTAAAGAAAATCCCACTTCTTTTTACTCTTCACAATACCTACCAAAAGTATTTCATTCAATCCACATTTCCTGCTTTTAGTACATAGGCAAACTTCTTTGCTTGTTATCTATAATGGTAAACAGTGAGTGGGCATCCTTGCATATTCCCATTTTACTGGGACATTTATTTTCACCATAAGGTGTGATATTTATTGTAGATTTCTAATGAACACCTTTCATCAAGTTCAGAAAGATTCTGTTCCAGGATTCTAACAGTTGTTTATTTTTTTCAAAGCAGACGTGGTTATTTAATTTTATCAAAGCTTTATCTGACATCCATAAAGATGGTTACAGGTCTCTATTTTAATGTGATGTAAGGGTTAATTACAAAAACTAATTTCTTACTGTTGATCCATTCTTGTATTCCTGGGATAAATCCTATTTCTCAGTAGGCCAATAAAAAGGTTATCCAATTTGAGATTTTCGGACATCTATTTTCACAAGTGAGACGGGTATGCTAGTCTCAAAGAATGAGTTGAGAAACTATTTTGTCCTATTCCCTATGCCCTATGATAGTTTTCAAAAAGACCTATTATTTAATCCAAAAGTTATGATCCTCCTAGTTAGAAAAAATATTGAAAAGACTAGTGTTTACTCAAATTACTTAACAAAAGAATAACGTAAGAGTCCAATAGAATGGCATTAAGGTGCCCTTAGATTCAGAGTGGGAGATATCTGAATGTCTTTAAAGATCTAGCAAAGATATGCAAAATCCAACCAAGGAATAGAGTTAGGCAAGTACAATCTTAATGGAGGTGAAGTCATAGATCTTTCTTCCCTTTTTTTTAAGAGACCAGGTCTCGCTCTGTCAGGATGGAGTGCAGCCTTGAACTCTTGACTTCAAGCAATCCTCCAACCTCAGCCTCCAGAATAACTGGGATTACAGGCTTACAGGTGCGAGCCACTGTGCCTGGCTCTGACCTATTTAAATGAGATTTTTAAATGTAATGGTATGACTTGAACCAAAGGTCTTGGCAGATGAGATAAACCCTTCTATGGTACATGATACAACAAAAAGAACCAGAATTTTCCTGGTTTTTAAAAATCTATTTTACAAGTAATTACATTTCACTGCGAATACTGACCCAACCATTTCTTTCTTTTTGAAACGGAGTCTTGCTCAGTCGCCCAGGCTGGAGTGCAGTGGTGTGATCTCGGCTCACTGCAACCTCTGCCTCCTGGGTTCACACCATTCTCTTGCCTCAGCCTCCCAAGTAGCTGGGACTACAGGCACCCACCACCACACCCAGCTAATGTTTTGTATTTTTAGTAGAGATGGGGTTTCACCATGTTAGCCAGGACGGTCTCGACCTCCTGACCTCGTGATCCGCCCACCTTGGCTTCCCAAAGTGCTGGGATTACAGGCGTGAGCCACCACACCCGGCCCCAACTATTTCTTTAGTGGGTATCTTTTATCCTAGAAAAATTTAGAACATACAGAAATAATAAAAGCAGGTCGGGCGCGGTGGCTCACGCCTGTAATCCCAGCACTTTGGGAGGCCGAGGCAGGTGGATCACGAGGTCAGGAGATCGAGACCATCCTGGTTAACACGGTGAAACCCCGTCTCTACTAAAAATACAAAAAATTAGCCGGGCGCAGTGGCGGGCGCCTGTAGTCCCAGCTACTCGGGGGGCTGAGGCAGGAGAATGGCGTGAACCCGGGAGGCGGAGCTTGCAGTGAGCCGAGATTGCGCCACTGCACTCCGGGCTGGGCGAAAGAGCGAGACCCCGTATCAAAAAAAAAAAGAAATAATAAAAGCCATTACTGTGTACCAGTAAAGCCCACTGATTTAGTATTTGTGTGACAAGTTTAGGAATAGGTTTTGTATTGAGACAATCTATGTATATTTTGCATATCAAGTATGTGTTAGACTTCAACTGCAATCAAGTAACTGGTTTTCAGATTCATTATTTCTTTTTTTTTTTGAGACAGAGTTTTGCTGTTATTGCCCAGGCTGGAGTGCAATGGTGTGATCTTGGCTCACCACAACCTCTGCCTCGCAGGTTCAAGCTTTTCTCCTGCCTCAGCCTCCCAAGTAGCAGAGATTACAGGCATGTACCACCATGCCCGACTAATTTTTTTTGTATTTTTAGTAGAGACAGGGTTTCTCCATGTTGGGTCAGGCTGGTCTTGAACTCCCCTCCTCAGGTGATGCGCCCACCACACCCTCCCAAAGTGCTGGGATTACAGGTGTGAGCCACCGCGCCCAGCCCAGATTCATTAATTCTTAAGGTGAAAGATACTTTCTAAATTGACTAATATGGTTACAGTGGATGGTTTAAGATAATTTGACATTGCCCATTTGCAATTTAATATTTATTAGGGGCCAAGCACGGTAGCTCATGCCTGTAATCCCAGCACTTTGGGAGGCCAAGGCAGGTGGATCACGAGGTCAGGAGTTCGAGACCAGCATGACCAACATGGTGAAACCCTATCTCCATTAAAAATACAAAAATTAGCCAGGTGTGGTGGCACATGCCTGTAATCCCAGCCACTCAGGAGGCTGAGGCAGGAGAATTACTTGAACCCGGGAGGCGGAGGCTGCAGTGAGCTGAGATCACGCCACTGCACTCCAGCCTGGGCGACAGAACGAGACAGTCTCAAAAAAAAAAAAAAAGATTCATTTGGGGAGGAAGTATGCTTGTTTAGACTTATAATTTTCGCAATTTACATTTTGCTAGAAAATCATCTACTTAATGTAGATTTTCAAGTTAACTATTATTAAAATGCTGAAATTTTGTTAATTTTTAACATGGTAAATGACAGACTAACTTTTTATAAATAAAAACTGCTTCATAGATATTACCTGAACAAGAGCATAGAAGATCTTGAATATTTGTTTCTGGATGAGGACAGACTGATCAGACTGGTCAGAAAGAAGCTGGATAAAACGATCCTTTAGAACTGGCAGAAAATGCTGCATTGCTGCTACCAATGGACTCCGCTCCTCTGGTTTTTTATACCTTTGAGTAGGAATACAAACTAATTCTGTAAGAATTTATTTCCACAATTTTATATATATTTAAACTACACATTTATTTACAAAAATATAATCAAATACTTCCTAACCAATTTAGAAAAAGAAAAATATCTAGAACAAAACCATAAAAAGGAAGCATCTTGAATAAAACCTTGAGTAAAGATTATCCAGTATTTTCTGAACATGTATTATGAGGTCAATAATCTTCAAGGCACACATGAGTATGCTCACTTTTATAGTTGAGGAAACTGAGGCACAGACATTAACTATCTTTCTCAATATTACATAGTTAGGCATGAACCTAGGCAACTGGAATCCAAGGTCTGCCCTCTTAACCACTTGACCATGCAGTCTCTAACTGTGAATCAATTGATATAGATGAGGAGGCATAATGAAATTTTTTATTTATCAGTTGCTACCATTCACATAAATATAATCAAATACTTCCTAACCAATTTAGAAAAAGAAAAATATCTAGAGCAAAACCATAAAAAGAAAGCATCTTGAATAAAACCTTGGGTAAAGATTATCCAGTATTTTCTGAACATGTATTATGAGGTCAATAATCTTCAAGGCCCACATGAGTATCCTCACTTTGATAGTTCAGGAAACTGAGGCACAGAAATTAACTATCTTTCTCAGTATTACATAGTTAGGCATGAACCTAGGCAACTGGAATAGGTTATTGACCTCATAATAAATGAGGAAAGTAATAATAAATTATAAATAATAAATTAGGAAGTATTTTATTATATTTGTGTAAATAGTAGCAGCTGATAAATAAAACTGATTATATATTACCATCCTTAAGTAATTTACATACCAACAGCATTAAGGCAGAAGTGGTATGTATAAAGCAGAAAATACTTTATTTCTAAAAGATCATAAACCAGAAGTTCTTCTATTAACCCATAGGGCAACAAAATGTGACCAACGGGCTATCAATTATGAGCCAAGATTGTGCCACTGCACTACAGCCTGGGTGACAGAGAGACTCCATTTCAAAAAAATAAAAAAGTATTGTTAAAAAGTCTGTTGGGGGCCAGGCGCGGTGGCTCACGCCTCTAATCCTAGCACTTTGGGAGGCCGAGGCGGGCGGATCACGAGGTCAGGAGATCAAGACCATCCTGGCTAACACGCTGAAACCCCGTCTCTACTAAAATGCAAAAAGTTAGCTGGGCGTGGTGGCGGGCGCCTGTAGTCCCAGCTACTAGGAGAGGCTGAGGCAGGAGAATGGCGTGAACCCAGGAGGCGGAGCTTACAGTGAGCCGAGATCGCGCCACTGCACTCCAGCCTGGGTGACAGAGCGAGACTCCATCTCAAAAAAAAAAAAAAAAAAAAAGAAAATCCTTAAATTCTAGTCTTATCACTATTCTGTTAAAAAAAAAAAAAATTCAGTGGTTCTCAGTATCTAAAAGATCACATCCAAATTTCCCATTCTGGCACTCAAAACCCTCTTTAACATGGTCCCAATTTACCAGTCCAAAACTATTTCCAACCTCTCACTGGAAATTATCAATACCATTAAGCAGTCTCCTCACTACCCACTAAAGACAGAGTCTCACATTTCCATCTCTTTCTTTGTTCATACCACTCCGTATGGTGTGACACGCCTTCCTCTTTATGTTCTTTGTGTTCCTTCAACTGACAAGCACTTCCTGAGGATCTATGCTCCTGAGGACCACCACAAATTCCAATTTCTCTGTAAATTTTCTTAGAACTGCTTCAGTCCACACAGATCCCTTGTGAACACCTTGTGCTTCACAACGAAACACTGGCTGAAAATGAACTGAATTCCAATGATGTAGCAGCCTCCTGTATCTCCCATTTAAAAATCCCTGTCATATTCCCTCCTGCTAAGATTATGGGACAGGAGGGCCTTGAACCTCCTCAATGATATTGACAGCTTATTGTTTTTATTCTCTCCAATTTTAGTCACTCACTTACCAGAACTGTAACAGCTGGAACATTCCTTAGCAGGAAGATGGGTAGCTGGTGGGAACACAAGAAAACACCAGTACCAATGCTGTAAATGGTATATTTCTCTCCTGCTCAGAGAACAAAAGCAGCAGTTCATCAGCCACTTTGAGATGGGACCCAAAGAGGGTATTGGAGGCTAACTACAAGTCCCAGAATTAGAGGGCTCACAATGGCATCTGTGTAGCTGTTAGGACTGGCAATAAAGTCACGATCATGGTATAAAAGTCTTCCTTATGCCTTCCTCATAATATCCCATCAAACCTTTTCAAGTGCCTATCAACTACAGACTTAAAAAACTCCTTCAACATGTGGCTTACCACTCTCAGTGCTACACCTCAACTTTCCAGGTTAGATCTTTTTTTCCTGATCCCTAAAACAAAATCTAAAATAATCACTTGGCCTAAAATCTTTTTTTCTAATACTAATGACCTATATGAACTATAATCTGCTTAAATATGCCAACATTGAAATAGGTGAGTGTGAATCCCCCAAAACACACTGCTTAAAGAAGATCACATGAAATTCCAATGAATTCTTCTTAAAGAATCAGAGGTTCTGGAAGTTAATCAAGAGCCTAAATTAAGATAAAAATTCACAGAAAAAAAAGCCACAAGTAATAAATAGCTTTAATCCTCAATGTATTCTGATCACCTTCACATTTTAGAAAAACTTATCTGAAGGACTTTTATCAGCACATATTGAGGAGGCCCTCTTTAGAGATAACTTAGTTTTTGAATAGGTAAAGAGACAGTGATTAAGAAAAAAGGGCGCAAGGAGTTTCTTAGTAGAATAAAGAAAAGAAACTGCAGTTAGAATGCTATGTCAAAAAGAAAATAATAAATTGAAATTACCATATAATTCACTAATTTTATTATCTATGCTAAATATAATTTTACATGTTCAAATTGGCTTAAATTTTCTGAACTTTTCCTACTTCTCAAAGCTCTATAGGAATTGAAAGAAACACTTACTCATAATTTTTCACAAGCTGATAAAGGCAAAGAAGAATGCCTAGCCAACAAGCACTGTTATCAGACTGAAGATAAAAGCCAATTTTGTCCACAATGGCAGTCCAGCGGCTTGGATAATCATGTTTGATGATGTGATGAATGCATGTAGTAAGCTGTACCCTGAAAGCCAAAAATAAACAGTAAGGAAAAAATCCTAAGTAGGTAAGATTTTGCTAACTCATAGAAAGGAAAATAGCTGTTTAGACAAAATCTAATTTCAAAACAACCCATGTGATTTTAGATGTACACAGAATATATATGATTCAGAATAAGTCACTGAGCAAACGAAACCCAACAAATGTTACAAATACAGGTGTTTTATTTTTCATTCCTATTATCAATAAACAAGTTTCATTTAAGAACATCCATTAGGCTGGGTGCGGTGGCTCACACCTGTAATCCCAGCACTTTGGGAAGCCCAGGTGGGAAGACACAAGGTCAAGGGATCAAGACCATCCTGGCCAACGTGGTGAAACCCCATCTCTACTAAAAACACAAAACTTAGCTGGGCCTGGTCATGCACGCCTGTAATCCCAGTTACTCCAGGGGGCTAAGGGCACTGTGCCCGGCCCACAAGTTTTGTATGAAGTTTTTGGTTTTGTCAGTGTGAAGTCAAACTGTAGTAAGAAAATAAATTACAGGCCAGGCATGGTGGCTCACACCTGTAATCACAGCACTTTGAGAGGCCTAGGCAGGTGGATCACTTGAGGTCAGGAGTTCCAGACCAGTGTGGCCAACATGGTAAAACCTCGTCTCTACTAAAAATATAAAAATTAGCCAGGGATGCTGGTGCACGCCTGTAATCCCAGCTACTCGGGAGACTGAGGCAGGAGGATTGCTTGATACCAGGAGGCAGAGGTTGCAGCAAGCTGAGATTGCGCCACCTCACTCCAGCCTGGGCGACAGAGCAAGACTCAATCTCAAAAAAAAAAAAAAAAAAAAAAAAAAAAAAAAGAAAATGACTAAGGCATTCTCCTACAATAGCATTTGTTGGGTAAGTTTTCTGCTACAAAAAAAACAGGCCTAACATCACACTCCGGGGACTGTTGTGGGGTGGGGGGAGGGGGGAGGGACAGCATTAGGAGATATACCTAATGCTAAATGACAAGTTAATGGGTGCAGCACACCAACATAGCACATGTATACATATGTAACAAACCTGCACATTGTGCACATGTACCTTAAAACTTAAAGTATAATTAAAAAAAAAAAAAAGGCCTATATGTTCTGAAAAGACCCCAAAAGCCCTCCAGAAAAACAAAACGCAGGCCGGGTGCGGTGGCTCACGCCTGTAATCCCAGCACTTTGGGAAGCCGAGGCAGTTGGATCACGAGGTCAGGAAATCGAGACCATCCTCGCCAACATGGTGAAACTCTGTCTCTACTAAAAATACAAAAATTAGCTGGATGTGGTGCCGTGTGCCTGTAATCCCAGCTACTGGGAGCTGAGAGGCAGGAGAATCGCTTGAACCTGGGAAGCGGAGGCTGCAGTGAGCAAGGATCATGCCACTGCACTCCAGCCTGGCCACAGAGGGAAAGTCCATCTCAAAAAAACCAAACCAAAACAAAACAAACAAACAAACAAAAAAAAACCCTGAAAGTTACATACCTGCAGAAATGGGTAAATTTTAAAAATACATACCTGATGAGCTCAGGAGAATGGATAATGGCTTCTACAATATTTTCTCGAATACAATGGCGATCTTCTTCTGGAATAGTATAAGGGGATATATCCCCTGGTGCTGTTTCTCGATCAGGCCAATACTGTGTTATCATATTTTTCAAATAGATAACACCTAAAATACAGATCAGTTTGACAAAAGAATGTTTACTGTGAAAGTACTGTGAAAATCCCATAAGTGTCCATACCTCAAGTATTTCTTTCACACCACCGTTTGTAAAGCTATGCTTTCATTAACAAAATACTACATTCAATTATTTTTAAAGTTGATAACACACAAATTGAACACTCAGTTACAGCAATCAAGCACAAAGTTATTACTAATCACACAGCGTAAGAAAACTCTGCAAATAACCCCAGCGAAAACTGGTTTTTTTAACATCACAACACTTTTAACCCTGTTTTCTACAAGAGAGTTAAATTAAATCAAATCAGTTTTCTAAATGAAGCCTCTAAAGACAAAACCATCATACATATCCCAACATAGCTTCTACAACTAATCACACAAAGGTAATAAAAAAACCAATTCTTATCACAGAAAAATCATAGCATATAAAGGTTCTTAACCTATAAATTTATGTATTTCAATCCCATACCACTTCAAATTCAAATTATGTTATGGGAGAATTTACTGTGTTCAGAGATTATAGATTACTATTTTTCTTTGCACATTGCTATTTGACAAAAGTTAACAAACTGATGACGTGGTAAAATCTAGGTTGCTAGCAAAGCTTTTCACCCAGCACTTTCAGAAAGAGGGGGAGAACAGAATTACAAATGTGTAAGATGTACTGTAAAGGGAAACTGTCCAAAATTCTTAAATTCTGCAAAACACTGGATCTTCTCTAATTAGCAATTCTTATCTCAAGTCCTGTACTTATTTGAACAAGGATAACCGACAGAAATAGGATTTTTATATTCTAGTTTGCCTTAATTTAGGAATTAAATATTCCATATTATAGTATTTCAAATAGATTAACATTATATATTAAAATACCCCTCAACAAGGTATTTTTATGAGATGGAGTCTCGCTCTGTCACCAGGCTGGAGTGCAATGGTGCAATCTCGGCTCACTGCAACCTGACTCCCTAGTTCAAGCGATTCTCCTTGCCTCAGCCTCCCGAGTAGCTGGGATTACAGGCATGCACCACCATGCCCAGGTAAGTTTTGCATTTTTAGTAGAGACGAGGTTTCACCATGTTGGCCAGGATGCTGTCACTCTCCTGACCTCATGATGCACCCGCTTCAGCCTCCCAAAGTTCTGGGACTATAGGCGTGAGCCAACGTTTCAAGATAAACTACACCTACAATAAAGAATCAAATAGGACCAACAAAGTCCAGGTTATTACTACTACAGAATTTTGGTTCTTTTTCTCCAAAACAGAATAGAGACCAATACTAAGACCACACAACAGTCCCAATGTCTCTGGATGCAACCTCTGAATATTTCCATTCTAAGTAAAGAATGGGATATATGCTTATGTAATTTGGAATTTTAAACATTTTTTGCCCCAACAATACAGAACTTGGAACTGCACTGTAAGGATCTCATGATTCAGTCTACTCTAGCCAGAATGCTTGAGCAAAGACAGAATGAACTAATCATTCGAAATCTAGCAGATGAAACCACCATATGCCATGCACTACAGAATCTCATTCAATTATTCCAAAAACATAATTTTTTTTTTCTTTTTTGAGAAAGAGTCTCACACTGTTTCCCAGACTGGAGTACAATGGCACAATCTCGGATCACCACAACCTCCATCTCCCAGGCTCAAGCAATTCTCCTGCCTCAGCCTCCTGAGTAGCTGGGATTACAGGTGCATGCCACTACCACCTGGCTAATTTTTTTGTATTTTTAGTAGAGACAGGGTTTCACCATGTTGACCAGGCTGGTCTTGACTTCAAATGATCCCCCATCCACGGCCTTCCAAAGTGCTGGGATTACAGGTGTGAGCCACCGTGGCCAGCCCCAAGTATATAATTTTTAAATTAATGATATTTTAAATTTTTTGACTAATTCCATAGTTTAACTGCTTCCAATTGTGTACACACTAAAACAATTTCCTAGTTTAATTTATTTTTCTAATAAACATAACCAAGTCTCTAGAATTTATTAATATCACTCCTAAAGGCCAAACACTTCTTAGTAAAATTTTGGATTTAAAGGCAGATTCTTATCTAAAAATGGGAAAATGTAAGGCTCACTAGTAAAAGATAAATGAGACTTGAATATATATAAAAAAGAAACAAGACCAGGCACAGTGGCTCATGTCTTTGATCCCAGCACTTTGGGAGGCTGAGGCGAGAAGATCACTTGGGGCCAGGAATTCAAGACCAGCCAGAGTGGCTAACGCCTGTAAATCTCAATACTTTGGAAGCCGAAACCAGCCGGGACAACACAGTGAGACCCCGTCTCCACCAAAAAAAAAAAAAAAAAAAAAAAAAAGACCAGCCTCAGCAACATAGTTAAGATTCCATCTCTACAAAATAAAATAATTAGATGGTGTAGTGACACATGCCTGCAGCCCCAGATGCTTGGGAAGCTAAAGCAGAAAGATTATTTGAGCCCAGGAGTTTGAAGATTCAGTGAACTATAACTGAGTCACTGCACCCCAGCCTGGGCAAGGATCAAGACCCTGTGGAAGAAAGGAAAGGAAGGAAGGGAAGGAGGGAAAGAAGGAAGGGAAGGAAGGAAAGGGAGGGAAAGAAACAATAAAAATTACCCTTTTCTATTAAATTAGAAATATTTACAAAAAGATTTACTGCTGACCAGCGAGTTCAGTCATTTACATAAAATTGTTTGCTTTTAAAAAAGTCATGGCCAGGCATGGCAGCTCACGCCCATAATCCTAGCACTTTGGAAGGCCCAGGAAGGCAGATCACTTGAGCTCACAAGTTTGAGACCAGCCTGGACAATATGGCAGGACCCCGTCTCTACAAAAAATACAATTCTCAGGGCATGACGGTGCGTGCCTATAGTCCCAGCTACTCAGAAGCCTGAGGTGGGAGGATGGCTTGAGCCTGGGAGGCAGAGTTCACAGTGAGTCAAGAGGAGGCTACTGAGGGCCGGGCGCGGTGGCTCACGCCTGTAATCCCAGCACTTCGGAAGGCCGAGGCGGGCAGATCACGAGGTCAAGAGATCAAGACCATTCTGGCTAACACGGTGAAACCCCGTCTCTACTAAAAAATACAAAAAATTAGCCGGGCGTGGTGGTGGGCACCTGTAGTCCCAGTTACTCAGGAGGCTGAGGCAGAATGGTGTGAACCCGGGAGGCGGAGCTTACAGTGGGCGGAGATCGCGCCACTGCACTCCAGCCTGGGCAACAGAGAGAGACTTCGTCTCAAAAAAAAAAAAAAAAAAAAAAATCTGAAGACCAGAACTATGTAAAGAAAAAGGAAATGCTCAGTATACAACATTAAGTGAAGTGAGGAAAACAAATTTATTTATTTATTTATTTATTTTTTGAGATGGAGTCTCACTCTGTCGCCCAGGCTAGTGTGCAGTGGCGCCATCGTGGCTCACTGCAAGCTCCGCCTCCCAGGTTCACGTCATTCTCCTGCCTCAGCCTCCCGAGTAGCTGGGACTATAGGCGCCCACCACAACGCCCGGCTAATTCTTTGTATTTTTAGTAGAGACAGGGTTTAACCGTGTTAGCCAGCATGGTCTAGTTCTCCTGATCTCGTGATCCCCCCGCCTTGGCCTCCCAAAGTGCTGGGATTACAGGCGTGAGCCACCGTACCCAGCCCCAACAAAATTTTTAACAAAATAGGTGCAGGGGAAAAGAACAGCAAGAAATAACACAAAAATGTAATCTGTTTTTCTAGAATGATGAAATTATTGGTACTTTATATTTCCCGTAACAAAATTATTACATCTGCAAATAAATTAAAAAGAAATGAAAAGGCTGGGAGTGGTGGGTCACGCCTGTAATCCCAGCTACTCAGGAGGCTAAGGCAGAAGAATCACTTGAACCTAGGAGGCAGAGGTTACAGTGAGCCGAGTTCGCACCACTGCACTCCAGCCTGGATGACAGAGTGAGACTGTCTCAAAAAAAAAAAAAAAGAAAGAAATTAAAAATGTAAACTCCATTATTTTTTACAGACTAACATAATATTCAGAAAAGTAGTATGCCACATTTTCAGACTATTTGATACTGAGGGAAATGGCACAATATGTTGAACAGGAACTAAAAATAGTATAATACTTTTTAAACTGTTAAAACAATAAAAGCAAAAAGGTGTTTAAGAAATGACTATATAAACAAACATGTTTGAGTCTTATAATCACCCATCAGGGAAGGACTCTAAAAATACATAGAACCTTTTAATAAACCCCATCGATTTCTATTTGAAGCTTCTCTTTTAATTCAACAAAATGTCAAATTATTCCTTTAAACTCTGCCACCAGATATCAAGGTACCTGATGTTAGCTGTAAACACTGAAGGTAAACAAATTACCTGGGGAGAAAAAAAATTGCCAAAGGGCCTTCCCAAGACACTTCTGCTATTCGATTATGAACCTTTTAAACAATAGATTACATACACTCAAAATAATTTAGGAAACTTGCCTGCCTGTCTCACAGGTAAATCCAGCTGTTCCGACATAGTAATCTGGAGCAGTGTTGAGACAAAATTCAGAGACTTGTGTGCCTACAAAGAAAAAAAAGTCCATTTTAAACTTCTGCAAATAAATATACTTTAAAATTACGGATCAAAGAGGCTCCAATACATTTCCATTGCTTGCCTCGCACAAAAGGCTCTTCATAACTGGTTCCAGCCTTATTTCTCATCACTCCATTATACTGAATTTTAAGGAATTTGATGACTTAAATCCTAAAACTTTTTGGATGTTTGCATTAGTCTGTATAGCACTGCACTTCCCATTTATCCCAACTAGCATTCTTTTTTCTCTCTCTTTTGAGACAGTCTCACTCTGTTGCCTAGGCTGGAGTGCAGGAGTGCAGTTACGCAACCTTGGCTCACTGCAACCTCCGCCTCCCCAGGTTCAAGCGATTCTCCTGCCTCAGCCTCCAGAGTAGCTGAGACTACAGGCGCGCATGACCACACCCCGCTGTTTTTTTTTTTTTCTTTTCTTTTTTTTTTTTTTGAGACAGAGTCTTGCTGTCTCCCCCAAGGCCAGAGTGCAGTGGCATAATCTTGGCTCACTGCAACCTCCACCTCCTGGGTTCAAGCGATTCTCCTGCCTCAGCCTCCTGAGTAGCTGGGACTAGCGCCACCATGCCCAGCTAATTTTTGTATTTTTTTAGTAGAGCCGGGGTTTCACCGTATTGGCCAGGCTGGTCTCGAACTCCTGACCTCGTGATCTGCCTGCCTCAGTCTCCCAAAGTGCAGGGATTACACGTGTAAGCCACTGTGCCCAGCCCTAATTTTTTACATTTTTACTAGAGTCGGGGGTTTCACCATATTGGCCAAGCTGGTCTCGAACTCCTGACCTCGTGATCCACCCGCCTCAACCTCTGAAAGTACTGGGGTTACAGGCGTGAGCCATCGCGTCTGACCCCCAGCTAGCATTCTTTTTTTTTTTTTGAGACAGAGTCTCTCGCTCTGTCGCCTGGGCTGGAGTGCAGTGGCATGATCTCGGCTCACTGCAACCTCTGCCTCCTGGGTTCAAGTGATTCTTCTGCCTCAGCTTCCCGAGTAGCTGGGACTACAGGCACGCACCACCATGCCCGGTTAATTTTTATATTTTTAATAGAGACGGGGTTTCACCATATTGGCCAGGCTGGTCTCAAACTCCTGACCTTGTGATCTGCCCACCTTGGCCTCCCAAAGTGTTGGGATTACAGGCATAAGCCACTGTGCCAGGCCCTCCAACTAGCATTCTTAACCTACACTGGTGACAGCAGCTCAAAAACAATGTCCTCTGTGACACCTGTTTCCTCTTTTAAGTAATTTCTCCATAGAAACATTTCATTAAATGGCCAGACACATACGAAATCAATAAAAATGAACAGTTTGGTCCAGGCATGGTGGCTCTGGGAGGCCAAGGCAGGTGGATTGCAATGAATAGTTTGGGGGTAGTGTCCAAGGTGGTAATAATGTTATTTCTTGATATGACTGCTGTTTTATACAAGTGTGCTCAGTCTGTGAAAATTGACTGTATACCTTTATGACCACCTTTGTGTATACATGTTACATTTCAAAAGAAAGTTAAAGATCAATAGCTTTGAACATACAATAAAAGAATACAGACTATATAATCATAATTTAATAAATACATTTATATGAATATGCAATAGAATTTCCCACATTTTTAAATTTTTAAATTTTCCACATTTTACATTATAGACCTGGATCACTTTCATTAACGGTACAAAAAGGTAACATATTCCTAAATTTGTCATATTTGCTTCTGATTTTGTTTTTAGTTGTTTTTTTTTTTAATTTTTTGTTTGCTTTGTTGCTGTTGTTGTTAGGTATCAGGTCTCGCTATGTTGCCCAGGCTGGTCCTAAACTGCTAGGCTAGGCTCAGGAGCTCCTGCCTTAGTCTCCTAAAGTGCTGGGATCACAGGTGTGAGCCACCACACCTAGCCTGCTTCTCATTTAAAGAACTGAACATTTTATCTTGAAATGGTGGGCAAAACAATCTTTTTAAAATTAACATTCAAGTCAAATCCCTTCTTGTATATTTTCTCAGTTTCATTCTCCTTTGTCCCAATATAACCACCACTTATACTGTCATCTTTTAGCTCAAGTATTTTTCTACACATGTTCACATGAACAATATTCTGATTTTTATTTTAGTATCTTTTTTTTTTTTTTGAGATGGAATTTCACTCTTATCTCCCAGGCTGGAGTGCAACGGTGCAATCTCGGCTCACTGCAACCTCCGCCTCCCAGGTTCAAGTGATTCTCCTGCCTCAGCCTCCAGAGTAGCTGGGATTACAGGCACGTGCCACCACGCCCAGCTAATTTTTGTATTTTTAGTAGAGATGGGGTTTCGCCATGTTGGCCAGGCTGGTCTTGAACTTCTGACTGCAGGTGATCCACCCACCTCGGCGTCCCAAAGTGCTGGGATTACAGGCGTGAGCCACCTGTGCCCAGCTATTTTAGTATCTTCTTACAGACTTTACCCCACTCTGCAAACACATTCTTATAGAGAATTTTCTGGCTGGGTGCAGAATTTTCCTTTGAATATAATTTTCCTTTGAATATAAAAAATTATTTCACATTAGAATCTAGACTTTATTCTTTCAATCACTCCAAAAATTACTTATTTAGGTGTTTGTGGTATAAGACATTATGCCAGGAGCTGAGACTACAGGGTTGAATAGGACAACCGGGCTCTACGACCTCATGGCAACTTATAGTGTTGTCAAGAAATACAAGATAACCAAATAGATAATTGCAATAAAGTACAATCGGGGATAATTGCAATAAAATACAGTCAGGGTCCCCATATTTGTGGGTTCCAAATCCATGAATTCAACCAACCACAGATGAAAAATATTTGGGGGAAATTTTTTTAAATAACAATACAACAATGAAAATAATACAAACTTAATACAAGTACAGCAACTATTTACATAGCATTTACATTGTATTAGGTATTAAAAGCAACCTAGAAAGATTTAAAGTGTTCAGGGGGATGTGTACAGGTTATAAGCAAATATTACACCATTTTATATAAGGGACTTAAGCGTCCATGAATTTTGATATCCATGGGGGTCCTGGAACCAATCCTTCATAGTTACCAAGGGAAAAGTGTGTAATGGAAGTGGCAGTATGGAAGAATCAAAAGGAGGATCCACTAATACAGAAGACCTGAACAGAAGGAGTTAGGTGGATGAAAGGGAGGTATTGACCCTTTCCACTACCCTAGATGTGAACACTGCCAACCACTATCACTTTACTTAAACACCATTCCACCTATGCCATTTAGCATACCATTTATTCTGGTCTCTCTCCTTCTCAGGCTCCTTTACTGATTTCTCATCCTGTTTAATCTATAAATGCTAAAATTCACCAGGACTTGGTCATAGGCCATCTTTCTTCTCCCCAGATGATCTCATCCAACCACTATCTTTACAAAGCATACTTTTCCCCTCAAAATTATTACTCTACTTCCCTGCACCACTTCTCCCAACCTCTCTTCACTATCCTCACAGTAATCCTCACCACTTTCCTCTTCATCAACCCAATTTAATATATCAAGTCCTGTCAATTCTATACCCAAAATCCTTCTTTAAAATGCTGCCGGGCGTGGTGGCTCAAGCCTGTAATCCCAGCACTTTGGGAGGCCGAGGCGGGTGGATCACCTGAGGTCAGGAGTTCAAGACCAGCCTGACCAACATGGAGAAACCCTGTCTCTACTAAAAATACAAAATTAGCCGGGGTGGTGGTGCATGCCTGTAGTCCCAGCTACTCGGGAGGCTGAGGCAGGAGAATCGCTTGAACCCGGGAGACAGGTTGCGGTGAGCCGAGATCGTGCCATTGTACTCCAGCCTGGGCAACAAGAGCGAAACTCCGTCTCAAAAAAAAAAAAATGCATCCACTTTCTCCATTCCCATGAACACCAACCTAGTCCCAGTGATTATCATCCCTTTTAATTTAACTATCTGTGTCCCCAATCATTCGCCATTTAGCAGCCAAAGATCTTTTAAAATTATAAATCAATCCCCTTTAAGCAAACATTTTAACAAGCTTTCTACTGCACCTTCCAAGGTCCTACATAAAGACATCTTGTCCCTGCCATTTTCTTCAGCCTCATTTTTAAAAACTTTCTCAACACGCTCTCCTCACTGCCCCACCTACCAGCCTTTAGGTTCTTTCAACAAGAAACATATTTAACAGATACAAAATCACAGCTAGATAGGACTAGTAAGTTCTAGTGTTCTATAGCACTGTAGGGTAACCATAATTAACAACAATTTATTGTATATTTTCTTTTCTTTTTTTTTTTTTCTGAGATGGAGTCTCGCTCTGTCGCCCAGGCTGAAGTGCAGTGGCGCGACCTTGGCTCACTGCAAGCTCCGCCTCCCGGGTTCACGCCATTCTCTTGCCTCAGCCTCCCGAGTAGCTGGGACTACAGGCACCTGCCACCGCGCCCGGCTAATTTTTTTGTATTTTTAGTAGAGATGGGGTTTCACCGTGTTAGCCAGGATGGTCTCGATCTCCTGACCTCGTGATCCACCCATCTCGGCCTCCCAAAGTGCTGGGATTACAGGCGTGAGCCACCGTGCCTGGCCTATTGTATATTTTCAAATAGCTAGAAGAGCAGATTTTCAATGTTCCTAGCCCAAAGAAATGATACACATTTGAGATGACTATGCTAATTACCCTGATTTGATCATTATGTTGTTGTATACATGTACTGAAACACCACTGTACCCCATAAATATGTATTATACAATTATCATGTATCAATTAAAAAATAATAAAAGCAAAAAGAAAAACACATGACTTCATTTCAGAGTCTTTGAACATGCTGTGTCTTTCTACCTACAACATCCTTGTCTTGCATGCTCCACAAGTTAACTGGTTCACAGCTTCACATTCTTTGGGTCTCGGCTCAAACATTATTTCCTTAGAGAAGCCTTTTCTGCCTGATCACTCAAGCTAAAGTAGGGCTCCCTATTGTTCTCATAACCATTATTTTTCTTCATAATGCTTATTACATATTTGTTTACTATATTTGTAGATGGGTCTTATGCCTGTTTCTCCTATTAATTAGACTCTAAGCCCCACTGAATAAGGACTATACTGTTTATATCCCCAGTTCTTCATATGACACTTGGCATTTAAGCTATTAAAAAAATTCACTGAATGAATTGGAAGAGCCAAGAAATAAATGCCTTGGAAGATGTGATTGCCTAGGGGCAGTGTAGAGTAAGAAAGGTTTTTATATTTAAGGGACAGACGGATGAGCCCAAAGGACACTACTACCCACACTACTAGGGCACTTTTCAGACCATTTACATTACAGTATATATCTTATCTCCTGCATCAATTCATGAATTCCTGGAATGAACTGCTGCAATCAGATAGTCTTGGTTGTAAATCTAGGCGATGCCACTGCCTAGAATGCTAAGCCTTCAACAAGTTGATTCAGTAAATCTAAGTCTCAATTACAAAATAAGAGTAATAAAATCTACTTCACAGGATGGCTATAAGGAGTATATAAAACAACACAGAAAATATCTTAGCAAATATCAAGACATAACAAATTTTATATCCTTTATATGTCCATATTCAGTAGAATCACACCTTTCTCAGAGTACGCTGTAACATCAGTAAGGTGTAAATCGATGTATAGCCAAAGTTACCCTTTAGTTCTTTAAATAGTCCACAAAGCACACATATATGGTTTTGTGTATACAATCTCTCTTGAGATCCCAACATTGAAGTTTTTCCTTAACTTGAAACAGACTACTTTATATGATTAGAACCCCAGATTAAACTGTTGGTTTATGTTTGGGAGCCATTTTGGAACAACCAAAACTGTCCAGCACAGTGGCTCACACCTGTAATCCCAGTGCTTTGGGAGGCTGATACAGGAGGATCACCCGAGGTCACGAGTTCAAGACCAGCCTGAGCAACATAGCAAGACACTACCTCTACAGAAAATTTAAAAAAAAAAAATTTTTTTTTGGAGATGGAGTCTCACTCTGTCGCCCAGGCTGGAGTGCAGTGGCGCAATCTTGGCTCACTGTAACCTCTACCCTCCAAGTTCAAGTGATTCTCCTGCCTCAGCCTCCCGAGGGTAGCTGGGATTACAGGAGCCTGCCACCATGCCCGGCTAATATATATATATATTTTGTATTTTTAGTAAAGACGGGGTTTCACCATCTTGGCCAGGCTGGTCTTGAACTCCTGACCTCGTGATCCACTGCGCCCAGCCTGAAAATTATAACAGCTGGGAGTGGAAGCATGCGTTTGTAGTTCGAGGCTGCAGTGAGCTATGATCACACCACTCCACTCCAGCCTGAGCAACAAAGCAAGACCTCAACTCTAAACAACAAAAACCGCCACTGTTTTTGTTGGCTGGACAGATGTATAGCTATGTAACGTGTGTTAAGGCAGGCAAATCTAACCTATAGTAATAGAAGTCAGAAAAATAGTAACTTGGAGGAGAAACAGTAATGAATAGGAAGAGTATCACAGAAACTTTCTAGGCCAATGAAAATGTTACATGTGTCTTAGCCTGGGTGCTGGTTACCCAGATTTAACTTAAAAAAACAAAACTGAAACTATTTTTACCCCAACTTTCCCAGCAGCATTACTCATAATACTCTAAAAGTGGAAACAACCTGTATGCTCATCAACTAATGAAAGTAAAATGTGTCTTATCGATACATACAATAGAATGCTATTTGGCAATTAAAAAATGGAATATTGATAAATGTTACAACAATGTATGAACTTTGAAAACATAATCTGTATGAAAGAAGCCAGTCACAAAAGACTACATAGTGTATGATTCCAATTACATGAAATGTCTGGAATACACAAATCTACATAGACAGAAAATAGGATTGTTGCCTAGGGCTATGATGGGGGTCGGGGCGGAATGGGAAGTGACTGGTAAGATATGAATTTTCTTCGTGGGGTGATGGAAATGTTTTAAAGATTGGGTGATGGCTGTACAACTGTGAACATACTAAAAGCCACTGTATTGCATACTTTAAATGTGTGAATAGTTAAATCGACAACACTGAACTATGAAAATAAGCACTTACCACTTTTTTTTTGAGATAGAGTCTTGCTTTGTCTCCCAGACTGGAGTGCAGTGGCGCAATCTCGGCTCACTGCAACCTCTGCCTCCCAGGTTGAAATGACTCTCCTGACTCAGCTTCCTGAGTAGTTGGGATTACAGGGGCATGTGCTGCTACACCCAGCTAATTTCTGTATTTTTAGTAGAGATGGGTTTTCACTATGTTGGCCAGGCTGGTCTCCAACTCCTGACCTCAAGTGGTCTGCCCACCTGGGCCTCCCAAAGTGCTGGGATTATTAGGGGTGAGCCACCACGCCCGGCCCAACACTCATCACTTTATTAACCTTATTAATTACCTTCAAAAACATATAAGTCTAAATTTTAAAAGTGTGATGGATGAAAAAAAGCATAACTTTCAGGCAGGCGTGGTGGCTCACGCCTGTAATCCCAGCACTTTGGGAGGCTGAGACAGGTGGATCACCTGAGGTCAGGAGTTCGAGACCAGCTTGACCAACATGGTAAAACCCCGTCTTTATTTAAAGAAAAAAATAGGCCGGGCGCAGTGGCTCATGCTTGTAATCCCAGCACTTTGGGAGGCCGAGGCGGGTGGATTACGAGGTCAGGAGATCGAGACCACGGTGAAACCCCGTCTCTACTAAAAATACAAAAAATTAGCCAGGCGTGGTGGTGGGCGCCTGTAGTCCCAGCTACTCGGAGAGGCTGAGGCAGGAGAATGGCGTGAACCCGGGAGGCGGAGCTTGCAGTGAGCCGAGATCGCGCCACTGCACTCCAGCCTGGGTGACAGAGCGAGACTCCGTCTCAAAAAAAAAGAAAAAAATACAAAAATTCGCCAGACGTGGTGGCGGCTGCCTGTAATCCCAGCTACTTGGGAGGCTGAGGCAGGAGAATCACTAAAACCTGGGAGGTAGAGGTTGCAGTGAGCCGAGATTGCACCATTGCACTTCAGCCTGGGGAATGGAGTGAGCCTCTGTCTCAAAAAAAAGCAAAACTTTATAACTTTCAGACAACTAAGCTAAAGTAAAAATAAGAAAGGATATTTCTGTTAGCGGGGATATAGTACAGGCAATCTCAACCAGGGACATCTATCTAGCTGCCCCATACACATTTCTACCCACCTGAAATCCTTAAAACATGAAGACTTGTATTCTCCCAAAGAAGGTAACAAATGAGGGCCAGGGGCGGTGGCTCACACCTGTAATCCCTGCACTTAGGGAGACCGAGGCAGGCAGATCACAAAGTCAGGAGTTCGAGACCAGCCTGGCCAACATGGTAAAACCCCATCTCTACTAAACATACAATAATTAGCCGGGCATGGTTGGGAGGCGCCTGTAATCCCAGCTACTGGGGAGGCTGAGGCTGGAGAATGGCTTGAACCTGGGAGGTGGAGGTTGCAGTGAGCCGAGATCATACCACTGCACTCTAGCCTGGGCGAAAGAGTGAAACTCCATCTCAAAAAATTAAAATAAAAATAAAATAAGCTTAATTAAAAATACCACTAGTATCAATCTTTATCACAAAAACCCTTTAAAATTTGGGCAATTATGGTATTATTGTCAACAATTTGGCAAACATCAATACAGGTCTCAGAAGATGCTACAATAGATTTTTTATACAAGTCAAAATATAAATATAGCTTCCAGATGCTGCCCCTAATTATATGCCCAGTAGTCCCCTTCTCAAGCTCCTGGATTCTAGCATAGAACTGAAGCACCAAATGAGTCATTATACATCATTAATTAGGGCTAAAACTCCTAATACTCTAGTTTTAAAAGCTCTTAACCATAACACAAAAACACCTTCCTAGACATCTTTGAACCTTCTCATTATCTGTCATCAACCCAGATAATTTCAATAGTCACCCTTAATTCATCTCATCAAAATTCTTCAACAAACCCAACTCCATTCTACTTACTAGTACTGACAATGCGCCAGACACTATGGAGGAAAAAAAGATCAGTATGAAGTTATGTTGGGAGTTTAATTCCAGTTGGGCTAATAAGTAAAATTTCAAGTTAGAACCTAAGGGACGTAAACTCAGAAATCAGAGAAGACTTTGAACAGTGAAAGATAAAAATGAATTGGTAGGTTGTGGCCAAAAAATTTAATGAGTATGAATTTTTTGTGAAAGGTTTTACATGATCAGATTTATGCTATAGGAAAATGAGGTCTTGAAGCACTGTGAAGAATGTAATGAAGAATGTAATTCAAGGATTGATGACTATAAAACATGAATGAAAAACTATTAGTAAAACAGGTAGTAGCAATAGGCCTCAAAAACCTAGGCCCCTATTCTACTACACAGCCGGCTTCCCTGCTGCTTTCTCTGCCACCCAAAATAAGCTCAACTTTAAAAAACAGAAAAAGAAAAACGCACACTCTCACATCAACGAATTTCCCAATATGGCCACCCTTTTAGCTTACAATCTCATCCTGCCCCCTTCCTAGCATTCCACTCACTAACACTGTAATCAGAAACTGCTTTCCTCTCAGACTGTGTGGAAAATTAATAATAATTTTATTTTTTATTTATTTTTTTTGAGATGGAGCCTCGCTCTGTCGCCCAGGCTGGAGTGCAGTGGCGTGATCTCGGCTCACTGCAAACTCCGCCTCCCGGGTTAACGCCATTCTTCTGCCTCAGCCTCTTGAGTAGCTGGGACTACAGGTGCCCGCCACCATGCCCGGCTAATTTTTTTGTATTTTTAGTAGAGATGGGGTTTCACCGTGGTCTCGATCTCCTGACCTCGTGATCTGCCCGCCTCGGCCTCCCAAAGTGCTGGGATTACAGGCGTGAGCCACCACACCCGGCCTTTTTAAAATTATTAGGCCGGGCGCGGTGGCTCACGCCTGTAATCCCATCACTTTGGGAGGCCGAGGCGGGCGGATCACGAGGTCAGGAGATCAAGGCCATCCTGGCTAACACCGTGAAACCCCGACTCTACTAAAAATACCAAAAATTAGCCGGTTGTGGTGGCGGGTGCCTGTAGTCCCAGCTACTCAGGAGGCTGAGGCAGGAGAATGGCGTGAACCCAGGAGGCGGAGGTTGCAGTGGGCCGAAATCGCGCCACTGCACTCCAGCCTGGGCGACAGAGCGAGACTGTGTCTCAAAAATAAATAAATAAATAAATAAATAAATAATAATAATAATTTTAAAAATTAAAAGGCTGGGAACGATGGTTCATGCCTGCAATCCCAGTACTTTGGGAGGCTGAGGAGGGCAGATCACGAAGTCAACAGATGGAGACCATCCTGGCCAACATGGTGGAACCCGTCCCTAAAAATACAAAAATTAGCTGGGCGTGGTGGCACACGCTTGTAATCCCAGCTACTTGGGAGGCTGAGGCAGGAGAATCGCTTGAACCTGGGAGGCAGAAGTTGCAGTGAGCCGAGATAGCACCACTGCACTACAGCTGGGAGACAGAGACTGTCTCAAAAAAATTAAAAGAAAAAAATTAGAAATTGCTTTTCCAAGGTTACCAATACTTTAAGGCATTTTCCCAGAAAGTCTTCAGTTTGTTTAACCTCTCTCATTTAGGAGTATCAACACCCCTTTCTTTTTTCTAAAATTTTTTTACTCATTTTCAAAAGTAATTCATGCTCTTTGGTAGAGAATTTATTAAATCTATGTAAGAAAAAGGAAATTAGTCCTGGTGTGGAGGCTCACGCCTGTAATCCCAACACTTTGGGAGGCTGAGGAGGGCAAATCACCTGAGGTCAGGAGTTCGAGACCAGCCTGGCCAACGTGATGAAACCCCTTCTCTACTAAAAATATAAAAAAATTAGCCAGACGTGGTGGTGGTTGCCTTGTTATCCCAGCTACTAGGGAGGCTGAGGCAGGAGAACTGCTTGAACCCAGGAGATGGAGGTTGCAGTGAGCTGACACAGTGCCACTGCGCTCCAGCCTGGGCAACAGTGAGACTCTGTCTCAAGAAAAAAAGAAAAAGAAAAAGGAAACTAACCACTAACCACAAGCAACCTTCTTAAAATGATCTTTCTTGGCTTCTCTATTACTTTTATGCACAAAATCTCCAGTCTGCTTTTTCAGATGTTTATCAAAGTACTCAAAATAGGCATGGTTGAAAGTTTAGCCCTCTAGTCCATCCCATACCTTTGGATCATACTACTGTAATCACCTGCCTGCAGAAGAATATCACTTTTCCATTGCTGCTTTCTCTCCTAAACTTCAGCTCCACATTCCAATTGCCTGCTAGACTTTTTCTACTTGTTGTTTACCAGCTCCTCAAACTAGACACTCTGTATGTAACTCATGTCTTCAAAATCAGTTTTCCCTCTGGACCCACATTTTCCAATGTAATCACTAACACCAGTATCTTTTAAAACATACTCTTCAAGTCCGTAACTTTTTTTTTTTTTTTTTTTGAGACAGAATCTTGCTGTTGCCCAGGCTAAAATGCAGTGGAGCAATCTTGGCTCACTTCAGCCACTGCCTCCCAGGTTCAAGCGGTTCTCATGCCTCAGCCTCCTGAGTAGCTGGGACTACAGGCACGCAGCACCATGCCTGGCTAATTTTTGTATTTTAGTAGAGACAGGGTTTTGCCATGTTGACCAGGCTGGTCTTAAACGCCTGACCTCAGGTGATCCACCCACCTTGGCCTCCCAAAGTGCTGGGATTACAGGCCTGAGCCACTGCACCCGGCCAAAACTGTAACTTTGTATTATTTCTCTCCATTGAAATACAACCAAAGAGACTTTCAATTAGCTACTATACTTCAGACCATTTTTAAGGAACATAGGAGGTAGAAGAATCCTGTGCTATCAGATTTTTACATAAAATACCAGGTAATTTCAAGAGCCAAGGAACGTCTAACCTTTCTTGTTACTAAAGCATTTGACAAGCTGGACACAGTGGCTCACGCCTGTAATCCTAGCACTTAGGGAGACCAAGGTGGGCAGATCACCTGAGGTCGGGAGTTCGAGACCAGCCTACCAACATGGAGAAACCCTGTCTCTACTAAAAATACAAAATTAGCCAGATGTGGTGATGCATACCTGTAATCCCAGCTACTCAAGAGGCTGAGGCAGGAGAATCGCCTGAATCCGGGAGGTGGAGGTTGCGGTGAGCCAAGATTGCACCATTACACTCCAGTCTGGGTAACAAGAGCGAAACTCCGTCTCAAAAAAAAAAAAAAAAAAAAAAAAAAAGAAGAATTTGACAAAGGCAAATATGACATCTACTTTGGCTACATGAAATATGAGGCATAGTCAGGTTAAGTCATTATAGTCGTAGACTCAGGACAAGGCTAAGGCTCTTCACTGTGTCCCTCTGCCTTTGTTAAAAAAACAGTAATATGCCAGATGCAGTGGCTCACACCTGTAATTCTAGCACTTTGGGAGACAAGGCTGGGCAACAAAGACAGACCTCGTCTCTACAAAAAGTCAAAAACTTAGCCAGGTGTGGTGGTGCACGCCTGTAGTCCCAGCTAGTTGGGAGGCTGAGGCAGGAGGATAGCTTAATCCCAGGAGAGTCAAGGCTGCCATGAGCCATGTTCATACTACTGCACTCCAGCCTGGGTAACAAGTGTGAAACCCTGTCTCAAAAAATAATAACAATAAAAATAATTTTAAAATATTATTTTTATGCTTTCCAACTAGGAAATTTTATGTTATTTTATTTTATTTTTAAGATGGAGTCTTGCTGTCGCCCAGGCTGGAGTGCAGTGGTGTGATCTCTGCTCACTGCAAGCTCTGCCTCCCAGGTTCATGCCATTCTGCCTCAGCCTCCTGAGTAGCTGGAACTACAGGCACCCACCACCATGCCTGGCTAATTTTCTGTATTTTTAGTAGAAACGGGGTTTCACCATGTTAGCCAGGATGGTTTTTTTTGTTTTTGTTTTTGTTTTTGTTTTTGTTTTGTTTTGTTTTTTTGAGACAAGAGTCTCGCTCTGTCGCCCAGGCTGGAGTGCAGTGGCACGATCTCGGCTCACTGCAAGCTCCGGCTCCCGGGTTCACGCCATTCTCCTGCCTCAGCCTCCCGAGTAGCTGGGACTACAGGCGCCCGCCAACACGCCCGGCTACTTTTTTGTAATTTTAGTAGAGACGGGGTTTCACCGTGTTAGCCAGGATGGTCTCGATCTCCTGACCTCGTGACCCGCCCGCCTCGGCCTCCCAAAGTGCTGGGATTACAGGCTTGAGCCACCACGCCTAGCCAGAACTTTTATTTTATTTTTCTTTTTTTGAGACGGAGTCTCACACTGTTGCCCAGGCTGGAATGCAATGACGTGATCTTGGCTCACTGCACCTCTGCCTCCCGGGTTCAAGCGATTCTCCTGCCTCAATCTCCCAAGTAGCTGGGATCACAGGCACCCACCACCACACCCGGCTAATTTTTCGTATTTTTAGTAGAGACGGGGTTTCACTATGTTGACCAGGCTTGTCTCGAACTCCCAACCTCGTGATCCGCCCACCTTGGCTTCCCAAAGTGCTGGATTACAGGCGTGAGCCACTGCACCTGGCCTCCAACTAGGAACTTTAAAAAAAACTTTTTTATTAGAAATCATTTAGCAGCCGGGCGCTGTGACTCACACCTGTAATCCCAACACTTTGGGAGGCAGAGGCGGGTGGATCACCTGAGGTCAGGAGTTCAAGACCAGCCTGGCCAACAAGGTGAAACCCCATCTCTACCAAAAATACAAAAATTAGCCAGGAGTGGTGGCGGGCGCCTGTAGTCCCAGCTACTCCGGAGGCTGAGGCAGGAGAATTGCTTGAACCCAGAAGGCAGAGGTTGCAGCAAACCAAGATTGTGCCACTGCATTCCAGCCTGGGTGACAGAGCGAGGCTCTGGCTAAAAAAATAATTTTTTTGTAGTGACTGGTTCTCCCTATGTTGCCCAGGCTGGTCTCAAACTCCTGGACGAGCGATCCTCTTCCTGCTTTTACCTCCCAAAGTGCTGGGATTACAGGCGTGAGCCACTGCGCCCAGCCTCTTTCAGATCTTTAACAAGCTATGTCATTGAATAACTTGCTATCTAAGAGCCAAAGTATCCAGGGACTTTCCTTCTCCCAAATTCAGAACAGTACTTCAAAATATTCCTGGTGAAGGAATGTTATCTAAACTACAGGCTACTCTGGTCTTCCTAAAATATTTTGCTTAATTTCTAAACATTCCAAATTATCTTACAAATATGCCATTATTTCACACTTTTCCAGACCTAAGATTTTCATTAATTAAATACTTTTAATAAAATGAAATCAAATGAACCATTTATAAGTAAGGTATATCACATACAGCAGTAACAGTTAACCTTTTGTGACAATCCCAAAAGTGATCCAGGGTAGTGTGAGTTTAAAAAAAAAAAAAAACACACAAAATATCAAGAAACTTATCAAAAGCAAGCTCACTTTTTCATATAAAGCATGTGAGAATGTAGCACTGCTGCCTATATATATAAAACCATTAGGCCGGGCACGGTGGCTCAGGCCTGTAATCCCAGCGCTTTGGGAGGCCAAGACGGACAGATCACCTGAGGTCACAAGTTTGAGACCAGCCTGGCCAACATGGTGAAACCCCATCTCTACTAAAAATATAAAATTAGGCCAGGCGCAATGGCTCACGCCTGTAATCCCAAGACTTTGGGAGGCTGAGGCAGGCAAATCACGCAGTGAGGAGTTCAAGACCAGCCTAGCCAACATGGTGAAACCCTGTCTCTACTAAAAACACAAAAATTAGCCGGGTGTGGTGCCGTGTGCCTGTAATCCCAGCTACTCGGGAGGCTGAGGCAGGAGAATTGCTTGAACCCAGGAGACGGAGGCTGCAGTGAGCCGGATGGCACCAATGCACTCTAACCTGGGCAGAAAGAGCGAAACCCCACTCAAAAAAAAAAAAAAGGTATATATATATATATATATAATCATTATATACCATATTGAGCTTAGGAACTAAGAGTTTAAATGTCTCCTGGGTAAACCCTCCAATTCCACTTACAGCATTTTTCTTGGCTGCAAATATAACAAGGGAGAGACTATCGATGCCGAGATCATATCCACCTTAGCCAAAATCAGATCTAATAGTTTCCTCATCCAAAACTTACATGTAGCTTTATTATAGTACTGAATACATGTATTGTAAGGGCCAGTGACGTGGTGATTATGGAGCTCTAGAAAGGCAGTGATCATAAATTTCTCTGCATCTAACTACTTAGCTCAGTGCCTAGCACACAGACATTTGCTGTTACATGAACCAGACTGGGAATTATCCTTTGGAATGAGTATTTCATAAAAACCTTCCTGGCATTATACTTAAAAATGCCGAGCTGGGGGCAGTGGCTCACGCCTGTAATTCCAGCACTTTGGGAGGCCGAGGCGGGCGGATCACGAGGTCAGGAGATCGAGACCACGATGAAACCCCGTCTCTACTAAAAATTCAAAAAAATTAGCCGGGTGTGGTGGCAGGCGCCTGTAGTCCCAGCTACTCAGGAGGCTGAGGCAGGAGAATAGCGTGAACCCGGGAAGCAGAGCTTGCAGTGAGCTGAGATCGCGCCACTGCACTCCAGCCTGGGCGACAGAGTGAGACTCCGTCTCAAAAAAAAAAAAAATGCCGGCTGGTGTGGTGGCTCATGCCTGTAATCTCAGCACTTTGGGAGGCCAAGGTGGGTGGATCACTTGAGGTCAGGAGTTCAAGACCAGCCTGGGCAACGTGGCGAAACCCTGTCTCTACTAAAAATACAAAAATTAGCCAGATGTGGTGGCACACACCTGTAGTCTCAGTTACTCAAGAGGCTGAGGACTGAGAATCGCTTGAATCTGGGATTGGAGGCTGCAGTGAGCCAAGATCATGCCACTGCACTCTAGCCTGGGCAACAGAGTGAGACCCTGCCACAAAAATAATAATAATAATAATAAATTTTAAAAAATAAATAAAAGAGCTAAAGCCTATATTGTTATTTATTAATATTATAACAGGAAGTCAGTCATAAAGCCTATTACTGGCAAATCAAGGAATAACAATAACAAAAAATAACAATTCATGACCTCATGAAACTTAAAATTATAGTGGGGAGAACAAAAGTAAGTAAAATTAGGCCAGGCGTGGTAGCACGTGTCTGCAGTCCCAGCCACCTGGGAGGCTCAGACGGGAGGAGGCTGCTTGAGGCCAAGAGTTCTAGGCTGTAGTGTACTATGTAGTGCAGCGGAGCCCACTGCACGCCAGCCTGGGCAACATATCCAGGCCTTGACTCTGAAAAAATTAAAAATAAGCCTGGGCAACACGGTGAAACCTTATCTCTACAAAAAATACAAAAATTAGTTGGGCATAGTGGCACATCCCCATACTCTCAGCTACCTGGGAGGCTGAAGTGGGACTGTTGCTTGAGCCCGAGAGGGAGAGGCTGCAGTGAGCCATGAAGGTGCCACTGCACTCCAGCCTGGGTGACAGAGCAAGACCCTGTCTCAAAAAATAAATATAAATAAATAGGCTGGGCATGGTGGCTCATTCCTGTAATCCTAGCACTTTGGGAGGCCGAGGCGGGCGGATCACAAGGTCAGGAGTTCGAGACCAGCCTGGCCAACATGGTAAAACCCCGTCTCTACTAAAAATACAGAATTAGCCAGGTGTGGTGGCAGGCACCTGTAATCCCAGCTACTTGGGAGGCTGAGGCAGGAGAATTGCTTGAACCCAGGAGGCAGAAGTTGCGGTGGGCTCAGATTGCGCCACTGCACTCCAGCCTGGGCAACAAGAGCAAGACTCTGTCTCAAAAAAAAAAAAAATTTATTTATTTTTTATTTTTATTTTTATTTTTTGAGATGGAGTTTCGCTCTTGTTGCTCAGGTTGGAATGCAATGGCACGATCTTGGCTCACCGCAACCTCCACCTCCCGGGTTCAAGCAATTCTCCTGCCTCAGCCTCCCTAGTAGGTGGGATTACAGGCATGCGCCACCACGCCCAGCTAATTTAGTATTTTTAGTAGAGACAGGGTTTCTCCATGTTGGTCAGGCTGGTCTCAAACTCCCGGCTCTGGTGATCCGCCCGCCTCAGCCTCCCAAAGTGCTGGGATTACAGGCATGAGCTACCATGCCCGGCCAATTTTTTAAATTTAATTAATTAATTAATTTTTTTGAGATGGAGTCTCACTCTGTTGCCCAGGCTGGAGTGCAGTGGCACGATCTCAGCTCACCGCAACCTCCGCCTACCGGGTTCAAGGGATTCTCCTGCCTCAGCCTCCTGAGTAGCTGGGATTACAAGCATGCGCGACCACGCCCAGCTAATTTTGTATTCTTAGTAGAGACAGGGTTTCTCCATATTGGTCAGGCTGGTCTCAAACTCCCAACCTCAAGTGATCAGTCCGCCTTAGCCTCATAAAATGCTGGGATTACAGGCATGAGCCACCGTGCCCGGCCAAATAAAATTAATTTTAAAAATAAGCCAAATATGTATGACAAATCAGTGCTATAGAGAAAAACAAGTCAAAGGAGATAGGGAGTATGATGGTCAAGGAACTCCTCAGTGATAAGGAGACATTTGGACAGGGATGGAAGGAAATGAGAGAACAAGTTAGGGGGATAACTATGTGAAAGGAGTTCCAAGGAGTTAAGCGCAAAGACTCTGAGGCAGAAGGGCTATTTTGTTTTGACACTATCTACACTATAAACACTTTAATAACATTTACAAATTTTACATTGAGTCAGTGATTATTTCACTTAGTGAAGAGATTCATTCAAATGTCAATGATCTTTTTCTTTGGTTCTAAATAAACCAAAACACAGCTTCACTGGAATGAGAGACATCATAGAATAATTTGTTCTTCTATCTTCTCCAAAGCAAGAGCCTTTCAGAAATGTTACTTCCTCATTCTTAACGATATTCAAGACTTATCTGAGATCTGTCTCCCAAATCAATGTTCTGCCACAAGAAAGTCAAAGCAAAAAATATTTAAATGGAAGAAGGGAGAGGGAGAAGCAGTGTATTAAAATGGAATGAAAGTAAATATACTAATAGAAAATTTACCTGAGGAAGAATATTTAAAAATCTAGGTGTTATAATTGAAATAAATGTATGAAATGTAAATAGCTAAGGATTACAAAAATAAAGGCCATGTAATAAATTTTCTTTGACAGATTAGTGGTGTTCACTGTTTGACAGTATTCCAAAACAGTAGTTTAACGGTTAAGTAAAAAAGGCTTTGAATACTATTTTGATCATTTGTTTATCTTCCAAAAACTAGCTTGTGAAATACCCCAGGTTTCTATTACAAGATGTTAGTGCATATACTAGACATGCAATGTCTATTTGAGGAATAAATGAATT
Source organism: Nomascus leucogenys (assembly GCF_006542625.1). Classification (NCBI taxonomy): domain Eukaryota; kingdom Metazoa; phylum Chordata; class Mammalia; order Primates; family Hylobatidae; genus Nomascus; species Nomascus leucogenys. Next base: position 70,214,712 of record NC_044395.1, on the reverse strand, counting down.
TCAGATTTTCAGGAAGTATTATTTCCCCAATTTTTGTAGAAGCAAACCAACTCTTTCAAGTACTCACTTTTAAAATTAATAATTACACGCAAGTATAATTAGTCAAAATAATACGCGATTAGAGCAAAGTCATGGTAGAAATGACCATGACTAAACTTTTAGCTTTTCTAGGCTTGTAACTGCATTACTATTTAATAAGCAAAATAATTTTCAACTTAACCCATGTCTATCACAAAGCAAATCAAAACAAAAAGTGATCCATTGCTCCTTCCATAGTTTTGTAATGGTTCAAAATGGTAATACGGTTCAACTCACTATTTTATATCCAAAAAAATCTAAGCTCCTCCCAAGGTGACTCTGAGCCTAAAAATTTGAACATGTCATCATCACTTCGTGTGGTATAATAATGATCTCATTTACATATAAAATAGATTTAACATTCTGAAATAATTTTACATTTAATTTGTGTAAACTCTGTAGGTAGTCTTCTTGAACTGTAAGTTCCGTGAGGGCAGGGACCTCTAGTGCAGCCCTTTACACTGAAAAAGTCCAATTAGTAATATTTCTGCTGTTCCTGGTAAGTCAATATAAACAATGTTTTTAAATTATTTACTTGCCAACTAAAAGACGCATAAAATAGTTGAATTTCTATTTTAAAGTGTGATTTCTTTTTCAGTTAAAAAATGTACACTAAAGTTCAGTAAAGCTGGCAGATTCAGCAGCATGCTAAAGAACAGTTACTAGCTGGCAGAAAAGTTACATCAGCCCTTTTAAGAAGACTTTAAAATACTGATCATTAATACGTAAAACTGCAAAAGTTTAGAAACAAAGAATGACACCGGAGATAGTACAATAAATATTCATGCAATTAAGCTGTTTTCCAAGGAGCGGTCCCCCCAAAATACGGGGAAAAAAAAACAGCCTTCAGAGAATGCAATATCTGAACTGATAAAGAGCTCGGCACATTCCAAGGCACTCAGACTTAACATTATCTCACCTGTCTGTCACAAAAACTCTGTGGCGTAATTTTATGAATGGGAAAAAGTCAGGATCAAGAGGTTAAGCGACTGGCCCAAGGTCACTCAAGGAATCAATGGTGCAGCTATACCTAGAAGGGTGCACTTCACCTGATCCTTTCCACTACATAAGCCAGCTCCCCGACTGAAGCATTATGACAGCGGAAGAGCAGGGATCAGACTCTGTGAGTGTCCCGCACTACCCCTGTCCTGCCAAGGAGGCGCGGGCTTGCCTTTGAAAGCCTTCCCTAGCAACTCAGCCAGAGAGGAGGAAGTTGTGCCCGAGGCAGGCCACTGATCAGCCCAGCCAAGTGACAAGGATGACAGGCGCAGCCCCCAAAGGACCAGCGGGCATCCCCAGCAGCCCTTCCAAACCCTGCGACGGCGAGACTGGTCTCAGAAACATCTGAAAAACCTCCCAGTAAGTTTCGCCCCCTTCTGGGCGTGAGGAACGAGCTGGGAATGAGCCAGAGGGCGGCCGGCCACCCGAGCCGGCCATGTGTCCAACCCGTCACGCCCGCCTCGCCTCAACCGGCTCCTCATGCCTAGACCGCAGCCAGAGGCCCAGCTCAGGATCCGAAGCACAGGCAGCCTTGGCTGCAGCCACCACCACCACACCACACCGAGGCGCCCCGGCGTGGAAGTCGCCGTCAGATGTCTGTCCCACCCTCCTGTTGGGGCCCTCAACGACGTCGTCCGCGCCTATGGCCAGGCCCCGGGGGCTCGGCCTGCCACTTCTGTCTGCCCGCCTGCCCGCCGCCACCGCTAGCCGGGCGTCCTTACTTCATTGAGCTGGCGCTCCGCGGCCTCACGCAGGGCTGGGTCCATGGTGCCCCGCAGGGCCTCGATAATGGTGTTGGGGTCCATCGCAGCGCGGACTCGGTCAAACCCGGGGCTCGGGTGCTACTGGGCCAGGAATAGCGCCACTCACTGCGCACATGGACCCGCCGCGCTCCGCAGCGGCAACCGGCGCGAAAGGAAAGAGAAGCGCCAAGGCCCCGGATAGAACCTCTTCGCCTCGGCGTGGAGGCGGGAGATGCTCCGGCGACTTCCTGTGGGCGCGCCTGCGGAGCACTTTGGGAGATGTAGTCGACAAACACAGTCCGCAGCCCACGTGGCTGCCTGAGCTGTCGTTCCTACAGACAAGTCTTTCTATTCAAAAACGAAAAATGTTCAAATTCCACAAAAAGAAAAGTAAAACAATCAGTTACAAAAGGTTTCACGTACTGTATCCACAGTGATCATAAAGGGAATCAGATACAGTGTGTGGTGCAATCTATTGCTAATGGCTGCGTAATTGAAGGAAACTTTCTGAAAAGCAATTTGAGATGTGTTTCTGATTGCCATTAAAATATTTAAACTACCGGGCGCGGTGGCTCACGCCTGTAATCCCAGCACTTTGGGAGGCCAAGGCGGGTGGATCACAAGGTCAGGAGATTGAGACCATCCTAGCTAACACGGTGAAACCCCGTCTCTACTAAAAATACAAAAAATTAGCCGGGCATGGTGGCGGGCGCCTGTAGTCCCAGCTACTCTGAGGCAGGAGAACGGCATGAATCCAGGAGGTGGAGCTTGCAGTGAGCAGAGATCATGCCACTGCACTCCAGCCTGGGTGACAGAACGAGAATCCATCTCAAAAATAAATAAATAAATAAATAAATATAAAATACACCTTCCTAGCTGGGCGTAATCCACCTGTTGAGGCAGGAGGATTGCTTGAGACCAGGAGTTCAAGGTGGCAGCCTCTTAAGATCATGCCTGTGAGTAGCAACTACACTACAGCCTGGGCTACATAGTGAGACCCCATCTCTAAAAAAAGAGGGAGGTGGGGGAGAAAGAAAGAAATAAAAAGTCCTCTTTTATAACAGCCAAGAAAAAGTTTGTTTCAGAAAGGTTAAATAACTTACCCAAGGTCACGTAGTAAGAGGTTCAACTAAGATTTCAAACCTAAGATCTTTGTTTTCAAACTTTCCATTGTTACCACTAAATCACTCTGCCTCTGAAGAGAAATGTTGAACAATATAGGACTGGTTAAGCAAATAGCAAGAATCCAGTGAATTAAATATTTTGCAGCCATTAAAAAGTATAACAAAAAAGTATTTATGTAAGGATATAGCTTTGTAACATGGACAAAGACTGAAAAGCAAGGTTGGCAAATGAAAATAATTTATTTTCTATTAATAGGATGGTGAGATTTGGAGTAATTTCCTTTCATATCTGTTATTATTGTAACAGTTATATAAGCGGATATACTTAAAATTAATTATAAGCTTTCAAATACAATGTGTTAAATGGTCACTTATTGTTTTTAGTTTACAAAAAAAAGGAGAAGGAAAGGCGCACGAAAGCCTTTCGCTGGAGTGATGGGTTTTGCAATGTTACTACCTTGTATATGCCAGCCACTGTGCCTGGAAGTAAGACAGAATTATTCCTAACTTAGGCCGGGCGTGGTGGCTCACAACGGTAACCACAGCAATTTGAGAGGCTGAGGTGGGTGGGATCACCTGAGGTCAAGAGTTCAAGACCAGCCTGGCCAAGATGGCAAAACCCCACCTCTACTAAAAATACAAAAATTGCCCGGCCCAGTGGCTCACGCCTGTAATCCCAGCACTTTGGGAGGCCAAGGCAGGCAGATTACGAGGTCAGGAGATAGAGATCATCCTGGCTAACACGGTGAAACCCCGTCTCTACTAAAATACAAAAAAATTAGCCGGGCGTTGTGGCAGGCGCCTGTAGTCCCAGCTACTCGGGAGGCTGAGGCATAACCCGGGAGGCGGAGCTTGCAGTGAGCCGAGATCGCGCCACTGCACTCCAGCCTGGGCCACTGAACAAGACTCTGTCTCAAAAAAAAAAAATTAGCCAGGCATGGTGGTGCTCACCGGTAATCCCAGATACTCAGGAGGCTGAGGCAGGAGAATCACCTGGACCAGGGAGGCAGAGGTTGCAGTGAGCTGAGATTGCGCCAGTGCACTCCAGCCTGAGCAACAGAGCAAGACTCCGTCTCAAAAAAAAATTTACAAATGAAGAACCCAAGGCTCAGGCTACTTAAATTGTGAAGAGTCAGAAAGTTTTCACAATAATAACCTGTAAAAAGTGTAATAGTGTTACAAATACAATCTGTTTAAGAATTTTCCTCTCCCTGAATTGTTTGAACCAGGAAGGCAGAGGTTGCAGTGAGCTGAGATAGTGCCATTGCACTCCAGTCTGGGCAACAAGAGTGAAACTCCGTCTCAGAAATAAAAAGAATTTTCCTCTCCCTGCTCCACTGCCCAAAGTGAGGGCCTTGAAAACAGTCTTATGTTCTATTCACCTTTGTATCCTCACCTCCTACCACAGAGTTAGAATGTATAAGAGGAGTTTAAAAATTCTTTAGTGAATAAATGAAGAAAGGAATTAATAAACTAGTAATGACTTATAGGTGGCTGAGCCAGAATTGAAGCTTCATTCTTCATGATTCAAAAGCTAGTCCTCTTTCTAATATTATATGCTTATTTTAGATTCCAGAATTGACTTGTTTATCATGGAATTGTGAAGATTTTAGCAGAGTACAATGTATATGAAAGAACCTGGCACATAGAAGGTAGTCCAAAAATGTTAATTTCCTCTCCCTAAAACTGAAAGAGAAAAGAAGTGGTGGTGAAAAATATGGTTTTAAGCTGTAGTGCTTAACAGGGAGCCAATGAGGTTTGCAGATCTACAGCTGGCATGGGGCCTGTGTCTCATCCTTCATAGAGAACAGAGCACAATGGGTACAAGATCCTGTCTGGGGAGCCAGCATTGTATCCACAGAAGGAGCTTGGCCCCAGGGACCATTCAGGAGCTAGTTGGTAGAGTGATTAGCACACTCAACCTATTTGTAGATTTTAGTTTTATTTTGTCAAGCTACTGACACAGAGAATGTGACCTATGTGACTGGAAATTTCAGTGTGAACTCCTCTAGGGCAGAGACCACATCCATCTTTTTGGGGTAGACACAGAAATGAATGAGTGCTCAATAAATAAGTATGAGAGGACTAATGAAAAAAGTGGTTTGTTAAGCCACTCTAAACACAATTACATAATCTTATAGTGTCCCATAATCCCAATCCCCAGCACAGCAGCCAACATAGGTATCTAAGCCTCCTTAGGCAAGGTGAAGGTTGAGAATTCAGAAAAGCATAAACCATAGTCTCAGAGTTATTTTGAGGTAGAATGAAATTAGACAAAAATTAGGAAGAGATGCGGCCGGGCACAGTGGCTCCTCATGCCTGTAATTTCAGCACTTTGGCAGGCCGAGTCTGGCAGATCACGAGGTCGGAGAGATCGAGACCACCCTGGCCAACATGATGCAACCCCATCTCTACTAAAAATACAAAACTCAGCTAGACATGGTGGCATTCACCTGTAGTCCCAGCTACTCGGTAGGCTGAAGCAGAAGAATTGCTTGAACCCAGGAGGTGGAGGTTGGTTGCAGTGAGCCGAGATAATACCACTGCACTCCAGCCTGGCAACAGAGTGAGATCCATCTCAAAAAAAAAAAAAAAAAAAAAGAAGAAGAAGAAGAGCTGGGCCTGACTTGGTGGCTCACACCTTTAATCCCAGCACTTTGCGAGGCCAAGGCAGGTGGATCACCTGAGGTCAGGAGTTCAAGACCAGCCTGGCCAACATGGTGAAACTCCGTTTCTAGTAAAAATTAAAAAATTAGCCCAGCGTGGTGGTGCATGCCTGTAATCCCAGCACTTGGGAGGCTGAGGTGGGAGAATCTCTTGAACCTGCTAGGCGGAGGCTGCAGTGACCTGAGATCGTACCACTGCACTCCAGGCTGGGAGACACATTGAGACTCTGTCTCAAAAAAGAAAAAAAAAAGATAGTTATACCATAAGGGAATGGAAAGAATTAGTGTTCCTTTTACAGGCCCTCACTGGGGCTTTTGTGGGTGAATGCCAATGACAAGACCCTTGATGATAATTGACACAGGAAAAGTTCCCTTGTCCCCCTCTCAGAGTCTGAGATGGCAGTGTGGCTCCCTTCTTCAGTGCCTCGCTGCTCAAACCTCTCGGGGAACATACAGACCGGTAAGTCTGTGGGGCTCTGAACCCACGGCAGTGTCTAGTGGTGAATGTTTACAGCTCCTAAAGCCCCAGTGGGTGTGTGTTATAGGGTGCTCTTTTAGTTTTGCTCTTTTAGTTTTGCTGTCTATAGGTGGCTTGTGTTAACCAGCTCAATTAGACCCTCTACCTTGTCGCAAGGACAGAGGGCTTTCTGAATACCCGTGTACCAGAAGAATTGGATCACACCTGGGCTTGGAGAATGAGCGCAAGGTTTTATTGAGTGGAGGTAGCTCTCAGCAAATGGGGGAAGTCAGAAGAGGATGGAGTGGGAAGGTTTTCCCCTGGAGTCGGGCCGCTAGCGGCCTGGGCTTTCCTCCAACTGTCCCAGCCAAACTCCGCCTCCTTCTGCTTCTGCCGGTCGGTGGCCTACCGGCATGCCAGTGCCTGTTAGCGCGACCCTCTTGATGTCCAGCCACCTGTGTGTTCCTTCACCGATGTGCTCCTCTCGACGTCCAGCTGCCTGTGTATTCCTCTGCTGATGTGTTCCTCTTGATGTACAGCCGCTTGTGTGTCCGCCTGCTACATCTCAGGGATTTCTACAGGCACAGGATGGGGGCGTGGCAGGTCAGGGTGGTCTTGGGAAATGCAAAATTTGGGCAGGAAATGCCTGTCCTCACGTAGGTCCATAGGGGTGGAGCCCTAGCCAGGGATCATGCCTTTTTCTTTTCTTTTCTTTCTTCTTTTTTTTTTTTGAGATGGAGTTTCTCTCTTGTTGCTCAGGCTGGAGTGCAATGGCGTGATCTTGGCTCACCTCCACCTCCACCTCCCAGGTTCAAGCGATTACAGGTTGTGAGCCACTGTACCCAGCCGATTTTTCATTATATTTTTGAATAAACTAGTCCTCTTATTCATTTTTACGCCTTGGCAATATTTGTACTCTAAACAATTCAAAACACGGGGGGAAAAGGACAGACATTGATTCTATTCTGAGGCATGTACACACTGTGTTGCCTCAAGTAAAACATTTCATCTCACTGTCCCTAATTTTATTTTCCATTCTGTAAAATGAGTAAATAGTCCTATCACAGGCTACGAAAGTTATTCTGAAGATCAAATAAAGTTTGAAAATCTTTTGCAAGTATAAAGTTCAGTAATGTAAATTGTTTTTGGTTGTCAGGAAAGGGCTAGGGAGAAGGAAGGTAAGAGGGCAAGGAAGAAGAGTTAAAGTGAAGAAACAGAGACTTTCTGCAGAGCATTGTTCCCGGTAGCTGTGAGTCCTCACATTCAGCAGTTTGATACTGTTTGTGAATAAAACAGTATATTCATAGGAAATATAGTCAATCTTGTATTGAACATAGTCACTGAAGACCATTTTCCTTTTTTTTTTTTTTTTTTTTTTTTTGAGAGACAGAGTCTTCTTATGTTTCCGACGCTAGCCTCAAACTCCTGGACTCATGAGATGCTCTGGCCTCAGCCTCCCAAGTAGCTGGGACTACAGGTGCACACCACTATGCCCAGATAATTTTAAAAATTTTTTGTGGCAACAGAGTCATATTTGCCCAGGCTGGTCTCAGCCTTCTGGCCTCAAGCAATCCTCCTATCTCAGCCCCTCTAAGTGCTGGAATTATAGGTGTTACAAGCGTGAGCCACTGCCTCAGTACTTACTACCAGTAAGTACTTTCTTTTTCTGTCTTTTTTTTTTCACTCAGCATGTTTCTGAGATTATTTTCATGATGTTGAGTGAATCAGGAATTCCCTCCTTCTTGTTGGTAAATGGTAGTCCATTCAGTTGATATACAATTATCTATTCATCTGCTGAAGGATATTTGGGTGGTTGCCAGTTTTTAGCTAATGTAAATAAAATTGATATGTATATTTCTATATACAAGTTTTTGTGTGAATATATGCTTTCATTTCTCTGGTAAATAGCTAGGAGTGGAATGGCTGGTTTGCATTGTAAATGTATATGTAAATTTGTAAGAAACTGTCAAACTGTTTCACAAATGGGTTGTACAATTTTATATTCCCACCAGCAATTTATGGGCATTCTGTTGTTCCACATCTTCACCAACAGTTGGAATTCTCAGGGTTTTTAAGTGTATCCAGTGGAGAGGATATGTAGTGTTACCTCATTATTCACAGTATGTAGTTGTCTGATGACTAATGATGCTGAGCATGTTTTCATGTGCTTTTTGCCATTTGTATCATCTTTTGTAAAGTATCTGTTTCAACCTTTTGCCCATTTAAAAACTAGACTGTTGGCTGGGCACAGTGGCTCATGCCTGTAATCCTAGCACTTTGGGAGGCCGAGGCGGGCAGATCACAAGGTCAGGAGATCGAGACCATCTTGGCGAACATGGTGGAACCCCCCTCTCTACTAAAAAAAATTACAAAAAATTAGCCGGGCGTGGGGGCAGGCGCCTGTAGTCCCAGCTACTTGGGAGGCTGAGGCAGGAGAACGGCATGAACCCAGGGGGCGGAGCTTGCAGTGAGTGGAGATCGTGCCACTGCACTCCAGCCTGGGCGACAGAGCGAGGCTCCATCTCAAAAAAAAAAAAAAAAAAACTAGATTGCTGCCTTCCTGTTACTGACTTGTAGAAAACTCTATGAATTCATTTTGTCAGATTTCATCATTGTGGATATTTTCTTTCATTCTGTGTCATGTCTTTCCATTTTCTTTTTCCTTTTTTTTTTTTTTTTTGACAGTCTCGTTCTGTCACCTAGGCTGGAGTCCAGTGGCACAATCTCAGCTCACCACAACCTCTGCCTTCCAGGTTCAAGTGATTCTCCTGCCTCAGCCTCCTGAGCAGCTAGCTGGGATTACAAGCACGTGACACTGCACCTGGCTAATTTTTTTTATTTTTAGTAGAGAGGGGGTTTCACCATGTTGGCCAGGCTGGTCTTGAACTCCTGACATCAAGTGATCTGCCTGCCTCAGCCTCCTAAGTGCTGGGATTACAGGCGTGAGCCACCGTGCATGGCCAAGGCTACAAATCTCCACAGTACTGAATACTGTAAGCAATTGTACCACAATGGTAGTATTCATGTATCTAAACATAGAAAATGTACAGTAATATGCTATTAGAATCTCATGTTCACTGTCCTATATGCAATCCATTCTCCCATTCTCGACTAAACCATCATTACATGTTGCATAACTGTAATAGATTTTTACATGTTGCTTTGCTGGGATAAACCTCATTTGGTCATGGTGTATTGTCATTTTTACATATTACTGGATTCAATTTGCTAATTTTTTTTTTTTAACAGAGTCTCACTCTGCCACCCACGCTGGAGTGCAATGGTATGATCATAGCCCACTGTAGCCTCAAACTCCTGGGTTCAAGTGCTCCTTCTGCCTCAGCCTCCCAAGTAGCTAGGACTATAGGTGCATGACGCCATGCCTAGCTAATTTTTTAAAAAATTTTTTGTAGGCCGGGCGCGGTGGCTCAAGCCTGTAATCCCAGCACTTTGGGAGGCCGAGACGGGCAGATCACGAGGTCAGGAGATCGAGACCATCCTGGCTAACACGGTGAAACCCCGTCTCTACTAAAAATACAAAAAAATTAGCCGGGCGTGTTGGCGGGCGCCTGTAGTCCCAGCTACTCAGAGAGGCTGAGGCAGGAGAATGGCGTGAACCCGGGAGGCTAAGCTTGCAGTGAGCGGAGATCGCGCCACTGCACTCCAGCCTGGGGCACAGAGCAAGACTCCGTCTCCAAAAAAAAAAAAAAAAAAAAAATTTTTTGTAAAGACAGGGTTTTACCATGCTGCCAAGGCTGGTCCAAAACTCCTGGCATTAAGCAATCCTCCCACCTCGGCCTTCCGAAACTCTGGGATTACAGGTGTGAGCCACGGTGTCTAGCCAATTTGCTATTTTTTTTTTTTTGAAATGGAGTTTCTATCTTGTTGCCCAGGCTAGAGTGCAATGGCACAATCTCGGCTCCCTGCAACCTCTGCCTCCCGGATTCAAGCGATTCTCCTGCCTCAGCCTCTGCAGTAGCTGGGATTACAGGCGTCTGCCACCACACCCGGCTAATTTTTGTATTTTTAGTAGAGATGGGGATTCACCATGTTGGCCAGGCTGGTCTCTAACTGCTGACCTCAGGTGATCCACCCACCTTGGCCTCCTAAAGTGCTAGGATTACAGGCGTGAACCACCGGTTCCGGCCCACTTTTTCTTAAGTCAAATTGGTGAGTCTGTGTCTATCAAGGAATATGTCCATTTCATCTAAATTTTCAGATTTATTGGCATAAAGTGGTTCATAATATTCATTTATCATTCTTTTGATGTCTACACTATCTGCAGTGATATTATCATTCTTGATATTAGTAACTTGTGTTGCATTTTGTGTCTTTTTTTTTTTTTTTTTTTTGAGATGGAGTCTTGCCCTATCACCCAGGCTGGAGTGCAATGGCGCGATCTCAGCAACCTCTGCCTCCCAGGTTCAAGCAATTCTCCTACCTCAGCCTCCCGTGTAGCTGGGACTACAGGTGCCCGCCACCACGCCTGGCTAATTTTTGTATTTTTAGTAGAGACGGGGTTTCACCATGTTGGTCAGGCTGGTCTCGAACTCCCGACCTTAGGTGATCCGACCACCTCAGCCTCCCAAAGTGCTGGGATTACAGGCGTGAGCCACTGTGCCCGGCTGCATTTTGTATCTTTTTTACTGGATATTGATATGAATTTCATGTTGTTGAGTGAATTTTCTTGTTTTTCTTTAACAAATGCTGGGATTTGACCTAGTTAGCAATTAAATTATAGAGTTCAGTCTGATACTTACAAATCTTGTTTAAAGTTTTGTGTTTTTTTTTTTTTTTTTTTCGAGACGGAATCTTCCTCTTGCTCTGTCGCCAGGCTGGAGTGCAGTGGCATGATCTTAGCTCACCGCAACTTCCACCTCCTGGGTTCAAGCGATTCTCCTGCTTCAGCCTCCTGAATAGCTGGGACTACAGATGTGTGCCACCATGCCCAGCTATTTTTTTTTTTTCTATTTTTAGTAGATTCGGGGTTTCACCATGTTGGCCAGGATGGTCTTGATCTCTTGACCTTATGATCCACCTGCCTCGGCCTCCCAAAGTGCTGGGATTACAAGCGTGAGCCACCGCGCCCGGCCAATTAAAGGTTTTTAAGATCAAGTCTGCAGGGTGTCGGGGGGCAAAGGGAGGGAGAGCATTAGGACAAATACCTAATGAATGTGGGGCTTAAAACCTAATGACGAGTTGATAGATGCAGCAAACCACCATGGCACATGTATATCTATGTAATACATTCTGCACCTGTATCCCAGAACTTAAAGTCAGAAAAAAAGGGACCGGGCACAGTGGCTCATGCCTGTAATCCCAGCACTTTGGGAGACCGAGGAGGGCGGGTCACCTGAGGTCACGAGTTCGAGACCAGTCTGACCAACACGGAGAAACCCTGTCTTTACTAAAAATACAAAATTAGCTGGGCATGATGATGCACTCCTGTAATCAGCTACCCGGGAGGCTGAGGCAGGAGAATTGCTTGAACCCAGGAGGCGGAGGTTGCAGTGAGCCGAGATCGCACCATTGCATTCCAGCCTGGGCAACAAGAACGAAACTCCGTCTCAAATAAAAAAAAAAAAAAGGTATACAACCATAAAAAAATAAAAATAAATAAAAGAAAAGATAAAATCTGTTAGTATTTACTATAGGGCTATTTTACTGTACAATTAATGTGTGGCCTTTGGGGGTTTCTACTGATGCCCCCCAAGTAATCAATGAGCTTTCTCTAGTCTAGTGTCCTAGTCCTGTGAGAGCTGTAAGAACTCTTTTTTTTTTTTTTTTTTTTTTTTTTGAGACAGAGTCTCGCTCTGTCGCCCAGGCTGGAGTGCAGTGGCGCAATCTCCACTATTAATATTTTTAAATAAACTAGTCCTCTGATTCATTTTTACGCCTTGGCAATATTTGTACTCTAAACAATTCAAAACACGGGGGGAAAAGGACAGACATTGATTCTGTTCTGAGGCATGTACACACTGTGTTGCCTCAAGTAAAACATTTCATCTCACTGTCCCTAATTTTATTTTCCATTCTGTAAAATGAGTAAATAGTCCTATCACAGGCTATGAAAGTTATTCTGAAGATCAAATAAAGTTTGAAAATCTTTTGCAAGTATAAAGTTCAGTAATGTAAATTGTTGTTGGTTGTCAGGAAAGGGCTAGGGAGAAGGAAGGTAAGAGGGCAAGGAAGAAGAGTTAAAGTGAAGAAACAGAGACTTTCTGCAGAGCATTGTTCCCGGTAGCTGTGATCAACCCGGGAGGCGGAGCTTGCAGTGAGCCGTGATCGCGCCACTGCACCCTAGCCTGGGCGACAGAGCGAGACTCCGTCTCAAAAAAAAAAGAATTCAAACCCAGCCTGGGCAACTTAGCAAGACCTTGGCTCATAGTTTTGCAGGCTGAACAAGAAGCATAGTGCCAGCATCTGCTCCTGGTGAGGCCTCAGGAAACTTACAATCATGATGGAAGGCGAAGGGGGAGCTGGCATATCACATGGTGAGATAGGGAAAAAAAGAGAGGAGAGGAAGTTCCAGGCTTTTTTAAACAAGCAGATCTCCTGTGAACTAATACGGCGAGACGTCAGTCATTACAGTGAGAATGGCATAAAGTCATTCATGAGGGATCAGTCCCCATGAAGAAAAACACCTCCCACCAAGTCCAACCTCCAACACTGGGGATTACATTTCAACATGAGATTTGGAGGGGACAAATATCCAAATGTATCAGCTGTGTTCCCAGTTCTAGGTTTATATTTCAGAGTATATTCTTCATCACTTTTTGGTGGTGGTGTTGCAGGGAGAAGTAGGCAGCAACCCACATACCTATCACTAGGTCAATAGAAAAGACAAAAGTAGTATATTCACATCATGGAGGGCTGGTACAGTGGCTCACACCTTTAATCTCAGCAGATTTGGGAGGCTGAAGTGAGAGGATCACTGGAGCCAGGAGTTCAAGACCAGCCTGGGTAACAAAATGAGACCTTGTTTCTACAAAGTGAGACTCTGTCTCAAAAAAAAAAAACACAAAAAACAAAGATTCAAAGCAAAACGTGTTTATATTTATTTACTGGGGGAGACAGAGTCTCACTCTGTCACCCAGGCTGGAGTGCAGTGGCACGATCTCGGCTCACTGCAACTTCTGCCTCCGGGCTTAAGCAATTCTCGTGCCTCATCCTGCCAAGTAGCTGGAACTACAAGCACACGCCACCATGCCTGGCTAATTTTTTGTATTTTTAGTAGAGACGGAGTTTCACTATGTTGGTCAGGCTGGTCTCGAACTCCTGACCTCAGGTGGTCCGCCCGCCTTGGCCTCCCAAAGTCCTGGGATTACAGGCATGAGCCACTGCACCCAGCCAGCTTTCAAGATTTATTTTCTTTGGCCAGGCACAGTGGCTCACGCCTGTAATCCCAGCACTTTGGGAGGCCAAGGCAGGCAGATCATGAGGTCAGGAGATTGAGACCAACCTGGCTAACACAGTGAAACCCTGTCTCTACTGAAAATATGAAAAAATTAGCCGGGCGTGGTGGTGGGCGCCTGTAGTCCCAGCTACTCGGGAGGCTGAGGCAGGAGAATGGCATGAACCCGGGAGGTGGAGCTTGCAGTGAGCCAAGATTGTGCCACTGCACTCCAGCCTGGGCGACAAAGCAAGACTCCGTCTCAAAAAAAAAAAAAAAAAAAAAAGATTTATTTTCTTTATCTTTGGTTTTCAACTGTTGGACTATCGTGGCCAGGTATGGTTGTCTTTATTTTTGCCTTTTTATATTTTTTACCATTTATGAAATTTGTTGAACTTCTTACAGCTATTCTTTTATCAGAATATATTTTGTTGCCTTGATTTCCTCAGATTTGGCCTGTCAGAGGCTCTGCAAGCTGGCTCCTGTGTCCTTGTAATGTCATCTGTTTTTATCAAATATAGAGAACTTTTGACTTTTTTTTTTTTTTTTTTTTGGAGATGGATGGAGTCTCACTCTGTGGCCCAGGCTGGAGTGCAATGGCGTGATCTCGGTTCACTGCAACCTCTGCCTCCTGGGTTCAAGCGATTCTCCTGCCTCAACCTCCTGAATAGCTGGGATTACAAGCAACTGCCACCACACCTAGCTAATTTTTGTATTTTTGGTAGAGATGGGGTTTCACCATTTTGTCCAGGCTGGTCTCGAACTCTTTTTTTTTTTTTTTTTTGAGATGGAGTCTCGCTCTGTCACCCAGGCTGGAGTGCAGTGGCGTGATCTCGGCTCACTGCAAGCTCCGCCTTGCGAGTTGACGCCATTCTCCTGCCTCAGCCTCTCCAAGTAGCTGGGACTACAGGTGCCCGCCACCATGCCCGGCTAATTTTTTTTTTTTTTGTATTTTTAGTAGAGACGGGGTTTCACTGTGTTAGCCAGGATGGTCTCGATGTCCTGACCTCATGATCCGCCCGCCTCGGCCTCCCAAAGTGCTGGGATTACAAGCGTGAGCCACCGCGCCCGGCCCTTTGTCTCGAACTCTTGACCTCAGGTGATCCACCTGCCTCAGCCTCCCAAAGTGCTGGGGTTACAAGCGTGAGCCACTGAGCCCGGCTGCATTATTTCTTCAAATAGTTTTTTTCTGATCCAATTGCACCCTCTTTTCTTTCTGGGACTCCAATTACATATATATTAGGTCATTTGATATTGCTCTAAAAGTCCCTGAGGCCACATTTCTTGTTTTTAAATTTGTATAAATCTAAGGGGTGTCTGTTCATTTTTCTATAATTTCTCAACATTCTGTTCTTCAGAATGAAAACTTTCTTTTTTTTTTTTTTTTGAGGCGGAGTCTCGCTTTCTTGCCCAGGCTGGAGTGCAGTGGCGTGATCTCCGCTCACTGCAAGCTCCACTTCCTGGGTTCACGCCATTCTCCTGCCTCGGCCTCCTGAGTAGCTGGGACCACAGGCACCTGCCAGCACGCCTGGCTAATTTTTTGTATTTTTAGTAGAGACGGGGTTTCACTGTGTTAGCCAGGATGGTCTCGATCTCCTGACCTCGTGATCTGCCTGCCTCGGCCTCCCAAAGTGCTGGGATTACAGGCGTGAGCCACGGCGCCCGGCCCAGAATGAAAACTTTCCACTGGCCTATTAAGCCAATCTGCTGTAAATCCCATCCAGTGAATTTTTTATTCCAGCTATTGTAATTTTCAGTTCTAGAACTTCCATTTGGTTCTTTTTTATGGTTTCTATTTCTGTTAACTCGTTAAGATTATAGTTTTCTTTCTATCCATAAATATATTTTCCTTTAATTTTTGAACTTATTTATGATAGCTCCTTTAAACTCTTTTTCTATTTTTTTTTTTTTTTTTTTGAGACAGAGTCTCGTCCTGTTGCCCAGACTGGAGTGCAATGGTGCGATCTCAGAGCACCGCAACCTCTGCCTCGGGGGTTCAAGCAATTCTTGAACTCCCGAGTAGCTGGGAATACACGCACGCACCACCATGCCCATTTTTTTTTTTTTTTTTTTTGTATCTTTAGTAGAGACAGGGTTTCACCATGTTGGTCAGGCTGGTCTCGAACTCCTGACCTCATGATCCGCCCTCCTGGGCCTCCCAAATTGCTGTAATTACAGATATGAGGCACCGTGCCTGGCTTTTGTGTGTGTGTGTGTGTGTGTGTGTGTGTGAGTCTTGCTCTGTCACCCAAGCTGGAGTGCAATGGCACCGTCTTGGCTCACTGCAACCTCTGCCTCCTAGGTTCAAGTGATTCTCCTGCCTCAGCCTCCTGAGTAGCTGGGACTACAGGTGTCTGCCATCACACCTGGCTAATTTTTGCATTTTTAGTAGAGACAGGGTTTCACAATGTTGGCCAGGCTGGTCTCGAACTCCTAATTCTCCTAATTCCTGACCTCAGGTGATCCACACACCTTGGCCTCCCAAAGTGCTAGGATTACAGGCATGAGCCACTGCTCCCGGCCTAATCTCTTTTTCTGGTAAGTTTCACATCTGGGCCATCTTAGGTTTAATTTGTATAGACTTCTTTTTACCCCACCTTGACTATGGATTTTATTTTCCTCATTCTTTGTATGTCTAGGAAATTGAAATGTAATACTGGGCCGGACGCAGTGGCTCACGCCTGTAATCCCAGCACTTTGGGAAGCTGAGGCATGCAGATCACCTGAGGTTGAGAGTTCGAGACCAGCCTGACCAACATGGAGAAACCTCGTCTCTACTAAAAACACAAAATTAGCCAGGTGTGGTGGAGCATGCCTGTCATCCCACCTACCTGGGAGGCTGAGGCAGGAGAATCACTTGAACCTGGGAGGCAGAGGTGGCAGTGAGCCAAGATCCCGCCATTGCACTCCAGCCTGGGCAACAAGAGCGAAACTCAGTCTCAAAAAAAAAAAAAAGAAATGTAATACTGGACATTGCGAATAATACATTGTAGGACTCTGGATTTTGTTATCTTCCTCTGAAAAATGTTGATTCTTGTCTTAGTGGGCAGTTCAAATACTTGATACAAATAATCATCTCGGCGGGGCACTGTGGCTCACGCCTGTAATCCCAGCACTTTGGGAAGCTGAGGCAGGTAGATCATCTGAGGTCAGGAGTTCAAGACCAGCCTGGGCAACATGGCAAAACCCTGTCTCTACTAAAAATGCAAAAATTAGTGGGGCGTTGTGGCGCACTCCTGTAATCCCAGCTACTTGGGAGGCTGAGGCAGGAGAATTGCTTGAACCTGGGAGGTGGAGGTTGCAGTGAGCCAAGATCGTGCCACTGCGCCCCATCTTGGGCAACACAGTGAAAAAAAAAAAAAAAAAAAAGCAAACCCTATAGGACCAGGTGCGGTGGCTCATGCCTGTTATCCCAGCACTTTGGGAGACCAAGGCAGGTGGATCATTTCAGGTCAGGTGTTTGAGACCAGCCTGACCAACATGATGAAACCCTGTCTCTACTAAAAATACAAAAATCAGCCAGGTGTGGCAGTGCATGCCTGTAATCCTAGCTACTCGCAAGGCTAAGGCAGGAGAATCGCCTGAACCCGGAAGGTGGAGGTTGCAGTGAGCAGAGATCGTACCACTGCACTCCAGCTTGGGCAACAGAGTAAGACTCTGCCTCAAAAAAAAAAAAAAGAAAAGAAAAGAAAAGCAGACCCTTAGGAAGAAGGGCCTCAGCAGACCTCTTTCCACCAGTGCTCAGTGGACCTCTTTCATTTATATATTAATATTGGAAGCATTGGGGCCGGGCGCGGTGGCTCACGCTTGTAATCCCAGCACTTTGGGAGGCCGAGGCGGGCGGATCACGAGGTCAGGAGATCGAGACCATGGTGAAACCCCGTCTCTACTAAAAAATACAAAAAATTAGCCGGGCGTGGTGGCGGGCGCCTGTAGTCCCAGCTACTCGGAGAGGCTGAGGCAGGAGAATGGCGTGAACCCGGGAGGTGGAGCTTGCAGTGAGCCGAGATTGAGCCACTGCACTCCAGCCTGGGCGACAGAGCGATACTCCGTCTCAAAAAAAAAAAAAAAAAAAAAAAAAATTGGAAGCATTGGAATGTTCCAAAAAAAGAAAAAAGGATAAGCTACAGTAAACCAGCTGACAAGCTAAGCTGTGCCTCTATGACAGCATTTCAGAAGACCCTCGATACTTGTAACAATAGGGTAGACTGCACTAAAAATCAGGCCTAGGTTCTAACAGTAAAGGCAGCATTGCTTCAAAACCTCAACAAAACTCTTAAGTCAAAGTCAGGCCCTGATAGAAAATGGAACACTAATACCTAGGATAAAGATATTTGGGTGGATAAACATGAGAAATTTTTTTTTTTTTTTTTTTTTTTTTTTTTTTTTTTTTTTTTTTTTTTTTGAGACGGAGTCTCGCTCTTTCACCCAGGCTGGAGTGCAGTGGCGCGATCTCAGCTCACTGCAGGCTCCGCCCCCCGGGGTTCACGCCATTCTCCTGCCTCAGCCTCCTGCGTAGCTGGAACTACAGGCGCCCGCCACCTCGCCCGGCTAATTTTTTGTATTTTTAGTAGAGACGGGGTTTCACCGTGTTAGCCAGGATGGTCTCGATCTCCTGACCTTGTGATCTGCCCGCCTCGGCCTCCCAAAGTGCTGGGATTACAGGCGTGAGCCACCGCGCCCGGCAACATGAGAAATTTGAATCCTGGATTCTCCTAATTCCCCAGGCCATCAGAAGCAGTCTCTTCTTTAGCTGGAAGAGAGACGCTTCAGCTGGCTTGGACACCTTGCAAGAAGACCTAACCTGAGGCAGATGCCTCACAAATGACTCTCATCTTTAAGATCTATCTCTGCCATCCTTCACTGCCTCCAGGCTCATACTGATAAACCAAGTAAGGTCTCAGCATAGCCCAGGGAGGGAAGTAGCTTTCCTGCTCCAAGAGAAAATAGGTTATACACCAAAAGAATTACAGAATCCGGAATAATATGTCCAGACAGAAACCAAAGGAGTGCTTCTGCAGGTTGTTAGAGCAGGGGAGTGGAACATAAGGCTAAATAGATGACAATTACTGACATACCAGCACTTGCTCATGACTCAGATTCAATCTTTTGGCAAGAACATACCTGGAGCTGGTCCTAATAGCCTGCTAGGGATGGCTCCTTTAAAGCTTGAACACAAGAAACATATCAACACAGCTTCTAGCAATTAGTATGTGGCTACTGCTCTGTAGAAAGTAAGGACCAAGGCCGGGAGCCTATAATGGGTGCAGGAAACTTAGGTGTGGTTCACAGAGGGTCAGATAATACGTTGGTACTAAAAAGGACCGTGCTGCACCACAGCTCTACTCACGGGTGCCCCTAAAAGACAGCAATGAAGGGAAATTCTCCCAGTGAGTAGAGTTGAGAATAGTATATTTATTTGCTCATTCACTCTGTATGGAGGGATAAATGGGCTGAGATTTCGCTTCCAGTGTTGAATGTTTTGTCTGGTTAATCAGGGCCCTGGGGCCAGGCGCGGTGGATCACTTGAGGTCAGGGGGGCAAGACAAGCCTGGCCAACTTGGTGAAACCGATCTCTACTAAAAAAATACAAAAACTAGCCAGGCGTGGTGGCTCACGCCTGTAGTCCCAGCTACTCAGGAGGTGTGAGGCGGTAGAATTGCTTGAACCCGAGAGACAGAGGTTGCAGTGAGCCGAGATCACCCCACTGCACTCCAGCCTGGGTAACAGAGTGAGACTCTGTCTCAAAACAAAAACAAGCAAACAAAAAATTGGCTACTCGCAGTGGTTCACGCCTGTAATCCCAGCACTTTGGGAGTCCGAGGCGGGCAGATCACTAGGTCAGGAGTTCGAGACCAACCTAGCCAACACAGTGAAACCCCGTCTCTACTAAAAATACAAAAATTAGCCAGGCCTGATGGCAGGCGCCTGTAGTCCCAGCTACTTGGGAGGCTGAGGCAGGGGAATCGCTTGAACCCGGGAGGTGGAGGTTGTGGTGAGCCAAGATCATGCCACTGCAATCCAGGCTGGGCAACAGAGCGAGGCTCCGTCTAAAAAAAAAAAAAAAAATCAGGATCCTGGAAAGAAAAGATTAGAAGATGGGGATGAGAGGCCTGGGTAAGAAAGAAATAGAGTAAATGGATAGATTAAAAGAAATAGGCACAGGTTGAGTGTGGTAGCTCATGCCTGTTATCCCAGCATTTTGGGAGGCCAAGGCAGGAAAATAACTTGAGGCCAGTAGTTCAAGACCAGCTTCGGCAGAATAGCAAAACTCCATCTCTAAAAAAAGTTAAAATTAAAAAAAAAAAAAGATTAAATTAAATTCCCAGGAGGTGGAGCCAAGATCATACCATTGCACTCCAGCCTGGGTGACAGAGCAAGACTCCATCTCAAAAAAAAAAAAGATTAAATTAAATAAAAAAAATTATTTTGATGAAATAGGCATAAAATGTGTAGACTTTTGTGTCTCATAATAATGTCAACCAAAGGCACTCAGAATCCAGGTGAACAGGTTAACTTCTTCTGTGAATGTCAGCCAGACTCTCTCCTTGGCCATCTCAGTGCTTAAACAATGGGTCTCTTAATGGAGAGGCCATGATAGCATGGGCCCAATATTATGGGTTCCTTCTAACCAAAGGCTGATCTGGTTGTTGCCACTGATTAATGGCCAAACTGCCAACAGAAGATATTGATGCTGAATTCTCATTATTACTCCACCTCTGGAGGGGACTAGCCAACCAGTGGTGGAAGATTGATTGTATCAGATATCTTCCTTCCTGGAGTAGGCAGCAATTCATTCTTTTTTTTTTTTGAGTCGGAGTCTCGCTCTGTCACCCAGGCTGGAGTGCAGTGGCGCAATCTCGGCTCACTGCAAGCTCTGCCTCCTGGGTTCAAGCCATTCTCCTGCCTCAGCCTCCCGAGTAGCTGGTACTACAGGCGCCCACCACCTCGCCCGGCTAATTTTCTGTATATTTAGTAGAGACGGGGTTTCACCATGTTAGCCAGGATGGCAGCAATTCATTCTAACTAGTACTGACAACTGCTCCAGAAACAGTCATTTCTACCCACAGTGCCTCTACCAGCACAACTACCTTGGTGCTTACAGAATTCTTATCTACCAGCCTGAGCAAAGTAGTGAGACTCCATCTCTACAAAAATGTTAAAAATTAGCGAAATTAGGCCAGGCGCAGTGGCTCACGCCTGTAATCCTAGCACTTTGGGAGGCCAAGGTGGGAGGATCACTTGAGGTCAGGAGATCAAGACAAGCCTGGCCAACATGGTGAAACCCCATCTCTACTAAAAATACAAAAAAAAAAAAAAAAAAAAAATCAGCCGGGCATGGTGGCAAGCGCCTGTAGTCCCAAGTACTCGGGAGGCTGGGGCAGGAGAATTGCTTGAACCCAGGAGGCAGAGGTTGCAGTGGGCCAAGATTGCGCCACTGTACTCCAGCCTGGGTAACAGAGCGAGACTCTGTCTCAAAAAAAAAAAATTAGCTGAGTTGGCCAGGCATGGTGGCTCACACCTGTAATCCCAGGACTTTGGGAGGCCGAGGTGGACGGATCACCTGAGGTCAAAAGTTCGAGATTAGCCTGCCCAACATGGTGAAACCCCATCTCTACTAAAGATACAAAAATTAGCTGGGCATGGTGGCAAGTGCCTGTAATCCCAGATACTCCGGAGGCTGAGGCTGGAGAATCACTTGAGCCCAGGAGGCAGAGGTTGCAGTGAGACGAAATTGTGCCACTGCGCTCCAGCCTGGGCAACAAATGCGAAACTTTGTTTTAAAATTAATAAATAGGTGGGGCGCGGTGGCTCACACCTGTAATCCCAGCACTTTGGGAGGCCGAGGTGGGCAGATCATGAGGTCAGGAGATCGAGACCATCCTGGCTAACACGGTGAAACCTTGTCTCTTATAAAAAAACCTTGTCTCTCTTTATAAAAATATAAAAAATTAGCCAGACGTGGTGGCATGTGCCTGTAGTCCCAGCTACTCAGGAGGCTGAGGCAGAAGAATCGCTTGAACCCGGGAGGGGGAGGTTGCAGTGAGCCAAGATCATGCCACTGCACTCCAGCCAGGGCAACAGAATGAGACTCCGTCTCAAAAAAAAAAATTTGTTTTAAATAAATAAATAAATAAAATAAAATTAGCTGAGTGTGGTGGCATGAGCAGTCCTAGTTACTCAGGAGGATTGCTTGAGCCCAGGAGGTTGAGGCTGCAGTGAGCCCTGTTTTTACCACTGCACTCTAGCCTAGGTGACAGAGATAGTCTGTTTAAAAAAAAAAAAATCATCATAGGATCCCATACAACGTTGCTCAGAACACGGACTCTTTTTATGGCAAAAAAGTACAACAGAGAGCATGGCCAGAAAATCCACTGGTCTTTTCACATTCTCCATAATCTAAAGCTATTGCTAACAGAATTGGAGTGGCCTATTAAAAGCTCACCCTAGCCATCAGCTTGGAGATCATCCCCTGTGGGTTTAGGGTACTGTCCTCTATGATATATTTATGTGCTGAACTAATGCTGGTATGTATTCAAAATGGTTAAAATATATGAGTCTGGGAACAAATGGTAAAAGCAGGATTTGCTGTACTCACTTGGGAAACAGAAAGCTTGAATTTAAAGGTATAACTTCCATCTTGGTCTCTTTGGACTTCTTTTTTTCTTTTTCCATTTATTTATTTATTTAGAGATGGAGTCTCGCTCTGTCGCCCAGGCTGGAGTGCAATGGCACTATCTTGGCTCACTGCAACCTCCGCTTCCCAGGTTCAAGTGATTCTCCTGCCTGCTTTAGCCTCCCGAGTGGCTGGGATTACAGGCACCCACCACCCCGCCCAGCTAAATTTTTTGTATTTTTAGTAGAGACAGGGTTTCATCAGGTTGGCCAGGCTGGTCTTGAACTTCTGACCTCAGATGATCCGCCTGCTCTGGCCTCCCAAAGTACTGGGATTACAGGTGTGAGCCACTGGGCCTGTCCGGAACAACTCTCTTGGGCAATTGGACAGACAATGAATAGACTCCCTTAGGTCAATCAGATGTGTCAAAGGTGACAGAGTCCTATAGTTATAGAACAAGATGACCTGAGATGGGGCTGTGGGAGTGGAAGATGCTTGCTCCAATACTAGGAATACGAAGTAAAGCAACTTGGCCTGATCTTAGGTATACCTAATAAGAATAAGCCTGGGGTTTGACACTGATGGCAATAATTGCCAGGATCAGTCATTCAGATTTATTTGAGTAGGCTAGTAGTTCTTTTTGTAATCTCCTCTGTCCTATTATTAAATGATATCCACAGACAATGCAGTCAAACTAACTACACACATATAGTCAAGAAAATCAATATTGTGTGCTAACTGTAATATAAAGAAGAAATAAAAAGAAGGTTATTTATAATAACATATTTCAATATATAATTGCATGGTGGCTCATGCCTGTAATCCCAGCACTTTGGAAGGCCAAGGCAAGCAGATCACTTGAGCTCAGGAGTTCAAGACCAGCCTGGGCAACATGGCGAAACACTATCTCTGCAAAAAATACAAAAATTCGCCAGGTGTGGTGGCATGCACCTGTAGTCCCAGCAACTCAGGAAGCTAAGATGGGAGGATGGCTTGAGCCCAGGAGGCAGAGGTTGCAGTGAGCCAAGATTGCGCCACTGCACTCCAGCCTGGGCTACAGAGCGAGACTCTGTCTCAATAAATAAATAAATAAATAAATAAATAAATAAATAAATAAAGCAGTAGTCAGTTGCTAGCAACTATACATAGCAAAATCATGCATGTTACAGCTGCAAATTCTGATTGATACATGCACGTTGTGCAGGTGACTCAACTACCACCAACACCATTGCCATCAATAATGCAATTTTCTGAAATGGTATAACCAACCCCTAGCACAGTGTCTGGTACTCAGTTAAAAATGCAGTGGGTTTTTTTTGAAATGAAAAAAATCTGAAAGCCAATGAGACCCATTAAAGATTTTAAAAAGAGAAGTATCTGGATCAGTCTTTAGGAAGATTTAAGACTCAAAAAATGATGAGCTTCAGGATCTGGGTTATTTTCATCTTTGGCTCATCTCCCATTCCTACCCCATGCTTATAAGTAGTAGGCACTCAATACATGATTTTAAATTGAATTGATTTGAATCAAATAATTTCTGCAGCAAAGTGTCCCCAGGACCCTTTGGTATAACATTATCTTAGGGCATAGCTCCAGAAAAGCAGCATTAATGGAAGATAATTACTTATCACAGTGCCCCAAATCAGTCCTATCTCTGTTTCACATGTGCAGGACCCTGGAGTCTAGAATGGAATGTTCTGGGTCCAGCTCTGTTGCAAAGAAAGCTACATTCCATTAGATCATCCCAAGATTGACTAGCAACAAGAACAAAGGCCCACAATAATAGAAGTCTTTAACAAAAACACACTCTATGTAGCTGGCACAAAACATATTCCAAATTTTGGCTGGCTCTTTGAAGGACATCTTCAGGACCTTAGCATAGTGCCTGGCACATAAAAGCCCCTTAACAAATATGTGTTGAATGGATGAATGAACAGCAACAGTTGAAAACGGTGCCTAAGAGAAAACAATGAAATAGCAAAATTCTAGTGTGTGTTATACCAGAACCAGATCTGGGACTCTTAGATTAGTTTTCAGTTTGAAGAACTGTCAAGCCCACTGACTCAAAAGCAAGCACTCAGACCACAAATCCAAAATAAAACAACAAAAAAGAAAGAAGTAATATATGCACATGGTTACAAAGAAGTGCATAAGAATTTTCAGATGAAAATGAATAGCTTCTTGAACTTTTTCTTCTCCCTCTTATCCTCAGTCCCATTGCCCAAGACAAAAAATCTATGACAGGCCGGGCACAGTGGCTTACGTTTGTAATCCCAGCATTTTGGGAGGCAGAGGTGGGCGGATTACAAGGTAAGGAGTTTGAGACCAGCCTGATCAACACAGTGAAACCCCGTCTCTACTAAAAATACAAAAATTAGCTGGGCGTGGTGGCAGACGCCTGTAATCCCAGCTACTCGGGAGGCTGAGGCAGGGGAATCACTTGAACCTGGGAGGCGGAGGTTGTAGTGAGCCAAGATTGTGCCACTGCACTCCAGCCTGGGCAACAGAGCTAGACTGCATCTCAAAACAAAAAATAAAAAACAAAAAATCTGTGACATTACATTCATTTCCACCATTATCCATTATTTTGTTTTGTTTTCTTTTCTCCATTTAATCACTGATCTGATTAAGAAAGACTTACACATTGAGGCCAGGCACAGTGGCTCACGCCTGTAATCCCAGCACTTTGGTAGGCTGAAGCAGGCCGATCACTTGAGGTCAGGAGTTCGAGACCAGCCTGGCCAACATGGCAAAACCCCATCTCTACTAAAAATACAAAAATTAATTGGGCGTGGTAGCAGGCACCTGTAATCCCAGCTATTCGGGAGGCTGAGGTGAGAGAATCACTTGAACCCAGGAAGCAGAGCTTGCAGTGAGCCCACACCGCACCACTGCACTTCAGCTTGGGCGACAGTGTGAGACACTATCTCAAAGCAAAACAAAACAAAAACAAAAACCTCTTCTTGTGAACAAAATGTAGGAAAAGAAGCAAAAGCAATTGTGGTTTCTGGTTTAGCGACTGTAATTGAGTGTGTTCCCACCCCCCCCCGAGAAAATTCTATAATATAGTTGTTTTTTGTCTAAAAAAGAAACCTGAACAAAATCGATTAAGCATTATTATTATTATTATTTTTGAGATGAAGTTTCACTCTTGTTGCCCAGGCTGGAGTGTAATGGCGCGATCTCGGCTCACTGCAACCTCTGCCTCCAGAGTTCAAGCGATTCTCCTGCCTCAGCCTCCCGAGTAGCTGGGATTACAGGCGTGAGCCACTGTGTCCAGCCTAATTAAGCACTATTATACAAAAATGAGTTCTGGCTTCAGAAGTGTGGAAGTGGGGAGAAACTAGAGAAAGAGATGAACTACTGAGTCCTGGTACCACTGAGCGAGTTTCAGGGACCTTTGGAAAGTTCCCTCTGCAAAACTCTCATCCTGTTAGAACTTGTGAACCCCGAAAATCTGAGATAGAGGCCGGGCGCGGTGGCTCACGCTTGTAATCCCAGCACTTTGGGAGGCCGAGGCGGGCGGATCACCTCGTCTCTACTAAAAATACAAAAAAATTAGCCGGGTGTGGTGGCGGGCACCTGTAGTCCCAGCTACTCGGAGAGGCTGAGGCTTGCAGTGAGCCGAGATTGCGCCACTGCACTCCATCCTGGGCGACAGAGCGAGACTCCGTCTCAAAAAAAAAAAAAAAAAAAAGAAAATCTGAGATAGGTCTCAGTTAATTTAAAAAGTTTATTTTGCCAAGGTTGAGGATGCGCGCCCTGAGGACCTCCTGAGGACATGTGCCCAAGGTGGTCAGAGCACAGTTTGGTTTTCTACATTTTAGGGAGACATGAGACATCAATCAACATATACAAGATCAACACGGGTTTGGTCTGGAAATGGGGGCTTTCCAGGTCATATGTAGATAGGAGACAAACGGTTGCATTATTTTGAGCTTCCCTCCCTCCCTCCCTCCCTCTCTGTCTTTCCTTCTTTATACGGAGTTTCCCTCTTTCGCCCAGGCTGGAGTGAAGTGGCCCAATTTCGGCTCACTGCAACCTCCGCCCCCGGGTTCAAGCGATTCTCCTGCCTCAGCCTCCCAAGCGGCTGGGATTACAGGCGCCCGCCACCACGCCCAGCTAATTTTTATATTTTTAGTAGAGACGGGGGTTTCTCCATGTTCGCCAGGCTGATCCCGAACTCCTGACTTCAGGTGATCCACCCGCCTTGGCCTCCCAAAGTGTTAGGACTACAGGCGTGAGCCACCGTGCCCAGCCTGGATTTTTTTTTTTTTTTTAAATCTTTATTTTTTGAGAGGGAGTCTGGCTCTGTTGCTCAGGCTGGAGCGCAGTGGCTGATCTCTGCTCACTGCAACCTCCGCCTCCCGAGTTCAAGCGCGATTCTCCTGCCTCAGCCTCCCGAATAGCTGGAATTACAGGCGCCCGCCACCATGCCTGGCTAATTTTTGTATTTTTAGTAGAGACAGGGTTTCGTTATGTTGGCCAGGCTGGTGTGGAACTCCTAACCTCAAGTGATCCGCCCGCCTCTGCTTCCCAAAGTGCTGGATTACAGGTGTGAGCCACCGCACCCAGCCTCTTTTTAGTTTCTGATTAGCCTCTCCAAAAGAGGCAATCAGATAACGCATTTATGTTAGCGAGCAGAGGGGTAACTTTGAATAGAATGGGAGACAGGTTTTGCCTAAGCAGTTCCCAGCTTGACTTTTCCCTTTAGCTTAGTGATTTGGGGGCCCCAAGATATTTTCCTTTGACGAATTCATCTCGGAAACCAAGATTTATTTTCTTTTGGAATTTTAAAAGTTTTGCTCTTGCATTTAAAAAAAAAAAAGTGCGTGTGTGTTTCGCTTTAATTATTATTTGCTGCATTTTGGAACTGAGTCAGGCAAATCATTTTTGTTCCTAGGCAAGTGCCTTTGATCTTCAAAATCTACCCAGTCTTTGGGGCACTACTGTCTCCTTTCACAAGGTCCTAATTCCCACTGAAACCTGTCTGTAGTATTTGTGGCTTGCGGCCACTTCAAGATTTCAAATTTCAGCCTCAGACTCCAATCCCCGGGCGGGATCCGGGAGACCCCCCCGCCATGCGGCCCCGGCAGAGCTGGCGGGGATTGCAACGCTGGGATCGTGGCGACGCGCGGGGCCCTGGAGCCCAGGCGCGTCAGCCCCTCCCCGCTGGCGTCGCTCGCGTCGCCTGCGCTGACTCAGCTCTTCCGGTCACCGCCGTCACTGGTGGTTCCCGACTGCAGTGAAGGTGCGAACGCCAAGTCACTGCTCAGTAATGCTGGAGCCGCCGGCGTCCCGGGCCTTCTCCAAATGCGCTGCATTCCTGCCCCCACCATGACTCAGCCGCTTCCGCTCTGGCGTCAGCGGCGCTCCGGCCTCCGCCCGCGAGGCCCTGCCGCCTTCCCGCTGCCCCAGGGGGGCCACAACGCGCCCGCTTCCGCCCTTAGGTGTCCTTCCAAGCCCCTGAAAAGGTTTGGCAGCTTGATAAAGGATCCCTGAACTCCAGTGCTTAGGCCCTGCAAGGCTCTTCTCTGTACATTGAGGAGCTGAGGCCTCCGCACAGGAAAGTATTCCTCACCCTGCGGCGCAAGGAGGAAGTTAGCCTCAGACTAATTGAGGCAACTGAGGCCTCGGACAGCCGCGGGTCCTGGGAGCCCGATGGACCTACTTTGGAAGTTCAGCGTTACCGTTTGCGGATGTGTGACACTCCCCCACTCCTACCCCCACCCACTTAACAGAAATGAGGATTATTCCATGCCACCTTGTTGTTGGCATTGCGTAGCACATAGTAGGAACTCAGCAAATCTCAGCTTTGTTTGTATTTTCTCTTTCTTTCTTTTCTTTTCTTTTTTCTTTTTTCTTTGAGACGGAGTCTCCCTCTGTCACCAGGCTGGCTCGGTCTCGGCTCACCGCAACCTCCACCTCCTGGGTTCCTCCTGGGTTCAAGCGATTCTCCTGCCTCAGCTTCCTGAGTAGCTAGCACTACAGACACACGACACCACGCCCAGCTGATTTTTGTATTTTTAGTAGAGACGGGATTTCACAATATTGGCTAGGATGGTCTGGATCTCAAGACCTCGTGATCTGCCCGCCTTGGCCTCCCAAAGTGCTGAGATTACAGGTGAGAGCCACCGTGCCCGGCCTGTATTTTCTTTGAAATGCCTTTTAGATGTAGTTCTTCCTCTCCATGGTCAGGGTCACCTCAGCAACTTCCTAACTGGTTTTGCCACATTCCCATCCAACTTCACACAATGACCAGGTGCATTTTTATGGCACACTGTATTCTGCAAGCCATTCCTCTGTGCAAGAAAATTTAATACTCTGTTGTCTTTTGGTTTGAGTGGAAAGTCCTTTCCCTGGTATTTAAAGCACTTCAGCATAGTCCGGCTCCCATCCTTCCCGTGAGTATTTTAGGCCTGCTTTGCACCCTGTATTGTGGTACTCGGATTCCTGCCCTCCAGAGCTCTAGTGAGGGGAGATAAATACATAATCACGTCATTATTATACTGTGTAATAAGTGCTCTGATCGAAGTGTGAACAGGACAGAGCAACTCAGTGTAATAGAGGGGGAAGAAGAAAGCCTTCACAGAGAAAGAAATATATGGGGTAGGGAGATGGCTTGATGGTTGTGAGGCAATTACCAGCACTCTCATAGATATTGTATATAGCAGAGTGTCCCTGTTGCTGTAGGTTTTCGAAGGCATCATTGTGCTCTGCTCTGTTGCTGTTACAGAAGGCTTGAAACATCTAGCCCCATCCTTTAATCTTGGATCCAGAAGTATTGTGGGAAATAAAATTTGGATTTAAAAATGATTATCACCTGATGAAATACAGCTTGCAGAAAGAAATAATGGATTCCTTACAAGAAAAATTCTGTACCAAGGATACCCT
The DNA here is from genome assembly GCF_006542625.1 of Nomascus leucogenys. Taxonomy (NCBI): domain Eukaryota; kingdom Metazoa; phylum Chordata; class Mammalia; order Primates; family Hylobatidae; genus Nomascus; species Nomascus leucogenys. Next base: position 70,185,741 of record NC_044395.1, on the reverse strand, counting down.
TATAAGGAGTAGAATTGGCCACAGGGCCTGAGTGCTAGAGAAGACAGTGTTTGTGAGGATTCTATAAGGCTGTACTTGAACCTGCCCCAGCTCAACCCTCTGGGGCACGCTTATCAGTCCTGGGAAGCAGAAGGCTGTGTACTAAAATGGAAACAACCGAATCACCAGGGGCCCAGGTCCTCTTCTGCGTGGCATGCTGAAAGAATTGAATTATTAAGAACCCAGCACACACTCTGTGGGATCCTCGGTTTTTAAAGAGCTGAGTGTAAGAAAGGCATTTACCTACTGGCCAGAGGGAGATGGGCAGTGGAGGTCTGCAAGTTGTCAGTGACAGATTCTAGGTGGCAGTAGCAGGGAGAGCTGAGGCTCCAAGGGGGCCTCAGGGTCAAGGACAACTCAGGGACAGAGCAGATGGCCTAAGTAGCATTGATATGGGTACTTACAGGCAGAGAGGACGGATCACAGAGGTGGTGAGAGCTGCAGTTCAAATAGTGTCTGCGATTACGGTAGATTTTAATTTCTTTTTATTTTTCTGAATTAAATTTGTCCATGGTGAACATGGTTTTTTTTTTTTGGTGAGAGGGGAGGGATGGAGTTTCACTCTTATTGCCCAGGCTGGAGGGCAATGGCCCGAAGCTGGCTCACTGCAACCTCTGCCTCCCGGGTTCAAGCAATTCTCCTGCCTCAGCCTCCCAAGTAGTTGGGATTACAGGTGTGCACCGCCACCACGCCTGGCTAATTTTTGTATTTTTAGTAGAAACAGGGTTTCACCATGTTGGTCAGGCTGGTCTCGAACTCCTGATCTCAGGTGATCCACCCACCTCGGCCTCCCAAAGTGCTGGGATTACAGGCGTGAGTGAGCCACCATGCCTGGCAACATGTTTTTAATATCAGAAAATAAATTTTTTATTACCCAGTGTTGGTGCAGATGAAGTAAAATTGGCCTTCCTATTCAATAGAGTTTTACAAGAAATGAATCACAGTACACTTCCTGACTCATCTGTGAAAATTACACATATTAATCATGATGTAAATGCTTATTATTGATGTGAACCAAAATTATGATTTAACTACTTTGGGAGGCTGGGGAAGGAGAAATGGTGGTGGGTATGTGGTGTATTTGTAAGAGTGCTACAACCTCATGTACCACAACAGGAAAGCAATAGATCGTGTTTAAAACAGATACATCAAGAAATAGCATAAGCACATTATTTTGATGTATGGAGGTAAATACCCAAAATAACAGTGAAAAAAGTGGAAAATGGTTGCCTTTGGGCTATGAAGAGGAATGAGGCAGAAGGCTACTTTTTTTCACCACACATTACTTGGTGCTATCAAAATATTTTTTAACTTCTTGCATTTTTAAAGACAGATAAAAGTAAAAGCATACAAACCTGTTGTTCCAGTAATTTCGTTCTATTTAGGTATCCTAAGTCAATAATAGCAGATGTGGGTAAAGATTTATGTATGCTAGTCTCTGCAGTATTTTTTAAATTCTAAATATCCCATTTTTATTTATTTTTAATTCATTTACTTTCAATTTATGTGGGTACATAGTAGGTTATATAAGATTGTTTAATTAGGCCAGGCGCGGTGGCTCACAGCCATAATCCCAGCACTTTGGGAGGCCAAGGTGGGCGGATCATGAGGTCAGGAGTTCGAGACCAGCCTGACCAACATGGTGAAACCCCGTCTGTACTAAAAACACAAAAATTAGGTGGGCGTGGTGGCACGCACCTGTACTCTGAGCTACTCAGGAGGCTGAGGCAGGAGAATTGCTTGAACCTGGGAGGCAGAGGTTGCAGTGAGCCGAGATTGCACCATTGCCCTCCAGCCTGAGGGACAGAGCAAGACTCCCTCTCTAAAAAAAAAAAGATTGTTTAGTTAGAAATTAAAAACTGGCAACAATGTAATAAGTTTTTAAAATTATGGTACATTTATATAATGATTTTTAAAATCACATTTTTGAGCATTATTTAATTTCCTTGTTGAAATGCTAATTTTTAAAGTAGTGAAAATACTTGAGGTCAGGAGTTCGAGACCAGCCTGACCAATATGGAGAAACCTCATCTCTACTAAAAATACAAAAATTAGCCAGGCGTGGTGGTGGGCAACTGTAAGTCCAGCTACTCAGGAGGCTGAGGCAGGAGAATCGCTTGAACTCAGGAGGCGGAGGTTGTGGTGAGCCAAGATGGCATCATTGCACTCCAGCCTGAGTAACAAGAGCCAAACTCTGTCTCAAAAAAAATAAAAAATAAAAAATAAAAAAAATTTAAAAAACCCATGTTACCTTAAAGTTTCAGTTTTGCAAGATGACAAGAGTTCTGGAGATTGGTTTTACAACATTGTCAATGCACATAACACTACTGAACTGTATACTTTAAAATGGTTAACATGGCAAATTTTGTGTTACGTGTATTTAACCACAGTTAAAACTTTGTTGTTGTTGTTGTTGTTGTTTTGGGATGAAGTCTCTGTTGCCCAGGTTGGAGTGCAGTGGCACAATCTCAGCTCACTGCAACCTCTGCGTCCTGGATTCAAGCAATTCTCCTGCCTCAGCCTCCCTAATAGATGGGATTACAGGTGCCCGCCACCAAGCCTGGCTAATTTTTGTATTTTTAGTAGAGACGGGGTTTCTCCATGTTGGCCAGGCTGGTCTCGAACTCCTAACTACAAGTAATCCACCTGCCTCGGCCTCTTAAAGTGCCTGGATTACCAGTGTGAGCCACTGTGGCTGGCCTAAAATTTTTGTTTAAATGTATGTGCCCTAGGCCGGGTGCGGTGGCTCATGCTTGTAATCCCAGCACTTTGGGAGGCCGAGGCGGGCGGATCATGAGGTCAGGAGATCGAGACCACGGTGAAACCCCGTCTCTACTAAAAATACAAAAAAATTAGCCAGGCATGGTGGCGGGCGCCTGTAGTCCCAGCTACTCGGAGAGGCTGAGGCAGGAGAATGGCGTGAACCCGGGAGGCAGAGCTTGCAGTGAGCCGAGATTGCGCCACTGCACTCCAGCCTAGGTGACAGAGCAAGACTCTGTCCCAAAAAAAAAAAAAAAAAAAAAAAAAAAAAAATGTATGTGCCCTATGACTTAATGATTATACTTCTGGGTATGTACCCCAAATAAACTCTCACCCATGTGTACAAAGAAACAAGTGTGAGAATATCCTCTGCAGCATTGTTTGTAATCACAAAAAGGTAAAAGCAGCCTAAATTTTCATCAAAAGGAAATGGATAAAAGTGTAATATATTCATACATCAACAACTTTGGGTGATAAAAGCGAGATGCAAAATTATACCTCCATGATGATATCATTAATGTAAGTTTTAAAATACAGTGTCACAATCCATTGGTAATTAATACATATATATGTACATATATATGTGTGTGTGTATGTGTATATATATATATATATGTATTCATCCATGTAAAAGTATAGGGAGTGGAATGGAAGGTTACACACCAGACTCATGGCAGTCGCCCCTCTAACTTGAGAGGGGAGATGGGACTGAGTGGGAGGTTGTGTGGTTAAAGGGGATTTTAATTTTATCTATAACATTTCACTTCTTTTAAAAATATGGAAGTAGGCCAGGTGCAGTGGCTCACGCCTGTAATCTCAGCACTTTGGGAGGCCAAGGCAGGTTGATCACTTGAGGTCAGGTGTTCAAGACCAGCATGGCCAACATGGTGAAACCCCGTCTCTACTAAAAATACAAAAATTGGTGGGTGCGGTGGCTCACACCTGTAATCCCAGCACTTTGGGAGGCCAAGGTGAGTGGATCACAAGGTCAGGAGTTTGAGACCAGCCTGACCAACATGGTGAAACCCTGTCTGTACTAAAAAAAAAAAAAAAAAAAAAAAAGGCCGGGTGTGGTGGCTCAAGCCTGTAATCCCAGCACTTTGGGAGGCCGAGGCAGGCAGATCACCAGGTCAGGAGATCGAGACTATCCTGGCTAACACGATGAAACCCCGTCTCTACTAAAATTCAAAAAATTAGCCGGGCGTGGTGGTGGGCACCTGTAGTCCCAGCTACTCGGGAGGCTGAGGCAGGAGAATGGCGTGAACCCGGGGGGCAGAGCTTGCAGTGAGCTGAGATCGCACCACTGCACTCCAGCCTGGGCAACAGAGCAAGACTCTGTCTCAAAAAAAAAAAAATTTAGCTGGGCATGGTGGCATGCGCCTGTAATCCCAGCTACTCAGGAAGCTGAGGCAGGAGAATCTCTTGAACCTGGGAGCCGGAGGTTGCAGTTAGCGGAGATCGTGCCATTGCACTCCAGCCTGGGCAACTGTGTGAGACTCTGTCTCAAAAAATAAAAAATAAAAATACAAAAATTAGCTGGGCGTGATGGCGGGCACCTGTAATCACAGCTACTTGGGAGGCTGAGGCAGGAGAATTGCTTGAACCCGGGAGGCGGAGGTTGCAGTGAGCTGAGATCGTGCCATTGCACTCCAGCCTGGGCAACAAGAGCGAAACTCCGTCTCAAGAAAAAAAAAACTGTATGTGTGTGTGTGTATATATATATATTCTCTATATATAAATTCTATATATGTGTGTATATATATATATTCTATATATGTGTGTATATATATTCTATATATATGTGTGTATATATATTCTGTATATATGTGTGTATATATATATTCTATATATATGTGTGTGTGTATATATATATTCTATGTGTATATATATATTCTATGTACGTGTGTATATATATGTATATTCCATCTATATATATATGGAAGTAAATATGAAACAGTGTTAAAAGTTGGTGATTCTGGGTGGTGGGAATATGGATGGTTGGTATTTTATTCATTACATTGTTTTAAATTTTTTTTTTTTTTTTTTTTGAGACGGAGTCTCGCTCTGTCACCCAGGCTGGAGTGCAGTGGCGCGATCTCGGCTCACTGCAAGCTCTGCCTCCCGGGTTCATGCCATTCTCCTGCCTCAGCCTCTCTGAGTAGCTGGAACTACAGGCGCCTGCCACCACGCCCAGCTAATTTTTTGTATTTTTAGTAGAGACGGGGTTTCACCGTGGTCTCGATCTCCTGACCTCGTGATCCGCCCGCCTCGGCCTCCCAAAGTGCTGGGATTACAAGCGTGAGCCACCGCGCCCGGCTGTTTTAAATTTTGATTAAAAAAATAAACAATGACAGACTTAAAAAAAAAAAAAAGCCAATGATCCATGCTTGAATAAATTGTTTGAAATGTTTGTTCCTCAGTGTCGTAAAGGAATAGCGATTGAACATAAATTTAATTTCCTCAACAAAGCCATTTTTACTTTCTGCAGAAAGGGTACACTCGTCAGCAGTTTTGCCACGAGAGTACACCGAACAAAGGAGACAGGGTCATTTATAACCTGACGCATCCACCTTACTGCTGTGTCCGGTTTCCATTGGCTGGAACGGGATCTCACATTTTGTATTTGTACTGATTGGCTAGCGACTTAGAACTTTTTAAAAGAGACAAAGGCAGAGGAGAACAAAGAAAGGAGGAAGTAACTTGTTGAATGCTGAGAAAGGTAAAAACACCTTTAAATAAGGAAGGCTATGACTTAATGCTTGCTTGGACCAGTATAAGCATGCCAGGGCAAATATTTAGGTTAAATTGTGGGAGCTAATTGATTTATTATGGCTAGCAGATATTTAAGAATGTAAGCACAGGTCTTTGAATAAATTTTGCTTCTAAGAGAAGTAACTATTTATTTCTAATTAGACAGGTAGGAAAGTTTTTGAAGAGGAACCTCTACTTTTTACAAAATGTACAGGTAAAGTTCTATAGGAGTTCAGAATGGAGAGACATTATTAAAGGCAGTGTGGGAGAGAAAGGAGGGATAAGGAAAGGTGTCTGAATTGAGCCTTCAGGGACCCAGAAGATTAAGACAGCTGAGAAGAGTACTGTGAAGTGGTATTCTAGGCAGAATGAGCAACATGAAAGATCCATGAAGACAGAAAAGCAAGGGACTCTTGAGTAGTTCAGCTTGGCTGGACCTGAAGATACCTGATGACAAATAAGTAGGAAATGAGATCTGAAAGGTGATTGCTACCTCATCTGGAAAGCCAAAGAATTTTAGTCTGTTCTGTAGATTGTGGTTTGTCATTAAGGGTTTTGGGGTTGGGATAACAGGATCAGAACAGGAAGATTAATCTAGACATGAAATAGAAAATGATGGCTGGGAGCGGTGGCTCACGCCTGTAATCCCAGTACTTTTAGGAGGCCAAGGCAGGTGGATCACCTGAGGTCAGGAGTTCGAGACCAGCCTGGCCACCATGGTGAAACCCCATCTCTACTAAAAATACAAAAATTAGCCGGGCGTGGTGGCTCACACCAGTAATCCCAGCTACTTGGGAGGCTGAGGCAAGAGAATTGCTTGAACCCGGGAAGCAGAGGTTGCGGTGAGCCGAGATCGTGCCATTGCCCTCCAGCCTGGGTGACGGAGAGGGACTCTGTCTCAAAAAAAATAAAATAAAATAAAAGTATTTGAAACGGAGAGGGACTGGAGACAGGGAATACAGCTAGTGGCCAACATGGTGAAACCCTGTCTCTACTAAAAATACAAAAATTAGCCAGGCATGGTGGCAGGCACCTATAATCCCAGCTACTCGGGAGGCTGAGGCAAGAGACTTGCTTGAACCTGGGAGGCGGAGGTTGCGGTGAGCTGAGATTGTGCTATTGCACTCCAGCCTGGGCAGTAAGAGCGAAACTCTGTCTCAAAAAAAAAAAAAAAAAAAAAGATGTCCGGGTGCAGTGGCTCATGCCTGTAATCCCAGCACTTTGGGAGGCCAAGAGTGGCAGATCATGAGGTCAGGAGATTGAGAACATCCTGGCCAACATGGTGAAACCCCATCTCTACTAAAATACAAAAAATTAGCTGAAGTGTGGCAGCACGTGCCTGTAGTCCCAGGTACTCGGGAGGCTGAAGCAGGGGAATCACTTGAACCCGGAGACAGAGGTTGCAGTGAGCCAAGATCGTGCTACTGCACTCCAGCCTGGTGACAGAGCAAGACTCCTTAAAAAAAAAAAAAAAAAAATAGAAAGGAAAAATTGAACTAGACTGTCTTTAAGGTAGGGACCTTTTATGACTCTCCAGTTCTACAGGTGTATTCTGATGAGCTCCATGGTGATTCATGGACTGGGATGAATTATTATGGTATACAGATGGTCTCTGACTTGTGATGGTTCAACTTAGGACTTTTGACTTTAGGAGGTACCCATACAATCATTCTGTTTCCACTTTCAGTACAGTGTTCAATCAAGTACATGAGATACTTAAGACTTCATTATAAAGTAGGCTTTGTGTTAGATGACTTTGCCCAACTATAGGCTAATGTAAGTGTTCTGAGCACATTTAAGGTAGACTAGGCTAAGCTCTGAAATTTGGTTTAGGTTAGGTGTACTAAATGCACTTTTTTTTTTTTTTTTGAGACAGAGGAGTCTCGCTCTGTTGCCCAGGCTGGAGTGCAGTGGCACGATCTCGGTTCACTGCAAGCTCCACCTCCCGGGTTCATACCATTCACCTGCCTCAGCCTCCCGAGTAGCTGGGACTACAGGCACCCGCCACCACTCCTGGCTAATTTTTTTGTATTTTTAGTAGAGTCGGGGTTTCACCATGTTAGCCAGGATGGTCTCGAGCTCCTGACCTCATAATCTGCCTGCCTTGGCCTCCCAGAGTGCTGGGATTACAGGCGTGAGTCACTGCACCCAGCCTAAATGCACTTTTTTTCTTTTTTTGAGATGGAATTTTGCTCTTGTCACCCAGGTTGGAGTGCAGTGGCACAGTCTTGGCTCACTGCAACCTCTACCTCCCGGGTTCAAGCAATTCTCCTGCCTCAGCCTCCTGAGTAGCTGGGATGACAGGCGCCTGCCACCATACCTGGCTAATTTTTCTATTTTTTTTTTTTTTTTAGTAAAGACAGGGTTTCACCATGTTGGCCAGGCTGGTCTTGAACTCCTGACCTTAGGTGATCCACCTGCCTCGGCCTAAATGCACTTTTGACTTACTAGATTTTCAATTTACAATGGGTTTATCAGGACATAACCCCATCATAAGTTGAGGAGCATCTATAAATACATTCCATAATATTAGGCCCTATACATTCAGGTCTCAAGGGGACAGCATTCTCCCCTCTCTAACCGCTGTTCTCTTAACATTATATAAAAGATGAATTAATTTTAAAATTTCCAAAAAAAGTTATCCATAATACCACTACCTGACACATTACTAATTATATTTCAGTGGGTGCTTTTCTAGACCTTGACCATCTCTCCTTGTAGTTGCTCCAGTTGCAATCACTAGCACACACTTTTTGTGTTCTTACAGCACACTAGTTCAGTAAACTGTGCATAACCAATGGGAGTGAAGTTTGAGGTGCTTCCAATCATTGCACAATAAACATAGGCAAGGAAGAACTTTGCCTTTAATAAAACGGTCTTTAGGGGCACAGAACTACTCTGCTGTGGCCTCTCTTACTCCTTAAGTCCCTTCCCCCTCCCCACCCTCACTTCCTGATCCCTTCAGCAACAGCAGCAACTTAAGAGGCCCAGTAAATCTAAGCCGCAGCAGCCTCTGACCTACGTGACACTCACTCTGAGGCGGCTTCTGGTTTAGAAATGCCAGGTAATCTATTTAGCAGACATTGCAGCACACAGAGAAAATACATATCAAAGGGATGTGGATATGCACTGCTTATTCTGCTATTGTTAAGGCAGGTTTCAAGAGATGTTGACAGACAATCAGCAAGGTGATGACACTCACCCACCTTACTTCCAACTCATGTGTCTCAATTCCTATGACCTCAATCCTACTGACAGGAACACACCTGAATCCAGCCCCAGCAAAGTCAAGCTTTTCGGAAGTCTTTGTACACCTTCATCTAGACATAGACAGAAATGGTTTAGACTGGGCTTTGAGGAGCAATCCCTTAAAGCTTAGTCTAATATTGTGGAAGTTTAAAGAGCAGGTGAGAGGTAGAGAGCAATGGGTTAGAGAAGTGGGTAGGTAGGGATTGGAACATGGAGTCCTTGAAGATTACAGGGGATAAAAAGCCTCAGATAATTTGCAGTAAGGATGTGACACACTCAGATCTATGTTTTAGAAAGATCACTCTGGTAACAGTGTGAGGAATGATTTGAATAGGGCAAGACTGGAGGCAGAGACCAGAGGTTATTATAATAGGGTTGGCTGGGCGCGATGGTTCATGCCTGTAATCCCAGCACTTTGGGAGGCGGAGGCGGGTGGATCACCTAAGGTCAGGAGTTTGCAACCAGCCTGACCAACATGGTGAAACCCCATCTCTACTAAAAATACAAAAAAATTACCCGGGCATGGTGGCAGGCGCCTGTAATCCCAGCTACTTGGGAGGCTGAGGCAAGAGAATTGCTTGAACCCAGGAGGCAGAGGTTGCAGGGAGCTGAGATTGCGCCATTGCACTCCAGTCTGGGTAACAAGGGAAACTCTGTTTCAAAAAAAAAAAAAAGTTAGGGTTTGTTCTTGTTTTTTTTTTTTTTTTTTTTTTTGAGACGGAGTCTCACTCTGTCACCCAGGCTGGAGTGCAGTGGCACGATCTTGGCTCACCAAAACCTCCGTCTCCCGGGTTCAAGCGATTCTACTGCCTCAGCCTCCCGAGTAGCTGGGATTACAGGCACCCGCCACCACGCCTGGCTAATTTTTGTATGTTTAGTAGAGACGGGGTTTCACCATTTTGGCCAGGCTAGTCTTGAACTCCTGACCTCGTGATCTACCCACCTCAGCCTCCCAAAGTGCTGGGATTACAGGCATGAGCCACCGTGCCCGGCCTGTTTTTTTTTTGTTTTTGTTTTGTTTTGAGATAGGGTCTTGCTCTTGTTCTGTTGTCCAAGCTGGGGTGCAGTGGAATCAGTGGAATGATCATAGCTCACTGCAGCCTGGAACTCATAGGCTCAAGCCATCCTGCTGCCTCAGCCTCCCGAGTAGCTGAGACCACAGGCATGCACCACCACACCTGGCTAATTTATATTTATTTATTTATTTATTTTATTGATATGGAGTCTAACGCTGACACCCAGGCTGGAGTGAAGTAGTGCAATCTCAGCTCACTGCAACCTCCGCCTCCCAGGTTCAAGCAGTCCTTCTCCTCAGCCTCCCAAGTAACTGGGACTACAGGCATGCACCACCACGCCCGGCTAATTTTTGTATTTTTGGTGGAGGCAGTGTATCACCATGTTGGCCAGGCTGCTGACCTCAGGTGATCTGCCTGCCGCAGCCTCCGAAAATACTGGGATTATAGGAATGAGCCACCGAACTCAGCCCTATTTTGTATGTTTTGTAGAGACAGGGTCTTGTTATACTGATCAGGCTGGACTTGAACTCATGGCCTCAAGCAGTCCTTCCTCCTCGGCCTCCCAAAGTGCTGGCATTACAGGCATGAGCCACCATACCCAGCTGTAGTTCAGTTTAAGACATTAAAATTTCTAGGAAAGCATGGAATTTCACCATTAAAAGAGGAAAAAGGACAAAATGCACGAGAAGAGGAAATCTTATCCCCTTGGAGAGCCCCATGGGTAACATAACTTTTTTTGTGGTGTTGCCTTTTTTTTTTTTGGCGTTGATCATTTTAAAGTTGTAAATGTTTATATCTATTTTTCGATTACAAAAGCATTTATACTCATAAAAACTTCAAACAATTCAGAATTCTTTAACTTAGGAAGTAAAAGTCCTGCACAATCCTACCTACAAGAAGCAGAATACCTTTCTCACAGTGGCAAATTCTGCTCTTACCAAACAAAGGACTTGAAATGCCTCATTCTCAAAAAGCAATGCAATGCTTAGGTTCCCTAACGAGTAAATGATGAAAGATTATTCAGAGGAGGAAAAAGGCACAGAATAACTGGATGAAAAAGATCAAGTGCTAAAAGAGCTGACTAATTCTCAATTATATTTTCTGCTGAGGTGTTTATTTGCCAGAAGCTATCTAGGGTGCTTGACTAAGTGGGTGTCTAGTGGTTAGTTTTGCAAAATAAATAAGCTCTAGAAGTTTATTATTGGTGAACTGTTCATATGTTCCGGTTTTCTTTTGAAGAGTGTTGATACAAAAATTAGCTGGGTGTGGCAGGGCACGGTGGCTAACACCTATAATCCCAGCACGTTGGGAGGCCGAGGCGGGCAAATCATGAGGTCAGGAGTTCAGGATCAGCCTGGCCAACATAATGAAAACCCGTCTCTACTAAAAATACAAAAAATTAGCTGGGCGTGGTGGTGGGTGCCTGTAATCCCAGCTACTCAGGAGGCTAAGGCAGGAGAATCGCTTGAACCGGGAGGTGGAGGTTGCAGTGAGCTGAGATCGCGCCACTGCACTCCAGCCAAGGTGACGGTGCAAGACTCCATCTCAATGACAACAACAAAAATTAGCCGGGCGAGGTGTCAGGCACCTGTAATCCCAGCTACTTGGGAGGCTGAGGCAGGAGAATCGCTTGAACCCGGGAGGCAGAGGTTGCAGTGAGCTGAGATTGAGCCACTGCACTCCAGCCTGGGCAACAGAGTGAGACTCCATCTCAAAAAAAAAAAAAAAAAACTAATAAAGGGCCGGGCATGGTGTCTCATGCCTGTAATCCCAGCACTTTGGGAGGCTGAGGTGGGAGGATCACGTGAGGTCAGGAGTTTGAGACCAGCCTGGCCAACATGGTGAAACCCTTTCTCTACTAAAAATACAAAAATTAGCTGGACATGGTGGTGCACACCTATAGTCCCAGCTACTTGGGAGGCTGAGGCAGGAGAATTGCTTGAACCCGGGAGGCAAAGGTTGCAGTGAGCCGAGATCGCACTACTGCACTCCAGCCTGGGTGACAGAGTAAGACTCTGTCTCGAAAAAAAAAAAATAATAATAATAAAGGAAAAGTGTTGGCTGGGCACGGTGGCTCACGCTTGTAATCCCAGCACTTTGGGAGGCCGAGGCGGGTGGATCACGAGGTCAGGAGATCGAGACCACGGTGAAACCCCTTCTCTACTAAAAATACAAAAAAAATTAGCCGGGCGTGGTGGCGGGCGCCTGTAGTCCCAGCTACTCGGAGAGGCTGAGGCAGGAGAATGGCGTGAACCCGGGAGGCGGAGCTTGCAGTGAGCCGAGATTGAGCCACTGCACTCCAGCCTGGGCGACAGAGCGAGACTCCGTCTCAAAAAAAATAAATAAATAAAGGAAAAGTGTTGTTGGGAGACTGGAAAGGGTTTTTTATTCCTAGCAGACCTCTGAACACAATGGAGAATGACAGAAAATAATTCAGTATTTGTATGCCCATTTGTACATATGAGATTGGGATAATAATACCTGTCTGCCTTCCCAGGGTGGTGATAAGGTAATTGAAAGAGTTCTTCTTGGTCATTTGCTTTGAAAACATAGAAAAAAATTTTGGAGCGGGGGGGGGGGGGGGGGGGGGGGGGGGGGGGGGGGGGGGGGGGGGGGGGGGGGGGGGGGGGGGGGGGGGGGGGGGGGGGGGGGGGGGGGGGGGGCTGTTCAAAAAAAAAAAAAAAAAAAAAAAAAAAAAATTTTGGCCAGGCCCAGTGGCCCAGGCCTGTAATCCCAGGACTTTGGGAAGCTGAGGTGGGCAGATCACTTGAGTTCAGGAGTTTGAGACCAGCTTGGCCAACGTGGTGAAGATTGGTCAGTGGTCTGAGTCTGTTGCCAAAAGTAAAAGGTTGTACTCAAAAAATAGACGCTTCATTCTGGGATCATCCATCATAATGCTGTTCAATCCATTTTACTTCAGAAAGATTTTATTTTTTTTTTGGCTGTTTATTTTTATTTATGGTTTTATTATTTTATTATTTTTTATTAGTTTTTTTGGTTTGTTTTTTGTTTTAGATGAAGTCTTACTCTGTTGCCCAGGCTGGAGTGCAATGGTGCGATTTTGGCTCACCGCAACCTCTGCCTCCCAGGTTCAAGCGATTCTCCTGCCTCAGCCTCCCAAGTAGCTAGGAGCAGTGCCCACCACCACGCCTGACTAATTTTTGCACTTTTTAGTAGAGACCAGATTTCACTGTGTTAGCCAGGCTGGTCTTGAACTCCTAACCTCAAGTGATCTGCCTGCCTTGGCCTCCCAGATTGCTGGGATTACAGGTATAAGCCACTGCACCCAGCCAGTTTTTTATTAATTTTTAAAATGAGATTGGGTCTCATGAGATTCTGCCCTGGCTGGAGTGCTGTGGCTCAATTACAGCTCACTGCAGCCTTAACTTCCCGGGCTCAAGCCTCAGCCTCCCAAGTAACTGGGACTACAGGCTTGTGCCATCACGCCTAGCTACTTAAAAAAAAATATTATTGGCCGGGCGCGGTGGCTCACGCTTGTAATCCCAGCACTTTGGGAGGCCGAGGCGGGCGGATCACGAGGTCAGGAGATCGAGACCACGGTGAAACCCCGTCTTTACTAAAACTACAAAAAAATTAGCCGGGCATGTTGGCGGGCTCCTGTAGTCCCACCTAGTCGGAGAGGCTGAGGCAGGAGAATGGCGTGAACCCGGGAGGCGGAGCTTGCAGTGAGCCGAGATTGCGCCACTGCACTCCAGCCTGGGCGACAGAGCGAGACTCCTTCTCAAAAAAAAAAAAAAAAAAAAATTATTATTAATATATATTTTTTGAGACAGTTTCGTTCTTGTTGCCCAGGTTGGAGTGCAATGGTGCAATCTGGGCTCACTGCAACCTCCGCCTGCAGGATTCAAGCAATTCTCCTGTCTCAGCCTCCAAAGCAGCTGAGATTACAGGCATGCGCCACCACACCCAGCTAATTTTGTATTTTTATTAGAGATGGGGTCTCTCCATGTTGGTCAGGCTAGTCTTAAACTCCCGACCTCAGGTGATTTGCCCACCTCGGCCTCCCAAAGTGCTAGGATTACAGATGTGAGCCACCAAGCCCGGCCCTAAAAATTATTATTATCTGTGGAGACAAGTTCTTACTATGTTAGCCAGGCTAGTCTCAAACTCCTGGGCTCAAGCCATCCTCCCACCTTGGCCTCCCAAACTGTTGGGATTACAGGCATGAGCCACCGCACCTGGCCCACTGTTTATTTTTATTTATTTATTTATTTTTCTGAGACAGAGTCTCGCTCTGTCAACCAGGCTACAGTGTAGTGGCGCGATCTTGGCTCACTACAACCCTCCATCTTCCAGGTTCAAGCAATTCTCCTGCCTCAGCTTCCCAAGTAGCTGGGATTACAGGCGTCTGCCACTACGCCCGGCTAATTTTTTGTGTTTTAGTGCTGGGATTACAGACGTGATCAACTGTGCCTGGCTGCTGTTTGTTTTTAATTGATTTAGCAGAACCCATAAGTGAGCTACCTGTTTTTTTTTTTTTTTTTTTTTTTTTTTTTTGAGACGGAGTCTTGCTCTGTCCCCCAGGCTGGAGTGCAGTGGCGCGATCTCGGCTCACTGCAAGCTCCGCCTCCCGGGGTTCACGCCATTCTCCTGCCTCAGCCTCCCGAGTAGCTGGGACTACAGGCGCCCGCCAACACGCCCGGCTAATTTTTTGTATTTTTAGTAGAGACGGGGTTTCACCCTGTTAGCCAGGATGGTCTCGATCTCCTGACCTCGTGATCCGCCCGCCTCGGCCTCCCAAAGTGCTGGGATTACAGGCTTGAGCCACCGCGCCCGGCTGTGAGCTACCTGTTTTAATTAAATATCTTTAATTATATTTGCTCTGTCTGCCAGAATTAATAAAATTAAATCCAAAAGAAGGATAAGAGTTGCCAGGCGCAGTGGCTTACGCCTGTAATCCCAGCACCTTGGGAGGCTGAGGCAGGCGGATCACGAGTTCAGGAGTTCGAGACCAGACTGGCCAACATTGTGAAATCCTATTTCTACTAAAAGTACAAAAATTAGCTGGGAGTGGTGGCATGCACCTGTAATCCCAGCTACTTGGGAGGCTTGAACCCGGGAGGTGGAGGTTGCAGTGAGCCGAGACTGAGCCACTGCACTCCAGCCTGGACAACAGAGTGAGACTGCATCTCAAAAAAAAAAAAAAAAAAAAGGCCAAAAGCATTGTGTTACTACCTGTTGAAGCATAGAAACATACATGGCATAGCTGGGCGCGCTGGCTCATGCCTGTAATCCCAGCGCGTTGGGAGGCCAAGACGGGTGGATCACAAGATCAGGAGTTTGAGACCAGCCTGGCCAACATGGTGAAACCCTGTCTCTACAAAAAATACAAGAATTAGCCGAGCATGGTGGCACACGTCTATAGTCCCAGCTACTAAGGAGGCTGAGGCAGAAGAATTGCTTGAACCCGGGAGGTGTAGGTTGCATTGAGCCAAGATCACGCCACTACACTCCAGCCTAGGCGACAGAGAGAGACTCTTCTGTCTCAAAAAAAAAAAAAAAAAAAAAAAGAAAGAAACATATGTGGCCCACAAAGTCTCAGATTAATAAATCTCATGATTAAACAGAACTTACATGAAATTAACACATGAATATGCATTTTGACATAGAACTCTAAAATTCAACATTATATTTTCTTTACTGAGGAAATTCAGTATTATTATTATTCATATTTTAAGAGACAGGGTCTTGTTCTGCTGCTCAGGCTGGAGTGCAGTGGTGCAATCTTAGCGCCCTGCAGCCTGGAACTCCTTGGCTCAATAGATCCTCCTGGCTCTGCCTCCTCAGTAGCTGGAACTACAGGTGTAAGACATCACACCTGGCTAATTTTTAAAATGTTTTGCCAAGATGGGGTCTAGATATGTTGCCCAGGCTAGTCTTAAACTCCTGCCCTCAAGTGACCTTCCCACTTCAGCCTTCCAAAGTGCTGGGATTACAGGCGTGAGCCACTGCGCCCAGCCCGCACATTCACTTCTTTGGGCTCCCATAGCACCACTAGAAGAAGTATTATAATCTGACTTGAGTTACTGCTAGTTATGTATTTTTCTTTCTGTCCTGGTAGACTGTGATTTTTCTTGAGGGAAGGACCTTTCAACACAGTTCATTGCAACAATTCAGGTAATCAATAATATTTGTCAAACTGAATCATAAAAGGAACTGAAAAAACTGCAGAAATCTCTGGCAAGAGACAATGTAGTTTAAGAATAACACCGTTAGGGCCAGGCACAGTGGCTCACTCCTGTAATCCCAGCACTTTGGGAGGCTGAGGTGGGCAGATCACTTGAGGTTAGGAGTTCGAGACCAGCCTGGCCAACATGGTGAAACCCTGTGTGTACTAAAAATACAAAAAATTAGCTGGGCCTCGTGGTACTCACCTATAATCCCAGCTAGCCAGGAGGCTGAGACAGAGAATCAGTTGAACCAGGGAGGCAGAGGTTGCAGTGAGCCGAGATATTGCCACTGCACTCCAGCCTGGGCAAGAGAGCCACTTGACCCTGTCTCAGAAAAAATGAAATGAAGTAAAATAAAATCTCTCAGGATATGAATTCCAATAAATCTTAGCTTATTCAAAGCAGACATTTTAAAGGTAAGGCCCGCTTGTGTTGTAGAATAAAGGCCAAATTCACTCACCTACCAAGAAGAGTTAAGAGGGCATCAGCTCTGTCTGGTTGCTATTGCTGTCTCTCTAACCCCATTTTTTAGCAGCAAATAATTTACATCAGAAAGCAGTCTCCCAAAATATTTGGGAGTGGCACAATCTCCGATCACTGCAACCTCTACCTCCCAGATTCAAGTGATTCTTCTGCCTCAATCTCCTAAGTAGCTAGGATTACAGACATGAGCCACAACGCCTGTCTAATTTTTGTATTTTTAGTAGAGACGAGATTTCACCATTTTGGCCATACTGGTCTCAAACTCACGGCCTCAAGTGATCTGCCCACCTGGGCCTCCCAAAGTACTGGGATTACAGGTGTGACCCACCACATCTGGCCGAGATTTTATTCTTTAAGCAAGCAGAAGAGAGAGCTCTCAACTGACACATTATATGGTCTTGACATGTCATGGGGCCCCAAACATATGGGTAACTGGCTTACTAAGAAATCTCAGGACAGGCATAGTCAGGTTGGTCTCAAACTCCTGGCCTCAAATGATCTGCCTGCCTCGGTCTCCCAAAGTGCTGGGATTACACGCGTGAGCCACTGTGCCTGGTCAGTAATTATTAAATGTTATCATTTTTAATTACCGCTTTCAACAATGTTGTGGTAAATCCGCCTCTCTTGTACCTTATGAAACCTGGGGCACACCCTATGACTTGATTACCAAATTTCAGCTCTGTCTGTTCAAAACATCAATCTCATCATTGGTTTAAAGCTCTCTGTCTCTCTAACCCAAGCTACACTTATGGCAAGAGGAGATGGGTTGACATTTTCAATCATCCTCCCACTCTGGTGCCCTGGAAGGCAGGTGGAGGCCAGGCCATGCCCTGGCATACCTTGTCCCCTTCCCTGTTCTGGGCAAGAGGTCAGGGAGAGAGATGAGGCAGTCAGGGTTCTTCCCCCATGGCTAGTCACCTATTGTTTGGGAGGCATGCCTGGTGTCTACCACTCTGGTTCAGTTTTTTTCTCGCCTCTATCGCCAGGGTGGAGTGCAGTGGCGCGATCTCGGCTCACCGCAACCTCCACCTCCTGGGTTCAAGCGATTCTCCTGCCTCAGCCTCCCGAGGAGCTGGGATTACAGGCGCATGCCACCATGCCCAGCTAATTTTTTTGTATTTTTAGTAGAGCCAGGGTTTCACCATATTGGCCAGGATGGTCTCAATCTCCTTACCTCGTGATCTGCCCCCCTCGGCCTCTCACAGTGCTGGGGTTACAGGCATGAGCTGGGAAATCAAGTTTTCTATTAAAATATTTTTATTTTTGAGACAGTCTCACTCTGTCACCCAGGCTGGAGTGCAGTGGTGCAATCTCATCTCATTGCAACCTCCGCCTCCTGGGTTCAAGGGATTCTCATGCCTCAGCCTCCTGACTAGCTGGGATTACAGATGTGCACCACCACACCTGGCTGATTTTTTCTATTTTTAGTAGAGATAGAGTTTCACTCTGTTGGCCAGGCTAGTCTTGAACTCCTGGCCTCAAGTGATCCACCCATCTCAGCCTCCCAAAGCGTGGGGATTACAGGCATGAGCCACCACATCCAGCCAACTTTTATTTATTTATTTTTTTTGAGACGGAGTCTCGCTCTGTCGCCCAGGCTGGAGTGCAGTGGCGCGATCTCGGCTCACTGCAAACAAGCCCCGCCTCCCGGGTTCACGCCATTCTCCTGCCTCAGCCTCCCGAGTAGCTGGGACTACAGGCGCCCGCCAACACGCCCGGCTAATTTTTTGTATTTTTAGTAGAGACGGGGTTTCACCGTGTTAGCCAGGATGGTCTCCATCTCCTGACCCTGTGATCTGCCCGCCTCAGCCTCCCAAAGTGCTGGGATTACAGGCGTGACCCACCGCGCCCGGCCACATCTGGCCAACTTTTCTATTAATTTTTATTTTTAGCTGGGCGCGGTGGCTCACACCTGTAATCCCAGCACTTTGGGAGGCCGAGGTGGGCGGCTCACAGGGTCAGGAGATCGAGACCACCCTGGCTAACACGGTGAAATCCCGTCTCTACTAAAAATACAAAAAAAAAAAAAAAAAAAATTAGCCAGGCGTGGTGGTGGGCGCCTGCAGTCCCAGCTACTCGGGAAGCTGAGGCAGGAGAATGGCTTGAACCCGGGAGGCGGAGCTTACAGTGAGCTGAGATCGCGCCACTGCACTACAGCCTGGGCGACAGAGTGAGACTGTCTAAAAAAAAAAAAAATTATTTTTATTTTTATTTCAATTTTATTTATTTATTTGGAGACGGAGTTTTGCTCTTGTCCCCCAGGCTGGAATGCAATGGTGAGATCTCAGCTAACTGCAACCTCTGCCTCCCAGGTTCAGGCGATTCTTCCACCTCAGCCTCCTGAGTAGCTAGGACTACAGGCGCCTGCCACCAAGCCTGGCTAATTTTTTGTATTTTTAGTAGAGACGGGGTTTCACCATGTTAGCCAGGATGGTCTCTATCTCCTGACCTTGTGATCTGCCCACCTCAGCCTCCCAAAGTGCTGGGATTACAGGCCTGAGCCACCGCGCCGAGCTTATTTTGTTTTGTTTTTGATAGGCCTCACTCTGTTGCCCAGGCTGGAGTGCAGTAGCACGATGTTGGCTCACTGCAACCTCCACGTCCCGGGTTCAAGTGAATCTTCTGCCTCAGCCTCCCGAGTAGCTGGGATTACAGGCGCGTGCCACCACACTTGGCTAATTTTTGAATTTTTAGTAGAGACGGGGTTTCACCATATTAGCCAGGCTGGTCTCGAACTCCCGACCTCATGATCTGCCTGCCTCAGCCCCCCAATGTGCTGGGATTACAGGCCTGAGCCACCATGCTTGGCCACAAATCTAATTCTATAGTAATAATAATAATAATAATGTTTTATATCCTTAATTAAATTCTGGAAAAATAGCCGGACATGGTGGCTCATGCCTGTAATTCTAGCACTTTGGGAGGCCAAGGTGGGTGGATCACTTGAGGTCAGGAGTATGAGACCAGGTTGGCTAACATGGTGAAACCCTGTCTCTATTAAAAATACAAAAATTAGCTGGGCATGGTGGTATGTGCGGGTAATCCCAGCTACTCAGGAGGCTGAGGCAAGAGAATTCCTTGAACCTGGGAGGCGGAGGTTGCAGTGAGCCCAGGTCGCACCATTGCACTCCAGCCTAGGGGACAAGAGGGAAACTCCATCTCAAAAAAACAAACAAACAAACAAAAAAAAATTCTGGGAAAATAAAGTAAAAAGTCTTTGGTTATAAGCGGCAGAAGCCCAGATCAAACTAGTGTAAGCTCCAGAGGGGTAATTTGTTGGTTCATATAAACAAACCCTGAGAAAGGGAGAAGTGAAGCTTACCCTAGGACTTCACAGCTTATGGAATCTCTCACTATTTTTTCAGACTTATTTCAAAAATCCATGGGAAGGACTTGGATTGGCTCATCCTGTGTCACATGCCCACATTTGGACCAGCACTTATATTCAACCAGTGTGCCCAGGTACCACCATCTATCTAGTGTCTACTCTGATTGGTAACAACCTTTGACCTGTCGACTATTAAATACTTTGAGTTATCACCATTGCCTTGGACCACTCACTGTGGCCAGGTAAAGAGGTCCCATGATTGGGAGGAGGCAATGTGATAGGACTGTGATCATAGGGAGGAGGAAAAGGATACTAAGTATATAAAAACTGTAGGCCTTAAGCATAGTATGCAAATAGATATATATGTAGGTGTAAATATATATAAAATTTCCCAACTTTTTATTTAAAAAATTTTCAAACCTGAAGAAAAGTTGCAAGAATGGTATAATGACCACCCATATGCTCTTCGTCTAGATTGCCTAACTGCTAACATTTTTCCCATATTTGCTTTCTCTCTCTCTCTCTCCCTGCACACACATACACACACACACCCACTTGCTCACACTCTCACTTTTTTTGGCCGAACCAGTTGAGAGTAAGTTGCAGTCATCATTAACATTTTACCCCCAAACTCGTCAAGATGTAGCTCTTCAGAACAAAGATGTTCTCATATATAACTACAGAATAATTATCATAATAAGGAAACTCAATATTGAATCAATGCTTTTTTTTGTGTGTGTGTGAGACAGTCTTGCTCTGTTGTCCAGGGGCATGATCACAACTCATTGCAGCCTCGGTCTCCCTGGCTCAAGCAATCCTCCCACCTCAGCCTCCCAAGTAGCTGTGACCACAGGCACACACCACCATGCCCAGCTAATTTTGTATTTTTAGTAGAGGGGGTGTTTCTCCATGTTGGTCAGGCTGGTCTCAAACTCCCGACCTCAGGTGATCCACCAGCCTCAGCTTCCCAAAATGCTGGGATTACTGGCATGAGCCACCACACTCGGTCTTTGTTTATTTCTAATACAAGATTGAATACTGTATGGCAAATGGTTGTCACGTTTCTCTTGTCTTCTTGAAGAAGAAAAGAAAGCTGAATCAGAGCCTAAAACTGTACCAGTCCTGGCCAGGTGCAGTGGCTCACGCCTGTAATCCTAGCACTTTGGGAGGCTGGAGAGGGTGGATCAGGAGGTCAGGAGATCAAGACCATCCTGGCTAACGTGGTGAAACCCCATCTCTACTAAAAATACAAAAAATTAGCCGGGCGTGGTGGCACGCGCCTGTAGTCCCAGCTACTCAGGAAGCTGAGGCAGGAGAATCACTTGAACCAGGGAGGTGGAGGTTGCAGTGAGCTGAGATTGTGCCACTGTACCCCAGCCTGGGTGACAGAGCGAGACTCCGTCTCGAAAAAAAAAAAGTGTACCAGTCCTGCTAAGAAGTTTTACTCTCATGAAGGTAAATTCTAGGAAATTTGATTTTGTTTTGTTGATTTAATAAAGTTATTAACTATCAAGGAGTCCACCTAAGTCACTCTTCTATGCTTAGTATATCACTTTATTGATAATTAAATATATTCTGATGTAAAATAGAAAATAACCACTTTGGGCTGGGCACAGTGGCTCAAGCCTGTAATCTCTGTACTTTTGGAGTCCGAGGCGGGCGGATCACCTGAGGTCAGGAGTTTGAGACCAGCCCAACCAACATGGAGAAACCCCGTCTGTACTAAAAATACAAAATCAGCCGGGCGTGGTGGCACATGCCTGTAATCCCAGCTACTTGGGAGGCTGAGGCAGGAGAATCCCTTGAACCTGGGAGGCAGAGGTTGTGGTGAGCCAAGACTGTGCAATTGCACTCCAGCCTGGGCAACAAGGATGAAACTCCATCTCGAAAGAAGAAAAGAAAAAAAGAAAGAAAGAAGAAAGAAAGAAAGAAAGAAAGAAAGAAAGAAAGAAAGAAGGAAAGAAAGAAAGAAAGAAAGAAAGAAAGAAAGAAAGAAAGAAAAAAAAAAAAAAAAGAAAGAAAAGAAAGAAAGAAAGAAAGAAGGGAGGGAGGGAGGGAGGGAGGGAGGGAAGGAAGGAAGAAAAAAAGAAAGAAAGAAAGAAAAGAACCACTTTGCCTTGTATATTCGTGCTTCTCAACAGAAATCCTATGGTAGACTTTCCTACATTTGAGGCAGACAGCTTTTACCAACCTTTCAGAGCAATAAAAATAGTTTTCATATGATTATGTCTTTGGAAGTCTGGTGCAAAATGTGATTTCACTTAGTGATTGTGGTGTGACAGCTGTAAATTGCTACATTCCAGGTTGTGCTTCAACGTTGTATTTTCAGTGTGACTGAGTTGCTC
Source organism: Nomascus leucogenys (assembly GCF_006542625.1). NCBI lineage: Eukaryota > Metazoa > Chordata > Mammalia > Primates > Hylobatidae > Nomascus > Nomascus leucogenys. Next base: position 70,163,579 of record NC_044395.1, on the reverse strand, counting down.
ACTTCTTCTGGCTTTGACTGCCTTTTCCATAGAGAAGCTAGCTCTCAGACGAAATCCCCAAAGAGGAGCAGATCAACACCCTCACAAAGAGATGTTGACAGATCACTGTCTCTTAGAGGTTCTAACTGGGCAATGTCCCATCCAGACATGCTGGACATGAGTATGAGTGTCTGTGCCTGCTGGCCTGGTCAGTAGCCAAGAGGCAGGGAGATCCCCTTGGGGTAGGAGTTCTGCCCTGAGGCCATATGCTTTGGTAGGAAGGCATTGGGCCAGTTTAATAGGGCAGGGAGCCTTACTCAAAGAAGTCAGAAGTAGTGTAGCAGGCTGCAGTATCAAATTCCTCTCGACAGTATATGATTGGGTAATTGTGTAAGTGCTCAATAAATAAATGGTAGAGTGTTCCGGCATACTTCCGGGTACTTGGGGTGCATAAATGAATGGCTAACTCAAGGAGCTCACTGCAACTTGTTTGGGGAGATAGCCTACAGCTGCCAACCCTTCTTGCTAACCATGCCACCCCAACCTCAAAACTGCTTACAACTCATTCGGTGAATTTTCAAATAGTTTTTATTAAGTACTTTGATGTATGCCAGGCACTGTTCTCTGCTTAGGATATACAGAAGTAAAAAAGACAGATTGTTCTAGGATTAATATTGCACACGGAAATGTTATAGTGGCTATCTTAGGAAAGTAGAATTAGATAAAGATATGGATAGGGACTCTTAATTTTTACTTTTTTTTTTTTTGAGACAGAATCTTGCTCTGTCATTCAGGCTGGTGTACAGTGGTGCAATCTTGGCTCACTGCAACCTCCGCCTCCCAGGTTCAAGCAATTCTCCTGTCTCAGCCTCCCAAATAGCTGGGATTATAGGCGCCTGCCACCATGCCCGGCTAATTTTTGTATTTTTAGGAGAGACGGGGTTTCACCGTGTTGGCTAGGCTGGTCTTGAACTCCTGACCTCATGATCCTCCCGCCTTGGCCTCCCAAAGTGCTGGGCTTACAGGTGTGAGGCACTGTGCCCAGCCAACTTTTACTTTTTGAACTTTACTATTTGACCTTTTGTTAACAATTTTTTTTTTTTGTCAACAAACTCATCAAAGATCTTCTGAGCAATAATGTGCCAGGGATTCTCCTAAGCTTTGAAAAGACAGCAGTGAAGGAAGCAGAAAAAGTCCCCTGCCCTCATGGAGCTTGGATTCCAACTAAGGAGGGACCATAAAACAAATAAATCCCTGCAAATATACCATGTAATATAATGATGATTGATGATATGTTCTATGAAAAAAATAAATAGAAAATGAAGCTGTTCTTTTTAAAAGGTAATAGTATTCCGATTTGTTCAGATAATTTAGACTATTTAGATACTAGAATTGTTTACTGGCCTGGGCAGATAGCATCGAGTGAAATGGGCCAGAGGGCCAAGCCTCAAAGCCTGAACCACCTGGACTCCTGTCCAGCACTCTCTCTACCCAGTAAAAATGAAAGGCCAACTGAGGCCAGGTGCGGTGGCTCATGCCTGTAATCCCAGCACTTTGGGAGGCCAAGATGGGAGGATCCCACTTGAGCTCAAGAGTTTGAGACCAGCCTAGGCAACATGGCAAAACCCTGTCTCTATAAAAAAATACAAAAAGGTTTAGCTGGGCATGGTGTTGCATGCCTGTAGTCCCAGCTACTTGGGAGGCTGATGTGGGAGAATCGTTAGAGCCCAGGAGGCGGAGATTGCAGTGAGCCGAGATCGTGCCACTGCACTCCAGCCTGAGTGAGTGAGACCTTGTCTCAAAATAAATAAACAAAAGTCCAGCTGAGTGTCCTACATTCTTTTGGCACTCGAGTGATGTCAATCCAGGGAGATTGGCCTGGATGATTGCCCTTGACAGGAGTCCAGGCCTTTCCCCAAACAGTCTGGGGACAGAACTCACTGCTGCCCCAGTATTGGAAGGTATAGACCCTGGCTACCCTGCAACTATAGTTGGCTTCTTCTTTCCAGCTTCACCAGCTGTTTTCCAGGGACCTGATCCCATTGGCTTTTGGTCTGCCTTGTCTGACAGCTTCCTGAGTACTAAGTCTTGAAAATTAGTTCAGAATGCCTGACTCCAGCCACCACATTCTAATCTATTTTTAGGACAACATCCTCCTTCTTTGGCTCTCTGAGAAACTGCTCTTCTTTTTCTGTTTCTAAACTATTTCCATTCCCACCTTAGCCTGAGGTCTCCTCATCTGACAAAGCAAAGCTTAGGGGTTCCATTTCCTGCCCACAGCCCAGGGAGAAGATGCTGTTTTCACTAAATTCCTCTAGTCAAGGAAGAGGTAAGAAGACTTCACATTATATTAAATTATTATTATATATATATATTTTTGAGATGGAGTCTGCTCTGTCGCCCAGGCTGGAGTGCGGTGGCACGAACTCGGCTCACTGGAACCTCCGCCTCCCAGTTTCAAGCAATTCTCCTCTCTCAGCCTCCCGAGTTGCTGGGATTACAGGCGCACGTCACTACATCCGACTAATTTTTTTGTATTTTTATTAGAGATGGGGTTTCACCATATTTGTCAGGCTGGTCTCAAACTCCTGACCTCGTGATCCACTCAGCTTGGCCTCCCAAAGTGCTGGGATTACAGGCGTGAGCCAATGCGCACAGTCCCACATGATATTAAATTAAAGAAGCATAGCAAAAATTGTATGCCCACTAACATTACAAGCATTTAAAATCTTTTTTGCTTCAATTGCTTTATTCTAATTATTAAGGTAACACAAACCTATTGCAAAAACTTTAGAAAATACAATATAGGCGGAGTGTGGCGGCTCACGCCTGTAATCTCAGCACTTTAGGAGGCAGAGGTGGGCGGATCACCTGAGGTCAGGGGTTCGAGATCAGCCTGGCCAACCTGGTGAAACCCATCTCTACTAAAAATGCAAAAATTAGTTGGGCGTGATGGCAGGTGCTTGTAATCCCAGCTACTCAGGAGGCTGAGGCAGGAGAATTGTATGAACCCAGGAGGCAGAGGTTACAGTGAACCAAGATCACGCCATTGCACTCCAGCCTGGGTGACAAGAGCGAAACTCCATCTCAAAAAAAAAAAAAAAAAAAAAAAAAGATTGGTTTGGCTATTTGGGGTCCTCTGGATTTTACATGAATTTTAGGATCAGCTTGTCAAATTCTGCAAACATTCTAGCTGGGAATTTTTTTTTTTTTTTTGAGACGGAGTCTCACCCTGTTGCCCAGGCTGGAGTGCAGTGGACCGATCTTGTCTCACCACAATCTCTGCTTCCTGGGTTCAAGTGATTCACCCGCCTCAGCCTACCAAGTAGCTGGGATTATAGGCATGCACCATGATGCCCGGCTAATTTTTTTTTTTTTTTTTTTTTGAGACAGAGTCTTGCACTGTCGCCCAGGCTGGAGTGCAGTGGCGCGATCTCAGCTCACTGCAAGTTCCGCCTCGTGGGTTCACGCCATTCTCCTACCTCAGCCTCCCGGGTAGCTGGGACTACAGGCGCCCACCACCATGACCAGCTAATTTTGTTTTGTATTTTTAGTAGAGACGGGGTTTCACCGTGTTAGCCAGGATGGTCTCGATCTCCCGACCTCATGATCCACCTGCCTCTGCCTCCCAAAGTGCTGGGATTACAGGCGTGAGCCACAGGGCCCGGCCTTTTTTTTGTAGTTTTAGTAGAGACAGGGTTTCACCATATTGGCCAGCCTGGTCTTAAACTCCCGACCTCAGATGATCCGCCCACCTCGGCCTCCCAAAGTGCTGAGATTACAGGCGTGAGTCACTGCACCTGGCCTGGGATTTGTTTTGTTTTTGTTTTTGTTTTGAGATGAAGTCTTCCTCTGTCACCCAGTCTGGAGTGCAGTGGCACGATCTTGGCTCACTGTAACCTCCAACTGCCAGGTGCAAGTGATTCTCTTGCCTCAGACTCCTGAGTAGCTGGGATTACAGATGTGCGCCACCACATCTGGCTAATATTTGCATTTTTAGTAGAGTTGGGGATTAGCCATGTTGACCAGGCTGGTCTGGAACTCCTGACTTCAGGTGAGATCTGCCTGCCTCAGTCTCTCAAAGTGCTGGGATTACAGGTGTGAGCCACGGTGCCTAGCCATGCATGTATGTCTTCCTCTGAGAAGTGTCTATTCAATTCCTTTGCCCATCTTTTTCCTTTTTTTCTTCCATTGCTACTGCACAAATTAACCCTTGTCCATTATTTAATGGGTTTCCTTGGGTTTTGCTTGTTGATTTAAGTTTCTTATAGATTCTGAATATTACACTTTTGTCAGAAGCATAGTTTGCAAATATTTTCTCCCATTTTGTAGCTTCTCTGTTTACTCTGTTGATAATTGATTTTTCTGTGCAGCTCTTTAGTTTAATTAGGTCCTGCTTGTCAATTTTTGTTTTTGTTGCAATTGCTTTTGGAGTCGACATCATGGAGTCTTTGCCTGGGCCCACATCCAGAATGGTATTTCCTAGGTTTTCTTCTGAGTTTTTATAGTTTTGGGGTTTTACATTTCAGTCTTTAATCTATCTTGAGTTTATTTTTGTATATGGTGTAAGGAGGGGGTATAGTTTCAATCTTCTGTCTGTGTCTAGCTAGTTATACCAGTGCCATTTATGGAATAGGGAGTCCTTTCCCCATTGCTTGTTACTGTTAGCTTTGTTGAAGATCAGATGGTTGTACGTGTGTGGCTTTATTTTTGGGTTTTCTAATCTATTCCATTGGTCTATGTGTCTAATCTATTCCATTGGTCTATGGTACTAGTACCATGCTGTTTTGGTTACTGTAACCTTGTAGTTTGGTTTGAAGTTGTTTTGGCTTTGGATTGTTTTGGCTATTTGGGCTCTTTTTTGGTTGCAAATGAATTTTAGAATGTCTTTTTTTTTTTTTTTTTTTGAGATGGAGTCTCGCTATGTTGCCCCAGGCTGGAGTGCAGTGGCGCAATCTCGGCTCACTGCAACCTGCACCTCCTGGGTTCAAGCAGTTCTCCTGCCTCAGCCTCTCCAGTAGCTGGGATTATAGGCACCCACTACCACGCCTGGCTAATTGTTTTGTATTTTTAGTAGAGATGGGGTTTCACCATGTTGGCCAGGCTGGTTTCGAACTGTTGACCTCAAGTGATCTGCCCACCTCGGCCTCCCAAATTGCTAGGATTACAGGCGTGAGCCACTGTGCCTGGCCATATTTTTCTAATTCTGTGAAAATTAGAATTTTTGAACTCTTGACCTTAAGTGATCCACTGGCTTCAGCCTCCTTTCAGCAGGTGGATCACTTAAGATCAGGAGTTCAGGCCGGGCGCGGTGGCTGGCCAGACTGGGGGGGGGGGGGGGGGAGGGAACCCGTCTTATACAAAAAAATGGGGGGGGGGGGGGGGGGGGGGGGGGGGGGGGGGGGGGGGGGAGACTGACTCACAGTGACAAGAAAAAAAAAAAAAAAAAAAAAAAAAAAACGTCTGGCCAACCTGGCGAAACCTTGTCTCTACTACAAATACAAAAATTAGCTGGGCACGGTGGCAGGTGCCTGTAATTCTAGCTACTCGGGAGGCTGAGGCAGGAGAATCTCTTGAGCCTGAGAGGCAGAGGTTGCAGTGAGCCAAGATTGTGCCACTGCACTCCAGCCTGGACTTCAGAGTGAGATTATGTCCCTCGCCACGGAAAAAAAAAAAAAAAAAGAAAGAAAAAGAAAAATGTCATTAGCAGTTTGATAGAGATAGCATTAAATCTGTATTGAATCTGTAAATTGCTTGGACAGTTTGGCCATTTTAACAATATTGATTCTTCCTATCCATGATCATGAGCATGGAAGATTTTTCCATTTGTTTGTATTGTTTCTAATTTCTTTCAGCAGTGTTTTGTAATTCTCATTGTAGAGATCTTTCACCTCCCTCCCTGGTTAGCTGTATTCCTAGGTATTTTATTCTTTTTTTTTTTTTTTTGAGATAGAGTCTCACTCTGTCGCCAGGCTGGAGTGCAGTGTCAAGATCTTGGCCCACTGCAACCTCTGCCTCCCGAGTTTAAGCAATTCTTCTGCCTCAGCCTCCAGAGTAGTGTGCACCACCATGCCCGGCTAATTTTTGTATTTTTTTTTTTTTGAGACAGAGTCTCGCTCTGTCGCCCAGGCTGGAGTGCAGTGGCGCGATCTCGGCTCACTGCAACCTCCACCTCCCGGTTCAAGCAATTCTCCTACCTCAGCCTCCCAAGTAGCTGGGATTACAGGCGCCCACCACCACACCTAGCTAATTTTTTTGTATTTTCAGTAGAGACGGGGTTTCTCCACGTTCGCCAGGCTGGTCCTGAACTCCTTACCTCAGGTGATCCATCCGCCTCAGCCTCCCAAAGTGCTGGGATTACAGGCGTGAGCCACTGCACCCAGCCAATTTTTGTATTTTTAGTAGAGATGTGGGCTCACCATGTTGGCAAAGCTGGTCTCGAACTCCTGACCTCAGGTGATCTGCCTGCCTCAGGCTCCCAAAGGGCTGGGATTACAGGCATGACCCACCACGCCCGGCCAATTTTTGTATTTTTAGTAGAGACATGGTTTCACCATGTTGGCCAGGATGGTCTTGATCTCTTGACCTCGTGATCTGCCTGCCTCAGCCTCCTAAAATGCTGGGATTACAGGTGTGAGCCACCGCGCCCGGCCTAATTTTTTGTTATTAGTAGAGACAGGGTTTCACCATGTTGGCCAGGCTGGTCTTGAACTCCTGACCTCAGATGATCCACCCGCCTTGGCCTCCCAAAGTGCTGGGATTACAGGCATGAGCCACCAGGCCTGGCCATGTCAGTGTTTTCAACATCAGACTTTTTTTTAATCTCTGCTGAGCAACAAACTCATATATTTAATGTAGTGTTTATAGGCATTTGGAAAGCTTTCATGTATTTCAAAGGCCTTCATTGTACAAAAGCATGTTGAGAAAGGCACTATCCTGAATCACCAAAGGGTGCTTATAGTTTGGTGGCAGATAAGAAGTCATTAAAATATAATTAGATAATTACAAAAATAGTGGCAATCCAGGAGAGAATGTACCTGTCAGGACTGTTACCTTAAGTCAACTCTTCATAGATAAGCAGTAGTTGATCTTAGGGAAACACTAAGCAGAAAACATTACAGGCAGGCTGGGCGCAGTGGCTCACACCTGTAATCGCAGCACTTTGGGAGCCTGAGGTGGGCAGATCACGAGGTCAGGAGATTGAGACCATCCTGGCTAACACGGTGAAAGCCCATCTCTGCTAAAAGTACAAAAAAGTAGCTGGGCGTGGTGGCAGGCACCTGTAGTCCCAGCTACTCAGGAGGCTGAGGCAGGAGAATGGTGTGAACCTGGGAGGCAGAGCTTGCAGTGCACTGAGATTGCACCACTGTACTCCAGCCTGGGCGCCAGTGCAAGACTCCATCTCAAAAAAAAAAAAAAAAAAAAGACATTAAAGGCAAAGAGTTAACTCCTGCAAGGACACAGAAGCACAAATGAGTATGACATGTTTAGGGTACTTACTACATGTGGTTCAAAATTGTTTCATTCATTCATTGATTTGTTCATTCATGTTGGATTCAAAGTCAGCTAGATCATTAGAGGTTATGTCAGATCATGAAAGGCTTCAAGATTATTATTATTATTATTTTCTTTTTTGAGACAGAGTCTTGCTGTTGCCTAGGCTGGAGTGCAGTGGCATGATCTCGGCTCACTGCAACCTTCTCCTCCTGGGCTCAAGCAATTCTCCCGCCTCAGCCTCCTGAGTAGCTGGGATTACAGGTGTGTGCCATCACACCCAGCTGATTTTTGTATTTTTGTAGAGATGGGGTTTCACCATGTTGGCCAGTCTGGTCTTGAAGTCCTGACCTCAGTCAATCCACCCGCCTTGGCCTCCCAAAGTGCTGGGACTACGGGTGTGAGGCGCCGCACCCGGCCCAAGATTATTTCTTAGAGACCGCTCTAGCAACAATATGGAAAACTGATTAGAGGTGAATAAGAAGAGAAATCATGATATCTAAATAAAGAAAGAGTAAGGAGGCTGGGCACTGTGGCTCACACCTGTAATTCCAGCACTTTGGGAGGCTGAGGCAGGTGGATCACCTGAGGTCAGGAGTTTGAGATCAGCCTGGCCAACTGGTGAAACCCTCTCTCTACCGAAAATACAAAAAATTAGCCGGGCATCGTGGCGGGTGCCTGTAATCCCAGCTACTTAGGAGGCTGAGGCAGGCAGGAGAATTGCTTGAACCCAGGAAGTAGAGGTTGCAGTGAGCCGAGGTCATACCACTGTACTCCAGCCTGGGCGACAGAGTGAGACTCTGTAAATAAACAAACAAACAAAAAGTAAGGAGTTGGAGACCTGCCTGGACCTGGCATTTGAATGGATGGGGGTGTGAATATGTCGACCTAAAAGGAAGAGGCTGAGGCACAAAATATAGAGTTTACTTGAGCCCAAGTGAGGACAGCTGCCCAGAAGACTCAGACGCAAGTAACGTTGGAGATGAGCTCCATCCAGGCTTTGTTACAAGTAGGGTTTTGTTTATGGTAAAAGAGGGGGACAGGAAGCAGCCTGATGCAAAATTGTTTGTCAGGAATTCTCATTGGTTTACACACATAACATTGATTAGTGATTGGCTATACATTGTTAAGCTATAGTGTGCGGATTATTTGTGTCCAGTGCATCATTTTTAGGTTACTTTATAGCTACTTGTGGCAATTGCAGGCAGTTTCAAGAGAAGAATACATAGCTCACAAGGGAGGAGTAGGACATGATTGGGGTCTCATTTGAATGTCTTTCTGGGCCTGATAGTTTAAAGGACTTGCATTTCTCAGATGAAAGTTTTTCTTTTCTCAAAGGACAAGAAAGAATTCATTCATTCATTTCACAAGTTGAATTTAACAAATGTTAAATGAGAATTCTTAGGTTTGCCTGAGCAAAAGGGGAGCTCGTGGTGTCATCTGCAACATCTGTGAATACAGGGAGTGGATAAAGTTTGAGAGGTAAGATATTCATTTTAGATTTGGACATTCTGAATTTGAGATGTTCGTGGTACACCCTGGTGTAAATGTGTATTAAGTTCTATGTATATCATTCCAGCATTTAAGATAAACATTTGTCATCTGAGTATAATAAGTGGCTGTTGAAGTCATGACCTAGATGTTGCCTAGAAAGAGTCATAGGTGAGGCTCGGTGCGGTGGCACACACATCCTTCCAGTTATTTCTGAGCATATCTTGGAAACGTCTTATGAGCCCTCTTCTTTATTGTGTGCACCCACTAGGATGCTCCCTCCTACTCAGCCCTGTTTAGTGGGATTTTTCAGCCTACTGTAAAGCCTGCTGCTGCCTGTAAAGCCACCTAAGTGCATCACTTGCTGGTGTTCACCATGATAACAACAATGTATGGGGACAGAATGTGTTTCTAGAGCTGCTGGTGCCACTACTTCTGACAAGTTACTGGGGTCCCTGAAATAAAACACCACAGTGCAGGTGAGTACCAAAGTGGGGAGAATTTTTAGTTCCTTTTAGAGGTGCTAAATCAGTATTGTTGATTTCCCAGTGTCTTAGAATATTTAATGAAAACAGGTCAGGTGCAGTGGCTCATGCCTGTAATCCCAGTGCTTTGGGAGGCTGAGGTGGGCAGATCATGAGGTCAGGAGTTCGAGACCAGCCTGGCCAACATAGTGAAACCCCATCTCTACTAAAAATACAAAAATTAGCCGAGCATGGTGGTGCGGGTCTGTAGTCCCAGCTACTTGGGAGGCTGAGACAAGAGAATTGCTTGAAACCAGGAAGCAGAGGTTGCAGTGAGCCGAGATGGCGCCAACATACTCCAGCCTGGGCAACAGAGTGAGACTCTGCCTCAAAAAAAAAAAAAAAAATAATAATAATAATAAAATAACCAAAAGCAGTGGACATGGTGGTGCAAGCCTGTAGTCCCAGCTACTCTGGGAGGCTGAGGCGGGGGAATCGCTTGAACCCAGAAGCTCAAGTGAGCTGAGATCATGCCACTGCACTCCAGCCTTGGCGACAGTGAGACTGTCTCGAAAGAAAGAGTCATAGGCTCTTTTCTTTTCTTTCTTTTTCTTTTTTTTTTGAGACAGAGTTTAGCTATTATTTCCCAGGCTGGAGTGCAATGGTGCGATCTGGGCTCACCACAATCTCCGCCTCCCAGGTTCAAGCGATTCTCCTGCCTCAGCCTCCCGAGTAGCTGGGATTACAGTCGTGCACCACCACACCCAGCTAATTTTTGTATTTTTAGTAGAGACAGGGCTTCACCATGTTGGCCAGGCTGGTCTGGAACTGCTGACCTCAAGCGATCCACCCGCCTTGGCCTCCCAAAGCGCTGGGATTACAGGCGTGAGCCACTGAGCCTTGCCATGAGAGTCATCGACTCTTATCACATGGCAGAATGGATACCCTGGGGGAAATACTGGCCTTTAAGCAGTGGGGAAAAGAAGAGTTTCCTTCAAGTGTTTAGAGAACTATCATGGAAACCATGAAGGATGGAACAGTTAATGGATTAAGCAATGCAGAGGAGAAATAACTAGAAACTAACTGAAGGCAACAAAAATAGGCTTACTGGTTATCATAATAAGAGAAGTTTTAGCTGAGAAAAGGTGGCAGGAGTCAGGAAGTAAGAATAGAAAGTATCCAAGAGGCCAGATGTGGTATTGGCTCATCCCTGTAATCCCAGCTACTAGGGAGGCTGAGGCCGAAAAATTGCTGAGTCCAGGAGTTCAAGACCATCACAACAAAATTTAACAACTTTTCCTTTAATCCAACTCCTCTTCCTGTGGTCTCTTACCACCATTATTCCCAGTGAGACAGGAATAATACAGGGTGGTGGCAGGAGAATAGAAAATGTTGGCTGGGCGCAGTGGCTCACGCCTGTAATCCCAGCACTTTGGGAGGCCAAGGTGGGCAGATCACTTGAGGTCAGGAGTTCGAGACCAACATGGTGAAACCTCATCTCTACTAAAAACACAAAAATTAGCCAGGTGTGGTGGCATTCACCTATTGTCCCAGCTATTTGGGAGGTTGAGGCAGGAGAATCGCTTGAGCCCAGGAAGCAGAGGGTGCAGTGAGCTGAGATCGCACCACTGTACTCCAGCCTGGGCAACAAAGCAAGACTCAGTCAAGAAAAAAAAAAACCCACAACAAAAACAACAAAACATAATCACACACCCACCAACCCCCTGATGGTTCCAGGAACAAATTTGGTATAAAAATGGGTGGCACCGCCCCGTCTGGGAAGTGAGGAGCGCCTCTGCCCGGCCACCCAATCTGGGAAGTGAGGAGCGCCTCTGCCCGGCCGCCCATTGTCTGGGAAGTGAGGAGCACCACTGCCCGGCCGCCCCTTCTGGGATAGGAGGAGCGCCTCTGCCCGGCCGCCCATCGTCTGGGAAGTGAGAAGCGCCTCTGCCCGGCCACCCCGTCTGGGAAGTGAGGAGCGCCTCTGCCCGGCCGCCCCGTCTGGGAAGAAGTGAGGAGCGCCTCTGCCTGGCCGCCCCGTCTGGGAAGAAGTGGGGAGCACCTCTGCCTGGCCGCCCCGTCTGGGAAGTGAGGAGCGCCTCTGCCCGGCCGCCGGTTTTCTGGGATGTGAGGAGCGCCTCTGCCCGGCCGCCCCCTCCGGGAAGTGAGGAGTGCCTCTGCCCAGCCACCACCCCGTCTAGGAAGTGAGGAGCGCCTCTGCCCCGCCGCCCCGTCTGGGATGTGGGGAGTGCCTCTGCCCAGCTACCCCGTCTGAGAGGTCTACCACGGAGGCCAGAAGCAATGTGGGGGCTGGACGTGGTGGCTCACGCCTGTAGTCCCAGTACTCTGGGAGGCCGAGGTGGGTTGATCGCTTGGGGCTAGGAGTTCGAGACCAGCCTGGCCAACATGGCAAAACATATGAAAAATACAACAGACAAACCAACCAACCAACCAACCCAGCGACAACAAAACAGGTCTACCCTGGAGTCATACTCTAATTTTTTCTATTTTCCTCCCTTTCTGATCCTTTATCCCACTTTCTTTTTCTTCCTCTTCCTTCTCCTTCTTCTTTGTCAAATAGAGGATTGAGTTATTATCATTGATCCATACAAAGTCCCTCTCTCATTTATTTTCTTTAATTCCCACTCCCCATTTCTATTCCCCGTCTTCCCATGTGCAACCTTCCTAATATGTTTGATATGCATCTTTTTGTTTGTATGTATTTTTAGAAAATGTTTATTGTTTTGTGTGCAAAAAATAATTAATAAAAAAATGGGTGGCACCACATTTCTGAAAAATCCAGGAATTTTTCCAGGAATCTTCATGAATATACCACTCTTTGGTTAAAGAAACCCTGAAAGGTAGAAATCCCAAACTCTATTGGGCGACTACTCCTTGAGTACACCTGCACTCCCCTTTCTTCAGTATGTACTTTTCACCTCGCAATAAGTCTCCGTACTTTCACTATTTTCTGACTCATCCTTCAATTCCTTCCTGCAATGATATCTAGAGTCTACACACTGGCCGGGGTTGTGGTCCCACTGGTATCACATTCAACTTCCTAAACTAGAAACTTTCCAAACACCTAGTGCCTCCCCTCTCACTAACATCTTTGTCTAAGGATATTAAGTGACACTAAATCCTCTAGATTCTACTTCTTTAACATTTTTTAATATCCCAGAAGGATAAATCCCAATATTATAATTATCTATGGATGGTGGTATTGTTACAGAAGGTAGCTAATCAGACACGAGCAGGGCAGGAGAGGGCCTCTCCTCTTCACCAGGAATGTCAGGCGACCATCAGGTGATGGTCAGATGGCCATTAAACTGCCTTTCTAAAACAATAATTGGTTGCAGCTGGCACCAGGGAAAGGCAGTCTCCCAATAGATAGAAAAAACCCTGAAACTGATGATCGGCAGCTTCTAGGTAACATCTGCGGCTCAAGTATGCGCACTAAGAAGCAAAATGGCAGAATTTAACTTGTGTATGACCTTCCTCTAGGAACACTGGACTGGTAAAGGAAAAACTGCCTCATGTGAGCATGTGCGCTATGGGGAAAAGAAAGAGAGATCAGATTGTTATTGTGTCTGCGTAGAAAGAAGTAGACATAAGAGACTCCATTTTGTTCTGTACTAAGAAAAATTCTTCTGCTTTGAGATGCTGTTAATCTGTAACCCTACCCCCAACCCTATGCTCCCTAAGGCATGTGCTGTGTCAACTCAGGGTTAAGTGGATTAAGGGCTGTGCAGGGTGTGCTTTGTTAAACAAATGTTTGAAGGCAGCATGCTTGTTAAGAGTCATCAACACTCCCTAATCTCAAGTACCCAGAGACACAATACACTGCGGAAGGCTTACAGGGACCTCTGCCTAGGAAAGCCAGGTATTGTCCAAGGTTTCTCCCCATGTGATAGTCTGAAATATGGCCTCATGGGAAGGGAAAGACCTGACCGTCCCCCAGCCCGACACTCGTAAAGGGTCTGTGCTGAGGAGGATTAGTAAAAGAGGAAGGAACGCCTCTTTGCAGTTGAGATAAGAAGAAGGCTTCTGTCTCCTGCTTGTCCCTGGGCAATGGAATGTCTCGGTGTAAAGCCGATTGTATATTCCATCTACTGAGATAGGGGAAAACCACCTTAGGGCTGGTGGTGGGACATGCTGGCAGTAATACTGCTCCTTAAGGAATTGAGATGTTTATGTATATGCACATCAAAAGCACAGCACTTTTTTCTTTACCTTGTTTGTGATGCAGAGACATTTGTTCACGTGTTTACCTTCTGACCTTCTCTCCACTATTATCCTATTATCCTGCCACGCCCGATAATGATCAATAAATACTAAGGGAACTCAGAGGCTGGTGCCCGCGTGGATCCTCCGTATGCTGAATGCCGGTCCCCTGGGCCCCTTTTTCTTTCTCTATACTTTGTCTCTGTGTCTCTTTCTTTTCCAAGTCTTTCATTCCACCTAATGAGAAACGCCCACAGGTGTGGAGGGGCAATCCACCCCTTCATGTGCAACTTCAGTAAAGACATTGTGCATGTAGCCCCTCCCAAGTGCTGGCAGGCCACTGCACATGTGGACAGCCCATCCCAAGGGAAGAATCTGGGGAGAAATAACCCTGGGCCAATGTATAAGACCCCAAGTAAAGGTCAAACCGTGCACTTGATCTCTTAAGTCACCTGTTGGTCCTCTTCCAAGTGTACTTTACTTCTTTTCATTCCTTCTCTAAAGCTTTTTAAGAAACTTTCACTCCTCTAAGACTTGCCTTGGTTTCTCTGCCTTATGCCCTTCGGTCAAATTCTTCTGAGGAAGCAAAAATTGAGGTTGCTACAGACCCGTACGGATTTGCTGCTGCTAACGTATTAGACATGATTTTAATGTTTTTGTTTTTTGAGGCGGGGTCTGGCTCTGTCACCCAGGCTACAGTGCGATGGCATGATCTTGGCTCACTGCAACCTCCACCTCCTGTGCTCAAGCCATTCTCCCACCTCAGCCTCCTGAGTAGCTGGGATTACAGGCACCTCCCACCATGGACGGCTTTTTTGTATTGTTTGTAGAGACAGGGTTTCACCATGTTGCTTAGGCTGGTCTCAAACTCCTGAGCCCAATCAATCCACCCTCCTCAGCCTCCAAAAGTGCTAGGATTACAGGCATGACCCACCCTGCCTGGCCTTAATGTTTTTCTGTCTGATAATTTGCTTTTTCAATATTTGTCTGGAGGCTGGGCGTGGTGGCTCACGCCTGTAATCCCAGCACTGGGAGGCCGAGGCGGGCAGATCACCTGAGGTCGGGAGTTCAAGACCAGCATGATCAACATGGAGAAACCCCATCCCTACTAAAAATACAAAATTGGCTGGGCGTGGTAGCACATGCCTGTAATCCCAGCTACTTGGGAGGCTGAGGCAGGAAAATCGCTTGAACCAGGAGGTAGAGGTTGCCGCGAGCCAAGATCACGCCATTGCACTCCAGTGTGGCAACAAGAGTGAAACGCCATCTCAAAAAAAAAAAAAAAAATTGTCTGGAATGACTACATATATATTCATGTAATTAAAGTAATAAAAGTTTAGAGATAGTTCTTCTCATATATAATCTTATATCCGATATCTTCTTTTTGTCTCCAGTACACTATGCTAAGTCGGGCCAGGATTATTACAGTAATCTCCTAACTTTTCTTTCTGCTGTTGATTTGGCACACTTCCATAAGGCAGTCAGAATAAGCTTTGAAAATTCAAATCTTGCCGGGCGCGGTGGCTCACGCTTGCAATCCCAGCACTTTGGGAGGCCGAGGCGGGCAGATCACGAGGTCAGGAGATCAAGACCACGGTGAAACCCCGTCTCTACTAAAAATACAAAAAAAATTAGCGGGGCGTGGTGGCGGGCGCCTGTAGTCCCAGCTACTCGGAGAGGCTGAGGCAGGAGAATGGCGTGAACCCGGGAGGCGGAGCTTGCAGTGAGCCGAGATTGCGCCACTGCACTTCAGCCTGGGCGACAGAGCGAGACTCCGTCTCAAAAAAAAAAAAAAAAAAAGAAAGAAAATTCGAATCTATTTTTTGAGCGAGACTCCGTCTCAAAAAAAAAAAAAAAAGAAAATTCAAATCTTTTCTTTGAGACGGAGTTTCACACTTGTTGCCCTGGCTAGAGTGCAATGGCATGATCTCGGCTCAGTGGAACCTCTGCCTCCCTGGTTCAAGCGATTCTCCTACCTCAGCCTTCCGGGTAGCTGGGATTACAGGCGCCCGCCACCACGCCCGCTTTTTTTTTTTTTGCATCCCCCCCCCCCCCCCCCCCCCCCCCCCCCCCCCCCCCCCCCCCACCACGCCCGGCTAATTTTTTGTATTTTTAGTAGAGACGGGGTTTCACCGTGTTAGCCAGGATGGTCTTGACCTCCCGACCTCGTGATCTGCCCGCCTCGGCCTCCCAAAGTGCTGGGATTACAGGCGTGAGTCACTGCGCCCGGCCACACCTAGCTAATTTTTTGTACTTTTAGTAGAGACGGGGTTTCAAACTGGTCTTGAACTCCTGACCTCAGGTGATCCAACCACCTCGGCCTCCCAAAGTGCTGGGATTACAGGGGTGAGCCACTGTGCCCGGCCAAAAATACAAATCTTACTAAGTCCCTCTCTGGTTAAATATCTTTGAGGATTAAGTTCAAACTTTTAGCAGTTTGTGATAAGGTCCTGGTCTTGTATCTTTCATATCATTTCTTTCCATTCTCCCATGCTTTGCTTGAAGCTCTTTTTCTAATACAAGCAGTAGCTTCTAGCCTTTGCAAAAGCTATTTTCTCCGCTTTCAACTTTGTTAATTCCTATTCATCCTCTAAAAATCAGTTTTAATCCTGCTTCCTAGGAGTCTTTACAGCCCCAGTGTAATTTACATATTCCTGTCTTCTGCTGTTGCAATCTGTGCACCCCTCAGTCACTCTTATCACACTGTACTGAGGTTGTTAATCTTTTCCTAATTTTTTGGAATTTCTTGGAATTCCCTAAGTTTTGGAGTTGGCTTTCCCACTGCGCACTCAGGTGTCTTAAGCACATTTAATTTTTTCTTCTGTGTATTGATAATTCATATTCTTTGCCCATTTTTCTGTTGAGTTGTGCTTTTCTTACTGATTTGTAGTAATTCTTATGTGTCAAATACTTTTTCTCAGTGTTTTAGTTTTTGTTGTACTTCAATTTTTAATGTTTGCATAGTAAAATATATGAAAGGTTTTTTTTTTTTTGACTCGAACTCCTGACCTCAGGTGATCCGCCCACCTTGGTCTCCCAAAGTGCTGAAATTACAGGCGTGAGCCATGGCACCTGGCCCATAAATACAATTTTCTAAGATTGAAAATTTATTCCGCTGGGCACCATCTCAAAAAAAAAAATTATTCAACAAATTCATTGAATGGCCACTTATGTATTGGCACTCTGTCAGCTACTGGGGATACAATGGTGATCAAAAAGACACAGCCCAGCTGGGAGCCATGGCATGGAGCCTGTAGTCCCAGCTACTCAGAGGGCTGATGCTTGAGGATCCCTTGAGTCCAGAAGTTCAAATCCAGCTTGGACAATATAGTGAGATTCCCATCACTTAAAAAAACAAAAAACAAAAAGACAAGGCCCCTGCCTTAAAGCTTATATTCTAAACGTGGAGGCAGACAATAAACAAGTAAACAAATAGTTCACAGAATTGCTTTTAATGACTATGAAGGAAATAAAATGGGAGCCAGAAGTAGGCAAACGATGTGTACATAACAGTTCAATTGAATGGGTTTCCCATAATTTACTTAACCATTTTTATTTAGTGTTGGATTTTTATATTGCTTTTAGTTTTTCACTGTTATACTAATACAGAGGAATTATTTATGTTTATTTTCATGGAATAATTTCCTAGAAATGTAATTACTGAATAGAAACAATCATGATTTTTTTTTTGGGGGGGGGAACGGAGTCTTGCTTTGTCGTCTATGCTGGAGTGCAGCGGTGCAATTTCTCACCGCAACCTCAGCCTCCGGGGTTCAAGCGATTCTCCTGACTCAGGCTCTCGAGTAGTTGGGATTACAAGCCACCATGTCCAGCTAATTTTTGTATTTTTAGCAGAGACGGGGTCTCATCTCACCATTTTGGCCAGTCTGGCCTCACACTCCTGGCCTCAAACGATCCGCCCGCCTTGGCCTCCCAAAGTGCTGGGATTACAGGCGTGAGCCACCGCGACCGGCCTCCAAGTTGCTTTCAAGAGGTAACCACGGTGAGTAAGCGGAATGTGCTCTGAGGGGTAGAAGCAGAAAAAGTACCTGTGGAAAAGGCATGTTTCCGCTTAGCCTACGGATAAGCTAAATGTAGAGCTGACTTGGGTTTAGTAGTAAGGGGCAGCAGCTAATGCAAAACCGTTAGCTTCGGGAACAGGACAACCTGGATTCTAAGCCCATTTTTGCCATCCTGTGATCTTCACAGGTTGTACTTAGCCCTCTCTGAGCCTTAGTTTCCTGAAATTCAGGTAGGTTTTGCTCAACCTTTGTATTTCCCACCATCTTTAGACCAAGCACTCTGGCGCCTCCAAATTGAAGACAGCAGCTACGGAACTGACGTAATGGGTTGAATCAGCCTCAGCCGCGAAATGCCGACTAATCACAGGCACTTCCGGTGGCCTGGACAAAAGGTTTGAAGTCCCTGGGACCGCACTTCCGGGTAATTAAGGCTACGCTTTAGACGCCAGGGCCAGCGAGTCGGAGCCGCGTGACTCGGGTGCCGCGACTCCGCATGCTCCCGCCCCGGCGCCCTCTTTCTCGCGGGCGGGGCGGGGCACTGAAGGGGGCGGTCCAGGACCCTGACTTGTCTCGCGGTTACTGGGCCGGCGCGAGCGCGCGAGACTCGGGGGCGGCACGGGGCGGGGTTTAGCCTGTGGTGGGCGCTGCCGGTGTTTGCAGGGCGTTGCTGTGCTCGCTGGGCTAAGGTCGTCTCGGGTGAGGAGGTCGCGCCGGAAGTGGCTCTGGCTGTGGCACTTCGGCGTAGTAAGGAGCCTGCGACAGAGTTTTGTTGTTTAGGGGGCGCGGCACCGCACCGCTCCCTTCACCTTGCAGCAGCCATGGCGAAAGGCAGAGTCCCCGAACGATCGCAGATGGGTGCTCACCACACGACCCCCGTGGGGGACGGGGCAGCGGGGACGCGGGGTCCCGCGGTGCCTGGCAGCGGAGACCACCAGAAGGGTGAGTGGGCCCGGGGAGCAGAGCCGGGGGTGGCCTGAGGCTTCTGTGTATCGGGAGGGGAAAAGGACCACCGCTGGTCTCGGAGAGTTGGGGGGAAAGAGGGGGCCTGCTGGCGCCGCGGCGGGAGCCGAGACCGTGGGGGAGTTGGGCTTGGGCGCTCGCGCAGCACAAGGCCAGACGCCTAGTAGGTGCGTTGTAAATGCTGTTTGAGTAGAATTCACTTAAAAGAAGGGATGACACTGGCTTGTTGACGCTCAGGTAGATTGTAAGGTTGATGATAACGACGCTAGGCAGAGCTGGAAGGAGCTGTACTGTAGCATTCGTTGCGTTGTTTTTACAGATGAAGAAACTGAGGCCCAGGGTGGGTATATGACTTATAAAGTCATAAATTCAGATCAATGAAATAGTAGTTAGGAGCAGGGACTTAATACTTCCAGGTGGCAGTACACCTGGGTTTGAGTCCCTGCCCTGTTTACTTGTAACCCTTGGACTTGGTAACTTTCAAAAAAAGCTCAGTGTCTGAACTGTGAAATGGGGATAATAATATCTACTTAATAGATGGTGCGTGGGTTAAACGAAATAATTCACTTAAAAGATTTAGAGTAATGCTTGGATATGAAGTGGGGGCTAAATAAATATTAGCAGTTACTTAGTTACAGCTAAGGTCACTCATTCTAAAGTTTATTTCCCCACTACATCATCCTGACATTTCTCACGGCTTTTTTTTGGTTTTTGTATTCTCTTTATTCCTACTGCCTCTATAATTGCAGAATCTCACGGCTTTAAATATTGTTTTAAGGAAAAAACTGTACGTAGAAACTAAATACTTTGATTCCGTGTTGGCCTGGAATTGTTCTTTAAATGATTTTAAAGCTGATAAACCTGAAGTGATCCTAACAAGTTTGTCTGTAGCTCACACAGGTGTGTTCCACCACCAGTGATGGCTAAGGAGAACTTCTAAGAGTGTGTAGTAGAAAATGTTAATGTATTTTCGAATAATTTAAAATGTCTCCAACAGTCTAATTTGGCTCTGTCAGCCTTATGTATTTGGGTATTTTTCCAGCTTACATACGCTGGAGCCAGGTAACTTCATATAACTTCAAAAACTCAGAAATGAATCGTTGTTAATGTATAAATCAGCTCTGAATAAAAGAAAGATTGTTTTGAAGACTCTACTACTGAGGGTGACAATATTCCAAGGTCTGGGTTTCCTGAAAAAGTGTTTTCCAGATAGGGCATCCCTAAAAATTGACATCTCATTTGAGGTAGCAGCCAGTTGTATTATTCATGACTTTTACCTAAAGCTATTCAAAAAATAAAACCTTGAAACTTCCAAAGTGCTCTTTTTTATCTTATTACAACAAAACATTCAACACAGTTATTCTTATGATGCTGTCCCGTAACATCTATAGATCACAAATCTATAGGAAGACAGGGAAGAGATGTGAAGGCGTGCCTTCACTTCATGGTGAAGTAAGGCCTGTTTTTAGTGGCTTGAGACAGGGCCTTGCTGTGTCATCTATGCTGGAGTGCAGTGGCATGATCATAGCTTGCTGCAGCCTCAGCTACCTGGGCTCATGCGATCTTCCCACCTCAGCCCCGTCAAGTAGCTGGGACTACAGGTGTCTGCCACCATGCCCAGCTAATTATTTTTTTTTTTTTGTAGAGAAGGGGCCAGGGTGTCTTGAAGTCCTGGGCTCAAGCGTCTTCCTGCCTTGGCCTCCCCAAGTGCTGGAATTACAGGCATGAGCCATTGTGCTTTGCCAGATAAGTAAGGTTTGGATAAGTAGAGAGAAGGGAAGGGTATTCCAGGCTAGGAGAAAGAGACTAGTAGGGTTGAAGGTTAGTGTGAAACTTTTATGTGTGTAGGTAAGGAGATTAACTTGTCAGGAGCAGAGGGTTTCTGTTGGGTGGTAGTAGGCGATGAGGTTGGCCTGTTCAGGATGTGTCAGAATGTTCCTGTAAATTCCATGATACTTGGGAATGAATTTGTATTCTATTAAGTGACACACATGTAACTTTGACAAATAAGTAGTTGTCATCATATGTATGTTTGAACTGTTTTACACGCTATCTGCAATGTTTGGTACATTTAGTGGATTCCTTGCCATTACTCTGGCCTCTAGTCTCAGAGCTAAGCCTAGTAGACTGTGGACCACTTTGACTACTTGAGTAAGGCAGAGGTAACACGGAAAGTCTAATTTTTGCATGATGAAGATGAGAGAGCAGACAGGAGGTGAAACTAGTTAAGAAGCTCTTGAGAATGCATCAAGCCCAGGCAGCGGTGGAAAGGCTGGAGGACACACCTAAACATGTGGAATCCCAGTGCCAGGCAGCCAGGGCCAAATCCATATCCACCCAACATTGGGTGCCCTGGAGGTTCCAATCCTGCCCACTCACCACCTATCAACCCACCCTTTCCCCCAGGCCCCTGTCCTCCTCCCCCAGGAGCTCCGCAGGGCAACTCAGCTTTCCCCCCAGGTTGGCCCCCTCATCCTGTGCCACAGCCAGGGTATACAGGATGCCAATCCTCGGGTCCCTACCCTCCTCCATACCCACCGTCTGCTCCTGGAATGCCTCCTGTGAATCCCTTGACTCCTAGCATGGTCGGACCAGCAGTGATAGTGGACAAGAAGATACAGAAGAAAATGAAGAAAGCTCATAAAAAGATGCACAAGCATAGCAAGCATTCCTCCTCCTCTTTTAGCAGTGATTCTGACTGAATACACGTCCTGGATCCTTCCCTCAAGTCTCACCAGTTCTGCTCTCCTATCAAGCTTCAGATGCCATGTTGTACTGGGGGAAAGTAGCCCTTTTGCTCCCCACCCCCTACCCCCGCCTGAGCTTCACCCTGCTGTTGATCCCTGAGTGGATAGGGAAAATGGGAAGAGGATATAGCTTGGATAGATCATATAGCTAATGAGTTTAGCAGGGGAGCTGTTTTTTGAAGATGATGAACTAATGTTGAAGACAAGTTTGAGATCTGTAAAATGTGATTTTTTACTTCTGCTTATAATCCTCGTGATTGGGGAGGATTGTGGAAATTTAATTATGACGAAAAACCTCTATCTTTTTTGTAATGTTGGCATACTTGGGGAATTTAGTGGAAAATACATTCCCCAGCAGGCCTTTTGTTGGTTGCACTAACTGCAAGGTTGCTGGGAGTAGAGTCTGTTTGGTCGATGAGCTTTGACTGCTGTTTTGGAACCTTACCTCTCCTCCTTAGCCCAGTATGCTATGTCAGGTCCTATTCTCATTCTCCAGCTCTCAGTCCAAATAAAGTTATTTCTCCTGGTTTAAAAAAAAAAAAAAAAAGGCTTTTAACCTAATCGGTTTGAAGATGGCTGGACCAGAGTATATAACTCTTTTTTGGTGGTGTTTGCCCCGACCTATGTACCTATGTATTTACTAGCAAGTTCTCCATTTTAACTTAAGAGAGCTGGACTATGTTTTTCTTTTTTTTTTTTTTTTGAGACGGAGTCTCGCTTTGTCACCCAGGCTGGAGTGCAGTGGTGCGATCTCGGCTCACTGCAAGCTCCGCCTCCCGGGTTCACGCCATTCTCCTGCCTCAGCCTCTCCGAGTAGCTGGGACTACAGGCGCCCACCACCACGCCCGGCTAATTTTGTTGTATTTTTAGTAGAGACGAGGTTTCACCGTGGTCTTGATCTCCTGACCTCATGAGCCACCACGCCCGGCCATGTTTTTCAATATATAAGTCATGACCCTTGTGAGGGGTGTGAAATCAATTTGATGCCTAATAAAAAATAAGCATTTTTAAAAAATGGAATAGAAGAGAAAATATCAGTGCTTTGGGATTAAATGCTGTTGTTGTTTTTTTTAAATCTTTTCTTGAGTTATATAGATTTTGTGTACTTAGGCTGACATGGTGGCTCATGCCTATAATCCCAGCACTTTGGGAGGCCGAGGCGGGTGGAACATCAGGTCAGGAGTTCAAGACCAGCCTGACTAACATGAAGAAGCCCTGTCTCTACTACAAATACAAAAATTAGCTGGGCATGGTGGCGCACACCTGTAATCCCAGCTACTTGGGATTACAAGTAGGAGAATCACTTGAACCTGGGAGGTGGAGGTTGCAGTGAGCTGAGATAGCGCCACTGCACTCCAGCCTGGGTGATAGAGCGAGACTCCATCTCAAAAAAAAAATAATAATAATACATTACTTGGAACACAATCAAAAAAAGATTGAAAAACACTGTCTCAAAGTTGGTTTTATTGCTTCTAGAGGACAATATTGTTCTTTTTTTTTTTTGGAGACGGAGTCTTGCTCTGTTACCCAGGCTGGAGTGCAGTGGTGCGATCTCAGCTCACTGCAAGCTCCCCCTCCGGGGTTCATGCCATTCTCCTGCCTCAGCCTCCCAAGTAGCTGGGACTACAGGCGCCTGCCACCACGCCCGGCTAATTTTTTGTATTTTTAGTGGAGATGGGGTTTCACCATGTTAGCCAGGATGGTCTCGATCTCCCGACCTCATGATCCACCTGCCTCAGCCTCCCAAAAGTGCTGGGATTACAGGCGTAAGCCACCACGCCCGGCTGACAATATTGTTCTAACTTGGATAATCCAGATCCCTGGTCTAGATCTTGCCTTGCTATTTGTTCAACAAATACTCCTCAGGGTCTACTATGAGCAAAGTACTGGCTTACAGAAAGAAGGAAGCTCTGATTACTGTAGATGAAATCTAAGACTAGACTTGGCAGCTGAATATCAACCAAAGCATTAGTATGATTTGTTGATGTCAGTCTCAACCCAGGTATTATGTATCAGAATTTTTTTGGTCGACAGAAAACCCACTGGAACCCTTGCTGAAAGGGAGTTTATTGGTCCATGTAAATAAATCAAGTGATGAGTAGGATTTGGTGGCATCAGGCTGGAGCCAGTTGCTCAGCATCTTCAGGATCAGATTTTTCTTTCTTTTTTTTGTGTTTTTGAGGTGGAGTTTCACTCTTTTTGCCCAGGCTGGAGTGCAATGGTGCAATCTTGGCTCACCACAACCTCCACCTCCCAGATTCAAGCAATTCTCCTGCCTCAGCCTCCCGAGTAGCCGGGATTACAGGCACACGCCACCACGCCCAGCTAATTTTGTATTTTTAGTAGAGATGGGGTATCTCCGTGTTGGCCAGGCTGGTCTTGAACTCCTGACCTCCAGTAATTCACCCGCCTCGGCCTCCCAAAGTGCTGGGATTATAGGTGTTAGCCACCATGCCCGGCCAGGATCAGATTTTTCATATCTTGATTTGCTTATTGGATGTCAGCTTAACCTTAAGTTTGGTTCCCCTTGAAGCTTCAGGTAAGCTAAATGCTTGCATGTTAATTTTGAGAATCTTTGTCCTAGTATTACAGATGAAGTCTTGCTATTCACTGATTAGATTGCCTCAGATCAGATGCTTTTCCCTGAACCTATCATTATTGTCAGTAGGTCATCAGAGTAACCTGATTGGCTCAGCCTGATTCATATTCTACATGTAGAAGAAAGAGTAGGAATAGAGCTAAATCAGTTTTCCCAATGACATGGATTTCTGTGATGGATCACTTAGTGATTTTTCTGTATTTGTGCTAAACCATTGTGATGTAGGAATGAAGAAAGTGAATTTGTATTACTGATTTTTGGTTACATGGCTGTAAGGAAAGAATAAGGATTTCAGTCAAAGGTGCTAGTTCAGATGATACTTGGAGTCCAGGCTGGCATGGAAGGAAGAGAATGAAGAGTCCAACAGAAGGGAGAAAATGGAAGAAGTAAGCTCACGGAAGAAAAACGCAAGGAATGGAATATTCTATTTAGCAAGTTCTCCATCTTAATGATTTGTTGATTTAAAATGTCCAAGGTTGGCCGGGTGCGGTGTCTTGCTCTGTTGCCCAGGCTGTAGCGCAGTGGCTTGATCTTAGCTCACTGCAACCCCCGTCTCCCAGGTTCAAGTGATTCTCATGCCTCAGCCTCCCAAGTAGCTGGGATTACAGGTGCATACCACCACGCCCAACTAATTTTTGTATTTTTAGTAGAGGGTTTTGCCATGTTGGCCAGGGTGGTCTGGAACTCCTGACTTCAAGTGATCCATCCACCTCGGCCTCCCAAAGTGCTGGGATTACACGCATGAGCCACTGTGTCTGGCCTCTGTGTGTGTTTAAAAAATGATTTTAAGGCCGTGCGTGGTGGCTCACGCCTGTAATCCCAGCACTTTGGGAGGCCGAGGTGGGCGGATCACGAGGTGAGGAGATCCGAGACCACGGTGAAACCCCGTCTCTCTAAAAATACAAAAAATTAGCCAGGAGAGGTGGCGGGTGCCTGTAGTCCCAGCTACTTGGGAGGCTGAGGCAGGAGAATGGCGTGAACCTGGGAGGCAGAGCTTGCAGTGAGCTGAGATTGCGCCACTGCACTCCAGCCTGGGTGACAGAGCGAGACTCAAAAAAAAAAAAAATATTTTATTGGCTGGGCACAGTGGCTCATACCTGTAATCCTAGCACTTTGGGAGGCTGAGGCAGGCGGATCACCTGAGGTCAGGAGTCTGAGACCAGCCTGACCAACATGGGGAAACCCCATCTTTGCTAAAAATACAAAATTAGCTGGGTGTGGTGGCGCATGCCTGTAATCCCAGCTACTTCGGAGGCTAAGGCAGGAGAATTGCTTGAACCTGGGAGGCGGAGGTTGTGGTAAGCTGAGATCATGCCATTGCACTCCAGCTTGGGCAACAAGAGTGAAACTCCATCTCAAAAAAAAAAAAAAGATTTTATTTTATGATACTTCAGCTGTTTAAATTTATACTTGATATTAATACCATTTTCAATTAATTTTTTTAATGGTTTAAGACCTTTGAAATAAAGTTTATTTCTGATAGTATTAAAGTGGATTCTTGTGACCTTAAGAGACTTGTTGGCCTGTAAGCTTATGTCCTTAGGATAAATGGATTTTTTTTCCTTTGTTCGTGGTGGGATCAAGTATATCTAGAAAACGCTGAATACTGAAAACTAATGGACTAGATGACCAGTATGAGTCATTCCTAAGATCTCGTAGACATAGGAATATTTTGCTTTTCAAAAGTTTTGTTATAAAAGTAGTAAGAGAATTAAGGAGCTACTAGAGGGACATTAAATTATTTTTCAGGATGGATTTATGCATATTAGAAGTTAAAGGTACTTGTAAGAGGGAAAAATTGAAGATGTTGGGTATATGGAGAAGACAGAATTCAGAGAGCAAGATATAGAAGGAAGTGTGTTGATATTTAATGATAAGATGAAGGGAAAGGGGCAAGGGAAGATAATTTTGTGAGCAAATCTTGAGGGAGAGATTGGGGTGCTCATTAAAGTAGGAGGCAGTATCATTGGTTGCAATTTGTAAAGGAAGGTAAAATCAAAGGCTTAAAGTGACTTGAAATAGCTCTTTTGGGGAGTGCTATAAAAGAATTACTGTTTGCCAGTGATATCCGTAATTGAAGTTAGAAAAACATGTCGAACGTCTTGTAGGCCAAGAGTGTGATTCTGGCTTTCTTTTTTTTTTTTTTTTGAGATGGAGTCTCGCTCTGTTGCCCAGGCCAGAGTTCAGTGGCGCCATCTCGGCTCACTGCAAGCTCTGCCTCCTGGGTTCATGCCGATCTCCTGCCTCAGCATGCTGAGTAGCTGGGACTACAGGCGCCCGCCACTGTGCCCGGCTAATTTTTTTGTATTTTTTTAGTAAAGACGGGGTTTCACCGTGTTAGCCAGGATGGTCTCGATCTCCTGACCTCGTGATCCGCCCGCCTCGACCTCTCAAAGTGCTGGGATTACAGGCGTGAGCCACCGTGCCCGGCCAATTCTGGCTTTCTTTAACAGTACCTTTGGCCTGGGAGGAGGTTGGCAAAGCGTATAATGGGGTAATTCAGACTGGGAATTAGTATGGTGGAAGCTTTGGAGGTTACTAAATACAGAGTACTGGCTGGGCGTGGTGGCTCCCGCCTGTAATCCTAGCACTTTGGGAGATCGAGGTGGGTGGATCACCTGAGGTCAGGGGTTCAAGACCAGCCTGGCCAACATGGTGAAACCCCCTGTCTACTAAAAATACAAAAATTAGCTGGGGGTGGTGGCCCATGCCTGTAATCCCAGTTGCTTGGGAGGCTGAGGCAGGAGAATGGCTTGAACCCAGGTGGTGGAGGTTGCAGTGAGCCGCGATCACACCACTGCACTCCAGCCTGGGTGATAAAACGGGACTGCGTCTCAAAAAAAAAAAAAAAAAAAAAGGAAAGTGCTGGTGTGAGTAGCTGTAAATGCTAAAAGGCCCATGCGTGTAATGTGGCCATAAGAAGGCACATTATAAATGTGTATACTATAAATTTAGACGTAGACCTATAAAAACAAGATTTATGACTTTTTAATCTATGTTTAGAACTCTAAACTAAACTCTGGGTTTGTAATTATACCCAAGGATTGTTGAATTATAATTGCCAGCATTCTCTGTTTACCAGTTTGTGTGAAAGGAGAACCTCAAAGTGGAATGTCACTAGGCTTTATTGCATCCTCATCAGTTGTTTTCTTGTGTTACTAAAGAATACAATGCTTGAGAAAGTTTGCCTAATTTTAGAGAGTGAGGAAAATATCAAGGATTTTTTTTGTTTGTTTTTTTGAGACAGAGTCTTGCTCTGTTGCCCAGGCTGGAGTGCAGTGGCGTGATCTCCACTCACTGCAAGCTCGGCCTCCTGGGTTCATGCCATTCTCCTGCCTAAGTCTCCCGAATAGCTGGGACTACAGGCATCCGCCACCATGCCTGGCTAATTTTTTGTATTTTTGGTAGAGACGGGGTTTCACTGTTAGCCAGATTGGTCTCGATCTCCTGACCTTGTGATCCGCCCACCTCGGCCTTCCAAAGTGTTGGGATCATAGGCGTGAGCCACCGCGCCTGGCCAGAAAATATCTATCAAGTTAAACCTAGATGTTAATTTTGTTCAAATGTCTATATATTTCATCATTCAATTGTTATAAGACAGGTAGTGATTAGAGACATGTCTACTCAAGGAAAACTCAGGGTAGTTAATGTTCTTTAGTCCAGTTAAACACTTGACTCCTTTCATTCATCTTATTCCTTACTTTAGGACTGGCGAATTCATTATGTAAAGAAAGAAAAATATTGTAGTTTTAGAGTTAGCATACTAAAAGCCTGATTTAATTTTTAACCTAAGAGGAGTACATTAGGCTGGGTGTGATGGCCCACACATGTAATCCCAGCACTTTGGGAGGGTGAGGCAGGAGGATTGCTTGAGCCCAGGAATTTGAGATCAGCCTGGGCAACATAGCATAGTGGGACCCTGTCTCTATAAAATACAAAAATTAGCTGGGCGTGATGCACGCCTGTAATCTCAGCTACTTGGGAGGCTGAGGTAAGACGATATCTTGAGCCTTGGAGATCCAGGCTGCAGGGGGCTGTGATTGCACCATTGCACTCTAGCCTGGTTGACGGAGTGAGACCCTGTTTCAAAAAAAAAGAAAAAAAGACTAAATATTACCTACCTAAGTCTTTTAAAATATTTAGCTGCATACAGTACAGGATAGAAGGCTGACTCTAGGCCGGGCACAGTGGCTCATGCCTGTAGTCCCAGCTCTTTGGGAGGCTGAGGCGGAAGGATTGCCTGAGGTCAGGAGTTCGAGACTAGCCTGGCCAATATGGTGAAACCCTGTCTATACTAAACATACAAAAATTAGCCAGGCATGATGGCGGGAGCCTATAGTCCCAGTTACTCGGGAGGCTGAGGCAGGAGAATTGCCTGAACCTGGGAGGTGGAGGTTGCAGTGAGCCAAGATTGCGTCACTGCACTCCAGCCTGGGCAACAGAGTGAGACTCCATCTCAAAACAAACAAACAAAAAGCTGACTCTTTTCCCATCTTTTTTTTCCTTTTTGAGAGCGAGTTTCACTCTTGTTGCCCAGGCTGGAGTGCAATGGTGCGATTCCTGCTTACTGTAACCTCTGCCTCACGGGTTCAAGCGATTCTCCTGTCTCAGCCTCCCAAGTAGCTGAGATTACAGGTGCTGACCACCATGTCAGCCAGGCTGGTCTCAATCTCCCAACCTCAGGTGATCCACCTGTCTTAGCCTCCCAAACTGCTGGGATTACAGGCGTGAGCCACTGCACCTGGCCCCTTTTTCCATCTTTTAATCTTCAACAAAATTTCCACAAAGTCCATGAATCTTGCCTTCACTCAGCCCAGCGATCTTGCTTTCCTATAAACTCTATGCCCCTTTTAACTCTACTCTTCCTTGTCGGGAGAAGGGGAATGTCTAGCTAGCTAATGGTAGCATCAGCTTCTTAGGAGCACAGAGTGAACAAAACATTTAGTGCCGAATAGATGTTTAGCGGACAGTCCTAAGCACAACTATATTTAAGTACATAGCTTGGATAGAAGTTCTAAAGATAATTTCTAAGAAAGGGGGAAAGATCTGTCATTTTTTCTTAAAAGTCATTCTTATGTATGCAGGTATCTTCAGGATAAAAAATTTATTAATGCCCTGGTGCGGTGGCTCATGCCTGTAATCCCAGCACTTTGGGAGGCCGAGGCGGGTGGATCATCTGAGGTCAGGAGTTCGAGACCAGGCTGAACAACATGGTGAAAACCCGTCTCTACTAAAAATACAAAAAAGTTAGCTGGGTGTGGTGGCAGGCGCCTGTAATCCCAGCTACTCCGGAGGCTGAGACAAGAGAATTGCTTGAACCCAGGAGGCGGAGGTTGCAGTGACCCGAGATCATGCCACTGCCCTCTAGGCTGGGCAACGGAGCAAGACTCCGTCTACTAAAAAGAAAAAAAAATTATTAGTGGTTTTGAAGGTTTTAAAAGATGCTCATAATATTAAATTATTTTTGTTAGTTTTTCTTATACTCTGGACCTGATTCTAGTAGGAAAGTAAGTTAAAACTGGGCTGGGGCAAGTTAGTTGGATTTAAAAGTAGCATACCTTTAAGAAGTGTATAATGTGAAGTGTATCTCCAAAACAGTTAAATATCTATAATTCATCCATAATTAATATCTGTCGCCCAGGCTGGAGTGCAATGGCGCAACTTTGGCTCACCACAACCTCCACCTCCTGGGTTCCAGCAATTCTTGTGCCTTAGCCTCCCCAGTAGCTGGGACTACAGGGGCGTGCCACCATGCCCGACTAATTTTTTATATTTTTAGTAGAGACAGGGTTTCACCAAGTTGGCTAGGCTGGTCTCGAACTCTTGACCTCAGGCAACCTGCCCACCTTGGCCTTCCAAAGTGCTGTGATTACAGGAGTGAGCCACGACACCTGGCCTATAATTATAAATTATCATAATGGACATCCTGAAAAAAATACACTACTTTCGTGTATAATGTGTCTTTGTTTTGATGTCAACCTATAGAAAACTCAATACATATATATATATGTATATATTACCCTCATTCTTTACCTACTTTATTGAATAGCTTTTTATTCAATAAAATAGAAAAATAACTATTTTAGCCTTGTGAAAACGGTTTGTGTTTAAATAGGTTTTCTAGCCCGGTTCAATGGCTCATACCAGTAATCCCAGCACTTTGGGAGGCTGAGGCAGGAGGATTGCTTGAAGCCAGGAGTTCAAGACCAGCCTGGGCAAAATAGTGAGACCTGGTCTCTAAATCCAAAACCAAAAAATTGCTGGGCGTGGTGGCTCACGCCTGTAATTCCAGCACTTTGGGAGGCCAAGGGGGACAGATCACGAGGTTAAGAGATCAAGACCATCCTGGCCAACATGGTGAAACCCCATCTCTACTAAAAATACAAAAATTATCTGGGCATGGTGGCGTGTGCCTGTAGTCCCAGCTACTTGGGAGGCTGAGGCAGGAAAATTGCTTGAACCCAGGAAGCGGAGGTTGTAGTGAGCCAAGATCACGCCACTGCACTCCAGCCTGGTGACAGAGTGAGACTCCATCTCAAAAAAAAAAAAAAAAAAATTAATTAACCAGACATGGTCACAAACACCTGTGGTCCCAGCAGTCAGGAGGCTGAGGCAGGAGGATTGAAGCTGAAGGCGTTCAACTCCCAAGAGTTGAAGGCTGCAGTGAGCTATGATTTCACCACTGCACTCCAGCCTGGGCAACAGAATGAGACACCATCTCATAAAAGTAAATAAATAATAAATAAATAAATAAATAGGGTTTATATTTATAAACCAAAACAACATTTTTTATTCAATTGGATTTAGTACACCCTGATGCTTTTGCTACTTTTTGCTGATTATGCTTTCTTTTTTTAGAGAATTTGAGTCAATATAACAGGAGGCCTCAAGATATGTATTGAATTAGATAATAATCAGAGCATAAATGTGATGGACAGTTAGGCATTTGTTATTACAAGATTCTGAAGAGACCTTTTCATGTTTGACCTACCTGATATGTTTAAAGTGTGTTTTTAATTCTCTGTGCTCCAAAAAAGCATACATATCAATATGTCTGTGGGTTAATGAACTAGAGTACTAAGAGACAGGCATGCTTGGTTTATTGTTCCATGAGAAGGTACCTTTTGTACCATATTATGACCCTCTTCCTTCCTGCAATAAATTTTAGAAGTAAGAGTTGAGCAAATCTCCTTTTTGAGATTAAGATGAAACATAACAAAGTTAGAATAATAGGGACTGGTTGGAGGCCGGGCGCGGTGGCTCACGCCTGTAATCCTAACACTTTGGGAGGCCAAGGTGAGCAGATCACCTGAGGTCAGGAGTTCGAGACCAGCCTGACCAACATGGAGAAACTCCGTTTCTACTAAAAATACAAAAATTAGTTGGTCCTCGTGGCACGTGCCTGTAATCCCAGCTACTCCAGAGGCTGAGATGGGAGGATGGCTTCAACCTGGGAGGCAGAGGTTGCAGTGAGCTGAGATCGTGTCACTGCACTCCAGGCTGGGTGACAGAAGCTGGGCCACAGAGCAAGACTCCATCTCAAAAAAAAAAAAAAAAAAGGCCGGGTGCGGTGGCTCACGCTTGTAATCCCAGCACTTTGGGAGGCCGAGGTGGGCGGATCATGAGGTCAGGAGATCGAGACCACGGTGAAACCCCGTCTCTACTAAAAAATACAAAAAATTAGCTGGGCGTGGTGGCGGGCGCCTGTAGTCCCAGCTACTCGGAGAGGCTGAGGCAGGAGAATGGCGTGAACCTGGGAGGCGGAGCTCGTAGTGAGCCAAGATTGTGCCACTGCACTCCAGCCTGGGCGACAGAGCGAGACTCTGTCTCAAAAAAAAAAAAAAAAAAAAAAAAAAAAAGAAAAAGAATAATAGGGACTAGTTGGGAAGTTAGATTGTTTAGATTACTGAAAGTAGGAAAAGATTATTTAGTTTTTCACATAACTAAAACTTTATAGAAAACTTGTTAAATTTAATGAATAGTTAAGAATAATTTATATTTAGTGTTATCAAAGCACTAACCTAAGCAGTTCTTATTTCAACAGAAATTACAGGTTAATTATAAGTAGATATTAAAATGCTTTGGAGACTGGGCACGTTCGCTTACGCCTATAATCCCAGCACTTTGGGATTTAGTAGAGATGGGGGTTTCACCATGTTAGCCAGGCTGGTCTTGAACTCCTGACCTCAGGTGATCTGCCCGCCTCGGCCTCCGAAAGTGCTGGGATTACAGGCGTGATCCACCACGCCTGGCCTTGTTCATGTAATTTTTTAAGCTAATACTGAGATTACCTTTTGAGGGACTACAAATACTCTCCCATTGTTGGAGTTGCAGAGGTACCCAAAACATTTGAGATTCAAGTTTATATTCCGATGCATTTGGTACAAAGAGAAAGTACAACTTTTCTCCAGTTGCATTTGTGAATATTTATGTTCTTAAAACAGTTGAAGTAATTGCCAAATTACCTCATTTTTCCAAAGGGGCCATTTTGTCTATGCTGTTGGCTCCCAGTATAGAAATATGAAATTGGCGGTATGTGATAAAATTTAGAGCATTTAGAACAATGTTCTTTTTTCCCCTTTGGCTTATCAATAAGCCAGTGTTACAGAGTCTGGTGTTCTGCTTTTTCTTTTTTTTTTTTTTTTTTTTTTTTTTTTGAGACGGAGTCTCGCTCTGTCGCCCAGGCTGGAGTGCAGCGGCGCAGTCTCGGCTCACTGCAAGCTCCGCCTCCCGGGTTCACGCCATTCTCCTGCCTCAGCCTCTCCGAGTAGCTGGGACTACAGGCACCCGCCACCACGCCCGGCTAATTTTTTTGTATTTTTAGTAGAGACGGGGTTTCACCGTGGTCTCGATCTCCTGACCTCGTGATCCGCTCGCCTTGGCCTCCCAAAGTGCTGGGATTACAAGCGTGAGCCACCGTGCCCGGCCAAGTGTTCTGCTTTTTCATACTTCTAAAATGGATATATCCCCCCAAAGTAATATATCCAGTTAATAAACTTCAAGTACTGTACAGTGGTTAAATTTAATTAATTATTGTTATTATTTTTTTAGACGAAGTTTTGCTCTTGTTGCCCAGGCTGGAGTGCAATGGCTCTATCTCCACTCACCGCAACCTCCACCTCCCAAATTTAAGCAATTCTCCTGCCTCAGCCTCCGGAATAGCTGGGATTACAGGCATGCACCACCATGCCCAGCTAATTTTGTATTTTTAGTAGAGACGGAGTTTCTCCATGTTGGTCAGGTTGGTCTCGAACTCCCAACCTCAAGTGATCTACCTGCCTCGGCTTCCCAAAGTGCTGGGATTACAGGCGTGAGCCACCGTGCCTGGCCCAGTGCTTAAATTTGATGTCACATCGTTTTAGGCAAAAGCGTGCACCATTTTCTGGAAAGAAAGCATTTACAAAAATTACTTGCTGGCATGTCTTCCTTTATATTTATCTTAATGATACCTTCTTTTTTCTTCCAGAAAAGTCCTGGGCAGAAGCTGGATCAGCAAGAATGTCACTCCTTATATTGGTGTCCATTTTCTTATCTGCAGCTTTTGTTATGTTTTTGGTATATAAAAATTTTCCTCAGCTTAGTGAGTAAGTATACTGAGAGATAAACTGAAAATGTATAGATATTTATAAGATGAAAGTGGATCAAGGCCAAGTGCAGTAGCTGACCCCTGTAATCTCAACACTTTGGGAGGCCGAGGTGGGTGGATTAGTTGAGTCCAGGAGTGCGAGACCAGCCTGGGCAACACGGCAAAACCCATGTGGAAATACATACATATATATGTGTGTGTGTGTATATATATATTTAATATATTTATATACACACACACACATACATACATATATATATATATATATACACACACAGTTTTTTTTGAGACAGAGTCTCGCCCTGTCACCCAGGCTGGAATGCAGTGGCATGATCTCAGCTCACTGTAAGCCCTGCCCCCCAGGTTCAAGCAGTTCTCCTGCCTCAGACTCTCGTAGCTGGGATTATAGGGGTGGGCCACCACATCCAGCTAATTTTTTAATTTTTAGTAGAGATGGGGTTTCACCATGTTGGCCAGGCTGGTCTCGAACTCCTGACCTCAGGTGATCCACCTGCCTCGGCCTCCCAAAGTGCTGGGATTATAGGCTTGAGCCACTGTGCCCAGCCTGGAAATATATTTTAGAAGGGCAAAATATCCCAGAGCTATTAACCCTAGTAATACCACCCTGGTATAATCATAGATTATATGAAGGACTACTAAGATGTAGTTAGACTTTCAACCAGGGCCAGCCTGATGTGGTAATGGAGAACTATGAAATGTGATTTCAAAGTGTCAGGAAGGTCATGTTTTCTCCAAATTGCCTTCATTCACAATTCTTTTTCTTTTTTTTTTTTTTCTTCATTTGAGATAGTTTCACTCTATCGCCCAGGCCGGAGTAAGTGGTATTGATTTTGGCTTACTGCGATCTCTGCCTTCTCTCCTGAGTTGAAGGATTTTTGTGCCTCAGTCCCCTGAGTAGTTGGGATTATAGGTGTGTGCCACCACGGCTGGCTAATTTTTGTATCCCAAACTCCTGGCCTCAAGTGATCTGCCCACCTTGGCCTCCCAAAGTACTAGGATTACAGGCGTGAGCCACTGTGCCCAGCCCCCCCCCCCCCTTTTTTTTTTTTTTTTTTGAGACTGAGTTTTGAGATTGTTGCCCAGGCTGGAGTGCAGTGGTGCCATCTCAGCTCACTGCAACCTCCACCTCCCAGGTTCAAGTGATTCTCCTGCCTCAGTCTCCCGAGTAGCTGGAATTACAGGTGTGTGCCACCACACCCAGCTAATTTTTGTATTTTTAGTAGAGATGCGGTTTTGCCATGTTGGCCAGGCTGGTCTTGAACTCCTGGCCTCATATGATCTGCCTACCTTGACCTCCCAAAGTGCTGGGATTACAGGCATGAGCCACCGTGTCCAGCCTAGAGTCTTTTTAGTTTTATGAATTTCATAAGTAGGAACCTTTAGTTTACTGGGTATCTTACTGGACTTGAGAAAGAGGGGCTCACACCTCTTTTGAGGCAGGATGTTGCTCTGTTACCCAGGCTGAAGTGTAGTGGCACAATTATGGCTCACTGCAGCCTCAACCTCCTGGGCTGAAACAATCCCCTGCCTCAGTTTCCCGAGTAGGTAGGAGTACAGGCATGCACCACCATGCTCTGCTAGTTTTTTAGTTTTTTGTAGAGACGGTGGGTGCTGGGATTACAGGTGTGAGCCACTGTTCCCAGCCATAGGTCAGTTAAATTTTTTTTATCATGTAAACAAATGAGGACTCATGCCTTTAGTCCCAGCACTTTGAGAGGATCACTTGAATCTAGGAGTTTGAGAACAGCCTGGGTCACATAGCGAGACCCCATCTGTATAAAAAACTTCTATTTATTTATTTTTTTTTGAGACAGAGTCTCACTCTGTCGCCCAGGCTGGAGTGCCGTGGTGCAATCTCGACTCACTGCAGCCCCCACCTCCCAGTTCAAGCGATTCTCCTGCCTCAGCCTCCCAAGTAGCTGGGACTGTAGGTGTTTGCCACCATGCCCAGCTAATTTTTGTGTTTTTAGTAGAGATGGGGTTTCACCGTACTGCCCAGGCTGGTCTTGAACTTCTGACCTCGTGATCCACCCACCTCAGCCTCCCAAAGTGCTGGGATTACAGGCCTGAGCCACTGCGCCCGGCCTATAAAAAATTTTAAAATTAGCAGAGCGGCCTGGCAAGGTGGCTCATGCCTGTAATCCCAGTACTTTGGGAGGCCGAGGTGGGTGGATCATCTTAGGTCAGGAGTTCGAGACCAGACTGACTAACATGGTGAAACCCCATCTCTACTGAAAATTAAAATTAATTAAATTAAAATTAAAATTAATTAAAAAAAATTAGCTAGGCGTGGTGGTGGGCACCTGTAGTCCCAGCTACTTGGGAGGCCAAGGCAGGAGAATGGCGTGAACCCGGGAGGCGGAGCTTGCAGTGAGCCGAGATCGTGCCACTGCACTCCAACCTGGGCAACAGAGCGGGACTCTGTCTAAAAAAAAAACAAACAAACAAACAAACAAAAAACTAGCAGAGCATAGTGGCATGTGCCTGCAGTCCCAGCTACTCAGTAGGCTGAGGTGGGAGGATCACTTGAACCTAGGAGATGGAGGTAATATTGAGCTATGATAGTGCCTTTGCACTCTATCCAGCCTGGGTGACAGAGCATGGGATCCTGCCTATAGAACAAACAAAAAACAGAAATGATCATGATATGCATGAAACACAAAGGTGATTATTCGAGGCTTTCCTAAGCAAGAAATCATTCAGTTCCAAACAAAGTGCCAAATATAGAGTAAAAGTAATGGAAAACTTGCAGTATTTTGTGGACTTTGATCTGTGATATTCAAGAAAATTTTGAACTGCGCATTTGTTACATTTTTACTTAATTTTCATTGTAAATTATTATTTAGTTTATCATCAGGATTACCCAAAATGATGTTAAATGTTTTTAATATACTAACATCAGTGGTTCTTTTTCTCTTTTTTTTTTTTTTTTTTTTTTTTTTTTGAGACAGAGTCTCACTCTGTTGCCCAGGCGGGAGGCTGGCTGCAACCTCCGCCTCCCGGGTTCAAGTGATTCTCCTGCCCCAGCCTCCCGAGTAGCTGGGATTACAGGTGTGCACCACCACGCCTAGCTAATTTTTATATTTTTAGTAGAGACGGGGTTTCAACATGTTTGCCAGGCTGGTCTCGAACTCCTCACGTCAGGCGATCCACCCGCCTCGGCTTCCCAAAGTGCTGGGATTACAGGCGTGAGCCACCATGTTCCTGGCCAGTGGTTCATTTCTTGTATTCAAGTTAAAATTTGTTTCAGTGTTGGAACAAATGCCTTTAACCTTTGGTTTGCGTCATCCAGAACCTTCATATATAAATTACCTCTCTGATTCTGCTGAGACATTAAAAAGAAAAAATTACCTGTCTCATGAAAGTATATTAAAGTATTAAAAAATAATTTATAGCCGGGCACGGTGGCTCACTCCTGTAATCCCAGCACGTTGGGAGGCCAAGGCGGGCGGATTACCTGAGGTCAGGAGTTTGAGACCAGCCTGGCCAACATGGTGAAACCCCGTCTCTACTAAAAATACAAAAATTAGCCAGGCATGGTGGGAAGTGCCTGTAATCCCAGCTACTTGGGAGGCTGAGGCAGGAAACTCACCTGAACCCAGGAGGTGGAGGTTGCACTGAGCCGAGATGGCGCCAATGCACTCTTGCCTGGGCAACAGAGTGAGACTCTGTGTCAAAAAAAATAATGAAAATAAAACGAAATTAATAATAATTTATAGGCCAGGTGCGGTGGCTCACTCCTGTAATACCAGCACTTTGGGAGGCCGAGGCAGGAGGATCACTTGAGCACAGGAGTTTGAGACCAGCCTGGCAACATGGTGAAACTCCCTCTCTACTAAAAATACAAAAGTTAGCTGGGCATGGTGGTGCACGCCTGTGATCCCGGCTTCTCAGAAGGCTGACGCAGGAGAATCGTTTGTACCTGGGAGGCATAGATTGCAGTGAACTGAGATTCCACCACTGCACTGCAGCCTGGGCAACAGAGCAAGACTCTGTCTCAAAACAAAAGAAAAAATTATAAACTTTTAAACTTAAAAATTGCTGATTTAGACTTAACAGATCAAGGCATCAAATCATTTTGGATAAAACTTCATGTTGTGAACTTGACTTTGATATTGGCAAAATTCTGTTCTAAAATTTTTCACTTTATTTCTTTAGAGAAGAAAGAGTGAATATGAAGGTTCCCAGAGATATGGATGATGCCAAGGCTCTAGGAAAAGTTTTATCCAAATACAAGGACACCTTTTATGTTCAAGTACTTGTAGCTTATTTTGCTACATATATTTTGTATCCTTTTAACTGAAAAAATGTTTTCTAATTTTGTTCAAGAAAAAGTGTAAAAGGTCTGCTCTTCATTTATACATAAGCATTTTCCTTTTAAAATTTGTTATTGCAGTGTAACAATATTAAATAATTGAAAAATTAAAATGGAAAAAATTATCACTTTAATCCTATTTCCTGAACTAATTGTTTTTATGTCTGAATATTTATTACAAGTTCTTTTGTATTCTGCTTTTTTAACTTATCATTTTCCTTTACTGCATATTATTAAGATGTTTATTTTATGGGTTTGATTAATAATTGTATTCATTAACTGACATTAGTTTATATAATTATTTTGAATTACTAGTCACCATAGTATTTTTATAATTGTTCTCTTAGGTTTGGAGGTATAATTTGTTGTTAATTTTTATAGATATGTATTATGAATCTCCTATGTTCATGTTTTTTTCTTGCCTTGTTTCTTTTGTAAATTCTTAAGATACTTATTCAAAGGAATGAATGTTTGTTACAATTTTTAATATATATTGTATAGAAATATATTACATTTTAACTAGTCGGGAAAATAGCTTCATTTCAAACTGCTTATGCTATGGGTGCTTAATTTTGCAAATTGTGGAGTTTAATTTTCATTTCTGATTTGTTAATATCATTTATTCTTATCCAAACTGTTTTCCAGATCTTCTCAGTTAATGAAAGACGTAATTTACCTCTTGATGTTATAAAAGTAATCATCCTTTTTTTTTTTTTTTTTTGAGACAGAGTCTCGCTGTCGCCCAGGCTGGAGTGCAATGGCGCGATCTCGGCTCACTGCAGGCTCCACCCCCTGGGGGTTCACGCCATTCTCCTGCCTCAGCCTCCCGAGTAGCTGGGACTACAGGTGCCCGCCACCTTGCCCGGCTAATTTTTTGTATTTTTAGTAGAGACGGGGTTTCACTGTGTTAGCCAGGATGGTCTCGATCTCCTGACCTTGTGATCTGCCTGCCTCGGCCTCCCAAAGTGCTGGGATTATAGGCATGAGCCACCGCGCCTGGCCTGTGTAATCATCCTTTTTAAGCCAACTTTTTTTTTTTTTTTTTGAGATGGAGTTTTCCTCTTGTCACACAGGCTGGAGGCACAGTCTCCAGTCACTGCAACC
The DNA here is from genome assembly GCF_006542625.1 of Nomascus leucogenys. NCBI lineage: Eukaryota > Metazoa > Chordata > Mammalia > Primates > Hylobatidae > Nomascus > Nomascus leucogenys. The sequence goes on along the minus strand of NC_044395.1, from coordinate 70,124,573 downwards.
TCCACCTCCTAGGTTCAAGCAATTCTCCAGTCTCAGCATCCCAGGTAGCTGGGATTACAGGCGCCTGCCACCATGCTTGGCTAATTTTTGTATTTTCAGTGGAGATGGGGTTTCACCATATTGGCCAGGGTGATCTCGAACCCCTGACCTCAGGTGATCTGCTCACCTTGGCCTCCCAAAGTGCTGGGATTACAGGTGAGAGCCACTGTGCCTGGCTTTTTTTTTTTTTTTTTTTTTTTGAGACAGGTTCTCGCCCTGTCACCCAGGCTGGAGTGCAGTGGCATGCTCATGGCTCACTGCAGCCTCAGCCTCCTGGCCTCAAGTGGTCCTCCCACCTCAGCCTCCCAAGTAGCTGGAACCACAGGCACACCCAGTTAATTTTTCGATTTTTTTGTAGAAGCCAGGTTTTGCTATGTTGTCTGGCTGGTGTTGAACTCCTGAGCTCCTCAGCCTCCCAAAGTGCTGGGATTTCAGTCATGAGCCGCCACGCCTGACAACACTGGGATATTATATAGCTATTTAAAAAGAATCAGAAGTAGCCAGGTATGGTGGCTCATGCCTGTAACACCAGCACTTTGGGAGGCTGAGGCAGGCGAGTCACATGAGGTCAGGAGTTCAGACCAGCCTGGCCAACATAGTGAAACGCCGTCTCTACTAAAAATACAAAAATTAGCTGGGCCTGGTGATGCGCGCCTATAATCCCAACTACTCGGGAGGCTGAGGCAGGAGGATCACCTGAGCCCAGGAGGTGGAGGTTGCAGTGAGCCGAGATCGTGCCACTGCACTCCAGCCTTGGTGACAGAGCAAGATTCCATCTCCCCCCCAAAAAAAATAACAAAAATAGGCCGGGCGCGGTGGCTCACGCCTGTAATCCCAGCACTTTGGGAGGCCGAGGCGGGTGGATCATGAGGTCAGGAGATCGAGACCATCCTGGCTAACACAGTGAAACCCCGTCTCTACTAAAAATACAAAAAATTAGCTGGGCGAGGTGGCGGGCGCCTGTAGTCCCAGCTACTCGGGAGGCTGAGGCAGGAGAATGGTGTGAACCCTGGGGGGCAGAGCCTGCAGTGAGCCGAGATCGTGCCATTGCACTCCAGCCTGGGCGACAGTGAGACTCTGTCTCAAAAATAAATAAATAAATAAAAATAAAAAATAAATAAGAATCAGAAGTATCCATATGTTGTTGAGGTATTAACTCACAATATACAGATAAGTGAAAGAACAAAGGGCAAAATAGTACACAAATATGCTATGTTTTATCGAAGAAGGGGATAATATGAGTACACTCATATACATAAGTATCTTGTTATATTTTTCTAAAAAAACTAATTGGCCGGGTGTAGTGGCTCATTCCTGTAATCCCAGCACTTTGGGAGGCTTAAGCAGGAGGATTGCTTGAGGCCAGTGGTTCAAGACTGGCTTGGGCAACGTAGCTAGACCCTGTTTCTACGAGAAATACAAAAATTAGCCGGGTGTCTTGGTACATGCCTGTAATCCTAGCTACTTGGGAGGCTGAGGTGGGAAGATCACCTGAGCCCAGGGAGGTTGAGGCCACAGCGAAGCATTACACCACTACACTCCACTCTAGGTGAGAGAGTGAGACTGTATCTCAAATAAATAAGCCAGTAAAAATGTTTACCTGTAGGGAGAGAGATAAAATGGTAGGACTGAAACTTTTCTTAACGTAGGTTTGACTTTAGAACCAAGTAAATGTTTTGCATAATTACAAAATCAAAATGAAAAAAAGAATAGCACGAATCTTAAGAATCAAAAGCAACCTCACACTTATTAGGATGGCTACTATGAAATAAAATAACAAGTGTTGGCAAGGATGTGGAGAAATTGGAACCTTTGAGCACTGTTGGTGGGAATGCAAAATGATGCAGCTACTATGGAAAATAGTATGGCAGTTTCTCAAAAATTAAGAATAGTATTATCAGGGCTGGGTGTGGTGGCTCACGCCTGTAATCCCAGCACTTTGGGAGACCGAGGCAGGCTGATCACCGGAGGTTGGGAGTTCAAGACCAGCCTGACCAACATGAAGAAATCCCGTCTCTTCATGTATTTTTTTGTAGCGATGGGATTTCATCATGTTGCCCAGGCTGGTCTTGAACTGGAACTCCTGGACTCAAGCGATCCTCCCACTTCAGCCTCCCAAGGTGCTGGGATTACAGGTGTGAGTCACCAGGCCTAGCCAAAAATTTTAAAACTGTTTTTAGTAATCATATTGTTAGTAATAATAATGTTGTAAAATATTTAAATATGTGGAAACGTTTTAGATTATTAATACTAATGCATAGTACATATTTTGTACATTTACTTTATGTTTCATAGTATATAAAGCACAAATAGGCAACTATGTTGGTGTTATCGAGAACCGAGATTTTTCAGTGTAAGAGAAGAGACGTCTAAACAGAAGGTTAAGCTCTAGTCACATTCCCATGGAAAAGGAAGCATAGTTTTGACTACTAGCATAAGATAAAGGATAGAACATAAACTACCCTAAGTATCCAATAGGCAAAATTCAATAAATGGTAAATTCTACAAATGATCTGGTTTCTTCAGTAAATTGAAAAAAAGAAAAAATAAAGACCCTACGCTTAAGTGATCCTTTGAGCAAATACTTGGTGTGGACTTTTAGATTCTGATCAGATTAGTCTTTAGGACAATAAGGAATTATAGTTAATTTCTTGAAGTCTGACAATGGTATCATATTTATGTTAAAAAGAAAAGGAGGCCAGGCACGGTGGCTCACACCTATAATCTCGGTACTTTGGGAGGCCAAAGCAGGCGGATCACGAGGTCAGGAGTTCAAGACTAACCTGACCAAGATGGTGAAACCCTGTCTCTACTAAAAATACAAAAATTAGCCAGTAGTGGTGGCAGGCGCCTGTAATCCCAACTACTCGGGAGGCTGAGGCAGAAAATTGCTTGAACCCGGGATGCGGAGATTGCAGTGAGCTGAGATCACACCACTGCCCTCCAGCCTGGGCGACAGAGTGAGACTCCTACCTCAAAAATGAAAGAAAAAAAAAAGGAATTGGCCGGGCATGGTGGCCACACTTGTAATCCCAGCACTTTGGGAGGCCAAGGCAGGTGGATCACAAGGTCAGGAGATGGAGACTATCCTGGCCAACATAGTGAAACCTGTCTGTACTAAAAATTAAAAAAATTAGCTGGGCGCGATGGCGCACACTTGTAATCCGAGCTACTCGGGAGGCTGAGGCAGGAGAATTGCTTGAACCTGGGAGGCAGGGGTTGCAGTGAGCCGAGATCATGCCACTGCACTCCAGCCTGGTGACAGAGCGAGACTCAGTCTCAAAAAAAAAAAAATTATTTTTATTACTACTATTTTTTTTTGAGATGGAGTCTCACTCTTTCCCAGGCTGGAGTGCAGTGACGCGATCTTGGCCCCCTGCAACCTCCGCTGCCTGAGTTCAAGCAATTCTCCTGCTTCAGCTTCCTGAGTAGCTGAGATTACAGGCACCTGCCACTGTGCCCAGCTAATTTTTTGTATTCTGTGAACTCCTGACCTTGTGATCCACCTGCCTCAGCCTCCCAAAGGGCTGGGATTACAGGTGTAAGCCACCGCGCCTGGTAGAAAAGGAATTATTTTAATGATATTAAAATATTCTGACATTGGAAAATGTGGGTTTTTAATTTTTATTATTTTAGTATTTTTTGAGACAGAGTCTCGCTCTTGTTGCCCAGGCTGGAGTGCAGTGGTGCGATCTGGGCTCCCTGCAACCTCTGCCTCCTGTGGTTAAGTGATTTTCCTGTCTCAGCCTCCCGAGTAGCTGGGACTACAGGCATGTGCCACCATGCCCGGCTAATTTTTTTTTTTTTTTTTTTTTTTTTGAGACGGAGTCTCGCTCTGTTGCCCAGGCTGGAGTGTAGTGGCGCGATCTCGGCTCACTGCAAGCACCGCCTCCCGGGTTCACGCCATTCCCCTGCCTCAGCCTCCCGAGTAGCTGGGACTACAGATGCCTGCCACCATGCCTGGCTAATTTTTTTGTATTTTTTTAGTGGAGATGGGGTTTCACCGTGTTAGCCAGGATGGTCTTGATCTCCTGACCTCGTGATCCACCTGCCTTGGCCTCCTGAAGTGCTGGGATTACAGGCGTGAGCCACTGTGCCCGGCCTAATTTTTGTATTTTTAGGAGAGATGGCGTTTCACCATGTTGGTCAGGCTGGTCTCGAACTCCTGACCTCAGGTGATCCACCCGCCTCGGCCTCCCAAAGTGCTAGGATTACAGGCATAAGCCACTGCACCTGGCTTATTTTTATTTATTTTGTTTATTTATTTATTTATTTTTGAGATGGAGTCTCACTCTGTTACCCAGGCTGGAGTGCAATGGCATAATCTCAGCTTACCACAACCACCCTCTCCCGGGTTCAAGCGATTCTCCTGCCTCAACCTCCCAAGTAGCTGGGACTACAGGCACACACCACCATGCCCAGCTAATTTTTGTATTTTTAGTAGAGACGTGGTTTCACTATGTTGGGCAGGCTGGTCTCAAACTCCTGACCTCATGATCCACCTGCCTTGGCCTCCCAAAGTGTTGGGATTACAGGTGTGAGCCACCGCACCCCGCCTTATTTTTATTTTTTTTTGAGACAGAGTCTCACTCTATTTCCCAGGCCAGAGGTCAGTGGCATGACCTCGGCTCACTACAACTTCTGCCCTCTGGGTTCAAGTGATTCTTGTATCCCAGCCTCCTGAGTACCTGGCATTACAGGCATGAGCCACTGTGCCTGGCCAATTTTTGTATTTTTATTAAAGACAGGGTTTCATCATGTTGGCCAGGCTGTTCTTCAATTCCTAGTCTCAAGTGATCCACCCTCAGCTTCCTAAAGTATTGGGATTACAGGCGGGAGCCACTGTGCCCAGCCTGAAATATGTTAATATAGGGCATCATAACACTAGTTTCTCTACTTTGTTTTTTTTTCCCCAATTTCAGCTGTAATTTTAGGTTTCCTTTTCAGAGAAGTAGGAATTGCACCAAATTTTGGGAAAAGAAAAAATACAGTTGCATTAAACAATAACAACAAAAACAACAAAACACTTCCTGGGAACTTGTCCTCATTTATTTCTGCTTCTCTCAATTTGCTCAAGGGAAAATTCCATTTATCTCCTTTCATCCTTTGGAGTCTTGCTTTCTTTTCTTTTTTTTTTTTTATTTAAGTTCTGGGGTACATGTGCACAGCGTGCAGGTTTGTTACATAGGTATACGTGTGCCATGTTGGTTTGCTGCACCCATCAACTCATCATTTACATTGAGTATTTCTACATTTATATATGTGTGAAACTATCCATAATGTTTTGTTTTGTTTTGTTTTTGAGATGGAGTCTCGCTCTGTTGCCAGGCTGGTGTGCAGTGGTGAGATCTCGGCTCACTGCAATCTCCTGCCTCCCAGGTTCAAGCGATTCCCCTGCCTCGGCCTCCCGAGTAGCTGGGACTACAGGCGCCCACCACCACACCCGGCTAATTTTTTGTATTTTAGTAGAGACAGGGTTTCACCATATTGGCCAGGATGGTCTCGATGTCCTGACTTTGTGATCCGCCCTCCTTGGACTCCGTAAGTGCTGGGATTACAGGCATGAGCCACCCCACCTGGCCCATATAGTACAATCTTAACCCAAAAAGTGTGTGTGTGTGTGTGTGTGTGTGTGTGTGTGTGTGTGTGTGTGTGTTTTGTTTTTGATGGAGACACATAGGAGACAGGTGGAAAATCTGAGGCTGACGAACCAAAGAGAATTTCGAGTTTTTAATACTGTATGTGGTTGATACTTGAAGCCATGGAAATTGCCAGATTTATCAAAGAAAAGGGATTGTGTGGCTAACAAAATGTTAGAGAAATTTCAGATTTGAGGGCAAAGAGAAAAATCTAGAGAAGAAATTACCTGTAATGTAGAAGAAAAAGTACAGTTCACTGAAGCCATGTTTCATGCAGGATGAAGTCTAATCCTATGCAGGGATCACTGAAAGTTGACTATTGAGAAAAAGTTATTATTGGCTATGAGGAAGTTTCAGTAGCATAGTGGAATAGTAAAGCAGGTCACAGAGAACAAGGAAAGAATCTCCTCTGAGGAAGTAAAGATGAGCAGTAGCTGGATAGGATACCCTGGTTGAGGTGGTTTTTTAAGTTATAGACAACTGAGTAGTTTTGTAGAGGAGGCATCCTGTGAGAGAGAACAGAGTTGAAGGTGAAAAAACCCCAGGAGGAAGGAAGAGGAGATTGAGATGAGAACATGAGTAAAATGGGAACTAGAGAAAAAGGAGTAGTTAATGAGTGAAGATGGAGAGATGTTGAGGGAATTCACTTTGACTTGTGAGTAAATCGTATTAGAGGGGAAAAAGGTTCAGATCCAAACTGGGAACGACAGGAAAGTAAAAAAAAATTCTATTTTAAAAACAAGATTTGTGGCCCGGGTGTAGTCGCTTATATCTGTAACCTCAACACTTTGGTAGTCCAATGTGGGAGGATCGTTTGAGCCCAGGAGTTCCAGACTAGCCTGGGCAACACAGCCAGACCTCATCTCTACAAATAATAAAAATTGGTGTGGTGACACACCTCTGTGATCCCAGCTACTTGCGAGGCTGGAGTGGGAGAATTGCTTGAGCTTGGGCAGTTGAGGCTGCAGTGAGCCATGAGTACACCACTGCGTTCCAGCCTAGGTGACAAAGCAAGACCCCTTCTCAAATAAGATTTGTGACTTTTACTATGTTTTGTAATTTCTATTCTTATTTTTCTTATTTTCTTTTATTCTCTCGTTGTTCCTTTTCCTTTAAAATGAGTAGTGAATTTAGGTAAACCTTCATAGTTAAATTAGAAATAATTGTATGTACATGATTTCCCTGAAAACATTTGGGAGTAAAATAAAATGTATTAGAGAAGCACTAAAAGATTACGGAAGACCTTTTCTTTTTTTCTTTTGTTCCTCCCCCAAAGTGCCCCGTTCCTCTCTATCTAGAACATATGGATTTTTGTCTTGGAAATCTTTTAGTAGCACACACTTACTAGTATTTATGATACTGTTTAGTAAATGGTCAACTTAGAGGCTAAACCTTTGAATATAATCTCATTATATGATAATTTCTGTATTTATACTTTTTTCCTGGAATGTTACATTTGGCTTTTAAAATTCTACTTAATTATGTTCTAATCCTTAACTTAAAAGTTACCAGCTTGCAAACATTCGCTATTCCAGGCTCTATATTTCTCAGTATACTCTCAGGGTTTCTTTATCCCTTTCCACTAGCCTTATTTCTTGTTTGTTTGGTAAGTATGAAAAAATAAAATTGGGAGACTGAAAAAAAAAAATAGAATAATGAGGATGATGATGAAACTTTAATCCCACTAGTTTAGGTAAGCATAAACTCATTAGTTGAAGAGGAGTTAATGTTAAAGTCCCTCCACAAGGAGGTGTTATAATTTGTTTTTCCCCCACAACAGACCAATTATAGACTTAGTTGCATTTATAAGCTATGTTTTAGCTTTTCTTTCCTATTGGACTTTGTAACTGCAACAGTCCAAGGAGTGTTGGTAAGCACAATGAGTTAAGTCCCTGGGCTAGAGGTGGTGTTTTCAAGCTTAGGAATTGGGGGTTTGGGGGGGTGGGGGGCCGTGGAAATTGGCTCCTGAAATTTTATTATTAGGCTAAAGCTTAGCATTAATTATTTGGATGTAGTCACTAGGTGTAATTACAAGTGCCAGTTTGTTTTAGCTGATCTCATTTGAGGTACAATTTGGTCTGAGAAAGTACTAGATCATCTCTGCACAAGAGATGTCATGCAGAGTACCCTCCCCACCTCCAAAAGAAGTAAATTAATTGAGCTTTTACTCAGGTGAATAAATCAATGTGAGTAAGATGGAAAAATACAAAATGCTTATGGCTTCTTTTGTTTTCCAGTGTTCTGGACTTGGTGCCTCTTTCTGTTATATGCTTTCCTATTTAGTTGGGAGACCAGTTGTATACAAATACCTAACAGAGAAAGCAGTAAAATGGTCACAGCAGGTAAACATGTATTTTTAAATTATTCGATGTAACTCTTTGTTAATTGGAAGGTCTGTGTTTAGTCCCCACATGAATTAACTACATGTTTTAACCCAACGTAAATTAATTCCTAAGTTAACTCAAGTAATAAGAATTATCTTCTGACCAAATAAAAATAGGTGGTAGGCAAATATGATGTTAATAATTTCAAATGCAAATGTTTCAGACCTGTGATGGTAATTTTAATTCTTTATCTTAGTAAATTTAATCAGCAGAGAAGTCAGAGTGTCAATATAAAGGCATCCACATAATTAGATACCTATCCCTTTTATGTTAATGCAGTTTTGTGTGCATGTGTTATCGAAACATTTGTTATCAGTCAACTCCCAGTGCATTTTTTTCTTTTCTTTTTTTGAGACAGAGTCTTGGTCTGTCACCCAGGATGGAGTGCAGTGGCATGACCTCGGCTCACTGCAACCTCTACCTCCTGGGTTCAAGCAATTCTGCCTGCCTGCCTCAGCCTCCCGAGTAGCTGGGATTATAGGTACTTGCCACCACGCCTGGCTAATTTTTTGTATTTTTAGTAGAGACAGAGTTTTACCATGTTGGCCAGGCTGGTCTCGAACTCCAGACCTCAGGTGACCCACCTGCCTTAGCCTCCCAAAGTGCTGGGATTACAGGCATGAGTCACCACTGGCCTTTTTTGATCATTTCTTTTCCTTTCTTTTCTTTTTTGAGTCAGTGTTTTGCTCTTGTTGCCCAAGCTGAAGTGCAATGGCGTGATCTTGGCTCACTGCAACCTCTGCCTCCCGGGTTCAAGTGATTCTCCTGCCTCAGCCTCCCAAGTAGCTGGGATTTCAGGCACATGCCACCACACCCGGCTAATTTTTTGTATTTTTAGTAGAAATGGGTTTCACCATGTTAGCCAGGCTGTTCTCGAACTCCTGACCTCAGGTGATCCACCCGCCTCGGCCTCCCAAAGTGCTGGGATTATAGGCATGAACCACTGTGCCAGCCTGATCATTTCTATTGGGTATACTCTGAAGTATCAGGAATGAGAATTTGAAATAAGGTATTTATATTAAGCAACTTATTTTGAAGTTGTCCTCATCTGATGCTAATTCTTTTCTTTCTTATGACAGGTTGAACGTCATAGAGAACATCTCATTAACTACATTATATTTTTGAGAATAACACCATTTCTGCCTAATTGGTTTATTAATATCACATCTCCTGTGATAAATGTGCCATTGAAAGTTTTTTTTATTGGTACTTTTCTAGGTAAGGCCTCTGGTTCTTGGTGTGTGTGAGCTCACTGTGTACATATCTAACAGTGTCCAGCTGGGCTAGATTACATGCATGCTCTCTGCAGATTATGCCAGCACCATCTAGAATTCTTGGGCACAAAGCCTGGCTGATAATAGATGCTCAGTAGTGTTTGTTGCATTGTGTTGATTTAGGTTATTTTTGTGTCGCCTCTTGAAAGAAGAGCACTTTCTAGTGTGTATCGTTTTAATGATACAGGGTTAACCAGGACCTATAACCTCCAGTCCCTCTAAGTGGAGAGGAAAAAAAATCAAATTGCCTTTTTTGAGCAATTTTCTCCTATGTCCCTTCCCCTTCCTCTTCCCTGATCTCGATCTGTCGCCCAGGCTGGAGTACAGTGGCGCAGTCTCGGCTCACTGCAACCTCCGCCTCCCGTGTTCAAGCGATTCTCCTGCCTCAGCCTCCCAAGGAGCTGGTACTATAGGCACACGCCACCACATCTGGCTAATTTTTGTATTATTAGTAGAAATGGGGTTTCACCATGTTGGCCAGGCTGGTCTCGAATTCTTACCTCATGGTCTTACCTCATGGTCCGCCTACCTTGGCCTCCCAAAGTGCTGGGATTACAGGCGTGAGCCACTACGCCCAGCCCTTTCTTTCTTTTTTTTTTTTTTTTTTTGTAAATGTTGCTTTGGCAAAATAGCTCCTTTGTTTTCTAATCAAGTATTAAAATGTTGAACTTGAATTTTCAGTAGAGAATTGATCCTATTTTTCCTTTTATTGAAACCAGCATTTATTGTGGATGTTATCAAAAGTATGGAAAAAGCAAGGATCAGCAAACATTCGTGCTTTTAAGGAAGTAATACTTGATTTTGAAATTAATCAGTGGACATGAAAATTACTTACATATTTTGTGAATTCTCATGATTCTTTGTAGGAGTGTTTTTTTTGTTTTTTTTGTTTTTTTTTTTTCAGACAGTCTGGCTCTGTCCCCCAGGCTGGAGTGCAGTGGCACCATCTCGGCTCACTGCAAGCTCCGCCTCCAGGGTTCACGCCATTCTCCTGCGTCAGCCTCCCGAGTAGCTGGGTCTACAGGCGCCTGCCACCACGCCTTGCTAATTTTTTTGTATTTTTAGTAGAGACAGGGTTTCACTATGTTGTCCAGGATGGTCTCGAACTCCTAACCTCGTGATCCGCCTACCTCGGCCTCCCAAAGTGCTAGGATTACAGGCTTGAGCCACCGCGCCCGGCCTGTAGGAGTGTTTTGCTCTTTCCAGTTTGAGTTGAATTGTTGAGATGTCAAAAATATGAGCAGATTTCTTACATATTGAATACCTATTAAAGCTTAAGTTAATACTTGTGAGAATATGTCTTTTTGAAAAGAATAACTAAAATCAATTATTTATTGCTACTTTAAAAAAAAAAATTAGCCAGGCGCAGTGGTTCACACCTGTAATCCCAGCACTTTGGGAGGCCAAGGCGGGTGGATCACAAGGTCAGGAGTTCGAGACCAGCCTGGCCAGTATGGTAAAACCCTGTCTCTACTAAAAATACAAAAATTAGCTGAATGTGGTGGCAGGTGCCTGTAGTCCCAGCTACTCAGGAGGCGGAGGCAGGAGAATCACTTGAACCTAGGAGGCAGAGGTTGCAGTGAACCGAGATCGTGCCACTGCACTCCAGCCTGGGTGACAGCAAGACACTGTCTCAAAAAAAAAAAGAAGGAAAGAATGAAAAGAAAAGAAAAAAATGGACAAACTTACATCAGCATGGGGAATTTTTAATTTTGTTAAATGTCATATCCATGGAATCTAAAGAGAGAATTTTTGTTTCTATCTCCGTTTTATAGGTGAAAGCCAGAGATTTAGTTAATTTCAGCTTTGGCCAAAGTAATTTATTTCCCTTTGGTTTTTTTTTTTTAAAACGGAGTCTCCCTCTGTCGCCCAGGCTGGAATGCAGTGGCGCAATCTCGGCTCACGGCAAGCTCCGCCTCCCGGGTTCACGCCATTCTCCTGCCTCAGCCTCTCCGAGTAGCTGGGACTACAGGCGCCCACCACCACGCCCGGCTAATTTTTTTGTATTTTTAGTAGAGACGGTTTCACTGTGGTCTCGATCTCCTGACCTCGTGATCCGCCCGCCTTGGCCTCCCAAAGTGCTGGGATTACAAGCGTGAGCCACCGCGCCGGCCTTATTTCCCTTTGTTTTGATTTTTAGTGAAATGCCATCATTCTCTATGTACTTTTGTATACACTGCTCTCTTTACTCACACTGAGTATCTTGACCTTGAAATTGCTAGAACAGAGCACGTTTCTTCTTTTTTTTTCTTTTTGAGACACATTCTCTCTCTGTCGCCCAGGCTGGAGTGCAGTGGCATGATCTCGGCTCATTGCAACCTCCGCCTCCTGGGTTCAAGTGATTCTCCTGCCTCAGCCTCCCAAGTAGCTGGGATTACAGGTGTGTGCCAACACACCCAGCTAATTTTTGTATTTTTAGTAGAGATGGAGTTTCACCATGTTGGCCAGGCTGGTCTCAAACTCCTGACCTCAGGTGATCTGCCTGCCTTGGCCTCCTAAGGTGCTGGGATTACACGCATGAGCCACTGTGCCGGGCCTTTTTTTTTTTTTTTTTTCTTTTAAGGTTTTTGGCAGTCTCGGTGTGGTGGCTTAGGCTTGTAATCCCAGCACTTTGGGAGGCTGAGGCGTGTGAATTGCCTGAGCCTGGGAGTTACAGAGACCAGCCTGGGCAATATGGCAAAACCCCCTCTCTTGACAAAAAATACAAAAATTTTGGCTGGGTGTGGTGGTACACGCTTGTAGTCCCAGCTGCTCAGAAAGCTGAGGTGGGACGATCACCTGAGCCTCGGGAGACTGAGGCTGCAGTGAGTGATGATTGCACCACTGCACTCAAGCCTGTGCGATAGAGTCAAACTCTCGGGGAGAAAACAAAAGCATTTTTGATAAATGTAAAATTATTCTCTGGGCACTTTTCGTGGGTTTTTAAAATTCATTATCCTGGCCAGGTGCGGGGGCTCATGCCTGTAATCCCAGCACTTTGGGAGGCCGAGGTGGGCGGATCATCTGAGGTCGGGAGTTTGAGACCAGTCTGACCAACATGGAGAAACCCCATCTCTACTGAAAATACAAAATTAGCGGGGTGTGGTGGCACATGCCTGTAATCCCAGCTACTGGGGAGGCTGAGGCAGAAGAATCATTTGAACCCGGGAGGCAGAGGTTGCAGTGAGCCAAGATGGCACCATTGTACTCCGGCCTGGGCAACAAGAGCGAAACTCCATCTTTAAAAAAAAAAAAAAAAAAAAAATCATTATTCTTAAGAGGTGATTAGGAAAGATTGAATTCTTTATATGGAAATAAACTTGAGCTTTAAATTCTTAATTTTTTTTTTCAAAATGGAAATAGCTGTGTTCTTTTAAGAAACTTTATGCACACAGAACATTTTAATTTTTAAAAAACAATTGGTGGTTTTTACTGTATCTTTTTATATTTTATTTCAGGTGTCGCACCTCCTTCTTTTGTAGCCATTAAGGCAGGAACAACACTGTATCAACTTACAACAGCAGGAGAAGCTGTTTCCTGGAACTCAATATTTATTCTGATGATCTTGGCTGTTCTTTCTATTCTGCCAGCCATCTTCCAAAAAAAACTAAAGCAGAAATTTGAGTAAAAATAATCATCTGATTTTTAGTTTTGCTGTCATTACCATCTCAGGATTAACAGGTGCATCCATTTATGTTTTAAAATCACCTCTTCAGTAATTAAACAAGGAATTTGTAAAATAAAATTTCCTATCAGATAGTTAAAGTAATACATTTAAGTGACAAGTGGAGAAGAAGGTAAAAATGGAAATTGGTATACTGTGAAAAGTGCTATCAATAGTTAAGGTAGACATCTTAGACATCTTATAAATTATTATACCAAGGGTAGCTGTAGATAATAGTAGTGTGGTAGGAAATTGTTGATCCAGCTAATTCATTCAATTTAATTGAATATTTTTTATCTTTAATAACTAAAATAGATATTTTTAAATTCTATATTTTTTAAAGTAGTGTTGCAGGTTTTGTTAATGTTAGGCTTTTTTCAGAGCATAAACTGGAAAACTTAAGAGATTTACATTTTTTTCTCCTTTTTTTTTTTTGAGACGGAGTCTAGCTCTGCTGCCCAGGCTGGAGTGCAGTGGCACGATCTCTGCTGACTGCAAGCTCCACTTCCCGGGTTCACGCCATTCTCCTCTCTCAGCCTTCCGAGTTGCTGAGACTACAGGCTTCTGCCACCACGCCCAGCTAATTTTTTTGTGTTTTTAGTAGAGACGGGATTTCACCGTGTTAGCCAGGATGGTCTCAATCACCTGACCTCGTGATCCACCTGCCTCAGCCTCCCAAAGTGCTGGGATTACAGGCGTGAGCCACCGCGCCCGGCCCATTTTCTTCCTCTTCGGAGATAATGGATTTGTTTGGAGATTGCATGTTAGTAGATGATTGAATATGGAAAGGATATCAAATTATCTATTTTGTTAATTTTATTTTTGTTTTTTATCGTCTAGATTTTTATGGATTAGTCTGAAATTTAAGGTTCTGGCCAGTCTGTTTTCTTTTATCTTGTAGTTTTTACAGTATTTCCACTGTGCATATACAAAATGGGTATTACATAACTGTATCATATTTGGTATTGATAATTTTTTTTTTTTTTTTTTTTTTTTAAAGATGGAGTCTTGCTGTTGCCCAGGCTGGAGTGCGTGGCATGATCTCGGCTCACTACAAACTCCGCCTCCTGGGTACAAGTGATTCTCCTGGCCCAGACTCCTGAGTAGCTGGGATTACAGGTGTGTGCCACTACACCCAGCTAATTTTTGTGTTTTTAGTAGAGACGGGGTTTCACCATGTTGGCCGGGCTGGTCTTGAACTCCTGACCTCAGGCTATATGCCCACTTCCACCTCCCAAAGTGCTGGGATTACAGGTGTGAGCCACCGTGCCTGGCCTGGTATTGATAATTTATATTCAGATAATTTGTTACGGCTCTTTAATATCCCACAAGGGGCTCTAAAAAGCAAACACTCAAGAGTATGTAGTTTTTAGACATTAAGTTAATTATTTTAAACAGTGACAGCAAAACACAAGTGATTAAATATAGTTTATTTGTTCCAGTGACTAAATTTTATCTCATTTATTAATCTGGTCATTAAGGAATATATGTAATAATATGTAATTATTCTTTTTATGCATGATACACCTAGAAAAATGCCTTTTGTTTCTATTGATGGCTTTTTTGTTTGGAGCTGCTTTTGATTACTTATTGCAGTTTCCCAATTTAGTCTTTATCTAACTCACAAAGTAAAATTAACTGATCACATGGCAAATACTATATTTAAATAGTTCTGGAAAAATGAAAGTGCTTTTTCCTGCTTGGTTAATGGGTAATGCCCCTGATTCCTTGATTGTAGGACATAGCTGATCTAAAGTACTCTGTCAGTTTTACCTTCACCCATGACTGTCATTATGTTGAAAAGTACTTTAGCTGTGAGAAATCCTTGTATGTTTTTATTATGAGAGGTATAGTCATCCTCAAAGCCTGTTTTTATTACATGATGTGGACTGATTATTTTTTCTATCACAGTATTAACAGATGGATTTTATTGTAAATACAAAGAAAATATATTGATTATTGTAGTATTCTTATGTCACCTGGCCTTTTGTGTGAGATTATTTATTATTTCTAGCAAGGCTTTCTTCCTTTCTTATTGCCCAGAGACTGAGTGATAAATCTTTTGTTATTTTTACACATAAATTAAACATAGCCTTTTTGGACAAATTCACTAAATATTAATGTATAAAATGTAATTGAGTAAATTTTTATCAGAATTTTAAAAATAAAAGAGCTTAGACTCAGTAGAACTCAGTAGAAGCTTCACTATTTACTCAGCGTGTGTGAATTGTACTTACTCTATTCTCAGAGTATATTTACTGTCCTTACCATTGATTCTTTCCCTTTGCTATTTTTTGTTGTTGTTGTTAATGGTAGCTGCGACTTTAGGTGGGGTATATTTTCTTCTCCTAAGAGAATAGACAGTTTTTCCAGATTCATCATCATTGACTGTCAAGAAAGGACCCTTCAGCAGGCTGTACCCTCAATGCAGTTGATGGCCTGTCTTCATGGATTCACAGACTTGGCCTGATGCCACATGTAAATTCAAGCTTTGGCTTGACAACTACAACCACAAGAAAACAAGCATCTGTGGTGCGGAGGCAAGCAGGCTTACTAGAAGTTGACATGCTAAGAAAGTGAAACTGTTCTTTCTTAGTTAATGGTCTTTCTCTGGAGCTCTGTTACTTTGAATATAATATTTCCATGACACTTAGTAAATGCAAGCTAAAATGTAATAATAAATTGTATTGGAGAAACCTAAATGTCACATTTGGGATTTATTTCATGGAAGTACTTACGTTAAAAAACTCTGGCCGGGCAAGGTGGCTCACGCCTGTAACCCCAGCACTTTGGAACGTCGAAGCGGGTGAATCACCTGCAGTCAGGAGTTCAAGACCAGCCTGGCCATCATAGTGAAACCCCGTCTCTACTAAACATGAAAAATTAGCCAGGTGTGGTGGCACACGCCTATAGTCCTAGCTACTTGGGAGGCTGAGGCATGAGAATCGCTTGAACCCAGAGGTGGAGGTTGCCATGAGATGAAATTGCGCCACTGCATTCCAGTTTGAGACTCTGTCTCAAAAAACTAAAAACAAACTCTTCGTTGAATAAAAGTATATTCTTAAATTTTGATGTACATTTTCACCACTAAGAACGATGAAATGGCCGGACACGGTGGCTCACACCTGTAATCCTAGCACTTCCGGAGGCCAAGGTGGGTGGATCACCTGAGGTCAGGAGTTCGAGACCAGCCTGGCCAACATGGAGAAACCCCGTCTCTACTAAAAATAAAAAATTAGTGGGGCGTGGTGGTGTGGTGTGTGCCTGTAATCCCAACTACTTGGGAGGCTGAGGCAGGAGAGTCGCTTGAACCCGGGAGGAGAGGTTATAGTGAGCCAAGATCACACCAGTGCACTACAGCCTGGGTGACAAAGTGAGACTCCATCTCAAAAAAAAAAAAAAACGCGAGGCACGGTGGCTCACACCTGTAATCCCAGCATATGGGAGGCTGAGGCGGGTGGAGACAAGGTCAGGAGATTGAGACCATCCTGGCTAACATGGTGAAACCCCGTCTCTACTAAAAATACAAAAAATTAGCCAGGCGTGGTGGCGGGCGCCTATAGTCCCAGCTACTCGGGAGGCTGAGGCAGGAGAATGGCATGAACCCGGGAGGCAGAGCTTGTAGTGAGCCGAGATGGCGCCACTGCACTCCAGCCTGGGCGACAGTACGAGACTCTTGTCTCAAAAAAAAAAAAAAAAAAAAAAGAATATTTAAAACTTGAGATGGAGTCTTGCTCTGTCACCCAGGCTGGAGTGCGGTGGCGCGATCTCTGCTCACTGCAAAGTCCGCCTCCCGGGTTCACGCCATTCTCCTGCCTCAGCCTCCCAAGGAGCTGGGACTCGCGCCCGCCACCTTGCCAGGCTAGTTTTTCGTACTTTTAGTAGAGACGGTGTTTCATCGTGTTAGCCAGGATGGTCTCGATCTCCTGATTTCGTGATCCGTCCGCCTCGGCCTCCTAAAGTCCTGGGATTACAGGCGTGAGCCACGGCGCCCGGCTAAAATATTTAAAACTTGTAATTGTTGGTTTTGGAAGTTTTTGTTTTTGTTTTGAGATGGAGTCTTGCTATCGCCCAGGCTGGAGTGCATGGCGCGATCTCGGCTCACTGCAGGCTCTGCCCCCTGGGGTTCACGCCATTCTCCTGCCTCAGCCTCCGGAGTAGCTGGGCCTACAGGCGCCCGCCACCTCGCCCGGCTAATTTTTTGTGTTTTTAGTAGAGACAGGGTTTCACCGTGTTAGCCAGGGTGGTCTCGATCTCCTGACCTCGTGATCTGCCCGCCTCGGCCTCCCAAAGTGCTGGAATTACAGGTGTGAGCCACCACGCCCTGTCTTGTTTTTTTTTTTTTGGAGACGGAGTTTCGCTTTCGTTGCCCAGGTTGGAGTGTAATGGTGCGATCTCGGCTCACTGCAACCTCTGCCTCCCGGGTTCAAGCGATTCTCCTGCCTCAGCCTCCTGAGTAGTTGGGATTACAGGCATGCACCACTACACTCTGCTGATTTTGTATTTTTAGTAGAGATGGGGTTTCTCCATGTTGGTCGGACTGAACTCCCGACCTCAGGTGATTCACCCTCCTGGACCTCCCAAAGTCCTGGGATTACAGGCGTGAGCTACCACGCCCAGCCGGCTTTTGAAGATTCTAAAGCAATTATTTACATTGTTTAGGTAAGGTGGGGCACAGTGCCTCACGACTGTAATCCCAGCAGTTTTGGAGGCCAAGGTGGGCAGATTACCTGAGGTCAGGAGTTTGAGACCAGCCTGGCCAACATGGTGAAACCCTGTCTCTACTAAAAATAAAAATTAGCTGGACGTGGTGGTGTATGTCTGTAGTCCCAACTACTCAGGAGGCTGAGGCAGGAGAATTGCTTGAAACCAGGAGGCAGAGGTTGCAGTGAGCACCACCACACTCCAGCATGGGCAACAGAGTGAGACCTTGTCGCTAAATAAATAGTTGAGGTGAGATTTCTTTTTTTCTTTCTGAGGTAATTTTTTTTTTTTTTTTTTTTTTTTTTTGAGATGGAGTTTCTCTGTGGTTGCCCAGGCTGGAGTGCAATGGTGCGATCTCGGCTCACCGCAACCTCCGCCTCCAAGGTTCAAGCAATTCTCCTGCCTCAGCCTTCCGAATAGCAGGGATTACAGGCATGCACCACCATGCCCGGCTAATTTTGTATTTTCATACTAGAGACGGGGTTTCTCCATGTTGAGGCTGATCACGAACTCCTGATCTCAGGTGATCTGCCCGCCTTGGCCTCCCAAAGTGCTGGGATTACAGGCATGAGCCACCGTGCCTGGCCAAGTAAATATTTCTAGTACATACAGTGAGTTATTTATAAAGGAATCTTTTTAAAGTTATCTGGCTTTTTTGAAAATGGGTATAATCAAAAGGGCTGAAGCTTTCCTGATAATCATTCGGTGGTCATAGTTAAGATGTTTAGAAGAGACATCTCATTGCAGTTTTCAGTATTCTGATTATTATTTTTCTTTATCTGGGACAAACTTAGTCTGGGTGACTTGAGGCAGGATATTGCTTAAGCTCTTGTCCTCATTTTTCTCATCTAGAATAAAGATGTCTAAGGTCCAGGATCCTTACAGCTCAGACATGATAGGATTCTCTGAAATTAATGAAAGATTAATAAGCTGCCCCCAGTTCAGAATATTAAATTAAGCATACCTTGCTTTGTATGGCTTGTTTTACAGCTTACAATATACTTTCACACACATTTAAGTAAATTAACTTTTTTTTTTTTTTTGAGACAGTCTTGCTTTGTCACCTAGTCTGGAGTGCAGTGGTGTGATCTCGGCTCACTGCAACCTCCGCCTCCCAGGTTCAACCAATTCTCCTGCCTCAGCCTCCTGAGTAGCTGGGATTACAGGTGCCCGCCATCACGCCCAGCTAATTTTGTATTTTTGGTAGAGACGGGGTTTCCCCATGTTGGCCAGGCTGGTCTTGAACTCCTGACCTCGTGATCCACCCCCCCCCCTCGGCCTCCCAAAGTGCTGGGATTACAGGCATGAGCCACCACGCCTAGCTAATTTTGTGATTTTAGTAAAGACAGGGTTTCACTATGTTGGTCAGGCTGGTCTGGAACTCCTGACCTCAAGTGATCCACCCACCTCAGCCTCCTAAAGTTCTGGCATTACAGGCATGAGCCATGGCGCCCAGCAGCTTTTCTATTTAGTAGAGAAATGTTGGATTTGATAAATTAGGATGGAAGACAAGAAAAGAATGAAGTAGAGGCACAGGAGGAAGCCATGTGATGAGACAGCACAATGAATGTTGACTTTCTGGTTCTGAGAGTCTTGTGTTCTGCTATTTGCTAGCACCACGCTGGGCAACATAGCCCTACTGTTAGCTCATATGGTGATTTTGGATGAAGTAGAAAAGGATGTCACCGGGCACGGTGGCTCATGCCTGTAATCTCAGCACTTTGGGAGGCCAAGGCGGATTGCCTGAGCTCAGGAGTTCAAAACCACCCTGGGCAACATGGTGAAACCCTATTTCTACTAAAAATACAAATACAAATAATAATAATAATAATAATAATAGCAATAATAATACCAGGGCATCGTGGAGCGCTCCTGTAATCCCAGCTACTTGGGAGGCTGAGGTGAGAGAATCACTTGAGCCCAACAGGCCGAGGTTGCAGTGAGCCAAGATCGCACCACTGTACTCTGGCCTGGGCGACAGAACAAGACTCCATCTCAAAAAAAGAAAAAGAAGATGCCCCTTTCTTTTTTCTTTGTAGAGATGGGGGTGGGGGTGCTGGGTCTCACTACATTGCCAATGCTGGTCTTGAAATTCTGGGCTGAAGCAATCCTCACAGCTAGGCCTTCCAAAGTGCTGGGACTACAGGCATGCACCACTGTGCCTGGTCAGGTGCCTCTTTCTTAAGATACTTTACTGCCATCTGTTGGAAAACTGTCATCATAACCATATAAATTAATGAGTACAATGATGGTGTCTCATGGTACGATGTACACAAATATGAGCAGCAGCCCTGTCTGTCACCTGCAGGGCCCCTGGGGCCAGGTTACATATGCTGATAACTCACAACTTGAGTTTAGCAAACCTTGAGGGTGGCAGGCAGGAGTTGAGGGAGCAGGCCAAGGAGTGGCCCAGCTATATCACCCCAGGGTCCCAGCCTCAAAGGTGGTCAGTTGAGTTGGTTCTCACTTTACTGTCTTGCCCCTGGCAGCCCAGGTAGATTGTTTTGGTGGGGGCTTTTGGTCAGTTCCAACGTTTGTCAAAACCTACTACATGGGAGTGGTGTTTTTTCTAGGTGAAGTTTGTATAGGCTTACCAAAAAAAAAATCGATGTATTTTACATTTCATGGGAATTATATTACCTTTTGTGGTCCACTTATCTGTATTAATTACAAGATCTGGGACCAGGAGCAGTGGCTCACACCTGTAATTCCAGCGCTTTGGGAGGTCAAGGCAAGCAGATTGCTAGAGGCCCAAAGTTACAGACCAGCCTGACCAACATAGCGAAACCCCATCCCCACTAAAAATTTAAAAATTAGTCCAGGTGTGGTGGCTCATGCCTGTAATCCCAGCACCTTGGGAGGCCAAGGTGGGCGGATCACCTGAGGTCAAGAGTTTGAGACCAGCCTGGCCAACATGGCAAAACCCTGTGTCTACTAAAAATACAAAAATTAGCTGGGTGTGGTGGCATGCACATGTAATCCCAGCTACTCAGGAGGCTGAGGCAGGAGAATTGCTCAAACCCCGGAAGCAAAGGTTGTAGTGAGCAAAGATCCCGCCACTGCACTCCAGCCTGGGAGACAGAGCGAGATTCCTTCTCAAAAAAAAAAAAAAGGCCGGGCATGGTGGCTCACTCCTGTAATCCCAGCACTTTGGGAGGCCTAGGTGGGTGGATAACAAGGTCAGGAGTTCGAGACCAGCCTGACCAACATGGTGAAACTCCTGTCTCTACTAAAAATACAAAAATTAGCCGGTTGTGGTGGTGAGCACCTGTAATCCCAGTTATTCAGGAGGCTGAGGCAGGGGAATCACTTGAACCCAGGAGACGGAGGTTACAGTGAACCGAGATCATGCCACTGCACTCCAGCCTGGACGACAGAGCGAGACTCCATTTCAAAAAAAAAAAAAAATTAGCTGGGCATGGTGGCGGGCGCCTGTAATCCCAGCTACCCAGTAGGCTGAGGCACGAGAGTTACTTGAACCTGGGAGGCGGAGGTTGCAGTGAGCCGAGATCGTACCATTGCACTCCAGCCTGGGCAACAAGAGCGAAACTCTGTCTAAATAAATAAATAAATAAATAAATAAATAAATAAATAAATGACTCTGTCTCAAATATAGACGGAACACAGACAAGCTCTTGTTCTTTCTCGCCAGCTTAATAAGGTGACCTTTCCCCCTCTGAGGCTTGAACTCAGGACCATTCAGATTATGAGACTGACGCACTGCCTACTGCGCTAAGGAGGCAACTGGAAGGTGGTTTACTTCCTATAATATACAGTTCTACAGTTTTTGGCAAACAATCGTGTAATCACCATGCAATCAAAATATAGAACAATTATTTTATTCCCCAAAGCTTTTAAGAGCTCAGCTCAGCTATTTAGATAGCTAAATATATCTTCCTTTTGGGATCTGGTCCAAGTGCTGTTCACTTCCCTTGATTATATCATCCAGCCTTTCCTAGGAAGCTCTTGGCTCTCAAACTGATGGGAATAAGGAGGCCACTGTGTTCACAGTGTAAGGGAGAAGGGTGGGTGCAGCACAGATAAAGTCATCCACCCATACTCTCAAAATACACTCAACCTAGGGGGACCCAGGGAGAAGCGGGAAGAGGCTGAGGGGAGCACTGAAGTCACTCCTGGGCTTGTAGGAGAGCCAAAGGGACTCTTTTGCTCCCTTGGTCCAGCTGCCCTACCCTGTCTCAGCCTCCACACACACACTCTTTCTTTCTCTCTCACTTTTTTCTCCCTTTTTTTTTTTTTTGTTTTGAGACGCAGTCTTGCTCTGTCGCCCAGGCTGGAGTGCAGTGGTGTGATCTCGGCTCACTGCAAGCTCCACCTCCCAGGTTCACGCCATTCTCCTGCCTCAGCCTCCTGAGTAGCTGGGACTACAGGCGCCCGCCACCATGCCCGGCTAATTGTTTGTATTTTTAGTAGAGACGGGGTTTCACCGTGTTAGCCAGGATGGTCTCGATCTCCTGACCTCATGATCCGCCCGCCTCAGCCTCCCAAAGTGCTGGGATTACAGGCGTGAGCCACCACGCCTGGCCCTCTTTCTCCCTTTCTTCTCTCTCTCTCTCTCTTTCTCTCCTTTCTTTCCCTCCCTTCCTCCCTTCCTTTCTCTCTCTTTTTTTTTTTTTTTTTTTTTTTTGAGACGGGGTCTCGCTCTTTCGCCCAGGCCGGAGTGCAGAGGCGCTATCTCGGCTCACACCATTCTCCTGCCTCAGCCTCCTGAGCAGCCGGGACTACAGGCGCCCGCCACCGCGCCCTGCTAATTGTTTTTGTATTTTTAGTAGAGACGGAGTTTCACCGTGTTAGCCAGGATGGTCTCGATCTCCTGACCTTGTGATCCACCCGCCTCAGCCTCCCAAAGTGCTGGGATTACAGGTGTGAGCCACTGCGCCCGGCCTTCTTTCTCTCTTTCTCTCTTTCCATTCTCTCTTTCTTTCTTTTTCTTTTTTTTTTTTTGTTTTGAGACGCAGTCTCGCTCTGTCGCCCAGGCTGGAGTGCAGTGGCGCGATCTCGGCTCACTGCAAGCTCTGCCTCCCCGGTTCACGCCATTCTCCTGCCTCAGCCTCTCCGAGTAGCTGGGACTACAGGCGCCCGCCACCACGCCCGGCTAATTTTTTTGTATTTTTAGTAGAGACGGGGTTTCACCGTGGTCTCGATCTCCTGACCTCGTGATCCGCCCACCTCGGCCTCCCAAAGTGCTAGGATTACAAGCGTGAGCCACCACGCCCGGCCTCTTTTTTTTTTTTTTTTTTTTGACAGACCTTTACTCTTGTCTCCCAGGCTGGAGTGCAGTGACATGATCTTGGCTCACTGCAACCTCCGTCTCCCGGGTTTGAGCGATTCTCCTGCCTCAGCCTCCTGAGTAGGTGGAACTACAGGCACGTGCCACCACACCCGGCTAATTTTGGTATTTTTAGTAGAGACGGAGTTTCACCATATTGCCCAGGCTGGTCTCGAACTCCTAACCTCTGGTGATCCACCTGCCTCAGCCTCCCCAAGTGCTGGAATTACAGGCATGAGCCACCATGCATGGCCCACACACTCATATAAAGTACACACATACAATTATTTACACATACAAACACACATACATCTAATATATATAAGCACATAATATACATACATGATTACCACTATGCACAAATGCTTACTCACATAGAAATAAGCTCAAACAGGCTGGGTGTGGTGGCTCATGCCTGTAATCCCAGCAGTTTGGGAGGCCGAGTAGGTGGACTGCCTGAGCTAAGGAGTTCCAGACCAGCTTGGGCAACATAGTGAGACCCTTGTCTCTAATAAAATACAAAAATTACCCGGGTTTGGTGGCGCACGCCTGTAATCCTAGCTACTCTGGAGGCTGAGGTAAGAGAACCGCTTGAACCCAGGAGGCGGAGGTTGCAGTGAGCCGAGATAGCGCCACTGCAATTCAACCTGGGCGACAAAGAGAGACTATATCTCAAAAAAAAAAAAAGCTCAAACAGAAATACACAAGCTCACACATCTGGGAAATTTGCATCTTGCATCACTTGGAGACATCATCAGTAATTTGCACCTCCTGTTGCTTCAACTTCATACTTCCTCACCATGGGGTATCAGAGTTAGCCTGAGGCTGACTATTCTTTGTGGCTTCTTTGTTTCTGTGGGTTATGATAGATGAAGGGTAATGTCTAATTTTCAACTGATTTAGTAAGCTTGTGTTTGAGAGACATGAGGATCCTGATGCTGGTTCCAGGCAAGGTGTTGGAGGCTAGTGGGACACAGTATGGGGAAGTGAGGCATACGTGACTTCTTTTGTAAAGATGCGTCAGAAGTAGCTGAGTGCATCACTACTTCCCTAGATGTATTGGTGTTTCTAGTCTTAAGAAAGCCCATATTTGTGAAGCTTACGTTTTTCTATACGATATGTGGAATTTGTTTCAATTGTACATGGTGAACTGCTCATTGAGTGTTGGAGAAAAAGTGTTTGAGCACCCGTGAGTTCATCAGCTGATGTGTTCTTGAATGCTATACTGAGCTGGAAAGTAGACAGGTTATGCCTGGGTGGAGTTGAGCTGACCCATGCTAGCATAGGTATAGGCTATCTCTGGAAGGATTCACAAGGCATTGCTTACATTCACAGTAAAAGGTATTTCTTAGTTGTTTTATGTTTTTGTTTTTTGTTTCCAGATGGAGTCTTGCTCTGTCACCCAGGCTGGAGTGCAATGGCTCAATCTCAGCTCACTGCAACCTCTGCCTCCTGGGTTCAAGCAATTCTCATGCCTCAGCCTCCTGAGTAGCTGGGACTGCAGGCACATGCCACCATACCCTGCTAATTTTTGTATTTTTAGTAGAGACGGAGTTTCACCTTGTTGGTCAGGCTGGTCTCGAACTCCTGACCTCAGGTGATCTGCCCACCTCAGCCACCCAAAGTGCCAGAATTACAGGCATGAGCCACCGCACCTGGACTATTACATATTTTTTAATAGTGTGATGGTTAATTTTATGTGTCAACGTGACTGGGCTAATGGATGCCCAGGTAGCTAGTAAAACATTATTTCTGGGTGTGTCTGTAAAGCATTTCCAGAAGAGGTAAGCATCTGAATTGGTAGACTGAGATCACCCTCACCAATGTGGGTGGGCATCATCTAGTCCACTGAGGTCCTGAATTCATCAAAAAGACAGAGGAAGGGAGAATTTGTTCTTTCTGTCTCTCTTCTTTTTTTTTTTTTTGAGACAGTCTCACTCAGTCATCCAGGCTGGAGTGCAGTGGTGTGATCTGGGCTCACTGCAACCTCCACCTCCCAGGTTCCAGCAATTCTCATGCCTCAGCCTCCCAAGTAGCTGGAATTACAGGTGCATGCCGCCACTCCTGGCTAATTTTTGTATTTTTAGTAGAGATGGGGGGTTTCACCATGTTGGCCACGCTGGTCTGGAAATCCTGACTTCAAGTGATCCACCCCTCTCGGCCTCCCAAAGTGCTGGGATTACAGGCGTGAGCTACCATGCCTGGCCTGCTCTCTCTTCTTGAGCTGGGACATTCTTCATCTCCTGCCCTTGGACATCTGATTCTTGGGCCTCCAGACTCAGACTGAATTACACCACTGGCTTTCCTGAGCCTCCAGCTTACAGATAGCAGATTGTGGAATTTCTTTCTCAGTCTTCATAACCATATGAGCCAATCTCTCAAAATAAATCTCTTTCTCTATATCTATATATATCCTGTTGGTTCTGTTTCTCTGGAGAACCCTGATTAATGCAAATAGGTGATACATTCTTATGGTTCAAACCTCAAAAAGTATGAAACAATGTACAGTGAAACATTTCCATTCTATTCCTGATCCCAGCCATTCAGTTTCCTTCCCTAGAAGCAATCAAATTTTTTTTCAGATTTTTATTTTATTTTATTTTTTATTTTGAGACAGAGTCTTGCTGTCACCCAGGCTGGAGTGCAATGGTGCAATCTCAGCTCACTGCAACCTCCGCCTCCTGGGTTCAAGCCATTCTCCTGCCTCAGCTTCCTGAGTAGCTGGAATTACAGGTGCCCACCACCACGCCTGGCTACTTTTTGTTTTAGTAGAGATGTGGTTTCACCATGTTGGCCAGGCTGGTCTCAAGTGATCTGCCCTCCTTGGCCTCCCAAGTGCTGGGATTACAGGCGTGAACCACCACACCCGAAGCAATCAATTTTAACAATGTTTTGTTTATGCTTCCAAAAATCGGCTATGCATATACAAAAAAATACGTAATTCTTTTATTTTCTCTTTTTTATACATTTGATAACATATTACAGTTTTTCCTTATTTTTTTTTCTTGTTTTGTTTTATAGCTGCATAGTACTCCAGTGTTGGCAGAAACTATAGTTTCTTTAATCTGTCTCCTATAGCTAGGTATTTGGATTGTTTTCAGTTTTTTTGTTTTGTTTTGTTTTGTTTTTCCCCCAAGACGGAGTCTTGCTCTGTCTCCCAGGCTGGAGTGCAGTGGCACGATCTCGGCTCACTGCAACCTCTGCCACCAGGTTTAAGTGATTTTCCTGCCTCAGCCTCCTGAGTAGCTGATATTACAGGTGCGAGCCACCATGCCCAGCTAATTTTTGTATTTTTAGTAGAGATGGGGTTTCACCATGTTGGCCAGGCTGGTCTCAAACTCCTGACCTGGTGATCCCCCCACCTCGGCCTCCCAAAGTGCTGGGATTACAGGTGTGAGCCACGACGCCCGGCTCTGTTTTCAGTTTTTGCTGTTACAAACAGCAATTATAACAGTTTTTGCTGTTACAAATAGCAAATTATGTATATTTGCAATTACATATATTTGATCCAAGATATATGTCAATACCTCATTCTGGTTTTCAAAACGGGGTTTGGCTCTGTGAGTGGATCTGTGTGGACCTTTCCTAAGGATTCATTCCCTCCACTCTTAGACTGATCTGTTGTGATCATTTCCTCCCTTCTCTCTAGTTTGGTGTTGCTTTTGCAAGGTATAGACTTGCAAGATAACAGCCCTGCTGTTCGTGCATTCCTCCAAGGCAGAAAGGCAGAAGCAAGACTGGAGGGAGTAATAAAAAGGCAAGTAATCTCCTGTCTCTTCAAATTGATGTTTTCAAAACACTTGTTGAGGCAGCGTTCAGTGGCTCACACCTGTAATCCCAGCACTTTAGGAGGCTGAGGTGGGAGGATCCCTTTAGCCTAGGGGTTCCAGACCAGCCTGGGCAACATGGTGAAACCCCATCTTAATTAAAAAAAAAATTATAATTAAATGGCCGGGTGCGGTGGCTCACGCCTGTAATCCCAGCATTTTGGGAGGCCAAGGCAGGCAGATCACGAAGTCAGGAGATCGAGACCATCCTGGCTAACAGGGTGAAACCCCGTCTCTACTAAAAATACAAAACAAAATTAGCTAGGCTTGGTGGCAGATGCATGTAGTCCTAGCTACTCGGGAGGCTGTGGCAGGAGAATCGCATGAACCTGGGAGGCGGAACTTGCAGTGAGCCAAGATTGCGCCACTGGACTCTAGCCTGGGCGACAGAGTGAGACTCCATCTCAAAAAAAAAATTGTAATTAAAAAAAGATGACAAGTCAGTTGGGTGTATAAAGCTAGAGTCCAGGGCTAAATTCCAGTTAGAGTTAATATATGTAAAGTTCTTAAAACAGTGCTATGTGTTTCTTTTTAAGCTGTCAGATTGTGTCACTCCTTTGCTCAAAACTCTCCAGTGATTTCTCATTTTATTCAGACAATGGCAAAATCTTTACAGTGTGCCTACAAGGCTCTCCATGATTTATCCTCCTACCCCAACATCTGCTTTGGTGATGGTTAATACTAGCTGTTGTAACAAATAAACCCCACAGTACCAGTGGCTTCACACAACTGAAGTTTATTTTTTGTTCACAGAACAGTCCGGTGTGGGTATTCTTGGTCAGCTGGAGCCTTTCCTCCATTTGTTTTGCCATTGCTTAGAGTCTCAGAATCTTCTAATTCTAGCTGGTGGAAGGCAGAAATAGAAAGAAGGGAGAAGTCTAATCTGCTTCTTAAGTGCCCTGACCTAGCAGTGACATACATAAAGTCCTACACACATTCCATTGTTGAGAACTAGTCACATGGCCACATCTGGATGCAAGTGGGGCTGGGCAGTGTCCCTGAGGAGGTGGGTCCACACACTATGGAGGGGAAAATTGATGTTTTTGAATTGCAAGCCAACTCCACCACACCTTCTACCATCTTCCACCAATCCTCCCCACCCTAACCCTCTCCAGCCACCCTGGCTTCCTTATTGCTCCATGAACACTCCAGGCACACTATGCCGCACACCCTCTCCTGGAGTTATATTCCCTCAGATGTCCACTTGCTCTCTCATGTTCCTCATGCTAAAATGGGTGTCCCAGATTGCCACGTATTAAAAGTATATTATGTCCCAGATTTTAAAAATTCCCTGTTTCCATTAATTTATGAATCTTCAATACAATTCTGTGAGGGGTCAGAATGACTCTTCTCATTTCAGAGTGTTTAACTGATGTGCCTCAGCTTACACAGCTAGTAAGAGTGGGAGTGGGGATTTAAACATTAAATTTTCATGCCTGTAATCCCAGCACTTTGGGAAGTCAAGGTGGGCAGATCACCTGAGGTCAGGAGTTCAAGACCAGCCTGGGCAACATGGCGAAACCCCGTCTCTACTAAAAATAAAAAAAATTAGCCCGGCATGGTGGTGCAGGCCTATAGTTCCAGCTACTCAGGAGGCCGAGGCAGGAAAATAGCTTGAACTCGGGAGGCAGAGGTTGTAGTGAGCCGAGGTTGTGCCACTGCTCTCCAGCCTGGGTGACAGAGCGAGACTCTGTCTCAAACAAACAAAAAAAATTAAATCTTGGCCTGGCGCAGTGGTTCAAGCCTGTAATCTCAGCACTTTGGGAGGCCGAGGCGGGCAGATCACGAGATCAAGATATCGAGACCATCCTGGCTAACACGGTGAAACCCCGTCTCTATTAAAAATACAACAAAATTAGCCAGGCGTGGTGGCGGGCACCTGTAGTCCCTGATACTCAGGAGGCTGAGGCTGAGAATGGTGTGAACCTGGGAGGTGGACCTTGCAGTGAGCATATATCACCACTGCATTCCAGCCTGGGCGACAGAGCGAGACTCCATCTCAAAAAACAAACAAACAAAAATACAAAAAAAAAAAAATTAGCCAGGCATGGTGCACACACCTGTAGTCCCAGTTACTTGGGAGGCTGAGGCAGGAGAATCGTTTGAACCTGGGAGGCGGAGGTTGCAGTGAGCCGAGATGGCACCACTGCACTCTAGCCTGGGCGACAGAGCGAGACTCTGTCTCGGAAAAAAAAAAAAGAAAAAATCTTAAGAGCATCACTTTCTATATTTTCTGACTCTCTAAGAAGCAATCACTCTGCCAAACTTATTTCCTACTGGGAAGGAGATCACTTTACAGTTGAGTATTTTGGGCTTCTGAGCAGTTACATTTCCCAGGGCAAATTAATACAGTTATGCATTTGTTTTTAACTTGTGTTTTATGAGTTGAGTTAATATGAGAGGTCGTCTAGCACCAGATCACCCTGGACATCTTTGATAAAAAGTTTCTGGACTTTTCAGTTGAGGATGTTTATTCCTTTCTCAAATTTCTTTTTCCACATCACCCCTAGAGTGATCATTCTCAGATTTGGGTCAGATGTCACTCCTTGGCTTGAATTCCTTTACTTTACCTCACTCATCCTCAACTCTTATAGGATAAATTATTTTTTAAAAATACTATTTATTTATTTATTTATGACAGGGGTCACATTATGTTCTCCACTGTGGTCTCAAACTCCTGGGTTCAAGCAGTCCTCCTGCCTCGGCTGCCCAAAGTGTTGGGATTACCAGCGTGAGTGTGAGCCACTACGTCTGGCGGAGGATAAATTCTTTAGCATGGTATTTGAATCCATGCCTCCTTCCTCTGTTCTCCTTCTTCCTCCCTGGTTTCATTCCCTTTAAACTCTCCATCTCCCATCTTAATGAATTACTTGTTGGTGCCTGAACATACCCTTTTATCTGTTGCTCCCTGTTGTTGCACATACTGAGTTAAACATCTTTCCCTGCCCCTTTTTACCTGAGAAACTTCCTGTTGATCCTCTGGAACTCAGGTCAGAGTATATACCTCCTTCTGGAAACCTTCCCTGACCATTCCTCAATCTGGAAAGATGTCCTCCTTCTGTGCTCTGTAACTTTTTTTTTTTTTTTTTTACTGAGTCTCACTCTGTTGCCAGGCTGGAGTGCAGTGGCGCCATCTTGGCTCACTGCAACCTCCGCCTCCCGAGTTTAAGTGATTCTCCTGCCTTATCCTCCTGAGTAGCTGGGATTACAGGCACCA
Organism: Nomascus leucogenys; assembly: GCF_006542625.1. Taxonomy (NCBI): domain Eukaryota; kingdom Metazoa; phylum Chordata; class Mammalia; order Primates; family Hylobatidae; genus Nomascus; species Nomascus leucogenys. Next base: position 70,094,559 of record NC_044395.1, on the reverse strand, counting down.
CCATACCCAGCTAATTTTTATAATTTTAGTAGAGATGGGGTTTCACCATGTTGGCCAGGATGGTCTCGATCTCCTGAGTTCGTGATCTGCCTGCCTTGGCCACCTAAAGTGCTGGGATTACAGGCGTGAGCCACCGCGCCGGCATTTTATTTATTTATTTATTTCGAGGTAGAGCCTCGTTCTGTTGCCCAGTCTAGAGTGCAGTGGCACGATCTCGGCTTACTGCAACCTCTGCCTCTTGAGTTGAAGCCATTCTCCTGCCTCAGCCTCCTGAGGAGCTGGGAATAAAGGTGCCCGCCAACACGCCCGGCTATTTTTATATTTTTGGTAGAGATGGGGTTTCACCATGTTGGTCAGACTGGTCTTGAACTCCTGACCTTAATCGATCTGCCAGCCTTGGCCTCCCCAAGTTCTGGGATTACAGGTGTGAGCCACCACACCCAGCCTCTGTGACTATTTAACTCACTAATCCCCCTCTACTGTCTCTGTGTCCCCAGCATGCAGGATACGGTGGAGCATCACCATGAATGGTCGTTTTGAAGCAACCTTCTCCTCTCCACTTTTCTCCCCCTAGTTCAGGCAGGTTAGATACAGGGAGGAACAGGTGCTATGGCTCCGAGAGACGATGGCTATAACCTCCAGGTAAACCTCCCCAAGGGAAACAGTATTCGAGAGAAATACCCAGGAGAACCTGGGAGAGAGCCTAGGCTCAGCCTTTGGGGAAGCCAGCTGCCTTCTACAGCTCTTAGTGGCAGCCTGCCAGAACAAACCTTAAGAGTACTTCTTTCTGGAACAATAATAATAATCCAGGCTGGGCTCATTGGCTCACGCCTGTAATCCCAGCACTTTGGGAGGTGGAGGAGGGCAGATCACCTGAGGTCAGGAGTTCGAGACCAGCCTGACCAACACAGTGAAACCGTGTCTCTACTGAATACAAAAAATTAGCCGGGCGTGGTGGTGCGCACCTGTAATCCTAGCTACTTGGGTGGCTGAGGCAGGAGAATCGCTTGAACCTGGGAGGCAGAGGTGCAGTGAGCCGAGATCACACCATTGCACTCCAGCCTGGGCAACAAGAGAGAACTCCGTCTAAAAAAAAAAAATCTGTAATATTCACTGAGTGATTTCCATGTTCCAGGCAGTATTTTCATTGTTTTACCTGTACTTGCATTTATCTTATGTAATTGTCTCAAAAACCATGACGCCTGGCACTTAGAGATTAACTTGCTCAAGGTCAAAAGTAAATGATCGTCAGGACTGAAATCCGAGCATTTTTTTCTAGAGCCCATGCTAGTAACCACTATACTTGTGTTGCCTTTCTGGCCTCTGATCTCCAGTTTCCAACAAAGACACATCTGCCTAGCTTCTATGGGAAAGGAAATCGGAGGGTCCTAGGACAAGGACCAATAGGTAAGTTTCCCTCCGCCTCCTCCTCATCCTCTTACAGGAAAACAGGTTTAGGGGTGGATCTGAGAGTTTTCACAGAGTGAAGAGGAAGGGGAGCTCCCAAATGGCAGGCGCCTCTGGAGGCTTCCAGAGAAAAAACGAGAGAGCGTGGGAAAAGGGCAGGCTGGGAGGTGGGAGGGGCGAGGAACGGGGAGCTGACCACAAGCCCAGGATTCCAGACCAGGCTTTGTCTCTTAGACTCAGTGTAACCTTGGATAAGTCCTTGCTTCTTTCTGAGACTCAGTTTCCCCGTCTGTAAAATAAGGGTAAATATAAAACCGGCTGATCCGCCCCTGCCAAAAGAGAGGACAGGGAGAAGGCCCTGTCTGGGGTCTAGGCTGACACGCTGCAGCTAGGATTAGGTGAGCTGCCGAGCTCAGCCGTGAGACCCCATCCTCATGGCAAGGCCGCGCTAAGATCTCTGGACCTCTGGTTGCTGGGTGGGTGGTTGGGGGCAGAGCATGGGCCAAATGCCCGGCTCTGCAGGCTGCGCCCACTCTTCTCGCACCTCCTCAGCCCTCCCTAAAGGAGTCTCAATCCCGGGGGGGTGGCAGTTGCGGGCGACCAAGCAGTCGCCGGCTGCGCTGCGGCGACCGCCGGGTAAGCTGCGGCCCGCGGGGTCCGAAGAGCATCACGTCATCCTTTCCGGCAGGAGCCCGCCCCCTCCCAGACGGCGCCTGCGCAGGCGCGGCGGGAGGAGGGTCACCGTGGGGGCTGTCCGGGCGCTTAACGCCCTTCTCCAGGCTCGCTCGGGCCGCGGCGCTCTCGGCTAGCTGCAGCTGCGGCGGCGCGGAGGGGAAGGCGTCCAGGATGCGGCGCGGGGCGGCCCGGTGCCCCCCCGCTCCGTCACGGCAGCCGCGGCGGCCGAGGGGACCGGGCCAGGGCCGGGGGCGGCGGCCCGAGCCGCGGTAGCGGCGGCGGCGGGAGGGGCGGCCTGAGGGCGGGCGGGCGGGCGGGCGCCCGGGTTGCGGGGGCTCAGTGCCGCTCCGCACGGCCCGGCCCGTCTCGGCCCCGGCGCCATGAGCGGCGGCGGCGGAGGGGGCTCGGCGCCCACTCGCTTCGCCGACTACTTTGTCATCTGCGGACTGGACACCGAGACCGGGCTGGAGCCGGACGAGCTGTCGGGTGAGTGCGCGCCGAGCCCGGGGCCGCTTTCCCGCGCCCGCTGTGGTCGGGGACCCCAGAAGAAACCTTCCTTCAGCCCCGCTTTGTCCCGGGAGCCGGGCGAGTGTCGGCCGGGAGGACCAGAGCGGGCGCAGGCGAAGGGGGCGTTGGACTGGAGAGGGGAAACGGATGAGGGGCTCTGAGCCATGAGGGGTCCAAACCTGCGGCCCGCTGCGCAGTGGCCACGTCTTCGGCGACCAGAAAGAGGGAGGGTTGTGTGTTCTCAGTTTGGTGTAGGTTGAGTGACTTCGTTTAAAATAAAGGAAAGCTTGTCCTCTGGCACCCATTAGGGAGGGAAGGCGTCCCACGTCCTAGTGAAAGTAAGTTCCACCCAGACTTAAAAAAAAGGAAGACAAAAACTTGGTGAGTTTATCTGGCCACTCCCAAGAAGCTTGTGATACCAGTTCCTCAAAACCGTTATACCCCAGCCCTGGGCTGGGCCCCCTGAGTCAGATTGCAGGTCTGCGCGTCTGGATGGGACATGAAATAATAAAGTGAACTTGGGCGGCACCAAGAAGAGTGGGAACTCCCTTAGCCCTGGAAAGGGCTTGTATCCCGGGGCCATGCCTTTTTTGAAAAGTAATTTATGTCCTTTATGAGGACAGAGGCGTTTGTGAATAAAAGGGTAGCAGCATTGTAGTTGGAGAGGCTTGGTGTGTTGTGATGCGTCTCAAGTCATATTTGAAAGGGAAAGTGATGAGGGGAGTCAAAGATGAGGCCCTGACCAGATTTGGCACTCATTGCAGAAGGGCGTGAAAATTACACAGTCCCCGTGAATTTTCCACTGCACTGTGATTGGAGTCTTTGAATTGTAACAGTTTTGAAAATAAGTTTTTGTCTGGAGTTTCCAGTTAGTGGGTTTCAAGTGGGTGAAGGTTTGTCGGGTTGTACTTTAAGGTTGTGTCATCCTGATGAGGGGGACTCCTTTTCACTTTTCTGTCACTGTAAAGTTTCTCTCTCGAAAGTGATTATCCTGTTGACTAATCTTAACTTGCTTCAACGATGACAAGACAGTTTTGTTTTTGGACACCAGAAAAAGGCCAGTGTTTCTTATGAAAAAAAATTAGGCGGGGCGCGGTGGCTCACCACCCGGCGGCTCACGGGTAATCCCAGCACTTTGGCAGGCCGAGGCGGGCGGGTCACCTGAGGTCAGGAGTTCAAGACCAATTTGGCCAACATGGTGAAACTCCCGTCTCTACTAAAAATACAAAAATTAGCCGGGCGTCGTGGTGCGTGCCTGTAATCCCAGCTACTCGGGAGGCTGAGGTAGGAGGATCGCTTTAACCCAGGAGGCGGAGGTTGCAGTGAGCTGAGATTGCACCACTACACTCCAGTCTGGGTGACTGCGCCACTACCCTCCAGAATGGGTGATAAAGCGAGACTCTGTCTGGGAAAAAAGAAAAAGAAGAAAAAAGCGTGGTAAATTCATGCTTTAACAAGGTTAGAAAAAAATAAGCTATTTCCTCAATAGCAGGTGGAGAAAATATGAAGCAGTAATATAATTAATATTAGGCTTTTTGTCGGGGTAGTTTTATTGTTTCTAATTTACTTTAAAAAAAATTTTAATTTTAGGCCAGGCGCGGTGGCTCACGCCTGTAATCCCAGCACTTTGGGAGGCCGAGTCGGGCGGATCATGAGGTCAGGAGATCGAGACCATCCTGGCTAACACGGTGAAACCCCGTCTCTACTAAAAATACAAAAAATTAGCCGGGCATGGTGGCGGGCGCCTGTAGTCCCAGCTACTCAGGAGGCTGAGGCAGGAGAATGGCGTGAACCCGGGAGGCGGATCTTGCAGTGAGCCGAGATTGCGCCACTGCACTCCAGCACTCCAGCCTGGGCGACAGAGCGAGACTCCGTCCAAAAAAAAAAAAAAAAATTATTTTGATGGGTACATAATAATTGTTCATCTTTTAAGGTCTTCAAATTCTTATAGTACAGATGTTTTTCATCTTTTTCATATGTAGTAAGTTTGTGACTTTGATGTAATTTTTGGAATTCGGTTCAAGGTATTGGTGTTGGAAGGGACCTCAGAGAGGAAAATGAGGCCCAGGAAGGACAGTGGGGCCTGTATACACTAGTTAGTTGCTTGGTCCAGTGCTCTTCTCATGATATTAAACTGCATCTCATTGGCCTGGCTGGAGGTCTTTAGAAAACACTAACATGTTGAGAAATATTAAAAACAACATTAATTCTTCTCAATAAAAGAAACTTTAAGGTGGTGGAATAAACTTTTTTTTTTTATGCTGTGTTTTTGAGTGTCAAATTGTCTGAACACTTGGTTTGAGAAGATAGAATGTTTTGCGAATGATAGAGCATAAGAATGAAGCTGGGAAGTTAACTGTTAGCGAGAGCATTAGTTTGGGGTAATAGTCCTGCTCTCCTATTGACTATCTCTGTGATTGGGAGCAAGTTAGAGATAACCCTGTCAGGGTCCTCATCTGTAAAAAAAAGAATGTAAATAAAAATACTCTCATCAAGTAGACCTTCAAAAATGTTTAAAAATTGTCTTTCAACATTTCATTAAAAGAGAAATGTTACTCTCTTTTTAATAATAAAAAAAGAGAAATGTTGCTCTCTTTTGATGAATATGTGTTAATTATCTGGCTTTTTGGCAAGCTAAAATTATATCCCTGTGAAAGTTTATTGGGATAATAAAGAAAGGGGGATAGGTTGTATAAAATGTGTAAAGAAGGGTATTTTCTGTTTTTTTTTTAAATGTGGTTGCAGTAGTGGAATGCTGAGACCACATTTCCAATAGGTGGCCTTTGTCAGAGTATGCGATGTTGGAAGGATTTTTTTTCCCTCTTCATTTCATTTCTGGTGGGTTGGTAGGAGAATCTGAACTATCCAGAGGGAATCTTTTTTTTTTTTTTTTTTTGAGACACAGTCTCACTCTGTTGCCCCAGCTGGAGTGCAGTGCTGCAATAGTGGCTCATTGAAACCTCCATCTCCCAGGTTCAAGCAATTCTTCTGCCTCAGCCTCCCGAGTAGCTGGGATTACGAGCTGCGCGCGCCACCACATCAGGCTAATTTTTGTATCTTTAGTAGAGATGAGGTTTCACCATGTTGGCCAGGCTGGTCTTGAATTCTTGACCTCAAGTGATCTGCCCACCTCGGCCTCCCAAATTCTAGGATTACAGCTGTGAGCCACCACTCCCAGAGGGAATCTTTGAATAAAACAAAACAGAATACAAATAGGTTCTTCCTGAGACTCTCCAGGGTGCATTTTCTCTCCTCAGCCTGCCTTGTTGCTCCCAAACTGATGATATCATACTCAGTGAAACTACAGGAAATTGTAATTTGCATCCAGGTTCTCCAGGAAGGTATTAAGGAGTCTCTAAGAAGGTACACTCCACACAATTAACTTACATAGCTCAGGTAGCATCTACATTCTTAAAAAGTGAACCCGGAATAAGCAAATCAAAGATGCTCAGTGTTCCTTCTTGTTTTATGGAGAAAGGTTAAGATTCATTCCTCTCTGCAACAAATAAACATGGAGGCTGCGCGCAGTAGCTCACACCTGTAATCCCAGTACTTTGGGAGACTGAGGTGGGTGAATTGCTTGAGCCCAGGAGTTTGAGACCAGCCTGGGCAGCACGGCAAGACTCTGTCTCTACAGAAAGTACAAAAAATTAGCTGGGTGTGGTGGCATGCACCTGTGGTCCCAGCTGCTCAGGAAGCTGAGGTGAGAAGGTCACTTGAGTCTAAGAGGCAGAGGTTGCAGTGAACTGAGATTGTGACACTGCACTCCAGCCTGAGCAACAGAGTGAGACCCTGTCTCAGATAAATAAATACAACTAAAAAAATAAAAATAAAACCCAAATAAGCATAGAGCTTGCTGTGTTTAATATAGACTGAGATAATTGGATTTTATAGGAATCTCTTCCTGTCACCTCTTTCCTTTTCTTGCAGACTCAGCATTTAGGCAAGTAATGTAGTTGTTTTTTGTGCAAGGAATTGAGGAATGTGTGAAAATTAATTTTGTTTTCTGGTTGAGGAAGCTGTTTGGGCTGGAAGGAGAAGAAGGTAATCTGTGAGCAAAGCACAAATTTAGCCACCTTGAGGATATGGTGCCTGCTTGTTGGCTTTTTGAACTTGTCAGTTAGGTAAGCAAATCTGGAAGAATTGCTTCTGATTTATGTTTTCCATTATTTTTGGCACATCCTAAGTGGGGAGGCAGATGGTAGTGGAGTTCAGTTTCTTTTTCTACCTCTGATGGGCGAATGTCCTGGTGAATCTTCTTTTTCTTTGTTTCTGATGGTCACCACTAGGTGACCCCAGGAGAAGGTTTTACTGTGAAATGGGGTTCATGAGTTTATTTTCCTTGTCTCTGCTTGAGAATTAAGGTTCCCGAATGCTTGTGACCTATTTCTTACCTTGGAGTCTGTAAGTTCCTCTGAACTGATCTGCACCTAGCATTGAGATATAAGTATCCTAGGTTCTTTCATCTCGTACTCCAATTTTCCCAGGGTCTGTGCAGAAACTCTTGCCAGGAATTGAAGAGAAGTGGCTAGGGACAAGGATAGATGGGAAACTGGCCAGTGTCCTATATGAGCTTACTTAGAAAATTGAGACTACACTGAAATAGTCTCTTTTTTTTTTTTTTCTGAGACGGAGTTCTGCTCTTTTGCCCAGGCTGGAGTGCAATGGCGTGATCTTAGCGCACTGCAACCTCCGCCTCTCCGGTTCAAGTGATTCTGAGCCTCAGCCTCCCAAGTAGCTGGGACCACGGGTGTGCACCAGCACACCTGCCTAATTCTTGTATTTTTAGTAGAGACAGGGTTTCGCCATGTTGGTCAGGCTGGTCTTGAACTCCTCACCTCAGGTGACCCACCCGCACTGGCCTCCCAAAGTATTGGGATTACAGGTGTGAGCCACTTCGCCTGGCCTGAAATAGTCTCTTAATGTCACCTTTAGAAGAGAGAGGGTCCTGGTACAGTGGCTCACACGTGTAATTCCAGCACTCTGGGAGGCTGAGGCAGGAGGATGCTTGGGTCCAGGAGTTTGAGATCACCTTGGCCACCGTAGCAAGACCCTGTTTTTTTTTTTTTGTTTGTTTGTTTGTTTTGAGATGGAGTCTCACTCTGTCGCCCAGGCTAGAGTGCATTGGCACGATCTCGGCTCACTGCAAACTCCACCTCCCGGGTTCACGCCATTCTCCTGCCACAGCTTCCAGAGTAGCTGGGACTACAGGCGCCCACCACCACGCCTGGCTAATTTTTGTGTGTGTGTGTGTTTTTGTTTTTTTTTTTTTAGTAGAGACGGGGTGTCACCATGTTAGCCAGGATGGTCTCGATCTCCTGACCTCATGATCCGCCCTCCTCGGCCTTCCAAAGTGCTGAGATTTCAGGCTTGAGTCACTACGCCCGGCCTGTTGTTTATTTTTTTGAGATGGAGTTTTGCTCTTGTTGCCCAGGCTGGAGTGCAATGGCACGACCTCAGCTCACTGCAACCTCTGCCTCCCGGGCTCAAGCGATTCTCCTGCCTCAGCCTCTCAAGTAGCTGGGATTACAGGCATGTGCCACCATGCCCGGCTAATTTTGTATTTTTAGTAGAGATGGGGTTTCACCATGTTGGTCAGGCTGGTCTTGAACTCCTGACCTTAGTTGATCTGCCCGCCTCGGCCTCCCAAAGTCCTGGGATTACAGGCGTGAGCCACTGCGCCCAGCCTAATACCATGTTTTTATAAAAAATAAAAATAATTAAGAAAGAGAAAAAGGTGACTGTCTAGGAAAGCTAGTGGACTAGTCAGATTGTACTCCTCCTTAACTGTATTGAGCAGTGAAATTCGAACTTCAGAATTATTGAATGTTAAGCATGAAAGCATCCTTAGCAATTATATAACCTTCTGATTTTACAGATGAGGAAACTGAGGCCCTGAGAAAGTGGGAGAATATTTGTCTCCCTTGCCACATTTCATTCTTTTCTGCTACTTGAGTGATATTTTGCATGCTTTGCAGACCTTTGATGAGTGGTGGATGCGGGGGGAACAAGCAAAAAATGTGTCTGGCCGGGCAGGAACAGACGTTATGGTAGTTTTTTTCTAGTCCAGGTTTCTGTTTCATGTTAAGAAAGAATACTGTGTGTGCAATAGCAAGACTTGGAACCAACTCAAATGTCCATCACTAATAGACTGGATAAAGAAAATGGCACATACACACCATGGAATACTATGCAGCTATAAAAAAGGATGAGTTCATGTCCTTTGCAGGGACATGGATGAAGGTGGAAACCGTCATTCTCAGCAAACTATCACAAGAACAGAAAACCGAACACTGCATGTTCTCACTGATAAGTGAGAGCTGAACAATGAGAACACATGGACATAGGGAGGGGAACATCACACACTGGGGCCTGTCGGGGGGTGGGGGACTAGGGGAGGGATAACATTAGGAGAAATACCCAATGTAGGTGATGGGTTGATAGGTGCAGCAAACCACCATGCCATGCCATGTGTATACCTATGTAACAAAACTGTGTGTTCTGCCCATGTACCCCAGAACTTAAAGTATAATTTAAAAAGGAAAAAGAAAGAATACTGTGTGTAGACCGGGTACGGTGGCTCATGCTTGTAATCCCAGCACTTTGGGAGGCTGAGGTGGGTGGATCACTTGAGGTCAGGAGTTTGAGACCAGCCTGGCCAACATGGTGAAACCCCGTCTGTACTAAAGATACAAAAATTAGCCCAGCCTGGTGGCACACACCTATAATCCCAGCTACTTGGGAGGTTGAGGTGAGAGAATTGCTTGAATCTGGGAGGCGCAGGCTGCAGTGAGCCAAGATGGCACCACTGCACTCTGGCCTGGGCAACAAAGCGAGACTTTGTCTCAAAAAAAAAAAAAAAAGAAAGAATGCTGTGTGTGTTGGCTGGGCGCGGTGGCTCATGCCTGTAATCCCAGCACTTTGGGAGGCCGGGGCGGGCGGATCACAAGGTCGGGAGATTGAGACCATCCTGGCTAACATGGTGAAACCCCGTCTCTACTAAAAATTCAAAAAAATTAGCCAGGTGTGGTGGTGGGCGCCTGTAGTCCCAGCTACTTGGGAGGCTGAGGCAGGAGGATGGTGTGAACCCGGGAGGCGGAGCTTGCAGTGAGCCGAGATTGCGCCACTGCACTCCAGCCTGGGCAGCAGTGTGAGACTCCCTCTCAAAAAAAAAAAAAAAAAAAAAAAAGAATACTGTGTGTGATTGATTATCATTAAGGATATCTTTTTTTTTTTTTTTAAGAGACAGAGTCTGTCTCTGTTGCCCAGGCTGGAGTGCAGTGGCACAATCATGACTCACTGCAGCCTCGACCTCCCAGCCCTGTAGCTTTATTGCTGTATCTTTTGTTATAATTTCACATTTAAAGAACCATTGAGGGCCAGACGTGGTGGCTCACGCCTGTAATCCCAGCACTTTGGGAGGCTGAGGTGGGTGGATCACTTGAGACCAGCCTGGCCAACACGGTGAAACCCCGTCTCTACTAAAAATACAAAAATTAGCCAGGCGTGGTGGTGGGTGCCTATAATCCCAGCTACTCAGGAGGCTGACACAGGAGAATCGCTTGAACTGGGAGGCAGAGGTTGCAGTGAGCCGAGATGGCGCCACTGCACTCCAGCCTGAGTGACTTGGTCTCAGAAAAAAAAAAAGAAAAGAAAAAGAAGCATTGACATGAATAGAACAAAGAACTCCAGTATATGTCTTAACCAGATTCACTGATTGTTAACATTTTGCCCCATTTGCTTTATCATTTATATGTGTCCATATATAAACAATTTTATTGAGATATAATTCACATACCATACGGTTCACTTATTTCAGTAATTTTTAATTTATTCACAGTTTTACAATCACACTACAATCAATTTTGAAATGTGTTAATCACTCTCCCCTGAAAACCTGTACCCATTAGCAGTTACTCCTCATTATCTTCCAACCCTCTAACCCTGAACCCTAGGCAACGACTCATCTACTTTCTATCTCTATAGATTTGCCTGTTTTTGATGTTTCATATAAATGGAGTAATATGTGTGGTCTCTTGTTACTGGCTTCTTTCACTTAGCATAATGTTTTCAAGGTTCACTCATGTTGTAGCATGTATCAGTATGTCATTCCTCTTTATGCCAGAATAATATGCCATGGGCCGGGCGCGATGGCTCACGCTTGTAATCCCAGCACTTTGGGAGGCCGAGGCGGGCGGATCACGAGGTCAGGAGATCGAGGCCATCCTGGCTAACACAGTGAAACCCCGTCTCTACTAAAAAATACAAAAAATTAGCCGGGCGTGGTGGCGGGCGCCTGTAGTCCCAGCTACTCGGAGAGGCTGAGGCAGGAGAATGGCGTGAACCCGGGAGGCGGAGCTTGCAGTGAGCCGAGATCACGCCACTGCACTCCAGCCTGGGTGACAGAGCGAGACTCCGTCTCAAAAAAAAAAAAAAAAAAAAAAAAAAAAAAAAAAAAAAAAAGAATAATATGCCATGGTATGAATATACAACATTTTATTTATCCATTAGTGGAAGGACATTGGATTGTTTTTTTTTTTTTTCTGAGACAATTTCATTCTTGTTGCTCAGGCTGGACTGCAATGGCGCAATCTCGGCTCACTGCAACCTCCGCCTCCTGGGTTCAAGTGATTCTCCTGCCTCAGCCTCCTGAGTAGCTGGGATTACAGGCATGTACCACCATGCCTAGCTAATTTTTGTATTTTTATTTTTTTATTTTTATTTTATTATTTTTTTTGAGACGGAGTCTTGCTCTGTTGCCCAGGCCGGAGTGTAGTGGCACGATCTCGGCTCACTGCAAGCCCTGCCTCCCAGGTTCACGCCATTCTCCTGTCTCAGCCTCCCAAGTAGCTGGGACTACAGGCACCTGCCACCACGCCCGGCTAATTTTTTGTATTTTTGGTAGAGACGGGGTTTCACCATGTTAGCCAGGATGGTCTCAATCTCCTGACCTCGTGATCTGCCCGCCTTGGCCTCCCAAAGTGCTAGGATTACAGGCGTGAGCCACTGCGCCCGGCCTAATTTTTGTATTTTTAGTAGAGACGGGGTTTCACCATGTTGGCCAGGCTGGTCTTGAACTCCTGACCTCATGATCCACCCGCCTTGGCCTCCTAAAGTGCTGGGATTACAGGCATGAGCCACTGTGCCCAGCCTTCAGTTTTTGATTGTTATGAATAATGCTATGAACATTTGTGTACGCTTCTTTTTTTGTGTGTAGGCCTATGTTTTCATTTCTCTTTGCTGAATACTTAGGAATGAAATTACTGGGTCATATGGTAACTCTGTGTTTAACCTTTTTTTTTTTTTTTTTTTGAGATGGAGTTTTGCCGTGTTGCTCACGCTGGAGTGCAGTGGCACGATCTCGGCTTACTGCAACCACTGCCTCCCGGGTTCAGGCCATTCTCCTTCCTCAGCCTCTCGAGTAGCTGGGATTACAGGTACCCGTCACCATGCCTGGATAATTTTTTTTTTTTTTTTTTTGAGACGGAGTCTCACTCTGTTGCCCAGGCTGGAGTGCAGTGGCGCAATCTTGGCTCACTGCAACCTCTGCCTCCCGGGTTCAAGCAGTTATCCTGCCTTGGCCTCCCAAGTAGCTGGGACTACAGGTGCGCGCTACTATGCCCAGCTAATTTTTGTATTTTTGTACTAGAGACAGAGTTTCACCATATTAGACAGGCTGGTCTCAAACTCCTGACCTCGTGATCCACCTGCCTTGGCCTTTCAAAGTGCTGGGATTACAGGCGTGAGCCACTGCGCCCGGCCTGTGTTTAACCTTTTGAGAGACTGCCTGCCAGTCTGTTTTCCAAAACAGCTGCACTAGTGTACATTGCCAATAGCAGTGTATGAGAATTCCACTTTGTTCATATCCTTACCAATACTTATCTATTTGTTTATAGCCATCTTAGTGGATGTTAAGTGGTATCTCATGGTTTTAATTTCCATATCCTAGAAGACAAAGACTTTTATTTTTATTTTATTATTTTATTTTATTTATTATTTTTTGAGACAGAGTCTTGTTTTGTGGCCCAGGCTGGAGTGCAGTAGCATGATCTTGGCTCACTGCAACCTCTGCCTCCCGGGTTCAAGCAATTCTTATGCCTCAGCCTCCCGAGTAGCTGGGATTACATGCACCTGCCATCACGCCCAGCTAATTTTTGTATTTTTAGTAGAGACGGGGTTTCACCACATTGCCCAGGCTGGTCTCGAACTCTTGACCTCATGATCCACCGTCCTTGGCCTCCAAAGGGCTGGGATTACAGGCGTGAACCACCGCGCCTTGCCGACTAAGACTTTTAAATAAGACTTCTTATTTATTTATTTATTTATTTATTTATTTATTTTTTTGAGACAGAGTCTCGCTCTTTCACCCAGATGAAGTAGCTATAAAAAGTTTGATGAGCCAGTTTCAAACTGGGAGTCAATATGGACTACACTTAATTTTCATCTTCGTCTACCGGGCTGGTTGATTCTGGGCAGGTTCTTGTGGTCATTTTAAAAAGGCACCTTTGCTCTGAAGCTCAGATTACTAGCTGCAGCAAAACTCAAAATCTTATGGCTTATCTCAGACATCTGTGGATGCTTCCAGAAGTCAAGGCTACTGAAGAAAGAGTTCTTAAGTTATGTTATGTGTTTTCTTTTTTTAGATAGAACAAGTAAGAAGTTAGGAGAGATGAGACCCCACACAGAAAACAATTACAGAGTAGCCCAAGGCAGTTAAAATACAAGCTAAATTTCTGTATATATACATATTTTGAGATGTGGGCTGGCTTAACAAAGCCAGACCCAGGCTAGGGTACAGTGGACAATCATACCTCACTTCCTCGGCGTTTCTGAGCCTCGAATTTCTGAGCTCAAGGGGTCCTCCTACCTTAGCCTCTTGAGTACTTGGGACTACAGGCATGTGCCAACACACCTGGCTTTTTTTTTTTTTTTTTTTTTTTGAGACAGAGTTTTGCTCTTGTTGGCCAGGCTGGAATGCAATGGCACGATCTTGGCTCACTGCAACCTCCGCCTCCCGGGTTCAAGAGATTCTCCTGCCTCGGCCTCCTGAGTAGCTGGGATTACAGGCATGCGCCACCATGCCTGGCTAATTTTGTATTCTTAGTAGGGATGGGGTTTCTCCATGTTAGTCAGGCTGGTCTTGAACTCCTGGCCTCAGATGATCCGCCCATCTCGGCCTCCCAAAGTGCTGGGATTACAGGTGTGAGCCACTGCGCCCATTGTTGTTTTTTTGAGACAGGGTCTCACCCTGTTGCCCAGGCCAAAGTGCAGTGGTGTGATCGTGGTTTACTACAACCTCGACCTCCTGGGCTCAAGTGAGCCTCCCACCTCAGCCTCCAGGTAGCTGGAACTACAGGTGTGCATCACTACACCTGCTAATGGGCCCAGGCTGGTCTTGAACTTCTGGGCTCAAGTGATCGCCCATCTCGGCCTCCCAAAGTGCTGGGATTATTGGTATGAGCCACCGCACCTGGCTGCCCAACTAATTACTATTTTTTTTGTAGAGATGGGTTCTCACCATCTTGCCCGGGCTGGTCTTGAACAGCTTGAACAGTGATACTCCTGACTTAGCCTCCCAAAGTGCTGAGATTATAGACGTGAACCACTGCGCCCGGCTGAGACTGTATATTCTAAAGAGAACGCTATTGACTCCATCAGACAGGGAGGATCATATTGAAATTAGTGGATTTTACTTTAATGATATTGGGGCCCTGCAATTCTCTTCTTAGAAGGAAATCCTGAGTCACAGTGTTTGGTGCTTAAACCAAATTGTCTTAGAGTCTGCTCAGCCCTTCCTTCCTTCCTAGGTTAAAAATAAAGTTTTCTTTGCCTAAAGCCTTCTTTGGTAACACTCCTTTCCAGTCCTACATCCTTTTATAAGCTTGTTTTTTGGCTATCTTTGTTGGAAGGTGTACTTGGGCTTCGCTCAGCTTCTAAATTCCTGTTGTGGCCAGGTGTGGTAGCTCATGCCTGTAATCCCAGCACTTTGAGAGGCCGAGTTGGGGAGGATGGCTTTAGGCCAGGAGTTTGAGACAATCCTGGGCAACATGGTGAGACTCGGTCTCTACAGAAAATAGAAAAATTAGCCTGGTGTAGTGGTGTATGTCTGTGGTTCCAGCTCCTTGGGATGCTGAGGTTGGCAGATCAGCTGAGTCCAGGGAGGTCCAGACTATGGTGAGCCATGATTGTGCCACTGCACTCCAGCCTGGGCAATAGGGTGAGAACCTGACTCAAAAAAAAAAAAAGAAAATGTCCTGTTGCTATCCCTGGATTTGAATTACTGTCAGATAGTCTTAGAGGTCTCTTAGGAACCTGGGTACACATGAAGGAACCTATACTTGATATGTTGATACGTTTTAGGTTCCTGCTGGAGATAGCTTAATAGCCTAATGTCCAGTGAGAAAGAGGCTTGCCATTCAGAAGCTGGTGACTTCCTTGTGGAATTCAGTTTTTTTTTTGTTTTTTTTTTTTGAGACGGAGTCTCGCTCTGTCACCCAGGCTGGAATGCAATGGTGCGATCTCGGCTACTGCAACCTCCGCCTCCGAGGTTCAAGCGATTCTTCTGCCTCAGCCTCCTGAGTAGCTGGGACTACATGCAAGCGCCACCACACCCGGCTAATTTTTGTATTTTTGGTAAAGACAATTTCACCAGGGACTACATGCAAGCGCCACCACACCCGGCTAATTTTTGTATTTTTGGTAAAGACAATTTCACCATGTTGGCCAGGCTGGTCTTGAACTCCTGACCTCAGGTGATCCACCCACCTCTGCCTCCTAAAGTGCTGGGATTACAGGCATGAGCCACTGCACCTGGCCGAATTCAGTAATTAAACACAGGCTATTACGGCCAGATTTTTAGATTTAGTTCTTTTTTTTTTTTTTTTTTTTTTTTTTTGAGATGGAGTCTCACTCTGTCACCCAGGCTGGAGTGCAGTGGTGTGATCTCGGCACTGCAACCTCTGCCTCCCGGGTTCAAGCGATTCTCCTGCCTTGGCCTCCCGAGTAGCTGGGACTACAGGCGTGTGCTACCATGCGCAGCTAATTTTTGTATTTTTAGTAGAGACAGGGTTTCACCATGTTGGTCAGGCTGGCCTCGAACTCCTGACCTTAGGTGATCCACCCGCCTCAGCCTCCCAAAGTGCTGGGATTACAGGCGTGAGCCACCACACCCGGCCGGGAGTCCTTGATTTCTAAACTATTCCAGTTGGCCAAACAATGTATGTGCATTTGTTTATATTGGTCACAGAATCAAAAAATGTCAGAGCTAGAAATCAGAGCTAGTTCAGCTATCACTTTTGACAGATGGTAATGATTAATATTTATAAATGACTTTGTAGTTTTACAGTGTACTTTTAAATGATTTTTAATTTTTTTAGCCCCACTTGAAATAAAATTGTTTTGTCCATTGTTACCCACCAAGTTAGAAAGATCTGTTGGAATCCAGGTCTTCTGTTTGCTGTCTTACTATTATTGAGGTTTGTTTGTTTTTTTAAAATTATAGATGTGGGAAAACTGAAGCAGTGGCGTAATCGTGGAAATGCAGAGCTGTAGTGCGGCCTCTTTGTGGTTGAGTCTCCAGCCCACATTACAGTAGAGGAGCTGTGTCAGGAGAGGAGACAGGTTGCTTGTTTTCAGAATTGTGGTTAACAACAACCATTGTTCTTTCCTCTTTCCCCACTCTTTATCAGTTCTGGAAATGTTTTTCTTAGACTAGGTAGTTACTAGGGGTTTGCTTCTAAGAAACTTTTTTTTTTTTGGTGACAGTTTAGGATGTTTTATGCTTTTTGCCTAGGTCTGTCTTCTTTGAAGAAAAAAAAGATTTGCATCTGCTAACCTCGGAAATCCCTCAGTGTAGCCTATAATATGCATGTTTTGTAGTTGTAGTTTGGGGGCTGGCTGTGACTTCTGATTAGCCATATTCTTGATAATAAAATGATATGGAAAACACCTGAGAAATTTTAAGGATTTTTTTTTTTTGTTTGTTTGTTTTGTTTGTTTGTTTTTTTTTTAAAGGCACGAACACAGAAGAGGAAATGGTTTAGAAAGAATAATTGGGCTGGGTGTGATGGCTCGATCCTGTAATCTCACCACTTTGGGAAGCTGAGGTAGGAGGATCCCTGGAGCTCAGGAGTTCGAGGCTAGCCTGGGCAACATAGTGCAACACTGTCTCTAAAAAAAATTTAAAAATGAGGCTGGGCATGATGGCTCATGCCTGTAATCCCAGCACTTTGGGAAGCCGAGGTGGGTGGATCAGTTGAGGTCAGGAGTTTGAGAACAGCCTGGCTAACATGGTGAAACCCCATTTCTACTAAAAATACAAAAAAATTAGCCGGGTGTGGTGGTGGGCGCCTGTAATCCCAGCTACTTGGGAGGCTGAGGCAGGAGAATTGCTTGAACCTGGAGGCAGAGGTTGCAGTGAGCCGAGATTGCGCCATTGCACTCCTGCTTGGGCAACGAGAGTGAAACTCTGTCTCAAAAAAATACAATACAATATAATAAAATAAAAAAATATAAAAATGAGCCCAGTATGACAGCATGTGCCTCAGCTCCAGAGGATGAGTAGGAGGATCATTTGAGCCTGAGAGGTCCAGGCTGCAATGAGCTATGATTGAGCCACTGCATTCCAGCCTGGGCAGCATTGCTAGACCCTGTCTCAAAAAGAAACAAAGAAATAATCACAATTATAAGACAGTAAATGAATAAACCCGATTTATAACAAATTACATGCTTTTTCGTTACAACACGTTAGAATTACTTTCCAGGAATGTCAGAGGACTTGGTTCTTTTTCTTTTTCTTTTTTTTTTTGAGTCGGTATTTCGCTCTGTTGCCCAGGCTGGAGTGCAGCGGCGCTATCTCAGCTCACTGCAAGCTCCACCTCCCAGGTTCACGCCATTCTCCTGCCTCAGCCTCCCGAGTAGCTGGGACTACAGGTGCCCACCACCACACCCGGCTAATTTTTTTGTATTTTTAGTAGAGACGGGATTTCACCACGTTAGCCAGGATGGTCTCGATCTCCTGACCTCGCGATCCGCCCACCTAAGTGCTGGGATTATAGGTGTGAGCCACCGCGCCCAGCCAGGACTTGGTTCTTTTTTCAGGTGTATCATCTCTGATGCCTTTTTCATTCTTTCTTTTTGTAGTTTTAGAACAATGGCCCTCTAATAATGTTTTAGCCTAGTTACGAAGATAGCTACTAATTTTGGGATATATTGTTATATTGTTGAAGAAAACTAAATATTTTATTTTGGGTAAGTTAGGTGTGTAAACCAAAAGTAAAATCCTAAGCCCCTCAGCCAATTGAATGCCCACCCAAGGGGACCCTAGAGAAACCTGAAAAACTAAATTCCAGGTCATGACTTAAAGGGAGGTTGGCCATCCCTCATTTTACCCCTCTCTTTTGCCCAGGCTGGAATGCAGTGGCTCAATCACAGCTCAGTGCAGCCTAGACCTCCCAGGTTCAAGCCGTCCTCCTACTCAGCCTCTGGAGTAGCTGTGACCACAGACACATGCCACCACACCCGTCTCATTTTTAAATTTTTTGTAGAGATAGTGAGTGTGTCACTATGTTGCCCAGGCTGGTCTTGAACTCCTGGGCTCAAGGGATCCTCCTACCTCAGCTTCCCTCTCTCTTGGAGAGGGGTATAATGAGGCATGGCCAACCTCCCTTTAAGTCACGACCACCATTAATGTTAAAATGGAGATCATAAGACTGACAAAAGAGACTCTTTGGCAATAAGATACGAAATTGCAGCTGGGCGCTGTGGCTCATTCCTGAAATCCCAGCATTTTGGGAGACTGAGGAAGGTGGATCACTTGAACCCAGAAGTTCCAGACCAGCCTGGGCAACATGGTGAAACCCCGTCTTTACAAAAAAGACAAAAATTAGCCAAGCGAGGTGTCACCCACCTTTAGAACCAGGTACTCGAGAGGCCTGATGTGGGAGGATTGCTTAAGCTTGGGAGGCGGAGGTTGCAGTGAGATCAAGCCACTGCACTCTAGCCTGGGCAACAGAGCAAGATCCTGTCTCAAAAACAAAACAAAACAAAACAAACCAAAAAAACCCAAAGATACGAAATTCCAACCTGACTCTCATCTAGCATCACATGACACACAGCAGACCCTGAAGGAAATAAAAATATTTTACCCCAAAATGTATTTCTTTGAAATGTTTTAAAATGGCCCTGCAAAGCTGTCTTTTGTGGGGGAAATTTGCGTCTGTAGAGAATCTCCATTAGTACAGACAGGGCTTTCCCAGATCTAGGAGATTATCTAAGAGTTAGATATCTTTTAAGGTCTGAAAAGAGACATTTACCATCTATACTCTTGGTTACCTGGAGGCTTCATCCAAAACTTGTAAACCAAAACCAACCTGTAACGTGAGCATCTCAGGCACATTTTCTCGGAACGTGTTGAGACTGTTCCCTGGGCCATGGTCATTCATATTGATTCAAAATAAATCTCTTTAAATATTTTAGAGCTTGTTTTTTTTTTTTTCTTCACTAGGTGTCTCTCTCCTTGTAGAGACAGGGTTTGACCATGTTGGTCAGGCTGGTCTCGGATTCCTGACCTAAAATGATTTGCCCGCCTCACCCTCACAAAGTGCTGGGATTATAGGCGTGAGCCACCGCGCCTGGCTATTCTGTATATTTAAAAATGAATTTAGTTTTAATTTATTCAACCAGTTTTGTTGGCTCAGGATCACAATCTGTTGTTGGGAAAAATATCCTTTGGAAATTATCTTAGTGCTGCCCCAACAGAGTACCACAGAATGGGTAATTTAAAAAGAACAGAAATTTATTTCCTGCCAGGCACAGTGGCTCACGTCTATAATCCCAACACTTTGGGAGGCCCAGGCAGGGAGTCTGCAGCATGCCGACTATACTCCAGCCTGGGTCACAGAGGGAAGAAAAGAAAGCATGGAGGAAGGAAGGAAGGAAGGAAGGAGGGAGGGAGGGAGGGAAGGAAGGAAGGAAGGAAGGAAGGAAGGAAGGAAGGAAGGAAGGAAGGAAAGAAGGAAAGAAGCTATTTTTTGTATTTTTAGTAGAAATGGGGTTTCACCATGTTGGCCAGTCTGGTCTCGGACTGCTGACTTCGGGTTATCCTCCCGCCTTGGCCTCCCAAAGTGCTGGGATTACAG
The DNA here is from genome assembly GCF_006542625.1 of Nomascus leucogenys. NCBI lineage: Eukaryota > Metazoa > Chordata > Mammalia > Primates > Hylobatidae > Nomascus > Nomascus leucogenys. Next base: position 70,074,832 of record NC_044395.1, on the reverse strand, counting down.
GTGTTGAGCCACTGCATTTTTTGTGTGTGTGTGTGTGTGTGTGACAGAGTCTTGCTCTGTCGCCAGGCTCAGGTGCAGTGGCACTATCTCAACTCACTGCAACCTCCGCCTCCTGGGTTCAAGCGATTCTCCTGCCTCAGCCTCCTGAGTAGCTGGGACTATAGGCGCACGCCACCATGCCCAGCTAATTTTTTTGTATTTTTAGTAGAGACGGGGTTTCACCATGTTGGCCAAGATGGTCTTGGTCTCCTGACCTCGTGATTCATCCGCCTCAGACTCCCAAAGTGCTGGGATTACAGGCATGAGCCACTGCACCTGGCCTGAAGCCTCTTTTAAAAGGGCCTTGGGGCCAAGCATGGTGGCTCACGCCTGTAATCCGAGCACTTTCGGAGGCCAAGGAGGGTGGATCGCTTGAGCCCAGGAGTTCAAGACCAGCCTGGGCAAAATGGCGAAACCCTGTCTCTACGAATAAAGATACAAAAATTAGCTCTCTGGGTTGTGTGTGCCTGTAGTCCCAGATCCTCAGGAGGCTGAGGTGGGAGGATTGCTTGAGCCCAGGAAGTGGGGTTGCAGTGAGCTGAGATAGCGACACTGCACTCTAGCCTGGGTGACAGAGCGAGACCCCATCTCCAAAAATAAACAAATAAAAATAAATAAATAAATAAAATAGGCTGAGCGCGGTGGCTAATGGCTATAATCCCAGCACTTTGGGAGGCCGAGGCGGGCGGATCACCTGAGGTCAGGAGTTCGAGACCAGCCTGACCGACAGGGAGAAACCCCGTCTCTACTAAAAATACAAAATTAGCTGGGCGTGGTGGCACATGTCTGTAATCCCAGCTACTTCGGAGACTGAGGCAGGAGAATCACTTGAACCTGGGAGGCGGAGGTTGCGGTGAGCTGAGATCGCACCATTGCACTCCAGCTTGGGCAACAAGAGCGAAACTCCGTCTCAAAAAAATAAACAAATAAAAATAAATAAATAAAAAATAAAAAGGCCTTACTCCCATTAACAAGGGAGCAGCTCTCATGGCCTAATCACCTGTTAAAGGCCTCACCTCCTCATACTATCACATTGGCAACAGCTGCATTTTGGAAAGGACACATTTAAACCACAGCAGAAATACAGCAGAAATTTAGGAGTATCATCTGCTAAACCAACATCCAGTTTTGCTGAACTCTGAGGTTCTGTATGTCCAAATACACTTGACTCTTGAACCAAGTTGGGAGTTAGGGGCACTAATTCTCTGTGTAGCAGAAAATCCACAAATAACTTTTGACTCCCTGAAAACTTTACTAACAGCCTACTGCTGACCGGAAGCCTTACCAATAACATAAATAGTTAATTAACACATATTTTCTATGTTAAACGTATTATATACTATAGTCTCACAATAAAGTAAGTTAGAGAAAACATAATCATAAGGGAAATAAAATATTATTATTATTTTTGTGTGTGAGATGGAGTCTCGTTCTGTCGCCCAGGCTGGAGTGCAGTAGTGCGATCTTGGCTCACTGCAACCTCTGCCTCCCGGGTTCAAGTGATTCTCCTGCCTGAGCCTCCTAAGTAGCTGGGACTACAGGCGCCCACCACCATGCCCAGCTAATTTTTGTATTTTTAGTAGAGACAGGGTTTCACCATATTGGCCAGGCTGGTGTCGAACTCCTGACCTTGTAATCCGCCTACCTTGGCCTCCCAACGTGCCGGGATTGCAGGTGTGAGCCACTGTGCCTGGTCGGGAAATAAAATATATTTATCCTTCAGGAAGTGGAAGTGGATCATTTAAAAGGTCTTTATGCTCATCATCTTCACACTGAGTAGGCTGAAGAGGAAGAGGAGGAGTTGGTCTTACTGTCTTGGAGTGGCAGAGGTGGAAGAAAATCTATGTATAAGTGGACCCACACAGTTGAAACCCATGTTGTTCAAGGGTCAACCGTAGTGTTTAATCCCTTTCTTTGTTAAATATTTAATATCCCCCCACCCCATTTTCTCACAACATCTCTGTGAAGTACATTCTTTCCCCTGTGTATGAAATGTAGTACATTTTGAATTTTATCTACTAGAAGAATGTTTAGTGTTTTGCGGAGGATTGTCAGTCTGCCCATCTAGCTCTGTTGACTGCTTTGCTCAGTTAGTTATGAGTGTGGTGCATTTAATGAGGCCAAAGTCATTGAGTTAGTCGCCAGAAGAGCAGTTATTCCAGTTAGCCTTATTAGACTCAGTTTTTTTTTTTTTTTTGAGACAGAGTCTTGCTGTGTCGCCCAGGCTGGAGTGCAGTGGTGTGATCTCAGCTCACTGCAACTTCTGCCTCCTGGGCTCAAGTGATCTTCCTGCCTCAGCCTCCCGAGTAGCTGGGATTACAGGTGAGTGCCATCACACCTGGCTAATTTTTGTATTTTTAGTAGAGACAGGGTTTCACCATGTTGGCCAGGCTGGTCTCGAACTCCTGACCTCGTTATCCACCCACCTCAGCCTCCGAAAGTGCTGGGATTACAGGTGTGAGCCACCACGCTCGGCCTCGACCCCCTTTTATGCTAGCCTCAGCTGACCATCCTGCTCACTAGTACATTGTGGGTCATAGGGAGCCAAAAACATGAGGCTGGTAACATTCCATCCCTATTATTCGTAGATGATATTTAAGTTAATGGCTGTTTTTTTATTGAATACATTTCAATGCCAGGTATTAGATGGCATTATCCCCATGTTGCAGATTAGGAAACTAAAGTGCAGAGAATTTAAATAACATGCCCGAGACCATAAAGCAAGAATTGGAAGCCTGTTCTCCCTGTCTCTGAAGTCTTCTACCTTTGTGTTATTGAAAGACCAACTTAGTGATGGGGCACTTGTTTGCAAAGATGTGTAGGTGAGACAGTCACTGTCCTTGAGGGGCTCATAGTCTTCTGAGGGGTTAGGTATGTAAGCCAATAACGACAATGCACTGTGATAAATGATATAATGAAGGTATGTTTATAATTGAGAGTGAGTGTCTTGCAATCAGTGATTGTCTAGAAGATCTCAAAGTTAGTTTTCTCTATTTGTTTTTCATTCCCTCCTTCAGCTCTTATTTACTGAGTTCCCGTTATTTGCTAGTCACTATTTTAGGTTCTTAAGACACATCAATGAGTGAAACTGGCTTTGTGAAGCTTTGGTTTTAGTGGAGGGAGACATTGAAAAATAAACATAATGAATCAGTAATTTACATAGTATGTTAGGAAGTAAAAAGTGCTATGGAAACAGTAAACAGGGTTAATGGGATCAGGAATGTTAGGGCAGGGTGGAGACAGATGTTGTACTTTTTTTTTTTTTTTTTTTTGAGACGGAGTTTCGCTCTTGTTGCCCAGGCTGGAGTGCAATGGCGCAATCTCGGCTCACCGCAACCTCCACCTCCCAGATTCAAGCGATTCTCCTGCCTCAGCCTCCCGAATAGCTAGGATTACAGGCATGCACCACCATGCCCGGCTAATTTTGTATTTTTAGTAGAGATGGGGTTTCTCCACATTTATCAGGTTGGTCTTGAACTCCCGACCTCAGGTGATCCGCCCACCTCGGCCTCCCAAAGTGCTGGGATTACAGGCGTGAGCCACTGCGCCCAGCTGATGTTGTACTCTTAATAGGATGGTCAGGGTATACCTCACTGAGAGGGTGACAATTTCAGGAAAAATTCTAAGGAGTCAAAGGAGTAAGCCATATGTGTATGTGGAGAAATGTATTTCAGGCAGAGAGAAGAGCCTGTGTAAGGGCCTTAAGCTAGGAGTATACTTGATATATTAGAACTGTTTACAATGTTACTGAGGTCGGAGGTAGTAAGTGAGGGGACAAGTGGTGGGAAGATGAGATTAGAGAGGAAGGGAAGGGGAGTGTGGGGGAAAGATGTAGGGCTTTATAGGCCAGTGGTTCTCATTGTCTGGTCTCTGGACCAGTAGTATCAACATCACCTGAGAACTTCTTAGAAATGTACATTTTAGCCCCACCCTTTACCCGCCAAATCATAAACTCTGGGGGTGGGGCCTAGAAACCTGTATTTTAACAAGCTACTGTCCTGATGCATACTAAGATTTGAGAACCACAGTTTTGGCTACTGTAAGAGCTTTAATGTTACGCACCTACATGGCTGCAAATTCTTAGGACTGATGTACATTTAAGTTCAGTACCCAAATAACTGTAGAGCTTTGGCTTTAGAGTCTTTCAGTTCTGGTTTCAAATTATGGCTTCCTCACTTTCTAGTTGTGGGGCCTTGGATCAGCTTGTGAGGATTATATGAGGGGAAAAATAAACATCACACACACACATGCACTTACACAGACAGAGTTACTAGGGCATATGAGTCTCTGTCAAGACAACTGTTCACATGAAAGAACTTCCAAATTTTGGACTGCTTAAATTTATAAGTTGAATTATTAGCTGGTTGTTAACATATCTCATACCACATCTATCAGCCACATTTTTTGTTTCTACTTGAGATTTTGTGATCCCGTCATGGGTAGTTGCCTGTCAGGAATAAAATCAACACCTATGACCCCTATCAGGGTCTGTGTTGAGTGCTAGAGAAGAGAAGGGCAGGTGCACTGAAACAAGGTAGGAAAGGATCAGTTCTTCAGTTCTTTTTTTTTTTTTTTTTGAGACAGGGTCTCACTCTATTGCCCAGGCTGGAGTACGGTGGCACCATCTCAGCTCACTGCAAACTCTGCCTCCAGGGCTCAAGTGATCCTCCCACCTCATCGTCCTGAGTAGCTGGGACTACAGGCAGGTGCCACCAATCCTGGATAATTTTTGTCTTTTTTCTAGAGATGGGTTTTCGCCACATTGCCCAGGCTGGTCTCGAACTCCCGGACTCAAGTAATTTGCCTGCTTTGGCCTTCCAAAGTGTTGGGATTACAGGCGAGTGCCCCTGCGCCCAGTCAGGATCAGTTTTTGTTTGTTTGTTTGTTTTTGAGACAGAGTTTTCACTCTTGTCACCCAGGCTGGAGTGCAATGGCGCAATCTCGGCTCACGGCAACCTCCACCTCCCGGGTTCAAGTGATTCTCCAGCCTCAGCCTCACGAGTAGCTGGGATTACAGGCGCTCACCACCACGCCTGGTTAATTTTTGTATTTTTAGTAGAGATGGGGTTTCACCATGTTGGCCAGGCTGGTCTCAAACTCCTGACCAGCCTTGGCCTCCCAAAATGCTGGGATTACAGACATGAGCCACCACGCCTGGCCTAGGATCAGTTCTTTAAAAGGAACCGATGATGATGTGTTATTGGGGTTCAAGAGAGGGAAAGAGTACTGTTATCTAGCTTTGCAGTTTGTGTCTTGGAAAATTTACTATAGAGGGCGTAGCTCTGGGTGTGACCCTGAACAAAAACATAATCTCTCTGATTTATTCACTGATTAATACTCACTTAATATGTGTAAAAATACCTGAGGGACTATACATAAATTATAGAATCTGAGGGTTGAAAGAGAGGGACACAACTAGAAAGTGAGGGAACCATGATTTGAACTCTTGGGATAGGAAAGAAACATGAAGGTCATCCATATAAGGAATGGCATTTTTCTCTCTTTAAAAATAAAACGTTGGACAGGCATGGTAGCACATGCCTGTAATCCCAGCACTTTGGGAGGCAGAGGCAGGAGGATGACTTGAGCCCAGGATTTCAAGACCAGCCTGGGCAACATAGCAAGACCTCATCTCTACAAAAAATAAAAAGCTGAGTGTAGTGGTGCATGCCTGTAGTCTCAGCTACTTGGGAGGCTGAGGCAGGAGGATTGCTTGAGTCTGAGGGGTTGAGGCTGCAGTGAGTCATGATGACACCACTGTACTCCAGCCTGGGCAACTGAGCAAGACCTTGTCTCAAAAAAAAAAAAAAGTTGAGCCAGGTGTGGTGGTGTGCACTTGTAGTCCCAGCTACTTGGGAGGCTGAGGCAGGAAGATTGCTTGAGCCCATGAATTTGAGTCCAGCTTGGGCAACGTTGTGAGGCTCCTGTTTCTTAAATAAATAAATAAATAAATAAATGTTGAGTTTTAAAATATAGTTTCTAATATGAAACTTAGAAATTGGAGAAGGATGTAGGCCGGGTCCAGTGGCTCACACCTGTAATCCCAGCACTTTGGAAGGCCGAGGTGGGTAGATCACCTGAGGTCAGGAGTGCAAGATCAGCCTGGCCAACATGGTGAAACCTGGTCTCTACTAAAAATACAAAAATTAGCCGGGTGTGGTGGCATGCACCTGTAATCCTAGCTACTTAGGAGGCTGAGGCAGGAGGATCGCCTGAACCCGGGAGGTGGAAATTGCAATGAGCCGAAATCAAGCCACTGCACTCCATCCTGGGCAACAAGAGTGAAAATTAGGTGTCAAAAAAAAAAAAAAAAAAAAAAGAAAGAAAGAAATTATAGAAGGATGTGGAAAAAATTCACTCATTATTCCATTTTCTGGAATTAAGCTTTAATAAGCATGTTGATGCCTTTATATAGTTCCTTTCAGTTAAAAAATATTTTTGGGCCGGGCACAGTGGCTCACGCCTGTAATCTCAGCACTTTGGGAGGCCGAGGTGGGCGGATCACAAGGTCAGGAGATCGAGACCATCCTGGCTAACATGGTGAAACCCCATCTACTAAAAATATAAAAAATTAGCTGGGCTTGGTGGCAGGCGCCTGTGGTCCCAGCTACTCGGGAAGCTGATGCAGGAGAATGGCGTGAACCCGGGAAGCGGAGATTGCAGTGAGCCGAGATGGCGCCACTGCACTCCAGCCTGGGCGACAGAGCGAGACTCCATCTCAAGAAAAAAAAAGTAATCTAAAGACAGTAAAGTGCACAAATTCTAAGTATATAAGTCTATAGCTTAATATATATATATATACACACACACACATGCGTTTAATCATCACCCAGATCAGTTCTTTCCAGATTTTACTATGTGTAGGTGTATGTGTATGTATTTTAACAGAGTGATAATGTGTAATGTAAAATTTTGTTTTGACTTTTTTCACTTGATGTTCTATCATGAATATTTCTTGATACTGTATCATGAGTATGCTCTTGAAATTCCATTGATCTTAGTTAAGAGTTAATTATAAGGAGCAGAGACCCACTCAAAAAACCCACTCAAGTTGAATTCATATCAAATTAACATGTTGTATATGAAATAACAGAGGACATCTTAAAAGATGATCCCACATTAAAACAAAAGATCTTTCTGGTGGACCCGTGGAGTATTTAAATTTTTTCTTTTTTCAAATATCCATGTACACTTATTTTTACACATTTGTAGGGGTTTTTCTGGAGCATTACTTGCCAAAACTGGACTTTTTTTTTTTTTTTTTGAGATGGAGTCTTGCTTTGTCACCCAGGCTGGAGTGCAGTGGCGCGATCTCAGCTCACTGCAAGCTCCGCCTCCCGGGTTCAGGCCATTCTCCTGCGTCAGCCTCTCCGAGTAGCTGGGACTACAGGCGCCCGCCACCACGCCCGGCTAATTTTTTGTATTTTCAGTAGAGATGGGGTTTCACCGTGGTCTCGACCTCCTGACCTCGTGATCCGCCCGCCTTGGCCTCCCAGAGTGCTGGGATTACAAGTGTGAGCCACCACGCCCAGCCTAAAACTGGACTTTGTTGAATCCAAGAAATGTACTTTTTTTTTTGAAATGGAGCCTTGCTCTGTCGCCTAGGCTGAAATGCAGTGGTGTAATCTTGGCTCACTGCAACCTCTGCTTCCTGGGTTCAAGCAATTCTCCTGCCTAAGCCTCCCTAGTAGCTGGGACTACAGGTGCTTGCCTGCCACCATGCCCGGCTAATTTTTGTATTTTGAGTAGAGACGGGGTTTCAACAAGTTGGTCAGGCTGGTCTCGAACTCCTGACCTCAGGTGATCTGTCTGCCTCTGCCTCCCAAAGTGCTGGAATTACAGGCATGTGCCACACTGCACCTGGCCCAAGAAATGTGCATTTTAAATTTTAATAGATATTGCTAAATTACTTTCCTTAAAAATTGTGCCAATTTAGATCTCTACTAGTAATGTTTAATATTCCAGTTTCTTTATACCTGTAATAAAATATTACCGCTTTTCTGAAACATTTCCTCTCTGCTAGGAAGAACATATCTTCTTTTTTTTTTTTGGAGACGGAGTTTCGCTCTTATTGCTCAGGCTGGAGTGCAATGGTACAATCTCGCCTCACTGCAACCTCTGCTTCCTGGGTTCAAGAGCTATTCTCCTCCCTCATCCTCCCAAGTAGCTAGGATTACAGGTGTGTGCCACCACACCCCTGGCTAATTTTTTGTATTTTTAGTAGAGACGGGGTTTTACCATGTTGGTCAGGCTCGTCTTGTACTCCTGACCTGAGGTGATCTGCCCACCTCTGCCTCCCAAAGTGTTGGGATTACAGGCGTGAGCCACCGCGCCAGCCTGAACATACCTTGTTTTAATCTGAATTTAATTATTAGGCTGAACATCTTTTCATATAGTTCATATACATTTGTTTATTCTATGAATTGTCTGTTCAGGCCTCTTGTCCATATTTCTGTTGTGGTGTTTATCTTTTTTTCTGATTGATTTGTGGAAACTTTTTCTGTTACGAATATTTTGTTTTATGTGTTCTAAATATATTTCTGTGTATTAAAAACAAGTTGTCAGGAAATATATCAAAACTTCAAACATAGTCACAATGAAATAATATATACATACACATAATATATATTTATAAAATTAGGATCATCAGAGAAATACAATTTTGTATCCTTTGCCTGCCTGCCTGCCTTCCGTTGTTCCTTTTCTCTCTCTCTCTCTCTCTTTCTTTTTCTTCTTTTTCTTTTTCTTTCTTTCGAGGCAGAGGTCTTGTTTTATTGCCCAGGCTGGTCTCAAACTCCTGGGCTCAAGCAGTCTTCTTGCCTTAGCCTCCCGAGTAGCTGAGATTACAGGGGTGTGCCCAATGCCTAGCTTGTATCTTCCATTTTTAATTTACATTTAAAAATGCTAAATATTTCTTTTTTTTTTTTCTTTTTTTGAGGTGATGTTTCACTCTTGTCGCCCAGGCTGGAGTGCAGTGGTGCAATTTTGGCTTACTGCAACCTCTGCCTCCTAGGTTTGAGCAATTTTCCTGCCTCAGCTTCTTGAGTAGCTGGGATTACAGGTGCCCGTCACCATGCCCAGCTAATTGTTGCATTTTTAGTAGAGACAGGGTTTTGCCATATTGGCCAGGGTGATCTCGAACTCCTGACCTCAGGTGATCCGCCTGCCTTGGCCTCCCAAAGTGCTGGGATTACAGGCATGTGCCACTGCACCCAGCCAACTTTGTTTTTTTTTTTTTTTTGAGACAGGGTCTCCCTCTGTTGCCCAGGCTGGAGTGCAGTGGTGCAAACATGGCTCACTGCAGCCTCGACCTCCTGGGCTCATGTGATCCTCTTGCCTCAGCCTCCTGAGTAGCTGGGACTACCTGGCTAATTTTTAAATTTTTTGTAGAGATGGATTCTCGCCTTGTTGCTTAGGCTGGTCTTGACCTCCTGGTCTCAAGCAGTCCTCCTGTCTTGTCCTCCCAAAGTGCTGAGATTACAGGTATGAGCCACTGCACCCAGTCTGTTTAAAAATGTGTAATTCAGTGGTATTTAGTATATTTATGGTTTTGTGTAGCCATCATCATCATGTAGTTTCAGAACATTTTCATCTCCTCAAAAGGAAATGCTGCACTCATTAAACAGTTACTTCTTATTTCCTTGTCTCCCAAGCCTGTGGCAACTAGTAGTCTGCTTTCTGTCTCTGAATTTACCTATTCTGGATATTTCATGTAAGTGGAATCATGCAACATGTGGCCTTTTGTGTTTGGCTTTTGTGTCTGGCTCCTTTCAGGTAGCGTGATTTTTTTTTTTTTGCGACGGAGTCTTGCTCTGTCGCCCAGGCTGGAGTGCAGTGGCGCGATCTCGGCTCACTGCAACCTCTATCTCCTGGGTTCAAGCAATTCTCCTATCTTAGCCTCCTGAGTAGCTGGGATTACAGGTGCCTGCCATCGTGCCCAGCTAATTTTTATATTTTTAGTAGAGACAGGGTTTTACCACATTGGCCAGGCTGGTCCCGAACTTCGGACCTCCGGTGATCCGCCCATCTTGGCCTCCCAAAGTGCTGGGATTACAGGCATGAGCCACCCCGCCCAGCCTAGCAGGATGTTTTTAAGGTTCATCCATGTTGTAGCATGTATCAGTACCTTATTCCTTTTTATGGCTGAATAATATTCTATTATTGGGATATTCATGTGGTATGAATAATACATACCATATTTTGTTCCTTCATCTGTTGATGGACACTGGGGTTGTTTCCACTTTTTGCCTGTTGTGAATAGTGCTATGAACATTCATGTACAAGTTTCTATTTGAACACCTGTTTATGTATATATCCAAGAATGGAATTGATGGGTCATATAGTAACTCTGAACTTTATAGTAACTTTAAGAAACTGCCAAAATGTCTTCACAGCAGTGCACCATTTTACATTCTCAATAGCAATGTTTCAGGTCTGCGGGTGCCAGCTCGGTCAGGGAGACCCTAACCCAGTGGCGCTAGAGGAATAAAAGACACACACACAGAAATACGGAGGTATGGAGAGAGAAATCAGGGGTCTCACAGCTTTCAGAGCTGAGAACCTTGAACAGAGATTTACCTACACATTTATTAACAGCAAGCCAGTGATAAGCGTTGTTTCTGTAGATTATAGATTAACTAACAGTATCCCTTATGGGAAATAAAGGGATGGGGGGGAAATAAAGGGATGGGCCGAAATAAAGGGATGGGTTTGGATAGTTATCTACAGCAGGAGTATGTCCTTGAGGCACAGATCACTCATGCTATTGTTTGTGGTTTAAGAATGCCTTTAAGCGGTTTTCTGCCCTGGGTGGGCCAGGTGTTCCTTGCCCTCATTCCGGTAAACCCATAACCTTCAGCGTGGGCATCGTGGCCATCACGAACATGTCACAGTGCTGCAGAGATTTTGTTTATGGCCAGTTTTGGGGCCAGTTTATGGCCAGATTTTGGGGGGCCTGTTCCCAACAAGGTTTCCACTTTCTCCATATCTTCATTAATACTTGTTTTTCATTTTTTGCTGTCATTGTGTTTTAATCTGTATTTTGTTGACTACTACTCAAGTAGATTGAAAAAAATTACTCATTTTTTGTATTGGTATTGTGAATTGTCTGTATGCTGTTTATAATTTCTCTTTTTGCTCATTTTTTTGGGGGGGATCAGTGGGAAAGATTGAGGTTTGGGTACTTCTGAATCTCTCTTAGGAAAGCTGGTGAGTTTGCTACAGAATTGGGGTGAGTAAAGGAATGTGGTTTGGAGGGTATATTAGTTGCCTTTTTTTTTTTGAGACGGAGTCTTGCTCTGTTGCCCAGGCTGGGGGTGCAGTGGCACGATCATGGCTCACTGCAGCCACTGCCTCCTGGATTCAAGCCATTCTCCTGCCTCAGCCTCCCGAGTAGCTGGGACTACAGGCATGTGCTACCATGCCCGGCTAATTTTTTTTTTTTTTTTTTTTTTGAGACGGAGTCTCGCTCTGTCGCCCAGGCTGGAGTGCAGTGGCGCAATCTTGGCTCACTGCAAGCTCCGCCTCCCGGGTTCACGCCATTCTCCTGCCTCAGCCTCTCCCAGTAGCTGGGACTACAGGCGCCCGCCACCACGCCCGGCTAATTTTTTGTATTTTTAGTAGAGACGGGGTTTCACGGTGGTCTCGATCTCCTGACCTCGTGATCCGCCCGCCTCGGCCTCCCAAAGTGCTGGGATTACAAGCGTGAGCCACCGCGCCTGGCAATTTTTGTATTTTTAGTAGAGATGGGGTTTCACCATATTGGCCAGGCTGGTCTCGAACTCCTGACCTCAAGTGATCCACCCACCTCAGCCTCCCAAAGTGCTGGGATTACAGGCCTGAGCCACTGCGCCCAGCCTATATTAGTTTACTATGGCTGTGGCAACAAATTACCACAAACTGGGTGGCTTAAAACAACAATAATTTATTTTCTCACAGTTTTGGAGGACAGAAATCCAAAATCAAGGTGTCAGCAGGGCACACCCCCTCAGAGGCTCTTGGGGAGAATAATGACTGTTGGCATTATGCTTTGGTTTCTGACTACACCACCCTAATCGCTGCTTCTGTCTTCTCATTGCCTTCACCTTCCTGTGTATCTTTTCCTCTGTGTCTATTATTTTAGGGATACCTATCATGGTATTTTGGGTACACTCAACTATTCCAGGATGATCTCATCTCAATATTTTTGATTACATCTGTAAGATCCTTTTTCCAAGTAAGATAACATTCATAGCTTCTGGAGATGAGGATGTGGACATACCTTTTTTGGGGCCACCATTCAACCCACTCCAGAGGGTCTAAAGGGTGGGTCTTGAATTTCTTTTTTTTTTTTTCTTGAGACGGAGTCTCGCTCTGTCGCCCAGGCTAGAGTGCAATGGCACGATCTCAGCTCACTCCAACCTCTGCCTCCTGGGTTCAAATGATTCTCCTGCTTCAGCCTCCTGAGTAGCTGGGATTACAGGCACCCACCACCATGCCGAGTTAATTTTTGTATTTTTAGTAGAGACGAGGTTTCATGATGTTGGCCAGGCTGGTCTCGAACTCCTGACCTCGTGATCCGCCTGCCTCGGCTTCCCAAAGTGTTGGGATTATAGGCGTGAGCCCCTGTGACCGGCTGTCTTGAATTTCTTAGGATGTGAGCAAGAAGTAGTCTACTTCAGTCACTATTTGCCTTCCTAGTCACCACAGGTAGCCAGTATTTTGACTTCTAACAGCATAGTTTTTCATGTCTTTGTACTTTATATAAATGTAATTATATGTGGTGAACTCTTGTGTCTGGATTCTTTTGTGCAATATGTTTGAGAGATTCATTCATATTGTGTGTAGTTTTAGGTTGGTCATTCTCACTGCTGTAGAGTTTGCCATTGTGTGACTTTACCACACCTTATCTGTTAATTGTGCAGTTGATAGGCACATGGGTAGTTTGTAGTTTTTGAGTATTACAATAGTGACATGTTATGAACATTCCTGTATGCGCCTTTTCATGAACATGGCTTTTGGTCTGTTGGGTATATGCTCAGGAGTGGAATTGCTGGGTCATAGGTATACGTATGTTCAGCTTTAGTAGGTGCTGCCAGACAGTTTTCCATAGTGGTTGTACCAGTTTACATTCCCACTTGCAGTGCATGAGAGTGTAGGTTACTCCCTATCCTTACCAACTCTTGGCATTTTCCTTTCATTTTAGCTATTCTGGTGGTTATATAATAGTATTGTATTATTTAAATTTGAATTTTCCGGATGACTAATGAAGTTGAGCACCTCTCAAAAGTTTATTAGGCATTTATATGTCTTTTTTGAAGTATTTATTCAGGGCTTTCGCTATTTTTCTTTGAGTGATCTTTTTTTCTTTATTGATTTAATGCAATTCTTTATCTGTTCTAGATATGAGTCTTTTTTGTTCATTTCATATATATATGGTGCAAATATATTCTTGTAATCTGTGCGTTTTCTTTTCATTCTTTTAATGGTGACTTTCAAGGAACAAAAGTTTTAAGTTGTACAATTTATACGTTTTTCTCTCTTAATGTTTAGTGCATTTTATATCTTTGTTATTGCAGGATCATGAAGATGTTCTGTATTTTCTTCTAAAGGCTTTATTGTTTTACCTTTCATATTTAGATCTACAGTCCTAGGGCTAATTAATTTTCTTAAACACTCTGCTGTTAACACTACTCTGTACTGCCTGAAAAAAAGCTTCCCCATTTTTTTTCTTGGCCGTTTTTCAGCATTCTGCAAGTGAAAGAGAAACATTACCATTGCTGTCACAGCTGGGCCTGAAGTACAACAAGGCTTTGATATGACCAATACAGTGCTTTTAATGCAGATTTGATAAAACAAATGCTAGTCTTTGTGCTTTGATATAGTACCAGTTGGTAAAATTTTAGTGGTTAGGAAACTCTGTTAAAAAAAAAAGAGAGAATTTATTACTATAAAAGTTCTTAAAGGTAAAGGAAACTTCCTCTTATGTTACTGAGGGTAAACTAACAGGAAGCTCCCAGAGTCTGTTTTTTTTTTTTTTTTTTTTTTTTTGAGATGGAGTTTTGCTCTTGTTGCCCAGGCTGAAATGCAATGGCGCGATCTCGGCTCACTGCAACCTCTGCCTCCGGGTTCAAGTGATTCTCCTGCCTCAGTCTCCTGAGTAGCTAGGATTACAGGCATGCGCCACCACTCCCTGCTAATTTTGTATTTTTAGTAGAGATGGGGTTTCTCTATGTCGGTCAGGCTGGTCTCGAACTCCCGACCTCAGGTGATCTGCCTGCCTCTGCCTCCCAAAGTGCTGGGATTACAGGCGTGAGCCATCGCGCCCAGCCTGGCTTTCAGAGTCTTAAATCTGCTTATGTGCTATGGGGAAGAAGAGGCTGCTGGGTGGTCCCTTATAAGTTGTGGTTTGAAATCTGAATTTGCGGACATGTCAGTGTTCTTAGTATAGCCACGTTTGCTGCTGTGGGCTCTGCTGTGGTATACATTCTGTGAAACAGATATGTGTTGCCACTTTACTGCAGTAGAGGTTTGCTTCTTAGGAAACATTTCATAACTTCTAGCACATTTATGTGTCCTGTTTTCATGGCTAAATATTTTGAGATGACTCTTGCATGTATGACAGGCCTTTTGGAAAGAAAGGAGCTAATATTTGTTGAGTACCTCTTATGCTCCATACAAATATGTCCCGTATGCTTTACATATGTTAACTCATTCATTCCTCTCAATAGGCTGATGAGGTAGGTAGTTTTTTGTTGTTGTTGTTGTTGTTGTTGTTTTTGACACAGGGTCTTGCTCTGTCACCTAGGCTAGAGTGCATGCTAACTGCTCACTGCAGCCTAGACCTCCAGGCTTAAGTGATCTTCCCATCTCAGCCTCCCTAGCAGCTGGGCCTACAAGTGTGTGCCACTATGCCTAATTTTTGTATTTCTTTGTAGAGACCAGTCTCCCTATGTTGTCTGGGCTGGTCTTGAACTCCTAGGCTCAGGTGATCTACCCGCCTTGGCCTCCCAAAATTCTGGGATTACAGATGTGAGCCACTGTGCCTGGCGTAGGTATTGTTATCCTCATGTTATAGATGAGGAAATTGAGATTTATGGAAAAGATACCCTTAGTGTTTCTACAGTAAGGGCAGAAAGGTGTGATACCTTTCCTCACCCATCATAAGGTTCAGTGGCTGACACTCCTGCAACAAAAGACAAATTAACAAGAACAAAGCATAAGAGGCTGGATGTGGCTCACACCTGTAATCCCAGCTCTTTGGGAGGCCGAGCTGGGAGGATTGCTTAAGCCCAGGAGTTTGAGACCAGCCTGGGAAACACAGTGAGAACCTGTCTGCGAAAAATTTTTAAAAATTAGCCTGGCGTGGTGGAGCATGCCTATAGTCGCAGCTACTTGGGAAGCTAAGGTGGGTGGATCGCTTGAGCTCAGAAGGGTGAGATTGCAGTGAGCTCTGTTTGCACCACTGCACTTTGGCCTTGGTGAAAAAGTGAGAGTTGTCTCAAAAAAAAAAAATAAAAGAAAGCATAAGAAATTTATTTAATTAAAGTTTTACATGAAATGGCGCCGGGTGCGGTGGCTCACGCCTGTAATCCCAGCACTTTGGGAGGCCGACGCGGGTGGATCACGAGGTCAGGAGATCGAAACCATCCTGGCTAACACAGTGAAACCCCGTCTCTACTAAAAATACAAAAAAATTAGCAGGGTGTGGCGGCAGGCGCCTGTAGTCCCAGCTACTTGAGAGGCTGAGGCAGGAGAATGGCGTGAACCCGGGAGGCGGAGCTTGCAATAAGCTGAGATCGCGCCACTGCACTCCAGCCTGGGTGACAGAGCGAGACTCTGTCTCAAAAAAAAAAAAAAAAAAAAAAAAAAAAAAAGAAATGGGAGCTTTCAGAAATGAAGACCCAAAGACCTAGGGAAAACTGTTTTTATGCTTAGGCTCAATGAAGAATGAAGAAGGGGAGAGGCCCGTAGAAATGTTAGTAGACAAAGGGTGTTATCTAATGGTAATAGACTGGGTGGGGCAGGGGGACCCAGCAAGGCCTGTCTGTTCAGATTCTTCTTGGACTCTGTGCAGCATTACTTCTTCCTGGGTATAAGGCAGGACCCTGCTGGAGCTGAGGGTCTTCAAGGAAGAAGGGAGAGAGTGACATTTTTAGGTATTATGGCTTACTTTGGGGGAGAGGCTTACTTTTGAGTGGGAAGTAATAGGAAGTAATACTTTTTACGTATTAATGGCTTGCTTTTCTAGTATCTGTGACCCGCCTTGGGGAAAGGGGGATTCTGGTTTCTATGACTTGCTTTGGGGGAGTAAGAGGAGTGAGACAGGAGGGCAAGGAGAGACTTTGCTGCTGAGGCTATTTCTGAGATCTTCCAGTCTCCTTTAGTTCATAATACTCAGCATGCCAAGGTGTCTTACTTAGGGGTATCATTTTTTGAGCCTCAGTACCATGCCTTACACCTCTGACACCAAATGTGTGGGTTTTTTTCCCACATTTGTAACTTGGCCAAGGTCTCTGTGATAAATGCATATTTGGGCCAGGTGCAGTGGCTCATGCCTGTAATCTAACACTATACTAACCAATTCTCTAACTCTCTGGTTACCAACTGGGTGTCCTGCAATTCAATTCAATTGTTATTATTATTTTTTTTCAATTCAGTTCAATTCTGACACTAACTGCCTAGGCTTAGTGCAGACTCCACAGGTTAAGTGCTCAGTCTCACAAGACTGTCCCCACTTCAGATGCCAATAAAGTCCCAGATTGCTGCCCATCTATACTTTGACCAATCTGCTATAAGTCAGGGGTTCCCATGACCCTTTCTTAAGTTTGCATAATTTGCCAGAATGGCTCATAGAACTCTGGAAAGTACTTTACTTACTATTACCCATTTATTATAAAGGATATAACTCAGGAACAGCCAAGTGGAAGAGATGGATAGGGCAAGTTTGCGGCAAGATGTGTGTGTGGAGCCTTCATGCCCACTCTGGGTGCACCATTCTGCAAATACTTCAGTGTGTTCATCAACCCAGAAGGTCCCTGAACCCTGTTGGTTTTTTTTTTTTTTTTTTTGAGACGGTGTCTCACTCTGTTTCCCGGGCTGGAGTGCAGTGGTGCGATCTCGGCTCACTGCAACCTCTGTCTCCTGGGTTCAAGTGATTCTTCTGCCGCATGCCACCACACCCGGCTAATTTTTGTTTTTATAAGAAATGGGGTTTCACTATGTTGGTCAGGCTGGTCTCGAACTCCTGACCTCAGGTGATCTGCCTGCCTTGGTCTCCCAAAGTGCCGGGATTGCAAGCATGAGCCACCACACCCGGCCTTATAGGTTTTTAAAATGGAGTTTTCATTACTGTGTTGGCATGATTTTGAAATAATTGCTCACTGGTGATTAACTCACTTCAGCATCTCTCTCCTCTCTGCAGGTGGTGGTGGGGAGCTGAAAGTTTCAATCCTGTAATCATCCTTGGTCTTTCTGGTGACCAGCCACCATCCTTAAGCTATTAGCTTAAGCTATTAGCTTAAGCTATTTAGTAGGTATTAAGCCACTAAATTAGTGGCCCTGGTCACCAGTCATGTCATTAGCATACAAACGCTCTGCTTATCTGGGAGATTCCAAAGGTTTTAGGAGCTGCGTGCCAGTAACCAGGAACTAAGACCAAATGTATTTTTTTTTGTTTTTTTTTTTTGAGATGGAGTCTTGCTATTGCCCAGGCTGGAGTGCAATGGTATGATCTCTGCTCACTGCAACCTCCGCCTCCTGGGTTCAAGTGATTCTCCTGCTTCAGGCTCCCGAGCAGCTGGGATTACAGGCATGCACCACCATGCCTGGCTAATTTTTTGTATTTTTTTTTTTTTTTTAAACGGAGTGTCACTCTGTCGCCCAGGCTGGAGTGCAGTGGCGCAATCTCGGCTCACTGCAAGCTCCGCCTCCCGGGTTCACGCCATTCTCCTGCCTCAGCCTTTCCGAGTAGCTGGAACTACAGGCGCCTGCCACCACGCCCGGCTAATTTTTTTTTTGTATTTTTGGTAGAGACGGGGTTTCACCATGTTGGCCAGGTTGGTCTCAAACCCCTGACCTCGTGATTCGCCACCCCTCCCCCCACCCACGGCCTCCCAGAGTGCTGGGATTTACAAGCGTGAGCCACAGTGCCCGGCCACATTTTTTTTTAATTTAAATTTTTTATTTTTGTAGAGATGGTATCTTGCTATGTTGCCCAGGCTGGTCTTGAACTCCTGGCCTCAGGTGATCCTCCCATCTTGGCCTCCCATAGTGTTAGATTACAGGCATGAGCCACTGCACCTGGCCCAAATATGCATTTTTCACAGAGACCTTGGACAAGTTACCTAGAAGAAATTAAACAAAACATGGAAGTAATATTTGAGTTCTAAATTTTCCTGTCTTTAAAGTCCTGTGCCTTCCACTATAGTGTATGTAACACAGAATATACTGCAGTACCTTCCCAGCTTCATCTGGATGAGATGCCCTTTCAGATTTGAGGGGACTCCTTTGCCTGGAAAAGGAGGTACACATTTACTAAAATGTGCTCATGAGTGACTGGTTTTTAATTATAAATTTGTATGTTTCCATAGCACTTAACATAGAGTTGTATAGATAGTCGGAACTTAATAGAAAAGTGATGGATTAGTTGCTTGAGTGATAGTAATGTAATAATGTAGCAAAATGGCTCGGTGTGGGGTAGATAAGGTCTTTATAAGTCCCATGGTGATTGAGTGGAGAAAATATCACTCTGTGCTTGCTTATTTATTTATTTATTTTTATTTTTTGAGATGGAGTTTCACTCTTGTTGCCCAGGCTGGAGTGCAATGGCGTGATCTCAGCTTACTGTAACCTCCGCCTCCTGGGTTCAAGCGATTCTCCTGTCTCAGCCTCCTGAGTATCTGGGATTACAGGCATGCGCTGCCATGCCTGGCTAATTTTGTATTTTTAGTAGAGACAAGGTTTCTCCATGTTGGTCAGGCTGGTCTCGAACTCCCGACCTCAGGTGATCCACCTGCCTTGGCCTCCCAAAGTGCTGGGACTACAGGTGTGAGCCACCGCTCTCGTCCTTGTGCTTATTTTCATAGCTTGGATTTATTGAGAGGGTGTGAGTATGATATGAGGTTTGGGTGAATTGTTTTGATTCAGAGTCTTGCACATTCAGTAAATATTTGTAGGACATGGTGATGGACTATGGGGAAATTTTCACCTTAAGAAAGTATGTTAATTTTCACAACTCTTGTTTAGCTTACTTTAGAATAGATTGGTCAGTTTGGTTTTTGCTACTGTGGTAAGAAGAGCTCTGTTATAATTAGCATCTCTGCTTCCTCTTACAGTTTTATGAATTTAAAAAAAAGGAAAACTTTATTGTGTTAAATACTTCTTCAAGAAGAGTATTTTATGTTGGGTGATACTCTAAATGTGAAATCCCAAATAACCACATTTGAAAAACAAAAACAAAAACAAAAAACCTTGAAGATTGAAATAGCCCCAGAAACTTTTTTTCCCATTGTCAAGGTAAATTATATATAGATTGGAAAGGATAGAACCAAATCGATTAAGAGGAGACTGAAATTGAGATCATTACTCATTTATACAGGATCATTTAATTGCTCTGAATGAAAGTCTCCTGACCCAGACAAATTATACCGCAGGGTTCTAGATAATTCTGGGATAAGATCATTCAGTAGATGTCAATAACCTTTGAGGAATCATAGAATTACCACAAGAAGACGTAATCTCAAAACTGGGAAGAAGGTAACAGCATGACATGTTCCAGTCAAAATCTAGAATAGCTTATTAAGGATATAATCTGAGGGTTTAGAAAAAGACCTGATTGATGATGATGGTGATGATGATGATGATGATGATGATGATGATGATTTTTGAGACAGGGTCTCACTCTGTTGCCCAGGCTGGAGTACAGTGGCGTGAGCACAGCTCATTGCAGCCTTGACCTCCCTGGCTCCATCAGTCCTCTCACCTCAGCCTTCCAGGTAGCTGGGGCCTAGGCACATGCCAACATACCCAGCTAATTTATTTTTGTAGAGATAGGGTCTTGCTATGTTGTCCAGGCTGTCTTGACCTTCTGGGCTCAAGCGATCGACTCACCTTAGCCTCCCAAAGTGCTGGGATTACAGGCATGAACCACGGTACCTGGCCAAAACTATTATTGTTATTATTATTAATTATATATATTTTTTGAGACAGAGTCTTGCTCTGTTGCTCAGGCTGGAGTAGAGTGGCGTGATCTTAGTTCACTGTAACTTCCACCTCCCAGGTTCAAGTGATTTCCCTGCCTCAGCCACCCGAGTAGCCAGATTATAGGTATGTGCCACCATGCCCGACTGATTTTTTTTGTATTTTTAGTAGAGACAGGGTTTTACCACGTTGGCTAGGCTGTTCTCGAAATCCTGACCACAAGTGACCGGCCTGCTTCAGCCTCCCAAAGCATTGGGATTACAGGCATGAGCCACCGTGCCCGCCCCAAAACTATTATTATTAAGAGCCAACATCTGCCCACTAAGAATATGTTAGGTCAGACTAACCATGTGTTCATTCAGGTGAGTACATGGATAGAACGGGGAATACTGTCAGCTACCATTTTTGGATTCAAGAATGTTTCACAGGAATGACTAGGATATACTTGGGAATAAGAGAGAAATTTAAGCTATATGATGAAACAAATGATTCAGAAGTAGAGGTTATAGAAAGAAGAAGTGACCTAATATCAACGCTTTTTTAAAAAATGTAAGACTTTTAGTTGGCTGCGAGATTGATTTATGGCAAAAGTGTGATTTAGTTGCCAAAAATTGTGATTTTTGGTTGCAATTCTAGAGATACATTGTCAAAAAAGAAGGAGTGGATAGTCCTGTTTTAAATCGTGTTATTAAATAGTTAGATTACACATAGAGTTAGATGTCAGTTCTAGGAACTAGGATTGTGAGGAAACTGAAAACCATGTCTTATGAACTACATTCAAAGGAGCAGATTTGTTTTATAACCAGTAAATGGCTCTGACCCTAGCTGTCACAGAAAATTTCCAGAAGAACTTGGGGATGGGAAAATGAAAACATCGTTGGGATACTGTGGATTTTTTTTTTTTTTTAGACGGAGTCTCGCCTTGTTGCCCAGGCTGGAGTGCAGTGGCGTGATCTTGGCTCACTGCAACCTCCACCTCCCAGGTTCAAGCGATTTTCTTGCCTCAGCCTCCTGAGTGGCTGGGATTACAGGCGCGTGCCACCATGCCCGGCTGTTTTTGTATTTTTAGTAGAGACGGGTTTTCACCATGTCAGTCAGGCTGGTCTCGATCTCCTGACCTCGTGATCTGCCTGCCTCAGCCTCCCAAAGTGCTGGGATTATAGGTGTGAGCCACCGTGCTGGGCACCATGGATTTTGATAGCACTCACTTGAATAAAAGTAGATTGGCTAATCAGGCAAAGAAGAGTATAAAGATTATTCTAAGCAGAGAATAACATGTAACAAAGAATGAAAGCAGGAAAAAGCATGCCCTGTTTGGGGAACTCAATTGAATCAGTGTATTAGAGGGAGAGAGCAGGTGGTGGGAGGTGAGACTAGGGATGTTGGCAGGTGCCTTATATGCAGGTGGAGAAACTGGAGCCCAGGAAGATAAAGTGATTTGTGTAAGGCTTGAGATATGTTGAACCATGCTAGACCCCTAAGCTTTCTCATTTCCCTTCAAGAGTTCTCTCCTTCTTCCCTTCCTTTAGGCATGTTGTTTTAGGCTTTTATTTTATTTTATTTTTTGAGATGGAGTCTTGCTCTGTTGCCCAGGTTGGAGTGAATGGCGTGATCTCGGCTCACTGCAACCTCTGCCTACCAGGTGCAAGCGATTCTCCTGCCTCAGCCTCCCTAGTAGTTGGGATTGCAGGCATGCGCCACCACACCTGGCTAACTTTTGTATTTTTTTTAGTAGAGACGGGGTTTTGCCATGTTGGCCAGGCTGGTCTTGAACTCCTGACCTCAGGTGATCCACCCACCGCGGCCTCCCAAAGTGCTGGGATTATAGGCATGAGCCACCGCACCTGACCGTTTTAGGTTTATTTTTAAATGGTCAGGGCTTGCCCTCTGTTTATGAAATGATTCTAAATAACAATCACAGAGGACTATCTTTTATATTCTTTAGCAAGCTAAATTTATTGGAAAAGCTGTAACCTACAGGCAATAGGTTGAAGGATATTAACATTCCTAGGTACCAGTGTCAGATGTTACGCTTTTTTTCTCTCTTGCTTGCTCTGTTGCCCAGACTGGAGTGCAGTGGTGTGATCATGGCACACCACAGCCTCAATCTCCCCGGCTCGAGCAGTCCTCCCACCTCAGCCTCCCAAGTAGCTGGGACCTCAGGTGTGGTGCCATCACACCCTGCTAATTTAATTTTTTTAATTAATTAATTAATTAATTTTTTTTTTTTTTGGAGATGGTGTCTCGCTCTGTCGCCCAGACTGGAGTGCAGTGGCGCAATCTTGGCTCACTGCAAGCTCCGCCTCCCGGGTTCACGCCATTCTCCTGCCTCAGCCTCTCCGAGTAGCTGGGACTACAGGTGCCCGCCACTATGCCCGGCTAATTTTTTTGTATTTTTAGTAGAGACGGGGTTTCACCATGGTCTCGATCTTCTGACCTCGTGATCCGCCTGCCTCGGCCTCCCAAAGTGCTGGGATTACAAGTGTGAGCCACCGCGCCTGGCCCAATTAATTAATTTTTTTGAGATGGAGTCTTGCTCTGTTGCCCAGGCTGGAGTGCAGTGGTGAGATCTTGGCTCAATGCAACCTCCACCTCCCAGGTTCAAGTGTTTCTCTTGCCTCAGCCTCCTGAGTAGCTGGGATTACAGGCACCTGCCATCATGCCCAGCTAATTTTTGTATTTTTAGTAGAGATGGGGTTTCACCACGTTGGCCAGGCTGGTCTTAAACTCCTGACCTCCACCTGCCTTGGCCTATTCTACCCACCTCAGCCTCCCAAAGTGCTGGGATTACAGGTGTGAGCCACCGCACCCAGCCTTAATTTTTTTTTCCTTTTGGTAAAGATGATGTCTTGGTATGTTGCTTCAGCTGGTCTTGAGCTCCTCAGCTCAAGCGATCTTCTTGCCTCAGCTCCCAAAGTGCTGGGATTACAGGCATGAGCCACCGCGCCCAGCCAGCTATTATAGTTTTGACTTTCAGAGACAAGCAGCTTGTATTCTAGATCATGCTACAATCAAGAACTCTTTGTACTTTACCATGCTAATTGCTTCAGAAAGGATTCTTTCTTTGACTAGTTCAAATGATAGATGCAGGGATGATCAGTTGCAGCTATAGTGATTTAGCAGTTAATAGCTATGTCTGGTAGAAGGTATGCTATATCAAGACCTTGTGGCAACTTTGCTTGTAACTGATGTAGTTGCAGCTTATTGCTCCACTGCAGGCAGGGTTGAATTTCAGCATGGAAATCACGTTCTTGAGGCCTCTTCGCTTTTCCTCAGTCAAGGCTGTATCCAGGGTTGATATCTAGCCTATATGTGTGTGTATGGCTAGTGTTTGTTCTGATTGGTTGGTGCTCACACTGCAGAGATTGCTAAATATTTTGAAAATTATATCTGGTTCTATTCATCTGCATTCTCTGATCTTATTCATCCCTATTCTCTGATCTTATGTCAGACCTGAAGTTCCTCTAATTTTTCTGTAGTGTATTTATAGGGAAAAATTGCCTTTTTTCCTTCTAATGGTCTTAAGCAACTTCATATAAAAAAGTTCCTGGAAACATTAAGTTTTTCTTTTACTATTATAGGCCATTATACAGTATTTTAAGTCTACTTAGTGATCTAAAAGGTTTCAAAACATTTATGAATCAACTAAAGAAATTTGAACACTGACTGGATTTTTGGCATTAGGATTTTTTTGGTCAAATTTTTCTAGGTATAATAATAGTATTGAGGTTATGTTAAAAAAGAGATACTGTTTTTTAGAGAGACATGCTGAAATATTATAAATAAAATGATATGTTTGGATTTGCTTTAAAATAATCTGGCATGAGGATATACAAGTAAAGCAAGATTAGCCATGCATTGATAATTGCTAAAGCTAGGTGATAGATACATGGCAGTTCATTGTACTTTTTATGATAAAATGTTAGAATAAATGTTTCACCATGTTGGCCAGGCTGGTCTTGAACTCCTGACTTCAGGTGATCCAGCCGCCTTTGCCTCCCAAAGTGCTAGGATTACAGGCATGAGCCACTGTGTCCGGCTGATTCAATGTTTTAATCTCTGATTCTGATACCAAAGTTTTTTGTTTTTTGGGTTTGTATTCTTTTTTTAGACAGCATCTTGCTCCGTCATCCAGGTTGGAGCTCAATGGCGCCATCTCGGCTCACGGCAACCTTTGCATCCTGGGCTCAAGCAGTCCTCCCACCTCAGCCTCCCAAGTAGATGGGACTACAGGCACCCGCCACCATGCCTGGCTAATTTATGTATATATATATATTTTGAGACAGAGTCTCGCTCTGTCGCCCAGGCTGGAGTGCAGTGGTGCGATCTCAGCTCACTGCAACCTCTGCCTCCCAGGTTTGAGCAATTCTCTTACCTCAGCCTCCGGAGTAGCTGGGATTACAGGTACCTGCCGCCATGCCTGGCTAATTTTTTTATTTTTAGAAGAGACTGGGTTTTGCCATGTTAGCCAGGCTGGTCTGGAACTCCTGACCTCAGGTAATCTAACCCCCTCAGCCTCCCAAAGTGCTGGGATTATAGGCGTGAGCCACCTGTGCCTGGCCGGTATTTTCATTCATATTTTTTTCCGTGTTGAATAATAATAAGTATTATTTTTGAGACACAGTTTTGTCCTTGTTGCCCATACTGGAGTGCAATGGTGTGATCTTGGCTCACTGCAACCTCCACCTCCTGGGTTCAAGTGATTCTCCTGCCTCAGCTTCCCAAGTAGCTGGGATTACAGGCATGTGCCACCACGCCCGGCTAATTTTGTATTTTTAGTAGAGACACGGTTTCTCCATGTTGGTTAGACTGGTCTTGAACTCCTGACCTCAGGTGATCTGCCCGCGTCGGCCTCCCAAAGTGTTGGGATTACAGGTGTGAGCCGCTGTGCCTGGCCCGAATTATTTTTAAATATCATACATTGCAAGCAAACTATCATTTTTTGCAATTTATAAGAAAGTTATGCCACAGGCGTTTAAGCACATCTATTTTTTTTGTTGTTAGTGTTCTTTGTCCTGCTTTAATTTTTTTATATGATTTTTCTTATATACCACCTTGTTTTTTGAGGTAGGTATGTAGGTGGGACATAAATCACAAATTGAAAAAAAACAAAACAAAACCAGTCTCTCTTCAGAATGTTTTGAGTAAGGTATTAAGCTTAATTTGAATCAAATTCCCTGGGCTTCTAGAGTGCTTTTACTGAGCCCCTTTCCTTTCTTTCTAAATGATGATATCCAATCAGAAAAAATGTGTTAATCTACTGCATTACTCCACATTCTTTGTCTCTGAGATTTGCAACATCTGAAAAGTTTCTTTTTGTTATAGAAGTCTGTTGTGGTTTGTCCCTTGTGCAAGACCTGTAATGGACACCTTAAAGCAGTGGCTTAAAGTATTTTTTGGCTCACAGATCCCTTGGAAAATATGATGCAAGCTGTGGATTCTTGCCTGAGCCCCATCAGTCTGGATTGTTTGAGGTGTTGGCCTGCCAGGCCTATTGCACTAAAATCTTGAGATGTCCCCTCACTTTATCTTGGAGTTATCCTTTGTCACTCTCTTGTGATGGCTCCAGTTTCCTCTATCCCATATGTAAGTCGTTCTTTTTGTTAATTCTCGTTTTGGCACAGCATATGCTTCCTGAGAAAGGATTCATAGAAAATACATTTTTTTTGAGATTACATGTTTGAAATTTCTTTCTTTTACTCTCTTATTATTTGGCTGAGTATATAATTCTAACTGGAAATAATTTTCCCACAGAATTTTGAGGACATTGCCTCATTGTCTGCTAGATTCCAATGTTGCTGTTGAGAAATCCAGTGCTATTCAGATATCTTTCCTTGGTAAATTTGTTTCTTCCTGGAAACATCTAGAATTTTCTCATAGTCCCTGGCATTCTGAAATTACATCATGACGTGTCTTGGTGTGGGTCTGTTTTCATCCATTGTGCTAGATCCTTGAAGAGCACTTTCAGTTTGGAAATTCATGCCTTTCATTTCTGGGAAACTTTATTATTTTGTTGATAATTTCCTCCCCTTTATTTTTTCTCTTCCCTATTTATGGTATACTTTTATTTGGGTTTTAGACCTCTTGGATGGACTCTAATTTTATTATTTCTTAAATAAATTTTATTTATTTATTTATTTATTTATTTATTTATTTAATTTTTTTGAGATGGAGTTTCATTCTTGTTGCCCAGGCTGGAGTCCAGTGGCGCAATCTCAGCTTACTGCAACCTCCGCCTCCTGGGTTCAAGCGATTTTCCTGCCTCAGCCTCCCAAGTAGCTGGGATTACAGGCATGTGCCACTACGCCTGGCTAATTTTTATTTTTTTAGTAGAGGTGGGGTTTCACCATGTTGGCTAGGTTGGTCTTGAACTCCTGATCTCAGGTGATCCATCTGTCTCAGCCTCCTAAAGTGCTGGGATTACAGGCGTGAGCCACCGCGCCGGCCCAGTACATTTATTTTTGAGACAAAGTTTCACTCTGTCACCCAGCTGGAGTGCAGTGACATGATGACATCTCACTCTAACCTCCATCTCTCAGGCTCTAGCG
The DNA here is from genome assembly GCF_006542625.1 of Nomascus leucogenys. NCBI lineage: Eukaryota > Metazoa > Chordata > Mammalia > Primates > Hylobatidae > Nomascus > Nomascus leucogenys. The sequence continues at coordinate 70,048,067 of NC_044395.1, read as the reverse complement.
ATCTTCCCACCTCAGCCTACTACAGGCACACTCCACCACACCCAGCTAATTTTTGTATTTTTAGTAGAGACAGGATTTCGCCATGTTGCACAGATTGGTCTCAAACTCCTGGGCTTAAGTGATCCACTTGCCTCGGCCTCCCAAAGAGCTGGGAGCCACTGCACCCCGCCTAAGCATGAGCTGAGCCTAAGCATGAGCCACTGTACCCAGCCTAATTTTATTACTATTTTTTCTCTAATTTTATTTATTTTGTCCTACTTATGAGGATATTTCCTCAAATCTATTTTCTAACTCTTGAGTTTTAAATTTTTCTGACACCATTTTAATTTCCACAAGCTTGTTTTTATTTTTGTTTATTTTTTTGAGACAGGGTCTTGCTCTGTCACCCAGGCTGGAGTGCAGTGGTGCTATCTCAGCTCACCGCAGCCTCTGCCTCCTGGGCTCATGCAGTCCTCCTGCCTCAGCCTCCCGAGTAGCTGAGACTACTGGTGGGTACCACCATGCCTGGCTAATCTTTTAATTATTATTTTGTAGAGATGGGGTCTTGCCATGTTGCCCAGGTTGGTCTTGAACTCCTGGACTCAAGCAATCTCCACCCACCTTGGTGGTGAGATTACAGGCATGAGCCACTGCCCAGCCTTGTTTTATTTTCTGAATATTCTTTTAAAACAACAGTCTATTCTTGTTTTATGTATACAGTATCATCTTTTATCTCTGCATATCTTTTATCTGTGATAATAATTTTTTTTGTGTAGGGAAAGATACTTTGTTGGAAATGACACATGCTTTGACAGTAGGAGACTGTGTTTTACTAACATGCCAAATTTCTATTGTTGTTTGTCTTTTTATTTTTTAAATCACTTTATGAAGATATTATTTACATAGCCTAGTTTACCTGCTTACAGTATACAATTTCTGTTTTTTAGTGTATTTGCAGAGTTGTGTAATTATTACCATAATTTAATTTTAGAACATTTTAATCACTTTAAAAAGAAACTTTGTCCTAATTAGCAGTCACTCTGTATCCCCTCATCCCAGGTAAACACTAATCTACTTTCTGTCTCCATACATAGGCCTTTTCTGGGCAATTAATTAATTAATTTATTTGAGACGGAATTTTTGCTCTTATTGCCCAGGCTGGAGTGCAATGGTGAGATCTCGGCTCACTGCAACCTCCGCCTCCTGGGTTCTAGCTGTTCTCCTGCCTCAGCCTCTCGAGTAGCTGGAGCTACAGGTGTGCCCCACCATGCCTGGCTAATTTTTGGATTTTTAGTAGAGATGGGGTTTCACCATGTTGGCCAGGCTGGTCTCAAACTCCTGACCTCAGGTGGTCACCCGCCTCAGCCTCCCAAAGTGCTGGAATTACAGGCATGAGCCATCGCGCCCGGCCAGGACATTTTATATAAATGGAATGATACTGTATGTGATCTTAAGCCACTTGGCATGTTTTCAAGATTCATCTGTGTTGTAGCATGTAACAGTACACCATTCCTTTTTATGGCTGAATAATGTTCCATTGTATTATTATACATTTCATTCATCTGTTCATCAGCTGATGCCTGCTGATTCTTTTGTATTTATTTTTTTGAGATGGGATCTTGCTCTGTTGCCCAGACTGTAGTGCAGTAGTGTGATCATAGCTCACTGCAGCCTCGAACTCCTGGGCTTAATGATCCTCCCACCACAGCCTCCTGAGTAGCTGGTACTACAGATGCATACCACCATGCCTGGCTTATTATTATTATTATTATTTTTATTATTATTTTGAGATAGGCTCTTGTTCTGTCACCCAGGCTGGAGTGCAGTAGCACCATCACAGCTCACTGCAGCTCAATCTCCCAGGCTCAAGCAATCCCTCCACCTCAGCCTCCAGACTAGTAATTATTAAATTTTTTGTAGAGACAGGATCTCGTTACTTTGTCCAGGTTGGTTCTGAGCTCCTGGCCCCAAGCCATCCTCCTGATTAGGTGGGATTAGAGGCACCAGCCACAGTCCCCTGCCCTGCTGGTTCTTAAATAGGCTTTCGGTTAGTCCTCCTGTTTTTAGCTCCATCTTTATCCCCACTTTGAAAATGCCTAATGCTACAAGTTCCTGAGCTTTTTGGAGGTTATGTTGTGTATCTCAGCCTTTCTCAAGCCTACTGTTAGTAACCACTCATCTATCAGCTTTTCAGCTTCTAAAATGTTGTTACTATTACCTTCGCTCTGATTTTGTGGGTTTATGCCACTCCCCATCCCCCATTGTTTTAGCAAGGTTTTGGAAAGAGAGAGGTAGCTGAGGAAGAGCTAATGCATACCTTCAGCCCTCAGTCTTTCACTGAAAGTTTGAAAGGTGGGATTCCCATGCTGTATCAGGCTATAGGCCCAATAGTCATGGAATGACCAAGCTGGAAAAACCTTTAGAGATGAGCAGCTAGTCATGTACTTCATCTTTCAGGTCAAGAAAATGAGACTCACAAGACTCAGTAAATTGTTTAATGTCATACAATTAATAAGTAGCCAAGTTAGGTCCTTAATCCTGTGTCCTGCCTTCTTGACTAGTTGCTCAGACCTAATTTAGGCTGATTAGTTTAAAATTTGGTATTGAGGAGAGCATGGGGACCCGTGTTCAGATTTGGCCTCTACCACTTTTTAGTTACAGAAATGGATTTGCTTAAGCCCAATTTTCTGGAGGTGCTAGCTTTTAGAGAAAGGTGCATGTGTACCTACCTGTGTAGCCTCTGGGAGCTCACTATATTTGGAAGAGTGTGCGTATACATCTAACTAATTTATTAATTATGTAAAAGAACGGCCAGGGGTGGTGGCTCACGCTTGTAATCCCAGCACTTTGGGAGGCTGAGGCGGGCAGATCTTCTGAGGTCAGGGGTTGGAGATCAGCCTGGCCAACATGGCGAAACCCTATCTCTACTAAAAACACAAAAACAATTAGCTGGGCATGGTGGTGTGTGCCTGTAATCCCAGCTACTAGGGAGGCTGAGGCAGGAGAATTACCTGAACTTGGGAGGTGGAGGTTGCAGTGAGCTGAGATCATGCCACTGTACTATAGTCTGGGCGACAGAGTGAGACTCCATCTCAAAAAAAAAAAAAAAAAAAGAAAAGAACACAGGATTGGGTTTCTTAGACTGGTCTAAAAGACCGTGAATTGGACAGCTGGTTGCATCACCCACTAAACAGGAAATATGTGAGTTCCAGATGTTACCTGACAGATGTGTGCTCTGCAGCGCATTCAGCTGGGCTAAAAGGAAGGCAATGTGAACAAAAGTGCTTTCAGTTTGTCCTAGATGCAGTTTGGAACAGTCCAGACTGGATAGGCTCTCAAACCTAGTCTCTCTAAAACTGGTCACGTAAGAAGTTCAGCCGTTTTAGAAATACTAGGTAGATGAGTTGGATCACATGTGGTGCCTGGAAGATGTTAAGCAGGAGGCAAAACATCAATAAAAATAATGGCCGTATATACAAACCTAAAACTATCTGATAAAGTAAATGTATTGAGAAAGAGAGTGAACAAATCTGCCTTGAGAAAACAGGAGTAACAGGGTTTCTCTTAAATTTACATTGAAAAGCCTGGTAAGCAGCTTTCCTGGGTTAGTGCCTTGGAAGAGGACTTAGAAGTGGCCTGCGGGGCCCGTGCGGTGACTCATGCCTGTAATCCCAGCACTTTGGGAGGCCAAGGTGGGCGACGGACCACTTGAGGTCAGGAGTTCGAGACCAGTCTGGCTAATGTGGCAAAACCCCGTCCCTACTAAAAATAGAAAGATTAGCTGAGCGTGATGGGAGGCGCCTGTAATCCCAGCTACCTGGGAGGCCAAGGCAGGAGAATCAGTTGAACCTGGGAGGCAGAGGTTGCAGTGAGCCAAGATTGTGCCACTGCACTCCAGCCTGGGTGACAGAGCGAGACTCCATCTCAAACAAAACAAAACAAAACAAAACAAAACAACAAAACAAAACAAAACAAAACAGAAAAGTCCTGTGGGTGGGGGTTGGGGGTAGTGGACAGTTCACTGCTTGTATTCTGTGTAGTTATTTGTGAATGTCTGACTCCTGAGCACCACAGTCAGCTGGTGATGTGGGCCAAGGTACAGCCTGTCTCTTCAAGGAACAGTTACCTTCTTTATGGTGTAGGAGTTGTAAAATTACTTTAATTTCATGTGAAGAAGAGATAAGGAAGAGTGATAGCTTCTAAAACTCTGCAGTCCTTATTGTGTATGTGTGCCTGTATTTAAGGTGTCTCTATTTAAAAAGTGCTGATAGTAATGAAAGTCATCTATTAATAAAAGTAATCATAAGGTTAATTCTCATTTAATTAGAAATGTGTAATCTCTTCCCTTCCTACATTGTGCCCCACCATCAGACAGGTGATGCTGTCTGATTTGTATAGGGGTTCAGAAATTATGTGGAAGATAGGGAGAATTGAAATGCTGGAGCAGCCAGAGAGTTGAAGACAAAACAACCTGGCTTTCAACATGCACAAAAAATAGAAGTGTGAGTTCGTAGCAGTACTGTGCTGTTGGGCAGTCTATTTCACAAGTGTTTATAACAGGAAAGATACAGTGCCATCTTTCAGTGTGGGAAATAAACTGATTATAGCATGGATGACACTCAGTTGATGACCATGGTCACCAATAGTATCAATTTTAGGATATCCCAGAATGCCAGTATGCAAAGGATAGCATATTAACTTAGATGTATGCATTCGCAGAGGAAAGAATTTCATCACTCTTGCTGCAGATAATCTACATATAATGTGAAATAGACCTTATAGGATTGCTGTTGATATGGTAAGTTGAGGCAGTCCATGTGATACTGAAACAGGAGAGGTTCCCTTGTCCTCTCCCTGGCTCGCTGCTTCTTCCTCTTTTTTTTTTTTTTTTTTGAGATGGAGTCTCGCTCAGCCACCCAGGCTGGAGTGCAGTGGTGCAGTCTAGGCTCACTGCAACCACAGTCTCCAGGGTTCAAGAGATTGTGCCGTCTCAGCCTCCTGGGTAGCTGGGATTACAGGCACCCGCCACCATGCCTGGCTAATTTTTGTGTTTTAGTAGAGACAGGGTTTCACCATGTTGGCCCAGCTGGTCTTGAACTCCTGACCTCAGCTGATGCACCCGCCTCGGCCTCCCAAAGTGCTGGGATTACAGGTGTGAGCCACTGCACCCTGTCCACAGTATAGTTTTGAATGCTTGAAATGTATTGCCTGCAGCCTCTGTTTTAAAAACCCTGAGAGGTTGTTAGAACCATTAAAAAAAAGGTTTTTTTTTTTAAGTTAAACTTTAAATTTGAGGTAATTATAGATTTATTTGCAATTGTAAGAAATAATACAGAGAGATCTCCTGTGCACTCTACTCGGCTTCCCTTATTGATGACATCTTGCAGAACTATATAGACATTATCAGAAACTCAGGCCTGTAATCCCAGCACTTTGGGAGGCTGAGGTGGGTGGATTGCCTGCGGTCAGGAGTTCGAGACCAGCCTGGCCAACATGGTGAAACCCCATCTCTATTAAAAATACAAAAGAATTAGCTGGATATGGTGGCGGGCACCTGTAGTCCCAGCTACTCGGGAGGCTGAGGAAGGAGAATCGCTTGAACTTGGGAGGTGGATGTTGCAGTGAGTCAAGATTGTACCATTGCACTTCAGCCTGGGCAACAAGAGTGAAACTCTGTCTCAAAAAAAAAAAAAAATCAGAACAAGGAACTTGATATAGTCAAGGTATCAAAGAATTCCATCACCATAAGAATTCTTGGGGTTGCCCTTTTATAGCCACACCCATCTACCTTCCTCTCCTCACAACCACCCAACTCTCCCCCTTCCCCATCATTGTTTCTCTAATTTTATCGTTTCAAGAATATTATATAAGGCCGGACGCCGTGGCTCACGCTTGTAATCCCAGCACTTTGGGAGGCCGAGGCGGGCGGATCACGAGGTCAGGAGATCGAGACCACGGTGAAACCCCGTCTCTACTAAAAATACAAAAAAATTAGCCGGGCGTGGTGGCGGGCGCCTGTAGTCCCAGCTACTCGGAGAGGCTGAGGCGGGAGAATGGCGTGAACCCGGGAGGCGGAGCTTGCAGTGAGCCGAGACTGCGCCACTGCACTCCAGCCTGGGTGACAGAGCGAGACTCCGTCTCAAAAAAAAAAAAAAAAAGAATATTATATAAATGGAATCATACAATATGTAACCTGTTGTGATTGGCTTTTCTCATTCCTGTACAGGTCTACTGGTGGTGAATTCTCTCTGTTTTGCCTGAAAATGTTTTTAGTTTGCCTTCATTTTTGAAGGATATTTTTTCTGTTCATAAAATTCTGGGTTTGACAGATTTTTATTTATTTGTTTTTTTTTTAGTACTTGTGTTGTTCCATGTTTTCTAGCCTTCATTGTTTCTGATGAGAAGGCAGTAGTAATTTCAGTTTCTTCCCCTTGAATATAATGTGCATCCTTTCTTTCTAGCTCTTTTCAAGGTTCTCGCTTATCATTGGTTTCCAGAAGTTTGTCTGTGATGTACTTGTGTACTATTTTATTGGCATTTATACTGCTTGGAGTACATTGAGCTTTTTGAATCTGTAAATTTTTGTCTTTTACCAAATTTGGGAAAATTTTGATTATTACTTCTTCAAATATTGTTTTCTGCCTCATTCTTCCTATTTTCCTTCTGGAACTCCAATTATATTATGTTAGACTTGTTGCCCTACACGTCTCTGAGGTCCTCTCTCCTACTGCCCTTTTCTTTTTTAATGTATACATTTTATTTTGTAGAGATGGGGTCTTGCTGTGTTACCTAGGCTGGTCTTGAACGCCTGGCCTCAAGCAGTCCTCTCAACCTTGGCCTCCCAAAGTGCTGAGGTTACAAGTGTGAGCTACCATGCCCAGCCAGCTCTTTCTTTCTCTAATCCTTTTTTCTCTCTGTGTTTCTGATTGGATAATTTTTGTTGTTCTTTTTTCAAGGTCAGTAACTCTTCTGTCATTTCCAATCTGCTTTTAAGCCAGCCCACTGCATTGTAATGTCTGTTTCTCTGTTCAGATTTTTTTTTTTTTTTTTTTTTTGAGACAGAGTCTTGCTCTGTTGCCCAGACTGGAGTGCAGTGGCACGATCTTGGCTCACTGCAAACTCCGCCTCAACCTCAAGAGATTCTTCTGCCTCAGCCTCCCCAGTAACTGGGACTACAGGCGCACGCCACCATGCCCACCTGATTTTTACATTTTTAGTAGAGACGGGGTTTCACCATATTGGCCAGGCTTGTCTCGAACTCCTGACCTCGTGATCCGCCCGCCTCGGCCTCCCAAAGTGCTGGGATTACAGGAGTGAGCCACCACGTCTGGCCTGAGATCTATTTTTTCATTCATTATGATCATAGCTGCTTTAAAATTCCTGTTTGCTAATTCCAGTATTTGAGTAAACTCAGGGTTGGTTTCTGTTGATTGACTCTTCTCTTGAGAATGGGTCATATTTTCCTGTTTCTTTATGTGCTGAACAATTCTGGATTGTAAAGAACTAGATTCTGTTACCTCCCTCCAGAGAGCATTCTTTTTTTATTTTATTATTATTATTGTTTTTATTTTTAAGTTAACTGTTTCCCTGTAGTGAGTGGCAACTTAAATTTCAGTTCAGTTCTTTTACCCTAACTTGGCTGCTTGGGGTCTGCTCCGTGCATGTGTGGTTCAGGGATCAGCCAGGTTTGTAGGCAGAGTTTGTACACAGATTTTTGGGTCTTCCCTTCTGTGGTTCTCTCTGGAATTTCCCTCTTTCACTTCCCAGCTGCTGTGGTTTGCCTTAAAATTTGCCCTCTGGTTTCTTAAGCTAGTAAGATTATGAGTTTTTGAGTTTTACCCACCTCTTATGACAGACAGGTACTTGCCTGACTGGAAGCCATAAAAAAGGGAAACTCACCCAGTATCATTACCTTCTTTGAAATGCTGACCTTTTTCCCTACTTGAGAATCTTCTTGCTTTTTAATTCTCCAGACAAGCTCATACTTGTCTGCAGGAAGGTTGGTCTGAAGGGAGCTACTCTGCCATGACTGGAAGCAGAATCTGTATGAACTAGACATAAAATATTCTGTTGATAAAATCAATTTTTTCCCATTGTAGTTTCACAGATCTTTATATTATCCTCCCTATCACCTTCAAGAGGCCAGATATAAAAATGTCTTTAAACTGGGTGTGGTGGAGCATGCCTGCAAAGGAGGCTGAAGTCAGAGGATTGCATGAGCCCAGGAATTTGAGAGCAGCCTGGGCAACCTAGCTAGACCCTGACTCTACGAAAAAAGTTTAAACAATTAGCTGGGCGTGGTGGTCCCAGCTACTCTGGAGGCTGAGGTGCGAGGATAGCCTGAGCTCAGGAGGTTGAGGCTGCAGTGAGCCGTGATTGCGCCACTGCACCCCAGCCTGGGCAACAGAGTGAGACCTTATCTCAAAACAACAACAACAAATGTCGGTTTATTTCTGGCTTGGTCAAAGCAGAACAGATAAAAAACCTATTAGAAGTTCTTGTAAGGCATGTATGCTTTAAAAAAAATCTGTTATGATTGATTTGAACTGTACTTCCTTGGAAGCAGATTCACAAAGATAGACTCACACGTAGTTGACTAATTTTGAAATTGTTCTTGGAAATGGGCTTTAGATCTTATATCCAGATCTGCTGATGTTTGTATAATCTATATGTGTTGGACAAATAATTAGTTGTTGTTTCTAGGACAATAGGACAGTTATGGTGGTGATGTCATATTCCTAGTATTGTTTGAATTTCCAAGGGTCTAAATAATTGAGAATTTAAGGTACCTGTGATACACAGGTTTCAGGAGGTGGGCCTATGTAGGTGTTTCTGAGGATTAAGTTTTCCTACTGTGTCTTCTTTTTTTTTTTTTTTGAGATGGAGTCTTGCTGTGTCACCCAAGCTGGAGTGTCGTGGTGTGATCTCAGCTCACTTCAACCTCCATCCCCCGGGTTCAAGTGATTCTCCTGCCTCAGCCTCCCGATTGGCTGGGATTACAGGTGTCTGCCACTACGCCCGGCTAATTTTTGTGTTTTTTAGTAGAGATGGGGTTTCACCATGTTGGCCAGGCTGGTTTGTAACTCCTGACCTCAAGTGATCCGCCCACCTTAGCCTCCCAAAGTGCTGGGATTACAGGTATGAGCCACCGTGCCCAGCCCCTTACTGTTTATTCTTAAAACTCAGCCCTAAGTAAATGATGAGTGAATCATTTCAGTAAAAAAAATCTTAGGTTTGGGAATCCCCTTCTCTTACCTTTTCTGGCACTCTTTGTAGAGCGGCTGAAATGAATGTGATTTGTTTTCGGGGCCCTTATACTTCTTTATACATCTCCTTTCCCCTTATGGAGAAAATACTTTGCTCTTGCTACTGGTCCAGTCTAATTCACAGAAAGACGTTTGTCTAACTTTGGCACCCCGTATAGTCCTTTATTCAGAACCGGACTCTTTAACAAGACTTCTTCCCTTAGCTAATTTAAAGAAGGGGCAAATGTGGAGAGGTGGTGGTGGGGACAGAGGCTCTAACAATCACTTCTCCAGTGATTCATAGCCTTTCTCTCCCCTTTTTTTTTTTGAGACGGAATCTCGCTCTGTCACCCAGACTGGAGTGCAGTGGCGCGATCTCGGCTCACTGCAAGCTCCGCCTCCTGGGTTCACGCCATTCTCCTGCCTCAGCCTCTCCGAGTAGCTGGGACTACAGGCGCCCACCACCACGCCCGGCTAATTTTTTGTATTTTTAGTAGAGATGGGGTTTCACCGTGGTCTCGATCTGCTGACCTCGTGATCTGCCTGCCTCGGCCTCCCAAAGTGCTGGGATTACAAGCGTGAGCCACTGTGCCCGGCCTTGTCTCCCTTTTGACCACACTTCAGATCAGCTGGTCATGCTCATCTTTGGCTCCATTCTTCATTTCACTTTTTAAAAGTTCTCCCCTTAATCACTCAGCTTTCCTATCTTCTCACACTTGCATGTCATGTCTTAGGGAGCTCCTTACAGCCATTTTAGATGAGATCAGGCGCATTTAGGGTGGTTATGGCCATAGACGCCTAGAGCCATTTTAGGAAGGCGTCTTTCCTTTACAGAGGACAGTGATAGTTGTCCTGATTCCTCTCTCTGTTGTGATATTTCGTGGTTTTTACTGAGGGGATTTTCTGGCTAGTTAGGAAGAAACGAGCAAACTGATAACTGAAAGTGAAGAAGCTTAGGAGGAAGAAACAGTTATCTTCTTTCAGACATGAATGCAGTTTAAAAATACATTCCAAGAATTTCATACTGTAGACGAGATCATTATGTCAGCTGCTTGCTGCTTAATTACTTTGTACAGTAAGTGCAGGCTTACCATGGGTGGGTTCTGCAGGTGTTACAGAAAGCTCTGAGCCTAGCTCTACATAAGCTGTAGGCCTTTGTTGCTGCAGCTATTACCAGCTGCCTGCTGATTTTTGCCAATCTTCTTTAGTGAAGATTACCAAATGTATTTTGAGGGATGAAATTTGCTCAAAAAGAAAGTTTCAGAAGAATTTGTTTGGAAGAAGGATCAGGAAATAAGAGGAATGAAATTGTGGCACTTGCTTTTAATAACAGAAAGAAGGTTGGGTCCTATCAGAATTTGAAAATTGTGAGTAAGTGAGCTGCTGCTTCTGATGATGGACAAAACCTCAGAGAAAATAGAGGAGAGATTGTAGTTATAAAAGCAATAACTTTCTGACTGGAATTATTATTAGTTTCTGGAACAGGTGCCTTAGAGTTATTATAAACTTGTCTCTTTTAGAAACTTTTGAGGTGCCTTTGGGATTGATTTAGGGTAAAGGACTTTCTGACTTAGGTGCATCTCATCCTGTGATGGTGGAGAATGTATTTTCCTTAATAATCACAAGTCCCTTTAGGTTCCAGACCAACTTAGAAAAACTATATTTGTAACAGAATTTATTCTATCAACTAGCACACGCAAACAGGACCCTGTGCAAGTGTACTCTGAATGGTTAGGCCACGTAGGTCAAAGATCTGGAGCCTCCCAGATAATAGCCTTCCTGTGAAATGGTTATTGTATATGTATGTTCTTTTTCCTGTATATTTGACATTGAGATCATTGAGGGTATGTGCTTTGTCTGGTTCATCTCTATTCCTCACAATATCTAAGTCCCTTGATTACTCAGTAAAAGGTATAGAATTCACTTGAATTGTCCTTGATTATGTTTCCCCGACACCTAAAATTTATTTGTTTGAACTGTTTATATGCATTTAATTTGTCCCACACTCCCTAATTCCTTAGGAAAAGCAATATTTGGGATAGTATACTTTTAGATAAAGCACTAGTGACTTTACAGTAATTTGGTATCAGTTGAGCTCTTCATTCTACTATACCGTATTATAATGTTTTTCAAACTGAATTGTGATCATTAGTAGGCCTGCAGTCAGCATTTTTTGTTTTAATGATATAGAGTAGGAAATATGAGAGGACATTATATATACAGTAAAGGTAAGTATTGTTTTGTGAAATTTTTGCTTTAGGTAAATTTATATATACACATACATGTATGTGTTTATTGCTTCATAATGTAAAATGTAATTTGTACTGGAATAATGGTCAGAAAAGTTTGAATAAGACTGCTTTATTGTAATACTCTGTTATTTCATTTATCATATAGCATTATGCCAGTACATACAGGCTTCTAAAGCCAGGGATGGCGCCAGCCCTTTCATTTCAAGTACGACTGAAGGTAAAAACAAAACAAAATTGAGAACACCCAAAGCTTTCTAATGGTTCTTACATATGTCTCTCCAGTGGCATTTCGTAACCTTTGACCTTCTAACTTTCTTGTGCCTTTTGTGACCACTAGATATTTCAGATTTGTATCCCTCCAGGTGGTGGGTTCTTTGGTTCTTTCTCTCTTCACTTTAATGTTCTTATTTCAATATACTTTAGTGTTTTTAGGAGGGAGAATGGGAAAACAAAGGACAATTCCGGAAATTTCAAGTAATTCTGAATTGACAGAATATCTCATTAGATTTACCCTGAAATCTGCTTTGTTAATGTTCTTATATCTTTTCATTTCTTTGTATTTTTCCCAGAGATCATTGAAATGCGTAGTTTATTCTGAATTTTAAGTAAAATATACTTCTGTGATGTTTTTAGTTGACTTTAAGCAAATTAAATGTGGCTTTCAGGGAAAAAAAAAAGATAGATACAATCCTTGTCATTCCTTGTGCTTTCTCACCCTCTCCCAAGAAAATTAACCCCTGGGTTTTAGTAATAATTTCATTTTGAAGAAGAACTGACAGCTAGTGATGTCTAACATTAACCATGCTGTACTTTTTCAGCTTCTTTACTGACCTAATAACTTTGATGCCTTTTCTATTCTTATTCTTAGATGGTTGGCATACTAACCCCCTTGCCTTCATTTCTGTACCTTGCTGGACTACCAAGCTCAGACATTTATAACCCTGTGACTTAAAGGGATTTTGTAGAGATGATTTGCTTCATTCTTTTTCTTACAGGAGAAAATTTTGAGCAGACACCATTGAGACGAACATTCAAATCTAAGGTCCTTGCACGATATCCTGAGAACGTAGAATGGAATCCCTTTGACCAAGATGCAGTAGGAATGGTTGGTATTTGTTAGCCACAAGTATGAGATAATTTACAGAGTAATTTATAATAGGATTGTGAGTTCAGGTTGTGGTAGCAGTGGTCCCACCAAATACCAATAACTTTTGAAGAAAGGATTATAATGCATATTGTTTATTATTCTGCATTTTGGTCAAAATACCAAATATTCAGAATATATTAAATATGCTAAAAGTTATAATGTGTTTCTGTTGTGTCAGAGAAATACATAGTATTGTGTCAGTGAACTTATTTTGTGGTCCTGATCTGTTGATTATTTATTGCATTGAGATTATATGATGAGTTAATTTTAAACATCACTAGTTTAAAATGGTTTTCTCTCATTCTGCACTGTATATATCTGAGTAATATGACAGAAGTGGGTATTTTTGTTTCATCATAATTTTATTTTCATTTTTTTGTTTCATCATAATTTTAGATAGGACAGCATTTAAAAATCTCATGTGGAAGAATATTACCACTATGAGTAAGCTAACCTTTATTGAATATTCACCTTGTGCTAGGCACTCTAATAAGCATTTTATATGAATTAACTTATTTAATCCTCACAATACTCTTTACATGGGTAGTATTAAATAAACACACACGTACATATTTTACAGATGAAGAAATTAAGATCCAAAGAGGTTAGGTAATGTATTCAAGCTCGCATGGCCAGTAAGTAGTTGAGTTGGAGTTTGAGCACTGTAGTCTGGTTCCAGACCTCTGCTCTTAACCTTATCTTTGTACTGCCTCTATTGCATTTGTTATTGAGACAGGGTCTCACTCTGTCGCCCAGGCTGTTGGAGAGCAGTGGTGTGATCTTGCCTCACTGCAGCCTCATCCTCCTGAGCTCAAGTGATCCTCACACCTCAGCCACCTGAGTAGCTGGGACTACTGGTGCATGACACTATGCCTGGCTACTTTTTTGTATATATTTTCTTATAGAAACAGGGTTTTGCTATATTGTCCAGGCTGTTCTCAAATTCCTGGGCTCAAACAGTCCGCCCACCTTGACCTCCCAAAATGCTGCGACTATAGGCGTGAGCCACTGCACCTGGCCTTCTATTATATTTTTAATAGCATTCTGTAGTTTTTAGAGAATGGTCTTGTTTGATGCACACCAAAACCCTGTGAAGTAGGGAGAGAAAACTATATTATTATTTCACAGATGAAGAAGCTGTCTTTGAGAGCCTCAAGTTTTTTGACTCCTAGTCTGGCATTTATTTCATTTTAACATGCTATATTTTAGAAATACCTAGCCTTTGAGAAGTCAAGTTTAAGGCTGATAGATATAATATAATATAGGTCCTTGTATTTGTTAACCGAGGATATCATATTTTATTTGTATAGCCAGGTTCATGTAAAACTGGCAAATGGGAACTGATTGATTCAGGTCAGTTCGATTAACTATCCAAGTTTCTTTATATAACCCGTCTGAATTAGAGTGAAAACAGTACATCTTTATCCTGATTATGTCATCTCCTTGGTTTATATGAAATGAACATACTTTTTCATGTGAAAAGAAGTTTTACCAATGACAGAATTTTGTGAGGTGATAGTTCAATACTATTTACAAGTTTGTTTTATTTTTAGGTATAAAGTTGCATCTATCTGGTTTTTAGATATATTTCCAGCATCATCTCCTAATATACATATCTTACTCTCTGTCATGCTGTCATGCTTAACCACCTACCATTTCCTAAATTTTCCAAGTTTTCTTTTATCTCCATGTGTTTGTGCATTTTCTTCTTGTCCCCAAAATACCCTTCTATCCCTTGTGTACTTGATGAACTCTAACATTACCTTTTTTTGGTGACAGTCTTGCTCTGTTGCTCAGGCTGGAGTGCAGTGCATGATCTTGGCTCACTGCAACCTCTGTCTCCTGGGTCAAGTGATTCTTATGCCTCGGCCTCCCCAGTGGCTGGGATTATAGGCGTGCACCAGCACACCTGGTTAATTTTTGTGTTTTTAGTAGAGACAGGGTTTCGCCATGTTGCCCAGGCTGGTCTTGAACTGCTGGCCTCAAGTGATCCACCTGCCTTGGCCTCCCAAAGTGCTGGGATTACAGGTGTGAGCCACTGCACCTGGCCCATTTTTGTAGCTTTTTCTGATATTCCCAGGCTGAGTTGTCTGTTTTGTGTTCCTATAGTACTTTGCGTTTACTTTTGTATATCCCTGATGACTGCATTATGATTTTATTTACTTGCATGTCTTGCATTAGAAAGAGAGAGCTTTAAGCCAGATACACGCTCAGCTTAGTAGGTGCTCTATAAATAAATAAATAGTGATGGTGTTCTGAAAGAGGATCGCCAGTGAGTGTTCTCACTGCTTGTTGCCTTATTGTCTTTTGCAGCTATGTATGCCCAAAGGGCTGGCATTCAAGACCCAGGCTGATCCCAGGGAGCCCCAGTTCCATGCCTTTATTATCACAAGGGAGGATGGCTCTCGGACATTTGGGTTTGCCCTCACATTTTATGAAGAGGTGACTAGCAAGCAGATCTGCAGTGCAATGCAGACCCTCTACCACATGCACAATGCTGAGTATGATGTCCTACATGCTCCCCCTGCTGATGGCAGAGACCAGAGCAGCATGGAGGATGGTGAAGACACTCCTGTGACCAAACTGCAGCGCTTCAACTCCTATGACATTAGCCGGGACACTCTCTACGTCTCTAAGTGCATCTGCCTCATCACACCCATGTCTTTCATGAAGGCATGTCGGAGCGTGCTGGAGCAACTCCACCAGGCAGTCACTTCACCTCAGCCCCCTCCACTGCCCCTTGAGAGCTACATATACAACGTACTCTACGAGGTGCCACTCCCACCTCCTGGCCGGTCCTTGAAGTTTTCTGGGGTCTATGGGCCAATAATCTGCCAGAGACCAAGTACCAATGAGCTTCCCCTATTTGACTTTCCTGTCAAAGAGGTTTTTGAACTGCTCGGGGTGGAGAATGTGTTTCAGCTTTTTACTTGTGCCCTTCTGGAGTTTCAAATCCTGCTCTACTCACAGCGTAAGTCAGTGCTTACTAGAGCCTTCTGCCTGCCTCAGGCTTCTTTGCTTTCCATGTTCAGATACAGTGGGGCTGACTGTAAAGGTTAAGAGCTATTACAGACCGAGCGCAGTGGCTTACGCCTGTAATCCCAGCACTTTGGGAGGCTGAAGCGGGTGGATCACGAGGTCAGGAGATCGAGACCATCCTGGTTAACACGGTGAAACCCCGTCTCTACTAAAAATACAAAAAATTAGCCGGGCGAGGTGGCGGGCGCCTGTAGTCTCAGCTACTCGGGAGGCTGAGGCAGGAGAATGGCGTGAACCCCAGGGGGCAGAGCCTGCAGTGAGCCGAGATCGTGCCATTGCACTCCAGCCTGGGTGACAGCGAGACTCCGTCTCAAAAAAAAAAGAGCTATTACAGTTTGAGCAAAACCCAGATCTTTTGCAGGTAGGTGGTGGATGGCAAATTGATAGACATGAGAGGGCCAGTATTTCTGATTAACTATCTTCATGGCCTTTTGCTGGGCATTCCAGTCTTGTAGGGGAACACTGCTTCCTATGTCCCTTCTGATTGAAGTGAAAAGAGGGGTGGGTAGGAGGTGATGGTCACAGGAAGCTGACTTTCCATCAATTCTGTTCTGTCATTCTGCAGAGTTATTTCTGCCTTTCCCTCAGCCTAGTAAAATTGAAGACTCACAAAGGATAATCCTTTATATATTGAGGAAATGTGGATGTGTTGCTTCTTTTTGTTGTTTGCTTAACTGAATTGTTTTTATAAATGCAAGGTTGAGTGTAAGCAGCATATTTGGACAAAATAGTAAAGTGGATTAGAAAGAAACAGATGCTTACTTAATGAGCCAGGCTAGTAACATGAAATTCATTCATTCAGTACATATTTACTGAGAGTGCACTATATGCCAGGCGTTGTTTCAAGGGTAGTGGTGGACAAGACAGAAAAATTATTGCTATAGTGGAACTTAAAGTTTAGTGGGAGAAGAGAGGTGATTAAATAAATACATAAAATATGTAGTTTGTAAGGTACTTAATAAGGGTTATAAAGAAAAATAAAACAGGGAAAGGGATAGTATTTGGGGAAGAGAAGTTCCAGTTTATAATAGGGTGGTTAGGTAGGCATCCCTGCATGACCTGTTAATATCTGTAGGGAAAGTATTCCAGGCAAAGGGCACAGGAAGTATAAACGGTTTAAAACAAGAATGTGCTTCATGTATTCAAGAACCAGAAGCTGGGTGGATGAAATGGAGTGAATAAGCAGGAGTATAGTAGGAGATGGTGTTAGAGACTTAACTGGAGGCCAGATTGTATAGAATCTTGTAGGCCATTGTAAGGACTTTGGCTTTTACTCTTAGATGGCTCTTAGATAGCCATCAGAGTTGTCAATTTTTTTTTACTTTTTATTTTAAAATAATTTCTAGCTTACGGAAGAGTTGCAAGGAGTGTTCAAAGGACTCTTGTATACCCTATCCCAAATTCACCAATTGTTAACATTTTGCCACATTTACTTTATTACGATCTCTGTGTGTGAACATAACTGAACCATTGAGAGTTGTGACTCCTAAATTCTCCTGTGTTTATTTCCTAAGAATAAAAACATTCTCTTAAATATCACTGATCAAATTCAGAAAACCTAACATTGAGACAATACTATATTAAAGTTTCTCTAGTACCCGATAATGTGTTATGATAATTAAAAAAAATTCCTTATTCAGGATCTAGTGCCATATCATGCATTGCTTTTAGTTGTGAGTTTCTCAGCCTCTGTCTTTCATGACATAGACATTTTTGAAGAGTACAAGCAAGTTATTTTATAGACTGTCCCTTAATTTGGTTTTGTCTGATGTTTTCATGATTAGATTCAGATTATAAATTTTTGCCTAAAATACCATAGAAGTGATGTTATGCTTCTCTCAGTGCATTATATTAGGAGGCACATACTGTCAGTTTTCATGATTACAGGAGGCAGGCATATGATGTCATTTTGTCTCATTTTTGGTGATACTAATCTGTTCACTTGGTTAAGATGGTGTCTGTGATTTCTTAACTGGAAAGTTATAATTTTTCCCTTGGTAATTAACATGTAAGTCGTGGGGAGATACTTTGAAACTAATTATTCTGTTCTTCTTTAAAGTTTTGCATAACCATTCATTTTTTTTTTAGTTTTTATTTTTTGTATTTGCAGTTTATGGATGCCTAATAGTTTAGCATCTATTGATGATTCTGTTCTGAATCAGTTATTTCAAGGATGGTAGCAAAAAGGTGATTTTCTTTTTCTTTTCTTTTTCCTTTTGAGACAGGATCTCACTCTGCTGCCAGGCTGGAGTTAAGTGGTGCCATCATGGCTCACTGTAGCCTCGTCCTCCCATGCTCAAGTGATCCTCCCACCTCAGCTTCCTGTGTAGCTAGAACTACAGGCACGCACCACCATGCCTGGCTAATTTTTTATTTTTTTTAGACGTGGGGTCTCGCTGCATTGCCCAGGCTGGTCTCAAACTCCTGGGCTGAACCTTCTGCCTGGTTTCCCAAAGTGCTGGGATTATAGGCGCCACTGTGCCCAGCCTTAAAATTTCTTTTTTTTAAAGAAATAGAGTCTTATTCTATTGCCAGGCTAGAGTGTAGTGGCACAATAATGGCTCACTGCAGTCTTGATATCCTGGACTCAAGTGATATTCCCATCTCAGCCGCCTGAGTAGCTGGGACTACAGGTGCCCACCACCGTGCCTGGCTAATTAAAAAAAATTTTTTTTTTTTTTTTTTTAGAACTAGGGTCTTGCTTTATTGCCCAGGCTGGCAAAATAGTGGTTTTTAAACTTTATCTGTATTAATTGGCATTATACCATAATGAAGAATGTTTCTTTCTCCTTTGTTTATTATTGTGTGGATTCATAGATTTTTATTTTACTCAGGTTATAATTCACTATAATTATTTATTTTGATGCTCAAATTTCCCAGATTTGGTCCACGGGCAAAGGAATGGACCTCCACAATGGCAGGGCTTTTGCCTTTTGCTCATTGATAGATTCCAAGCACTAAAACTGTGGCTGGTATATAAGGGTGCTCAATAAATGTTGTTAAATGAATGAATAACTTAGGCTTTTAACAGGATCACTCTGGCCATTATATTAAGAGTATATCCCCAAAGGGAGAATGGAAGAAAGCAAAGAGTTCCGTTAAGAGGTAATTTGTAATAATCCAGGTGAGAGGTGATGTCGGTTAGAACTAAGGAGGTAACAGTGAAGTGGTGTGAAATGGTTGGGTTCTTGATATAGTTTGAAGGTAAAGTAATGGAAACTATGTTGAACTGAAGAGTGCATACCTCATATAAAGTGGATAGCCACTAATTAGCTCCAGTTAATTCCTTGTGGGTATACTGGCCTGATGTTACTAAATATTCCAATAATTCATGAGGACCCAGATTTTTTACATGAAATCTCTTTTATTTTTTTATTTATTTTTTATTTTATTTTTTTATTATTAATTTTTTTTGCACACAAAACAAACATTTTCTAAAAATACATACAAACAAAAAGATGCATATCAAACATATTAGGAAGGTTGCACATGGGAAGATGGGGAATAGAAATGGGGGGTGGGAATTAAAGAAAATAAATGAAAGAGGGACTTTGTATGGATCAATGATAATAACTCAATCCTCTATTTGACAAGGAAGAAGGAGAAGGAAGAGGAAGAAAAAGAAAGTGGGATAAAGGATCAGAAAGGGAGGAAAATAGAAAAAATTAGAGTATGACTCCAGGGTAGGCCTGTTTTGTTGTCACTGGGTTGGTTGGTTGGTCTGTCTGTTGTATTTTTCATATGTTTCGCCATGTTGGCCAGGCTGGTGTTGAACTCCTAGCCTCAAGTGATCAACCCGCCTCGGCCTCCCAGAGTGCTGGGACCACAGGCGTTAGCCACCACGTCCAGCCCCCCACATTGCTTCTGGCCTCCGTGGTAGACCTCCCAGACGGGGCGGCCGGGCAGAGGTGCTCCTCACATCCCAGATGGGGCGGCGGGGCAGAGACGCTCCTCACTTCCTAGAAGGGGTGGCGGCCCGGCAGAGGCACTCCTCACTTCCCAGACGGGGCCGGCCAGGCAGAGGCGCTCCTAACTTCCCGGACGGGGCAGCCGGGCAGAGGCGCTCCTCACATCCCAGATGATGGGCGGCCGGGCAGAGGCTCTCCTCACTTCCCAGAAGGGGCGGCCGGGCAGAGGCGCTCCTCACTTCCCAGAGGAGGCGGCCGGCAGAGGCGCTCCTCACTCCCAGATGATGGGCGGCGGGCAGAGGCGCTCCTCACTCCCACACAATGGGCGGCCGGGCAGAGGCGCCCTCACTTCTTCCCAGACGGGGCGGCCGGGCAGAGGCGCCCCTCACTTCTTCCCAGACGGGGCGGCCGGGCAGAGGCGCTCCTCACTTCTTCCCAGACGGGGCGGCCGGGCAGAGGCGCTCTCACTTCCCAGACGGGGCGGCCGGGCAGAGGCGCTCTCACTTCCCAGACGGGGCGGCCGGGCAGAGGCGCTCCTCCAGACGGGGGGGGAGGGCTCCTCCTGACGGGGGCGGGCAGAGGCGCTCCTCACTTCCCAGACGGGGCAGCCGGGCAGAGATGCTCACTTCTTCCCTGATGAGGCGGCCAGGCAGAGGCGCTTCTCACTTCCCAGACGGGGCGGCCGGGCAGAGGCGCTTCTCACTTCCCAGACGGGGTGGCTGGGCAGAGGCGCTCCTCACTTCTTCCCAGACGGGGCGGCCGGGCAGAGGCGCCCCTCACTTCTTCCCAGACGGGGCGGCCGGGCAGAGGTGCTCCTCACTTCCCAGAAGGGGCGGCCGGGCAGAGGCGCTCCTCACTTCCCAGACGAGGCGGCCGGGCAGAGGCGCTCCTCACATCCCAGATGATGGGCGGCCGGGCAGAGGCTCTCCTCACTTCCCAGAAGGGGCGGCCGGGCAGAGGCGCTCCTCACTTCCCAGAGGAGGCGGCCGGGCAGAGGCGCTCCTCACATCCCAGATGATGGGCGGCCGGGCAGAGGCGCTCCTCACTTCCCACACAATGGGCGGCCGGGCAGAGGCGCCCCTCACTTCTTCCCAGACGGGGCGGCCGGGCAGAGGCGCCCCTCACTTCTTCCCAGACGGGGCGGCCGGGCAGAGGCGCTCCTCACTTCTTCCCAGACGGGGCGGCCGGGCAGAGGCGCTCCTCACATCCCAGACGGGGCGGCCGGGCAGAGGCACTCCTCACTTCCCAGACGGGGCGGCCTGGCAGAGGCGCTCCTCACATCCCAGACGATGGGTGGCCGGGCAGAGGTGCCCCTCACTTCCCAGACGGGGCGGCCGGGCAGAGGCGCTCCTCACTTCCCAGACGGGGTGGCCGGGCAGAGGCACCCCTCACTTATTCCCAGATGGGGCGGCCGGGCAGAGGCGCTCCTCACTTCCCCGACGGGGCGGCCGGGCAGAGGCGCCCCTCACTTCTTCCCAGACGGGGTGGCTGGGCAGAGGCGCCTCTCACTTCTTCCCAGATGGGGCGGCTGGGCAGAGGCGCTCCTCACTTCCCCGACGGGGCGGCCGGGCAGAGGCGCTCCTCAACTCCCAGACGGGGCGGCCGGGTAGAGGCGCTCCTCACATCCCAGACGGGGCGGCCGGGCAGAGGTGCTCCTCACATCCCGGACGGGGCGGCCGGGCAGAGGCGCTCCTCACATCCCAGACGATGGGCGGCCAGGCAGAGACCCTCCCCACCTCCCTGACCGGGCCCCGGCCGGGCAGAGGCTGCAATCCCAGCACCCTGGGAGGCCAAGGCAGGTGGCTGGGAGGCGGAGACTGCAGCAAGCCAAGACCACGCCACCGCACTCCAGCCTGGGCAACACCGAGCGTGGAGTGAGCGAGACCCCGTCTGCAGTTCCAGCACCTCGGGAGGCCATGGCGGGCAGACCACTCAAGGTCAGGAGCTGGAAACCAGCCTGGGCAACATGGCGAAACCGCGCCTCCAGCCAAAGGAGAAAAACCAGGGAGGGGTGGTGGCGCGCGCCTGCAATCCCAGGCAGGCTGCAGGCCGAGGCAGGAGAATCACGGGAGCCGGAGGCAGGGAGTCTGCAGCGAGCAGAGTACACTCCAGCTGGGCAACAGAGGGAAGAAAAGAAAGAAAGAGAGGAAGGAAGGAAGGGAGGGAGGGAGGGAGGGAGGCAGGCAGGGAGGGAGGCAAGGAAGGAAGGAAGGAGGGGCTCTGATTTTTAAATATTGGCAATAATGTTCTTTTTAAACACTGCAGGCCAAACAAAAAGCATCAGCTGGCTGAATGTAGTTCCTGAGGCTTCACTTTGCAACTTCTAGTTTAAGATACGAAGTTACAGCCTCCTGTCTCTGTGTGAAATATAGACTTGGACAAATCATATTGCTTTCCTAGCTGTTTCTTAGCTGGAGCTTCATAAAAATACTTTGAAATGGATACTTAGTTGAATAGGGAGGAACTTGTCTGGTTTAGAACAGAACAGAGAGTAGGAAACCAAACTATATAGAGTGTTAGAAGATGCAGTAGGCTTTTAGGCAGTGGGGGTGTTTAGAGGCAAGGAAAGGAGGATTGAAACAAATATGATGAACACAATGGAAAAATAGCATTCTTCCATCTGAGTTTCTTCTGTGTTTCCTAGAATATGGGTTCTTGTATCCATAATAAGAATTTTAAGAGGTTTGAATGTAATTGAGATGGTTAGTATGTAGAATTGAATTTAACTTAGGACCTAAAGTCATGCTCAGCATGGACAAGAGAAAGCTTTTTTCAAAAATTCCTGGATATTGCTGAGCCTGGCTGAGGTCACAGTGGAGTGGATTACTTTTCACTGGATGTAAATTATGCTTTTTGTTGTTAATAGAGTGCTTTCAACAATTTAGGTTGGTTTTCTTGAAGTAGTTTTTATTAATGATCCAAAGACATCTTCCTTGTATGGATAAAAATCACTCTGGCCAAAAACAAGCTATCACCACTGCAGTTGATTTTGCCTGCTGCATGTCCTGCCCTCTGAATAGAAAAGAGGTGTTACTTAGGGAAAAGGAATGCAGGCTGAATTGTAAGATTCTGAAAGTGTAACCCTTTGGAACGCTGAATTGGCAGTTTTAAGCAGTGTTTTCTTTTTGGTATAGGTCATTTTCATTACTTCTAGATAATATTTATTCTTTAGTCCATATAGAATTAGTGTTTTTTTAATAGCATAATTTTTAATTGGTTGTTGAAAAATTATTATTACTTTTTTTGAAACAGGGTCTCATTCTGTCACCTACACTAGAGTGCAGTGGCACAGTCATGACTCACTGCAGCCTTGACCTCCCCAGACTTAGATGATCCTCCCACCTCAGCCTCCTGGGTAGCTGGGACTACAGGCATGTACTGCCATGTCTGGCTAGTTTTTGTATTTTTTGTAGAGATGAGGCTTTGCCATGTTGCCCAGGCTGATCTTGAACTCTGGGCTTAAGCAATCTGCTTTCCTTGGCCTCCCAAAGTGCTGGGATTACAGGCATGAGCCACTGCACCCAGCCTTATTTAAAAATTATATGCAGAACAGAAGCTCTTTATCTGAAGTGGCCTGCTAGAGTAGTTGATTGGAAACCAAAAAAGTCAATTAAGTCACAGAATCCTAAAAATGATATGTACAATTAATTTCATTGTTAAACTATTTATTATTTTTTATTATTTTTGAGACAGAGTTTGCTCTTGTCTCCTAGGCTAGAATGCAGTGGCACGATCTCGGCTCATTGCAATCTCCGCCTCCTGGGATCAAGTGATTTTCCTGCCTCAGCCTCCCGAGTAGCTAGGACACCACGCCTGGCTAATTTTTGTATTTTTAGTAGAGATGAGGTTTCACCATGTTGGCTGGGCTGGTCTCGAACTCCTGATCTCAGGTGATCCACCAGCCTCAGCCTCCCAAAGTGCTGGGATTACAGGAGTGAGCCACCGCACCCGGCCTAAATTATTTAACTTAAAACATATAACCATATAGTCACTAATCTTTGATGAAGGGTCCAGGCATTTCTCATGATTATGAATTCACAAATCAGATATCTGCACTTCTTGCATAAACCACACCCATAATACATTGACTAGATTTCCTAGTTACTTTACTTTTTTTTTTTTTTTGAGGTGGAGTCTTGCTCAGTTGCCAGGCTGGAGTGCAGTGGCGCAATCTCGGCTCACTGCAACCGCCGCCTCCCGAGTTCAAGCAATTCTGCCTCAGCCTCCTGAGTAGCTGGGACTACAGGCGTGCACCACCATGCCCACCTAATTTTTGTATCTTTTGTAGAGATGAGGTTTCACCATGTTGGCCAGGATGGTCTCAATTTCTTGACCTCGTGATCTGCCTGCTGGCCAGGATGGTCTCGATTTCTTGACCTCGTGATCCGCCTGCCTCGGCCTCCCAAAGTGCTGGGATTACAGGTGTGAGCCACCGCGCCCAGCCCTGGTTACTTTTTTTTTTTTTTTTAAAGTGGAGTGATAACTTAAAGAACCTTGCAAAAGAACATGAGCAGAGACTACTTCTAGATTTTTGTAGTGTTCCCTAGTTTTTTATTCTTAATTGCTTCATGGTATGCCTAATTCAATTACAGTGTTTTTTTAATGACTTTGTGTTACTGAATCTTTTAAAAACATTTAATTTTGTTTCCAGAGAAACAGGCATTCTTTCTTTTTGCCCTCAGATTTTACCATTTATTTACACAATATTTGGTTACGTTATATAATCCAGTAGTAAGTTCAACTAGCACAGGTTTGGGAACAAATGAGTGGGAGCAATGTATGCTTTACTCAGAGTGGGGAAAATCAATCGGTAAAGTAAGTTGGCTAAGTGGAGGCTGGTAAGAAATCTTCAATGATATTTCACTATCTAAAGTAGTCTTTTACTGTAAAAATAATGATTGCTTAAGGCATGTAATTAAAACAACTCCAAAGGGAATCAAATATTTTCCTCTCTTCCTATAGTAGCTGGATATCAAATTTTCTGTGTATCCTTAAAGAAAATAATAGTTTTTAAAAACAAATAAATAATATGTGCACAAATAATGCAGAGAAAGTTCAAAGTTCTCTCCAACTCCCTTTTTTTTAAGATGGGGTCTCGCTCTGTCGCCCAGGCTGGAGTGCAGTGGCGCGATCTCAGCCCCCTATAGCCTCCACCTCCCAGGTTCAAGCAGTTCTTGTGCCTTAGCCTCCCGAGTAGCTGGGACTACAGGTGAGTGCCACCATACCTGGCTAATTTTTGTGTTTTTAGCAGAGATGGGATTTGCCATGTTGGCCAGCCTGGTCTCAAACTCCTGACCTCAAGTGAACTGGCCACCTTGGCCTCCCAAAGTGTTGGGATTACAGGTGTGAGCCGCTGCACTCAGCCCCTTTTTCTTTGATCTAGTATTCTATCCCTGAGAAGTAACCTCTTAATTTTTAAAAATTCCCTCTTTTCCAGTATTTTTAATAATACACTATATATATATTTTTTTTTGAGATGGAGTTTCACTCTGTTGCCCAGAGTTGGAGTGCAGTGTCGTGATCTTGGCTCACTGCAACCTCTGCCTCCCGGGTTCAAATGATTCTTCTGCCTCAGCCTCCCTAGTAGCTGGGATTACAGGCTCGTGCCACCACACCCAGCTAATTTTTGTGTTTTTAGTAGAGACGGGGTTTTGCTATGCTCGCCAGGTTGGTCTTGAACTCCTGACTTCAAGCGATCCACCTACCTTGGCCTGCCAAGGTGCTGGGATGACAGGCATGAGCCACCACGCCTGGCCTAATCTACTATTTTTTATGTTAGGTGTTGAATATACATGTATTAATTTTAATATTCTTTAAATTATACATATACACTGTGAAATCTGTATGGTATATTAAAATAAAACTTGAGGCCAGGTGTGGTGGCTCACGCCTGTAATCCCAGCACTTTGGGAGGCCGAGGAGGAGAGATCACTTGAGATCAGAAGCTTAAGACCAGCCTGACCAACATGATAAAACCCCATCTCTACTAAAAATACAAAAATTAGCTGGGCGTGATGGTGCACACTTGTAATCTCAGCTACTCAAGAGGTTGAGGCAAGAGAATCACTTGAACCGAGGAGGCAGAGGTTGCAGTGAGCAGAGATCACACCACTGCACTCTAGCCTGGGCGACAGAGCAAGACCCTGTCTCCAATAAAATAATAAATAAATAAAATAAAACTTGAAAAAAAGGCATTTCAAGAGTGTAAAATGAAGGGTAGAAATTTACAGCATTAGAAGAGTGTACAGCGAAGTGTGCGACTTCTACCTCTGCACCCTGGTTCTCCTTCAGGGAGGTTACCACTGTTTTCTGCTTACTTGTAGATATAGCCGTGTATATACTATATATATACTTTTTAAAAAGAACACAAATGGGAGCATACTAATCATTGTTTTGCAACTTCCCAGGATAGTTTATAATTGTTCGTAAATACATAGGAGCTGCCCTGTAGTTTGTTTAGAGGGGGCTTATTTATAGAGTGATTCCAAATCTGATGTCTTTATCTGCACATACAAGTCATAAAAATGGGCCGGGCACGGTGGCTCACACCTGTAATCCCAGCAGTTTGGGAGGCCAAGGTGGGTGGATCATTTGAGGTCAGGAGTTCGAGACCACCCTTGCCAACATAATGAAACTCCTTCTTTACTAAAAATACAAAAATTATCCAGGCGTGGTGGCTTGTGCCTATAATCCCAGCTACTGGGGAGGCTGAGGCAAGAGAATCGCTTGAACCTGGGAAGCATAGGTTGCAGTGAGCCGAGATTGTGCCACTGCACTCCAACCTGGGCTACAGAGCGAGACTTTGTCTCAAAAAACAAAAAAAGTGCTGGGATTACAGGTTTGAGCCATTACACCCGGTTTAAAAGACATCCCTTTTTTTTTTGTTTTTTGAGACAATCTCACTTAAAAGATATTAATGCCCAGTAGATTCCAAGGGTTTTAGGAGCTGTGTGTTTCAGGAACCAGGGAAAAGACCAAATATATATATATTTATTACACTAGTAAAGTTATCTACAGGTTATGCTCTTCTTTGATTAGCTAGGAGCAAGGTGATAGCAACTTTCAAAGCTTTATTAGTGAGCAAATGTAGGATGTTTTGCTAAACTTCTACCTTAATACTTTTCAGCTTCTGTTCCCTTTGTACTGAGACTTCCTCATTTCCTAGAAAGCTTTTTGTTACTTAGAACTACTTTATGAACCAAGCTGTGATTTAAATGGTGGAATGGGTTTTTAGTGCATAACATCATTTTAATTCCTATGACAGCTCATTTGAAACCAGCCATTCCAGAAGGATTTTACTCATGATTTAAAAACGTATATTTCTGCTTTGTCCTTAAATGCCTGAAACCATCATATCATTTGTGAATAGTAATTTGTAAAATTTAAGTTTTAGGCCAGGCGCAGTGGCTCATGCCTGTAATCCCAGCACTTTGGGAGGCCGAGGCAGTCGGATCACCTGAGGTCGGGAGTTTGCAACTAGCCTGACATGGAGAAACCCTGTCTCTACTAAAAAATACAAAATTAGCCGGGGTGGTGGCGCATGCCTGTGATCCCAGCTACTCAGGAGGCTGAGGCAGGAGAATCGCTTAAACCCCGGAGGCAGAGGTTGTGGAGCCGAGATCGCGCCATTGCACTCCAGCCTGGGCAACAACAGTGAAACTCCATCAAAAAAAAAAAAAAAAAAAGGTTTTAACTAATCAATTTTATTGTCTGTACCCATGTATTTATTAGTCATTTAAAAAAAAAAAAGGCTGGCTGGGTGCGGTGGTTCACACCTGTAATCCCAGCACTTTGGGAGGCCGAGGCGGGTGGATCACAAGGTCAGGAGTTCGAGACCAGCCTGGCCAAGATGGTGAAACCTCGTCTGTACCAAAAATACAAAATTAGCCAGGTGCGGTGGTGGGCACTCGGGAGGCTGAGGCAGGAGAATCACTTGAACCCGGGAGGCGGAGGTTGCAGTGAGCTGAGATGGCGCCACTGCACTCTTGCCTGGGCAACAGAGCAAGACCCCATCTGAAAAAAAAAAAAGGCCTAGAAATTACATTCTGAAGAGAAGCCAAATATTGATCACGAGCCTTCCCTTTAGGCTATGATCTCTGACCTATAACAAGAGTTTTGAGTCACTAAAGTCAATCCTCTGGGTCTTTCAAGTTCTAGGGAAGCCTTTTTTTTTTTTTTTTTTTTTTTTAAGAAGGACTCTAGCTCTGTCACTTAGGCTGGCGTGTGCAGCTGTGCAGTCTCGGCTCACTGCAACCTCTGCCTCCCAGTTTCAAGCAATTCTTACGTCTCAGCCTCCCGAGTAGCTGGGATTACAGGCGCATGCCACCACGCCCAGCTAATTTTTGTATTTTTAGTAGAGACGGGGTTTCACCATGTTGGTTGGCCAGTCTGGTCTCGAACTCCTGACCTCAGGTGATTCACCTGCCTCGGCCTCCCAAAGTGCTGGGATTACAGGCGTGAGCCACCATGCCCAGCCTCTAGGGAAGCTTTTTATTGAAACGTTAAAACAACATTTTTATGCTGTTCTCATTCAGGAAAGGTTGCCAGGTGTAGGGCAGACTTGGCTAGTGTGGAAAACCAGCTTCTGCATGCTTGGTGGTTCTTTGTGCTTGACTTCGCAGGCAAAGCTCACATAAGCTCCTTATAGGATGTTCTGCAGATGTATCTTAGTGAGAACTGAGCCTGTTTTTGCTTCCATGCTGAATGGAGACCCAGAACCACTGTCTTTCGTTTTGTTCAGTTCTCCTACCCCCTTTCTTAAGAGGATCTACTTAACATTCTGTGGTAGTATTTGGAGCAAGATGTCATTAATTATTTTTGTTGTATTTCCATATTAGATTTTATTATGAGCAAGGACCTGTGTGTGTAGGTTTATTTCAATTTGTGGTCCACAAGGGTCTCTTGGTTGTCTCTCGGACACCCTCAAGGGAATCACATTGAGCATACCCTTGCTGAAGTTTATCGTGATCGTTTCTAAATAAGAAATTGTATTGAAAGTTTTAACTTACTGTTTGGAAAGCAAGTGCCTTGTTTTTGACTGATTTGTGTGTGTGCTTTTTTTGTTGTTGTTGACCCAGATTACCAGAGACTGATGACTGTGGCGGAGACGATTACAGCTCTCATGTTTCCTTTCCAGTGGCAGCATGTCTATGTCCCTATTCTCCCGGCTTCTCTCCTGCATTTCTTAGATGCTCCTGTTCCATACCTGATGGGTTTGCATTCCAATGGCCTGGATGACCGGTCAAAGCTGGAGCTGCCTCAAGAGGTGAGATCTTGAGTGTTGGTGCCTCTGGCCCCAATCCAGGATTGGAGAGAGAAGGGCTTTGGGATGAACCCAGCATGCATGATGTTACCAAGTTTATTTTCTTTTATTTTGGTGAGTATGAATAACTTTTCAGGAAAAAAGTAAAAACAATGAACATTTAGTTCAATTTATATCATCCCAGAGACACTTATTATCTTTATCAACTGACATACGTACATTGTAATTTCTGTATTTATGCTATTGTTTTTGTTTTATTTTGCTTTTTAAGAGACAAGGTCTTGCTGTGTTACCCAGGCTGGGTGCAGTAGCATGATCGTAGCTTACTGTAGCCTTGAACTCCTGGGCTCAAGTGAGCCTCCTGACTCAGCCTTCTGAGTAGTTGGGACTAAAGGAGTGTGCCATGACGCCCAACTAATTGTTTTTTTATGTTTTTTAGCTGCAGGGTCTCACCATGTTGCCCAGGTTGGTCTCGAACTCCTGGGCTCAAGTAATCCTCCTGCCTTGGCTTCCCAAAGTGTTGGGATTATAGGCATGAGCCACTGTGCCTGGCTAAGAAAAGAATTGATTTAAAAATATGTATTTCCTATTCCATTCTGAAGTAGATTTAAAGCATGATTATAAATAAGATTGTTTTATTTTTAATTTTTTTAGAATTACCAGCAGAACTGGTATGTTACTTTGTGGCTGTTGTGAAACTACCTACAGGGAAGTGCTTTCCTACTTTGAATTTCTTAGTCATTAGAAAGGCCTGGGAACAAGACTTTGGAGTATACATACACTGGTGTCACCATGACTCTTTGTTTCCTCCCTCCACCACCATTTTTTGGAGGGTAGAGATTTTTTTTTTTTTTTTGGACGAAGTCTCGCACTGTCACCCAGGCTGGAGTGCAGTGGCTCATTCTTGGCTCACTGCAACCTCCGCCTTCCAGGTTCAAGTGATTCTCCTGCTTCAGCCTCCCAAGTAGCTGGGATTACAGGCGCCCACCACCACGCCTGGCTAATTTTTTGTATTTTTAGTAGAGACGGGGTTTCACTATGTTGGCCAGGCTGGTCTCGAACGCCTGACCTCATGATCCACCCACCTCGGCCTCCCAAGGTGCTGGGATTATAGGCGTGAGCTACTGCGTCCGGCAGGGAGTAGAGATTTTTGTATATAAGTGAGGAATATAAGTGAGGGCCCCCAAGAAGAGAGCACTCTCATGGAACTGGATCTGGGCAGCACTGTGTCATTGGTCATGACTGGGCAGCATCTTTGATGAATACCCTGATAATTAGACCATGTCTGTGATATTTAAATTATAGTCAAATGCATCTCTTTGCTCTTTTCTCTCTTCTTTAGTTTTAGAATCAAAATGTCTTCCTTGTCTTCTTTGTAGCTTCTTCCATTTCTGCCCTTTTTCTTCTTTGACTTTATAGAGCATTGTGCTCTTTGGGGTGGAACAAGATTAATTAAGGAAAAAAAGATCTAAATGATGGATAAAATCATTCAGTTGAGATAATATTGGGGTTTTTTGTATACTTGCTTACTGTATACCTGAAGAGTGGACTGGAGAAAGAAGAGCTTTTTGTTGTTTGCTTTAAACAAATGTCTATTTAATATTGATACAACTTAGTCAACCTAATTATAATTCTGTAAAGTCACAAAAAGAACAATAACAAAAAATTGTTGAAGGTGGAAGGCCAAAGAGGTGAGCTATGTGCATAATTTAATAAATAGGCCACTAAGCAAGAAGCCAGATTTCTGTTTTATTTTCCTCTTTGGCATCAGCTTTCTTTATACTTGGGCAAATTCTGATCCTTCTAGGATTTTTCAACGTTGTTCCCTATGTGCTTCATGTATACGGCTATACAAAGGGACCTCTGAGGGATCAACAGGTTTCTTAATGGGACTGTTTAAGAAACTGTGGGTTGTTTAAGAAACCCAAAAGTTGGCCGGGTGTGGTGGCTCATGCCTGTAATCCCATCACTTTGGGAGGCCGAGGCGGGTGGATCACCTGAGGTCAGGAGTTCGAGACCAGTCTGGTCAACATAATGAAACTCCATCTCTACTGAAAATACAAAAATATTAGCCAGGCACGGTGGTGCACGCCTGTAGTCCCAGGTACTTGGGAGGCTGAGGCAGGAGAATTGTTGAACCCCGGAGCCAGAGATTGCAGTGAGCTGAGATCACGCCACTGCACTCCAGCCTGGGTGGATCGTGCCACTGCACTCCAGCCTGGGTGACAGTGTGAGACTCCACCTCAAAAAAAAAACAAAAAAGAAACCCAAAAGTTCTCTGTATTCTGGGCTATTGGAGCCCCCATGTTGCTGTATTCCCCATCCCTGCTGCAAACTTTGCATCTGAGCTTCTGGCCTCCCCTGTAGTCTGCTTGGGAAGGAGTGGTGACAGTGGAACAGTAGAATTACCTGTGTGTGCTTCATAAGTGGTTCTTGGGTTTCAGAGTCCTAGTTTATCCACACTTTTCTTCTGAAGGTCACACATCTGTGGGAGCAGTTATATAGCTGGATATTTTCTACCTTGATTTTTTAGCAGATAAGCTCTGGGGTATCTGAGCCTGTGTAGTTCCCGTGGAAAACCTTAGACTGGGGGAAAAGAGCTGGCTTTGAAAGACAACTTTGGGGTATCTCAGAAATGACATGTTCATAGTAAAAAATGCTAACAGTGCACAAAAACATAAACAGTAAAATTAAAATTACCTCAAATTTTACCACCCAGAGATAACTACTTTTGATATTTTGATGCACATCTTTAAAGTATGTGGTATCTTTTAACTACAGTCTTAGAAGGAAGCTTTGGGGCAGTGTATTAGTCCATTTTTACACTGCTGATAAAGACATACCTGAGACCAGGCAGTTTACAAAAGAAAGAGGTTTAATGGACTTAGAGTTCCATGTGGCTGGGAAAGCCTCACAATCATGGTGGAAGGCAAGGAGGAGCAAGTCACATCTTACATGAATGTCAGCAGGCAAAGAGAGAGCTTGTGCAGGGAAACTCCCCCTTATAAAACCATCAGATCTTGTGAGACTTATTTACTAGCATGAGAACAGCATGGGAAAGACCTGCCCCCATGATTCAACTACCCCCCACTGGGGCCCTACCACAACACATGGGAATTTAAGATGAGATTTGGGTGGGGACACAGCCAAACCATATCACTCTGCCCTGGCCCCTCCCAAATCTTATGCCCTCACATTTCATAACCAATCATGCCTCCCAACAGTCCCTCAAAGTCTTATTTCAGCATTAACTCAAAAGTCCATAGTCTCATCTGAGACAAGGCAAGTCCTTTCCTTATAAGCCTGTAAAATCAAAAGCAAGTTAGTTACTTCCTAGATACAATGAGGGTACAGGCATTAGATAAATACAGCCATTCCAAATGGGAGAAATTGGCCAAAAACAAAGGGCTGCAGGCCCCATGCAAGTCTGAAATCCAGCGGTGCAGTCAAATCTTAAAGTTCCAAAATGACCTCCTTTGACTCTGTGTCTCACATCCAGGTCACACTGATGCAAGGTCCCTGGCTGGGCGCAGTGGCTCACCCCTGTAATCCCAGCACTTTGGGAGGCTGAGGCAGGTGGATCACCTGAGGTCGGGAGTTCAAGACCAGGCTGATCAACATGGAGATACCCCATCTCTACTTAAAACACAAAATTGGCTGGGCATGGTGGCGCAAGACTGTTATCCCACCTACTCGAGAGGCTGAGGCAGGAGAATTGCTTCAACCTGGGAGGTGGAGGTTGCAGTGAGCCGAGACTGTGCCATTGCACTCTAGCCTGGGCAACGGTAGCGAAACTCCGTCTCAAAAAAAACCCCCAAAAATCCAAACAACAGCAACAAAAAAAGAGGTGGGTTCCCACAGTCTTGGGCTGCCCCACCCCTGTGGCTTTGCAGGGTACAGCCTCCCTCTTGGCTGCTTTTATGGGCTGGCATTGAGTGTCTGCGGCTTTTCCAGGCACACGGTGCAAGCTGTCAGTGGATCTACCATTCTGGGGTCTGAAGGATGGTGGCTGTCTTCTCACAGCTCCATTAGGCAGTGTCTCAGTAGGGACTCTGTGTAGGGGCTCTGACCCTACATTTCCCTTCCACACTACTCTAGCAGAAGTTCACCATGAGGGCCCTGTCCCTGCAGCAAACTTCCCTCTGGGCATCCAGGTATTTCCATACCTCTGCAAAAATCTAGGCAGAGGTTCCCAAACCCCAATTCTTGACTTCTATGTACTTGCAGGCTCAACACCACATAGAAGCTGCCAAGGCTTGGGGCTTGCACCCTCTGAAGCCACAGCCTGAGCTCTATGATAGCCCCTTTCAGCCACAGCTGGAGCAGCTGGGATGCAGGGCACCAAGTCCCTAGGCTGCACACAGCATGGGGACCCTGTGTCTGGCCCACAAAACCACTTTTTCCTCCTAGGCCTCCAGGCCTGTAAAGGGAGGGGCTGCCGTGAAGACCTCTGATATGCCCTGGAGACATTTACCCCCATTGTCTTGGGGATTAACATTTGGCTCCTTGTTACTTATGTAAATTTCTGTAGCCAGCTTGACTTTTTTCCTCAGAAAGTGGGATTTCCTTTTCTATCGCATTGTCAGGCTGCAAATTTTCCAAACGTTTATGCTCTGTTTCCCTTTTAAAACTGAATGTCTTTAACAGCACCCAAGAGACCTCTTGAATGCTTTGCTGCTTAGAAATTTCTTCTGCCAGATACCCTAGATCATCTCTCCTAAGTTCAAAGTCACACAAATCTCTAGAATAGGGGCAAAATGCCGCCAGTCCCTTCGGTAAAACACAACAAGAGTCACCTTTGCTCCAGTTCCCAGCAAGTTCCTTATCTTCATCTGAGACCACCTCAGCCTGGATTTCATTGTCCATATCATTATCAGCATTTTGGTCAAAGCCATTCAACAAGTCTCTAGGGAGTTCCAAACTTTCCCACATTTTCCTGTTTTCTCCTGGTCCCTCCAAACTGTTCCAACCTCTGCCTGATACCCAGTTTCAAAGTTGCTTATGCATTTTTGGGTATCTTTTAAGCAGCGCCCCACTCTACTGGTACCAATTAACTGTATTAGTCTTTTATCATGCTGCTGATAAAGACATACCTGAGAGTGGGAAGCAAAAGAGGTTTAATGGACTTAACAGTTCCTCGTGGCTGGGGAAGCCTCACAATCATGGTGGAAGGCAAGGAGGAGCAAGTCATGTTTACATGGATGGCAACAGGCAAAGAGAGAGCTTCTGCAGGGAAACTCCCCCTTATAAAACCATCAGATCTCTTGGGACTTACTCACTGTCACAAGAACAGTATGGGAAAGACCTGCCCCCATGATTCAACTAGCCCCCACCGGGTCTCTCCCACAACATGTGAGAATTTAAGATGAGATTTGGGTGGGGACACAGCCAAACCATATCCGGCAGGGCTGGGGAAATTCACCTGGGACTGTGTGAGGGGGCATCATCAGGGTAGTGAAGTGGGGCAAGCTTGGTTTATAAAAAGGACTTTCTCCAGAGGGACAGAGAGTGTACATTTCCTAGCCACCCCCCCCACCCCCCACCAAATCAGAATTCATCAGTTACTGCTGTCTTTGGGCATCAGAAGTCTGTAAAAAGCTTTTTGTTCCTTTTTGCACCAACACATGAGCTCAGTTGGCCCTGAGCAAGTGAAAGTGCTGAGCTGCCTTTGTGAGGCATCCTTTGTCTTAATGCTTCTCTTTGGAGCTTCGTTGTCTGAGTTCGGGAAGGAGGCATTTCATCCACAGCTATATTACAGAATTAAGCAAAGGATATTAGAGTAAAGAAAGGGGTACCATTTTTTTCTATCTTGGACCCCTCTTTCCTACTTTTCCCCCATTTTCTCAGGACACTCCTTCAATAGCTTTTTCCCAGTCATCTGTGTGTTGAACTCCTTTTCAATGAATAACATGAGGATGGACTGGAGAAACAGGCTGGCTGTTTTTTTGGTATTAGGAATTGAGCATTGGGAAAGATCATTGTGACCTTGAGCGGAAGATATTTGGGAGACTTCTTGGGATTTGGGGGATCCATGTGATCACTACCTCAGAGCAGCTAAGTCTACCCATAATCCCTCTCAACAAGGCAGGAGGTTAATGGAGGAAAACTGATCACTTGGCATTCAGCACCTCTTCCAGGCTACTCTCCCCAAAGCTGTTATGTAAGAAGTAACCCCTCGTCAGCTGAGGAAGGAGGGTATATGAGGAGTTCCTAGTATTTTGTAAGTGCTTCTGTGTGCTAGAGCCCCTCTGTATGGTGGGAGGAAACAGCATGAGGCTATTGTATGAGTCTAGTAATTTACTATTGTATGAGTGTAGTAATTTGCTTTTTTACCACTCCCTCCTTTAGCCCAATTCTTTCTTCTTTTTTTTTGTTTGAGATGGAGTCTTGCTCTGTTGCCTAGGCTGGAGTACAGTGGTGCCATCTCAGCTCACTGCAACCTCTGCCTCACGGGATCAAGCAATTTTCCTGCCTCAGCCTCCCGAGTAGCTGGGATTACAGGCACATACCACAAAGCCCGGCTAATTTTTTTTGTATTTTTAGTAGAGACGGGGTTTCACCATGTTGGCCAGACTGGTCTTGAACTCCTGACTTCAAGTGATCCGCCCGCCTCAGCCTCCCAAAGTACTGGGATTACAGGCGTGAGCCACCGCACCTGGCTCTTTTAAAACTCAGTCTCTAGGGGTATATTAACTTCAACCAATTTTTGCAAAGAATGGCTAGTGGTGCCTACTCAGAGGCTCCTATCTTATCTTAATCTAATTCATCTCTGAAATGTGCATGGGCATATTTCTTCTCTACCCACCTCTGACCAAAGGTTTCCACAAATGTGGACACAGCATTGGAGTTTTAAAGATTCTTTACAGACTCTATATTTGGTTCACAGTAGTGGGAGAAAAGCCAACCAAGCATTGTTTAGTAGATGTAGTTATTTCTAGCTGTTTCTGTGTTTCCTATTGGAGAAACTGCTTTTTTCTTCTGAGGAGAGGGTAACTGAGGAGGTAAATGATTGCATTGTGTGCCTTTCGTGGGTCACAGTGCCTTGTTTTGTTAGGTGTATGGACAGGGCTTATGAGGCAGGTGATCTTCATGACTAGATGATTTAATTCTGTCTTTATTTCTTGTAGTGGCGCAGCCTGATGACATAATTTTAAAATCTTAAAGGAGCCGGGCGCGGTGGCTCAAGCCTGTAATCCCAGCACTTTGGGAGGCCGAGGCGGGCGGATCACAAGGTCAGGAGATCGAGACCATCCTGGCTAACACGGTGAAACCCCGTCTCTACTAAAAATACAAAAAATTAGCTGGGTGTGTTGGTGGGCGCCTGTAGTCCCAGCTACTCGGGAGGCTGAGGCAGGAGAATGGCGTGAACCCGGGAGGCGGAGCTTGCAGTGAGCCGAGATCGCGCCACTGCACTCCAGCCTGGGGGACAGAGAAAGACTCCGTCTCAAAAAAAAAAAAAAAAAAAAAAAAAAAAATCTTAAAGGAATAAGGAAAATGTAGCCTATTTTTAGGTGTTAAGTTAAACATTTATTGGCCTTTTAACTAGGTGGGGTTCAAAGTTGTTATCCAGTGGAGGAGCTCTAGAAAGTGAAATTTAAAGTGATTCTTACAGTCTTTGAATTTTTGACATGGGAAAGCTCTCTTTCTTAGTTATAGATTGGTAGACAGAGTAATTTATGCACTCAGCAAATGTTTATTGAATGATACACACATGGACTTGTTAAACATGCAGTTTTAATAGATTGAGAGTTTATGGAATAGTTATACTAAGCTGGACCTACGCCTACCCTTCAGTGTCTTCTTTTTTCTATTTTCTTTTTTATTATCACAGACACAGAGACAACACACAGAGATACAATAGACACACATGCACAGACACATAAACATCCAGAAAACACACACACACAGACAACACAGACACACACACAAATACATAGACAACTCACACAGAGGCACAAAGACACAGACAACATACACAGCCACACACACAGATGCAGACCACACATACAGGGACAACACACATGTAGACACAGACATGTACAGAGACACACAGATACACAAATATACAAGCACACACAGACACACATACATCTTAAGTTCTGGGATACATGTGCAGAACGTGCAGGGTTATAACATAGGTATACACGTGCCATGGTGGTTTGCTGCATCCATCAACCTGTTATCTACATTAGGTATTTGTCCTAATGCTATCCCTCCCCTAGCCCCTGCAATGTCTTCTTTTAGAATATGACTTGTTGGCACAGGGAGAAACAGATCAGTGAAACAACATTTAGATATATAATAGGGATACATGCTCAAGGAAGAGCTATTTAATAATTGAGCTGGAAAAATTGCTTATCTATGGGGGAAAAAAGTAAACCATAACAAAATCAACTTCAGATGGATTAAGAAGTTAAATGTCAAAAGCACAAGTTTAAATCTTGTGGAAGAAAATATTAATAAATACCTTTCTGACTTCTGGCTAGGGAGTTTTGTAAACAAGTTATAAAAAGCACTATCCATCAAAGAAAATAAAAGATTGATCATTGGATTTTTTTTTAATTGGTCCAGAGTCTCACACTGTCGCCCAGGCTGGAGTGCAGTGGTGCGATCTCGACTCACTGCAGACTCCGACTGCTGGGTTCAAATGATTCTCCTGCCTCAGCCTCCCAATTAGCTGGGATTACAGGTGTGTGCCACAATGCCCGGCTAATTTTTGTATTTTTAGTAGAGATGAGGTTTCACCATGTTGGTCAGGCTGGTCTCGAACTCCTGACCTCAGGTGATCCACCCACCTGGCCTCCCAAAGTGCTGGGATTACAGGCGTGAGGCACTGTGCCCAGCCTGATAAATTGGATTTTCTAAATGAAGAAAAAGACACCTTAAAGATAAAAACTGAAGAAATATATAACATATAACCTACAAAGAGTTAATATCAAGAGAATATAAAGAACTGCAAGTGGATAAGAAGGTGATAAGCAACTCAATAGAAACATGGCATAAGATATGAACAGGCATTTCGTAAAAAATGCACATTTCTTAATTTTTCTTAATTTCTTAATCAGGGAAGTGAAATCAAATACACGATACAATGCCATTTTATGCTCATTTTGTTGGCAGATTTCAAGTGTGATAATACCAAGTTTTGGGAGGGATTTGGATAAGTAGGATCACTTTAGTTTGCCCGTTAAAAATGTAAATTGTTGCAACCACTTTGGAATACAGCTAGGCGTCATTTTCTAAAATGGGATATTTGCATACCTTACAACACTGTGGTTCTACTCCTAGGATGTACCCATATATAAAATCTTGCAGGAGTCCAAGAAAACATGTAATAACAATCAGTGTAAATACAGTAAACAAAAAACAACTCAAATATCCTTTTTTTTTTTTGAGACGGAGTCTTGCTCTGTCGCCCAGGCTGGAGTGCAATGGCGCGATCTCGGCTCACTGCAAGCTCCGCCTCCCAGGTTCACGACATTCTCCTGCCTCAGCCTTCCAAGTAGCTGGGACTATAGGCACCTGCCATCACGCCCGGCTAATTTTTTGCATTTTTAGTAGAGACGGGGTTTCACTATGTTGGCTAGGATGGTCTCGATCTCCTGAACTTGTGATGCGCCCACCTCAGCCTCCCAAAGTGCTGGGATTACAGGCGTGAGCCACTGTGCCCGGCCCGAATGTCTTTTTTTTTTGAGATGGAGTTTCGCTGGAGTGCAATGGCGTGATCTCGGCTCACTGCAACCTCTGCCTCCCAGGTTCAAGTGATTCTCCTGCCTCAGCCTCCTTAGTAGCTGGGATTACAGGCGTGAGCCACGGTGCCCAGCCTCAAATGTCTTTTAATAGGAAAACTGATCAATACATTATGTTATATTCACATGGTGGAATATTATAGAAGAGTGAAAATGAATGAAGTATGGCTACACACAACAAAATGGTTGAATCTCAACCTAATGTTGATTGAAGTTACTACCAAAAGACTGCTTAAGGAATGATAATCCTTGTATAAAATTTAAAAACCTGGCTGGGCGTGGTGGCTCACACCTGATCCCACCCAGTATTTTGGGAGGCTGAGGTGGGAGGATTGCCTGAGGCCAGGAGTTCAAGACCAGCCTGGGCAACACAGCGACACTCTGTCTTAACAACAACAATTAGCCAGGTGTGATGGTGTGTGCCTATAGTTCAAGCTACTTGGCAGCCCAGGAAGTCAAGGCTGCAGTGAGCTGTGATTGTGCCACTGCACTCCAGACTGGGCAATAGAGCAAAACTCTGTCTCAAAAAAAAAAAAAAAAGTTAAAAACCTATGTGAAATTTAAAAATATGTAAAAATTTAAATATACATATACAATAAATTAAAAATCAAAAGGCAAAAAGATAATAAACGTAGAATTCAGGATAGTGATTACCTGGGACCAGGGATGTGTAGGTTGGGCTGGGCATGGTGGCTCATGCCTGTAATCCCAGCACTTCGGGAGGCTGAGGCCGGTGGATCACTTGAGGTTAGGAGTTTAAGAGCAGCCTGGCCAATGTGGTGAAACCCCGTCTCTACTAAAAATACAAAAATTAGGTAGGCGTGGTGGTGTGCACCTGTAGGCCCAGCCACTCAGGAGGCTGGGGCAGGAAAATTGCCTGAATCTGGGAATCAGAGGTTGCGGTGAGCCATTGCATTCCAGCCTGGACACCTCAGTAAGACTCCATCTCAAAAAAAAAAAAAAAAAAGGAATATGTAGGTTGGGGGATCAGATTGGGGTGGAGCACATAGTTAGGTAAAAGTACTGGCAATATTCTGATTCTTGGGTTGGGCTGGAAAAAAACTACCTAAGTTTCTCCCCAGAAAATTACCAGTTTATATTCCCAATAACAACATATGGAATTTTTGTTTCCTAGTAAGTCAGCACTGGACATTATAAATCTTTAAAATTTTTGCCAGTCTAATAAGGTGAAAAATATTTTGTTTGCATTTCCTGGTTCAATTGAAATTGAACATCATCTCATATATTTGAAGTTAATCTTCTGTTTGCCTTTCATATCCTATTTTCATTTTTAAGTTGGACTAATTGTCTTAATGATTTATTTGGTTATGAACTTTTTACATGTTATGTGTAAAAATTATTGTTTCCTAGATTGTTTTATCTTTTAATTTTTTTTTTAAGAAATGGGGTCTTGCTGTCTTCCCCAGGTTGGTCTCAAACTCAAGTGATCCTCCCAACTCAGCTTCCCAAAACTCTGGTATTACAGGTGCAAGCCAACATACCTAGAATATCTTTTAACTTTTTTTTTATGGCAGTATTTATCTTTATGGTTCTAGCCTTGTGTAAAGTTTAGAAAGCCTAACTCCACCCTAAGATAATATAATCATCTTTTATATTTTAATTTTATTTATTTATTTTGAGAGAGTCTTGCTCTGTCGCCCAGGCTGGAGTGCAGTGGTCCGATGTCAGCTCACTATAACCTCTGCCTCTCAGGAGGCAGGAGAATCAAGGAATTTTCCTGCCTTAGCCTCCTGAGTAGCTGGGACAGGCTGGTCTCAAACTCCTGACCTCAAGTGATCTGCCTACCTTTGCCTCCCGAAGTGCTGGGATTATAGGTGTGAGCCACCATGCTTGGCATATATTTTCTTTTAATACTTTTGGGGGTTGATTTTATTTTTTTACTTTTTTTATGGAAAATATCAGATGGATGTAAGGGTAAAGAGATTAGCATCTTTTTTTTTTTTTTTTTGAGACAGAGTCTTGCTGTGTCGCCCAGGCTGGAGTGCAGTGGCATGATCTCAGCTCACTGAAACCTCCACCTCCCAGGTTCAAGTGATTCCCCTGCCTCAGCCTCCTGAGTAGCTGGGACCGCAGGTGCGTGCCAACACACCTGGCCAAGTTTTGTATTTTTAGTAGAGACAGGGTTTCGCCATGTTGTCCAGGCTGGTCTCGAACTCCTGACCTCTAGCGATCTGCCTGCCTCGGCCTCCCAAAGTGCTGGCATTACAGGCGTGAGCCAGCACACTGGGCCACATCCATTATTATTCAACTATCATCAACTCATGGCTACTCTTCTGTGTATATACTCCTCTCCACTCCACCCAGTGGATTATTTTAAAGCAAATCCTATACAGCATTATTTTGCCATCCAGATATATTCAGTATGTACCTCTAAAAGATTTTTTCCTGTTTGCTTTTTTTTTGAGACAGGGTCTCACTTTATTGCCCAGACTGGAGTGCAGTGGCACAATTATAGCTCATTGCAACCTTGAACTCCTGGGCTTAAGCAGTCCTCTTCAGCCTTCCAAGGCTGAATTTATTAGCTAGAATTACAAGCGTGTGCCACCATACTCAGCTACTTTTAAAATTTTTAGTAGAGACGAGGTCTCGCTATGTTGCATAGGCTGGTCTTGAGCTCCTGGACTCAAGCCATTCTCCTACCTCAGGCTCCCACAGTGCTGAAATTACAGGTGTGAGCTACCGTGCTCGGCCCATAGGACTATTTTAAAGACATAAAAGTGGCTTTTAAAAAAATTTAAATTTTCAACATCTCTCAATTTTTATTTATTTGAAACAGAGTCTTGGTCTGTCACCCAGGCTGGAGTACAGTAGCATGATCTCAGCTCACTGCAACCTCTGCCTCCTGGGTTCAAATGATTCTCGTGCCTCAGCCTCCCATGTAGCTGAGATTACAGGTGTGCGCTATCATGCCTGGCTAATTTTTGTGTTTTTAGTAGAGACGGGGTTTTGGCATGTTGACCAGGCTGGGG
The DNA here is from genome assembly GCF_006542625.1 of Nomascus leucogenys. Classification (NCBI taxonomy): domain Eukaryota; kingdom Metazoa; phylum Chordata; class Mammalia; order Primates; family Hylobatidae; genus Nomascus; species Nomascus leucogenys. The sequence continues at coordinate 70,006,496 of NC_044395.1, read as the reverse complement.
CTTGAACTCCTGGCCTCAAGCGATCCGCCCACCTCAGCCTCCCAAAGTGCTGGGATTGCAGGCGTGAACCGCTGTGCCCAGCCTCAAATTTTATTTTTGAGTATAGTATTATGTTAACCTATTTATTTATTTATTTAGAGATGGAGTTTCGCTCTCGTTTCCAGGCTGGAGTGTAATGACGCCAACTTGGCTCACTGCAACCTTCGCCTCCTGGGTTCAAGTGATTCTCTTACCTCAGCCTCCCGAGTAGCTGGGATCACAGGCATGTGCCAACATGCCTGGCTAATTTTGTATTTTTAGTAGAGACAGGGTTTCTCCATGTTGGTCAGGCTGGTCTTGATCTCCTGACCTCAGGTGATCCACCTGCCTTGGTCTCCCAAAGCGCTGGGATTACAGGCGTGAGCCACCGCGCCCGGCCTATGTTAACCTTTTTAAATGGACAGCATTTGTCCCCAAAACATTTGTTGAAAAATTCACCTACAATGCATGGGTCTTGCATTAGGCCATTCTTGTATTGCTATAAAGAAATACCTGAGACTGGAGATACATATATATATATGCCATTCTTGTATTGCTATAAAGAAATACCTGAGACTGGAGATAGATATATATATATATATATATGTATTTTTTTGAGATGAGGTCTCTCTCTGTCGCCAGGCTGGAGTGCAGTGGCGCAGTCTTGGCTCACTGCAACCTCCGCCTCCCAGGTTCAAGCGATTCCCCTGTCTCAGCCTCCCAAGTAGCTGGGACTACAGTAGCAAGACTGGATAATTTTTAAAGAAAAGAGGTTTAATTAGCTTATTGTACTGCAGACTTTATAGAAAGCATGGTGCTGGCATCTACTTGGCTTCTGGGGAGGCCTCAGGAAGCTTACAATCATAGTTGAAGGTGAATGGGGAGCAGGGATGTCACATGGCCAGAGCAGGAGCATGAGAGAGAGTGGTTGGAAGGTGCCACACACTTTTAAATTATCAGATCTTTTGAGAACTCACTGTCACAAAGATAGCACCAAGCCATGAGGGATCCAGCCCAGGACCAAAACACCTCTCACCCGGCTCCACCTCCAGCACTGGAGATCATAATTCAATATGAGATTTGAGCGGGGACAAATATTCAGGCTATATTCAGGTCTATTCAAGACCTTTTCTAGTGGATTATTGTTTTTGTCTATTTTAGAATCTAGTAAGGCAAGTCTGCCTTCAATGGTCTTGGCTATTTTTTTCTTTTATTCTTCCAGACAAAATTCAGAATTAGTTAGGAGACAACACCCTTCAGAAAAAAATCTTGCTGAGATTTTGGAAATATTACATTCAATTAACAAGTAAATTTGGGATTATTAGCATTTTCTCATGGATTTTTTTCTATCCATTAATATTGTATATATGTCCATTCAGACTGTATATTCCATGATGATTATAACAATGTTGATTAACATTTATTATGTACTATGTGCCTGGCACTGTGCTAAATCCTTGACATTTATTGTCATATAATCCTCAAATCTATGACATTGGTAATATTATTATCTCTGTTACATGAATGGAACAGAAGTACCCTTAAGCATTTAATAATGTACTGCAATGAAGGCAATGTTGTCTTGGCTAGAACAGATTCATGAGTATAAGATAAATATACAAAAATGAAAGGCTTTTGTAATTTATACCTGCAAGAACATTTCAACAGGGACAAGAATAACAAAGTATTTAAATATATATGTACACACACATTTTTATTGACACACAATTATACATATTTACAGGGTATGTATATTTCAGTACATGTATGTAATGATCAAATGGGGGTGTATGTAATGATCAAATGGTAATTAGCTATCCATCATCTCAAGCCTTTTTTATTTATTTGTATTGGTAACATTCAAAATCCTCTCTTCTAGCTACTTGAAAAAATACAACAAATTTTTGTTAAATGTAGTCACCGTACAGTGCTGTAGAAGACTGCATTCCTCCTATCTAGCTATAATTTTGTATTGGATAATCAGTCTCTTTCTATTCCTCCTCTTTGCCACCCTTCCCAGTCTCTGGTAACCACTCTTCTATTCTCTACTTCAGTGAGATCAACATATTTAGCTCCCACATACAAGTGAGAACATGTGGTATTTATCTTTCTGTGCCTAGCTTATTTCACTTAACATGATATCCTCCAGGCGCATCCATATTGCCATGAATGACAGGATTTCATTCATTTTTATGGTGGAATAGTATACCATTGTTAAACTACAAAGTATTTAAATTAAATGTACAAGACCGCTAAAGAGGAGAAGAGTAGATGGTTAAGAGCTTAAGCACATGACTAAAGTCAGGGTAGCTGAGTTCAAGTCACAGCTGTACTAGTTAATAGCTGTGTGACTTTTGGCATGTTACTTAACCTCTCTGTGTCAGTTTTTGTCTGTAAAATAGGGATAGCTAGATACTGCCGCATTACTGTGGGGTTTTTTTGTTAGTTTGTTTTTTGAGAAGGAGTCTCACTCTGTTGCCCAGGCTGGAGTGCAGTGGCACAATCTCAGCTTACTGCAACCTCTGCCTCCCGGGTTCAAGCAATTGTTCTGCCTCAGCCTCCTGAGTAGCTGGGATTACAAGTGCCCATCACTACACCTGGTTGCTTTTTGTACTTTTAGCAGAGATGGGGTTTCACCATGTTGGCCAGTCTGGTCTCAAACCTCTGACCTCAGGTGATCTGCCTCGGCCTCCCAAAGTGCTGGGATTACAGGCATGAACCACTGCTCCTGGCCCCTAAATTGTTTGTTAATCCTGATTATCTACCTCATCAGCAGTGTATGAGCACTATCTCTTTACATTCTCTCAGAAGCAATTTTAAATCCAGAAGGAAGCACAGAAAGAACAAAGATCAGCCACTAAACCTTACAAATTAAGACTGAGGCTCAGAAAGAGAGAATGGTATATCCAGGGTCATAGAGGGAGATCATAACAGAGTCAAATCTGGAACCTAGACTTTTTGAACTCACTCCTAGGGTTCTTTTCACTGAGTATAGAATTCACAAATTCACCCGGCATTTATTTTTTATTTTTTTGAGACAGAGTCTCACTCTGTTGCCCAGGCTGGAGTGCAATGGTGTGATCATGGCTCACTGCAGCCTCAGCTTCTTGGGCTCAGGTGATCCCTCCTACCTCAGCCTCTCAACTAGCTGAGACTGTAGGTGCATGCCACCATCCCTGGCTAATTTTTGAATTTTTTTGTAGAGACTGAGTTTCTCCATGTTGCCCAGACCAGTCTGGATAACAGTCTGGGTTCAAGTGATCCGCCCATCTCAGCCTCCCAGAGTGTTGGCATTGCAGATGTGAGCCACTGCGCCTGGCCTTTACCAAACACTTAATGAGTGTTTACCATGTATGAGACTTTGTGTTTGATGCTAAACATCTGTGATATAATAAAATCTTCACCATCTAACATAAATTGTTTATCTCTTTATCTCCATTTTACAGCTAAGGAAATAGAATCAGAAAGGTTAAGTAACTTTCCTAAGGTCACACAACGAGAATGTGGCAGGGTAAAATTGGAACTCAAGTCTGTCTCATTTCTGAGCCCTATCTTCCTTATACCATATCTCAAATATAGCCATTTCAGGTGTTTTGTTTTTGCCCTCTTGTTCACTAACCTTTCTAAAACTTCTTCCCGTAATGCTCTGGAGTTATTCATACTCCTCATCCTGTTTTGACTTCCAGGCTAACCTCTGCTTTGTGGACATTGACAACCACTTCATTGAGTTGCCAGAGGACTTGCCACAGTTTCCCAACAAATTGGAGTTTGTCCAGGAAGTCTCTGAGATTCTCATGGCATTTGGAATTCCCCCTGAAGGGAATCTTCATTGCAGTGAGAGTGCCTCCAAGCTGAAGAGGCTTCGGGCCTCTGAGCTTGTCTCAGACAAGAGAAATGGGAACATTGCTGGCTCCCCTTTGCATTCCTACGAGCTTCTTAAGGAGAATGAAACTATTGCCCGGCTGCAAGCCTTGGTCAAGAGGACTGGGGTGAGCCTGGAAAAGGTAAGATGTGTATATGAGTCTGTGACACGTGTGATCTGTGCTAGGGTGCTGTCCTGGTGAAGTAAGGTATGGGATGAGAAAGCACCCAGTTCTGGACAACTCATATTTGTGAGCAGTGAAAGAATGTTCTGTATGGGGGACTCTGAATTCCATCTGGCGGATGTTATCCTAGTAAATGTTACTTTAATCTAAATCTGGGTAGCTTCCCCTTTGAACATCAGGGAGAGTCTGCCATCATTTTATGTGAACACTACAGCACAGTGATTGGAGAGAGCATGATAGTAATCTTAGTGTTCAGACCTCTTTTTTTTTTTGAGACAGGTTCTTACTCTGTCACTCAGGCTGGAGTGTGGTGGCATGGTCACGGCTCACTGTAGCCTCAATCTCCTGGGCTCAGGTGATCCTCCTGCCTCAGCCTCTCAAGTAGCTGGGACCACACGTGCATGCCACCACAGCCAATTAATTTTTTTTTTTTTGTAGAGACAGGGTCTCACTATGTTGCTCAGCTAGTCTCAAACTTCTGGGCTCAAGCAGTCCTCCAGCCATGGCCTCCCAAAGTGGTGGGATTATAAGTGTGAGCCACCGTGCCAGGCCCAGATCTCTTTTAGATCCATTGCCCTTTGAGTTTCACAGCAACCTAAAGCAGATAGAACAGGTTTTATAGCCAAAGAAACCAAGGTTTAGAGAGCCTAAGTGTTCTGCCTAGGATTAAATGCCTAATACGTAGCTGAGCTGAGTCTAGAATCTAGTCCTCTTGAATTCTCACTGTTAAATTACTTTCATAAGTTACTTATAAACCAATGGGCCAATGTAATAATCTTGTTGGGCTGTTTTTTAGTGAAGTATTTCATTTTTTCTGCTTTAGTGGAGCAGATTTTTTTTTGCTTAGTAGAGTAGATATTTTTCAAAAACCATGGGCAGTTAAAGAGGAACAGAAATATTTGGTGAGATTAAAAAGGTTTTTTGGGCTGGATGCGGTGGCTCACGCCTGTAATCCCAGCACTTTGGGAGGCTGAGGTGGGAGGATCACCTGAGGTTAGGAGTTCGAGACCAGTCTGACCAACATGGTGAAACCCCATCTCTACTAAAAATACAAAATTAGCCGGGCATGGTGGCGCATGCCTGTAATCCCAGCTACTGGGGAGGGTGAGGTAGGAGAATCACTTGAACCTGGGAGGCGGTGAGCCGAGGTGGTGCCATTGCACTCCAGCCTAGGCAACAAGAGTGAAACTCTGTCTCAAAAAAAAAAAGAAAGGTTTTTTTTGCAGAAAGAAGGAAAGTGATATGAGGGAAAACAAAAAATCAAGAGAGCCAGAATTTAACCTTGTTGCTTTGTTAAATTGACCTCCCACATTCCTTCCTTTCTCCCTGACCTTTGAGATAATTAGCACCTTTTCTTTCATGGCAGAATCTCTCTCTGCCCATAAAGATCTTATCTCCACTTTCATTGAATTGTTGGATATCTTTAAGTGAAACTCTTTGACTTTTCTCTCCTCCGTGTCTGAGTCCCTTTCCTTTTATTTGTTTATTTTTTCCAGTTTTTCCTCTTTTGTTCTCATCATTTGCTGCTAAGTAAATGAGCACTGTAAAAAAAAATCAGATAAAAACATCAGGAATTGCATTCCTTGGGTTAAAAGGAAAAAGTGTATGTGTTCTCAACTGCTTTTTCTTTTTTTGTAGTTGGAAGTACGTGAAGACCCCAGCAGCAATAAGGATCTCAAAGTTCAGTGTGATGAAGAAGAACTCAGGATTTACCAGCTAAACATTCAGATCCGGGAAGTTTTTGCAAATCGTTTCACTCAGATGTTTGCAGATTATGAGGTGTTTGTCATCCAACCCAGCCAGGATAAGGAATCCTGGTTTACCAACAGGGAGCAAATGCAAAACTTTGATAAAGTGAGTGTAATCCTGCTTGGGAGGTGGTGAGAAATGAGAACTTGTCAGTTATGTCTTGAAGAAATAATGGAAAATTACTCGAAGAAGTAATGGAAGATTATTATACGCTGGAAACAAGTTTATGGTCCATTTGATGTTGGTCCATTTGATGTTGATAAAATAGGTCTTGTTGCTTATGAATAGATGTGTTGATTATTATTATCAGATGATTTACCTTCAGCCAAAGGGATCTCTTAAGGCAAAGATATACATGTAGAGTGAACATCAGGATTCTGGGAAGATTGGTTGACTCAGTAGGTTACCCAAGTGAGTTTGTTCCAGTGTCAGAGTTTCAAGATATCTGAACTTACATGAGTGGTTTTTGTTTTTTTTTTAAATGTAGAGATTTTGCAGCTTGGTTTTCTTAAAGACCTAGGCAGCTTCAGAGAATAATTAACCTACTGGATCCCTTGGGCACATTGACATTACCCTTTTCCTTGTCAATTACTGCTTCTTTTTGGTCCCACCAGGCATCTTTTCTGTCAGATCAGCCTGAGCCCTACCTGCCCTTCCTCTCAAGATTCCTAGAGACTCAGATGTTTGCATCTTTTATTGACAACAAAATAATGTGTCATGATGATGATGATAAAGACCCTGTGCTCCGGGTATTTGATTCCCGAGTTGACAAGATCAGGCTGTTGAATGTCCGGACACCTACTCTCCGTACATCCATGTACCAGAAGTGTACCACTGTGGATGAAGCAGGTAAGGCCTCCTTGGAACTGTACATTCTAGCCTCTTGGATTATGTCATTAACATGTCCCTTTTCCTAAATATGCCAGCCTCTTTATGTTTCTGCCTTTGTGTATGTGGTTCCCATTGCCTGCAGTCTTCTTCGTTGTTTTTTTTTTTTCTTTTTTTGCCTGGTTATCTTCTTCTCATCCTTTAACACTGTTAGTTAGGAATGGATCTCATTGTATGTAGTAGAGACCCTAATCAGCAGTGGGTTAAACAAATAGGGGGTTATTTTTCTTATATTAGCAAGAAGTACACAATTGGTGGTTGCTGGTGTTGGCTCAGCTGCTCAACGATGTAATCAAGAACTGAGATTCTGTCTTTTTATTCAGTGAATCCTTGTTGTTGGCTTTTATGGTCATACTGTTGCCTCATTTTTTTTTTTTTTTTAAAGGATGTCAATGAAAGCCTCATGGTTACAGAAGCTCTTTCTTTTCTGCCCTTTTTTCTGCGTGTGTGACAGAGTCTCTCTCTGTCACCCAGGCTAAAATGCAGTGGTGTGAACATAGCTCACTGCAACTTTGAACTCTTGGGCTCAAGTGTTTCTCTTGCCTCAGCCTCCCAAGCAACTAGGACTACAGGCATGTGCTCCCACGCCTGGCTAATTAAAAAAAAATTTTTTTTTGTAGAGACAGGGTTTTGCTATGCTCCATCTGGTCTTGAATTTTTGCGTTCAAGTAATCCTCCTGTCTTGGCCTCCCAAAGTGTTGGCATTACTCACATGAACCACCACACCCAGCCCCAGCCCCAGAAGCTTTTCATATTCACATTTGAGGCAAGAAGAGGGGAAGGTTGATGCCAGCTATATTTGCCATTCCACCTTTTTTTTTCTTTATTTTATTATTATTTTTTTTTGAGACAGGGTCTCACTCAGTTGCCTAGGCTAGAGGGTAGCGGTGCGATTATGGCTCATCACAGCCTTGACTTCCTAGGCTCAAGCAATGCTCTCACCTCAGCCTCCCATGTAGCTAGGACTGCAGGCGCATACCACCATACCCGGCTAATTTTTTATATTTCGTAGAGACAGAGTCTCACCATGTTGCCCAGGCTGGCCTCAAACTCTTGGGCTCAAGCAGTCCTCCCACCTCTGCATTCCAAAGTGCTAGGATTATAGGCGTGAGCCACTGTGCCCAGCCTATTTTTCCCACTTTTATCAGAAAGCAAAAGCTTTCCCAGAAATTTCTAACAACTTTCATTGTCTCATAGGCCAAAATCATATTATATGGTCACCCTCAAGTGCATGGGAAGCTGTGAAAGTAAACATTGAACTGGGTATAATGTTACGCTGAACAGTATGAAGGTCTATAAGCAAGAAAGAAGGGGTGAATGAATTATGAGTAAGCAGTTGATGGTATTTGCCACACAAACCTAGCAGATATGTTTCCTTCTCTATGAAGCCTTCTCTGATGCCCCCAGACTGAGTCAGTTGATCTTCCTCTGTGTTCCTGTGGTGTTTTGTGCATGCTTTTACTCAATAATCTCTACTTTTTCTAGCTATCATTATTAGGGAACAGCTTAAGGACAGAGATTGTATTTACTCATTTTCTTACCCCCGTTCTTCTGGCATTGTACCCAGCACGTAGGGGTGTTATAATCTACACAAATGATTGAACATGTCCTTTTGTTTAGAGGACTCATCTACATCAGTTTAGCTAGAGAATGGTTTTAGCTTGAAGTACTAGATTAAGTAGTGTGTTCACTTCCTGCAGGATGTTCAGTGTCCTTGTTAACGCATTTTTGTATATTTTGGTCATTCATTTGCTGCATTTTATAACTACCTACCAGATGCCGAACGTATGGCAAGTCTTCAAGAAATATTTGCCAATTGAATAAATGTGCCAGGCTTGTTTCTAGGCTTTGAAGATATAACTGCTGACAGTTTAGACAAAGTCTTGCATTTTCTAGTTCAAAGTCTTACATTTTCTAGTTCAGGAACCTATGTTCTAACTGAGTTAAAGTAGTCTAATTGCATGGAGAACTTGTCCTCAAGCCTTTGCCAAAAGGACTGTCATCTTAATGAGGGTCCTGGAACAGGAGTGAAAGGTAAAGAGAGAAGACTAGAAAATGTAAGGGAGACGTGATTTTGATTTGTGTGTGCCTAATTTCTCTTAACAGTGTGTTTTTGAGAACAAAATCTTTTATTTTGATGAGGCCCAATTTATCAGTTGGATTATGCTTTTATTGTATCTAAGACATTTTTGCCCTACCAAGGTCACATAGAGATTTTCTCCTGTATTTCACTGTAGAAGTTTTAGAGTTTTAGGTTTTACGTTCAGGTCTCTGATCCATTTCAAGTTAATTTTGTAAGTAGTATAAGTTATGGGTCCATTTTTTTTCATATAGATATTCATCTATTGAAAAGACCATCCTTTCTCTAATGAATTGCCTTTTTGTTTTTGTCAAAATGTTATTAGTCTGTATATGTGTTTGTCTGCTTCGGATTCTCTGTTCTGTTTCATTGATCTGTTGGTCTACATTTATACCAATACCACACTGTCTTGATTACTGTAGCTTACATTAAATGATTACTGTAGCTTAATATAAATCTTGAAATCAAGTAGTGTTAATCTTCTAACTTTGTTCTTCTTTTCAAAGTTTTTTTGGCTATTTTGGGTTCTTTGTATTTCCATACATATTTAGAGTCAACTTGCCAACTTCTGCAAAGAAACCTAAGATTTTGATTGATATTTGACATCCTAACAGTACCAAGTATTCTGATCCATTAACATGGCATATCTTTCCATTTATTTAGGTCATCTTTAATTTTTCTCAATAGCATTATGTACTTTTCAGGGTACAGGTTTTATATGTCTTATCAGATTTTTCCCTAAGTAGTTCATATTTTTTGGTGTTATTTTAAATTGTTTTGTGTTATGTAAATTTGGTGCTATTGTATTGCTTTCTTAATTTTAATTTCTGATTGTTCATTGCTAGTATATAGAACTATAATAGTATTTTGTATGTTTAAATTGTGTCCTGCAACCATACTAAACTAACTTTTAATAGCTTTTTTGTACATCCATCAGATTTTCCACATAGACAGTCACATAACCTGTGAATAATGATAGTTTTACTTTTCCTTTCCACCACCCTTGGATGCCTTTTATTTCTTTTCCTTTTCTTTTTCTTCCTCTTATTTTTTTTTTTTTTCTGTGTTACACTGGCTAGAACCTCTAGTACGAAGTCAAATAGAAGTGGTGAGAGTGGGCATCTTATTCCTATAAGTTTTTCATAGATAACCTTTAGCAGTTAAGGATCTTACTAGTTTGTTCAGAGTTTTTATCTGAGGTGGATGTTGAATTTTGTCAAATGCTTTTTCTGTATCTACCGAGGTAATTATATGGTTTTTAGCTTTAGTTTGTTAATATGGTGAATTATATTGATTTTTTCTTTTTTTGTTGTTTTAATGGTGATGGGGTCTCGCTCTGTTGCTCAGGCTAGAGTGCAGTGGTGTGGCCATGGTTTTCTGTAACTTTGAACTAGTGGGCTGAAGGGATCCTCTCGTCTTAGCTTCCCGAGTAGCTAGGACAATAGATGTGTGCCGCCATGCCTGGCTAATTTTTAATTTTTTTCTAAAAAAAAAAAAAAATAACCTTCTTTATTCAGAGTAATATTCTTTACTGTGAAATCTATTTTGTCTGTTATTAATAACTACTCCAGCTTTCTTTTGACTAGTGCTAACAGGGCATATCTTTTTCATTATTTTACTTTTAATCTATTTGTGTCTTTATATTTAAAGGGTATTTATTGTAGGCAGCATGTAATTGGGTTTTGCATTTTTATTGAATTTGACAGTTTCAGATTTTTAATTGAGGTCTTTAGACCATGTACATTTAATGTGATTATTGATATTGCTGGGTTTAAGCCTGTCATTTTGCTGTTTGTTTTCTATTTGTCCCATCTGTTCTTTGTTCCCTTTTCTTCTTTTTCTGCCCTCTTGTGTACTAATTGAATATTTTCAATTTTTTTTCTTTTTTTTTTTTTTTTTGAGATGGAGTCTTGCCCTTTTGCCCAGGCTGGAGTGCAGTGGCGGGATCTAGGCTCACTGCAACCTCCGCCTTCCGTTCATGCCATTCTCTTGCCTCAGCCTCCCGAGTAGCTGGGACTATAGGTGCCCGCCGCTGCGCCCAGCTAGTTTTTTGTATTTTTAGTAGAGACGGGGTTTCACCGTGGTCTCGATCTCCTGACCTTGTGATCCGCCCGCCTTGGCCTCCCAAAGCGTTGGGATTACAGGCGTGAGCCACCGTGCCCGGCCTTTCAATTTTTTTTATGATTTCATTTTATCTACTTTGTTGGTTTACTAGCTATAACTTGTGTTATTTTAGCAGTTGCTTTAGGATTTATAGTACACATTTAACTTATCACAGTCTACTTTTAGGTGGTACAATATGACTTTCCACATAGTATAAGAACTGTACAGAACTGCCAGGCACAGTCATGTGCACCCGTAGTCCCAGCTGCTTGGGAGGCTGAAGGGGGAGGGTTGCCTGAGCCCAGGAGTTTGAGTCCAACTTGGATCACATGATGAGACCCTGTCTCTAAACAACAGCAAAAAAGAACTTCACAAAACTCTATTTCCATTTCTCTCTTCCTAGCCTACGTGCTATTGTCATTTATTTTACTTTTACATATATCGTAAACCTAACACTACATGGTCATTTTTGTTTCATTTTTGTTTAAACAGTCAATTACCTTTTAAAGAGATTTGAATAATAAGTACAAAATCTAATACATTAACTGTGTAGTTAGCATTTTTGGTGCTCTTCTTTCTTTTCTGTAGATCCATACTTCCATCTGGTATTATTTTCCTACTGCCAGAAAGACTTCCTTTAACATTTCTTGTAGTGTAGATCTGCTGGTGATGAATTCTTTCAGCTTTTGTAATTCTTTTGTCTTTGAAAGGTATTTTCCCTGAGTATAGGTTAATAGTTTTTTCTTTCTGTACTCTAAAGTTGTTGCTCCAGGCCAGGCGCGGTGGCTCATGCCTGTAATCCCAGCACTTTGGGAGTCTGAGGTGGGCAGAACACTTGAGGTCAGGAGTTTGAGACCAGCCTGGTTAACATGGTGAAACCCCGTTGCTACTAAACATACAAAAAAAAAAAAAACATTAGCCAGGCATGATAGTACGTGCTTGTAGTCCAAGCTACTCAAGAGGCTGAGGCACAAGAATCGCTTGAACCCGGAAGGTGGAGGTTGTAGTGAGCCAAGATTGCACCACTGCACTCTTGCCTGGGCGACAGAATGAGACCCTGTCTCAAAAAAAATAAAATAAAAAAAAGATGTCGCTCCTCTGTCTTCTCACTTTGTAATTAGTTTGTTCTCATGCTGCTATGAAGAAATACCCAAGACTGGGTAATTTATAAAGGAAAGAGGTTTAATTGACTCAGTTCCGCATGGCTGGGAATGCCTCAAGAAACTTCCAAGCATGGTGGAAGGCACCTCTTCACAGCACAGCAGGAGAAAGAATGAGTGCCAGGAGGGCAAATGCTAGATGCTTATAAAACCATCATTATCTATGAGAACTCACTTACTATCGTGAGAACAGCATGAGGGAAACCGCCCCTGTGATTCAATTATCTCCCACCGGGTCCCTCCCACAACACATGGGGATTATTACAGTTCAAGGTGAGATTTGGGTGTGGACATGGAGCCAAACCATATTACACTTCCATTGTTTTCTGATAAGAAATCTGCTGTCATCCTTAATTTTGATCTTTTCTGTATACAAAATGTCTACTTTCTCTAGCAGATTTTAAGATTTTCTTTTTATCACTGATTTTGAGCAATTTGAGTATGATGTGGCTTTGGTGTAGTTTCCTTCATGATTCTTGTGCTTGCAGCGCATTGTGCTTTTTAGATCTGTGGATTTTTTGTTTACATCAAATTTGTAAAAATTCTGGCCAGTATTTCTTCTAGTAATTTTTCTGTTCTCCCTATCCCTACCTTAGGGACTGCAGTTACACATACGTGTAATATCTGGGATTGCATAAAGTTATCCCAGCACCACTGATACTCTTTTAATGGCAACAGTTTTTTCTCTCTCTTTGTGACTTCTTTGGGATCATTTCTGTTGCTGTGGCTTCAAGCTCACTCATTTTTTCTCCTGCATTGTTGAGTGTGCTTTTAACCCAGCCCATGTATTTTTCATCTCAGATATTACAGCTTTCATCTTCAGAAGTTTGAGTTCCATGTTTCTAGTTTTTTTTTTGTTGTTGTTATTTGTTTGTTTGTTTTTAAGAGGTTCTGCTTTGTTGCCCAGGCTGGAGTTAGTGTAATTATAGCTCACCGTAACCTTAAACTCCTGGGCTCAAGTGATCTTCTGGCCTCGGCCTCCTGAATAGCTAGGAATAAAGGTGTATGCCACCAAGTCTGGCTCATTTTTTTTTTATTTTTTGAAGAGACGAGGTCTCACTATGTTGCCCAGGCTGGTCTTGAAGTCCTGGCCTTAAATGATACCCTCTCTTTGGCCTCCCAAAGTGCTGGTATTACAGGCGCAAGCTACCAGGCCCTGGTAATCTTTGATTAGATGCCAGACACTGTGAATTTTACTATATGAGTCCTGGACACTTCTATATTCCTATAAATATTCTCAATCTTTGTTCTGGGATGTAGTTAAGTTACTTAGAAATAATTTGATTTCTTTGTGTTTTCCATTTTCCTTTGTGTTTTCCTCTGGCAGGACCAGAGCATCCTTTAGGCTGTGATTAATTCTCCACTACTGAGGCAAGACCCTCTGAGTACTTTACTCAGTGCCCCATGAGTGATTAGGTTTTCTAGTCTGGCAGGTGGGGACAGGCATTATTCCCAGCCCTGTGTGAGCATTTTGTATTGTTTCTTCTAATCCTTTCCGGTGATTCTTTCTCCAGCCTTGAGTAGTTTCTTTACTTGCGTGAACTGACCCATTACCCTGCTGAATGCCCTGCAGATCCCCTGGATTCTCTCTCTTCTCTGGTACCATTCATGTGAACTCTAGCCACCTTGGTCTCCTTAACTCAGGGAGTCTACCAGTCTGCCTAGAACTGCCCTCCCTGAGCCACAGCCTGGAAGCTTTCTCTAAGCAGTTAGCTGGGATAGTTCTAGGGGTTACCTCATTTGTTACCTGTTTCTCAGGGTCCTGTCCTTCATTGCCTGATGTCCAGTATTCTGAAGTTTATCATTTTATATATTTTGCATGGGTTTTTTCCTATTAGGCAGGAAAATCAGTCCCTTTTACTCTAACTTGGCTGGAAATGGAAGAGTAGCTAGATTCTTAAAGAATGTTTGACTTGATTTATTTGTGTGTGTGTGTGTTCTCATCCAGAGAAAGCAATTGAGCTGCGTCTGGCAAAAATTGACCATACTGCACTTCACCCACATTTACTTGACATGAAGATTGGACAAGGGAAATATGAGCCGGGCTTCTTCCCTAAGCTGCAGTCTGATGTACTTTCCACTGGGCCAGCCAGCAACAAGTGAGTCAACCCCAGGGATTCACTAATCCAACTCCCTAGCTGTAATAGGGTCATCTTGTATCTGGGCTAGAGCTGTTACCCCCAGAAGACCTTGTAATTTTCTAAAGCAGATATGGAGAAGACCCAGACTATCTAGGTTGTTTGCTTGTTTGAACAAGAAAGTATGTGACAGAATATCTTTCAGTTCTGCCTCCACTATGCAGATTGGGATAGCTCCATATGTCTAGGACCTGCAAAAAGCTGCAGATGGGTTAAAATAATCTCATGCCTGGATCCCATTCAACAGCAAGCTAGCATTGTATTTAATAAATGGCAGTTGAAATAATCAGAGCCTGAACTGAAAAGTAGTTAAGTTAGCAGAATTACTCATTAGTTACTTTTGAAGATGACTGTATCAAAGCCCAGATAGAGTTAAGTGAACATAGTTTTAGATCTATGTCAAGTGTTTGTAGATGTTTCAAGAGAGACATGTTCCATGAGGAGGTATCTCTCTCATGTCCAGTCACTCATCTTTAATCTGCTCTTCCTCGAGGTCTCTGAGCTGTCTCTGGTGACTTCTTGGTCATTTCCTGTGTCCAGCATTGACTCTTAGTCGTTCATGTTCTCTCCTGTTAGTTGACATTGCTTTTTAAGTGAGACATTATTAATTGCTTACTTTGGTTCTGATTGTGTTAGGTGGACGAAAAGGAATGCCCCTGCCCAGTGGAGGCGGAAAGATCGGCAGAAGCAGCACACAGAACACCTGCGTTTAGATAATGACCAGAGGGAGGTAAGATACCTTAAGAATGACAAGGATGACCTTGCTGTCATGCTATGCACTCCTTCTCTTTCTCATTTCCTGTTCTCTGGTCTGATTCAAATGTCTCAGCAATGACCTTACCACGTAAAGAAGGGTTAATAATAGGTCTAGTTCCTGATATCTAATGCTGGGCCTGGGTTATCACAAATCAGAATGTAGGATGTTTTGCAAATTCCAGCTGGCTACTAACCGTGTTGTAATTTCTCATGCATGATGCTCCCTGGGGAGTTCGATAGGAACCTCAGAAGTTAAGAGTCTGAAACTTGGGAGAAATCCTTTAAAAATTGGTGTGAGTCTTTTTTGTGTGCGTGTGTATATAGGAAAAAAGTTAATTTTTTTAAATTCTTTTTTTGTTTGAGACAGAGTCTCGCTTTTATCGCCCAGGCTGGAGTGCAGTGGAGCCATCTCAGCTCACTGCAGCCTCCACCTCCTGGGTTCAAGAGATTCCTCTGCCTCAGCCTCTTGAGTAGCTGGAATTACAGGCACCACCACCACGCCCAGCTAATGTCTGTATTTTTTTTTTTTTTTTTGAGACAGAGTCTCGCTGTCGCCCAGGCTGGAGTGCAGTGGCGCGATTTCGGCTCACTGCAGGCTCCGCCCCCCGGGGGTTCACGCCATTCTCCTGCCTCAGCCTCCCGAGTAGCTGGGACTACAGGTGCCCGCCATCTCGCCCGGCTAATTTTTTGTATTTTTAGTAGAGATGGGGTTTCACTGTGTTAGCCAGGATGGTCTCGATCTCCTGACCTTGTGATCCGCCTGCCTCGGCCTCCCAAAGTGCTGGGATTACAGGCATGAGCCACCGCGCTCGGCCAATTTCTGTATTTTTAGTAGAGACGGGGTTTCACCACGTTGGCCAGGCTGGTCTCAAACACCTGACCTCGGGTAATCTGCCTGCCTCAGCCTCCCAAAGTGCTGGGATTATAGGTGTGAGCCACTGTGCCCAGCCCAGAAAGAAGTTAATTTTGTTAGAGTTTTTTTCCTACTGTTTCTTACCTTAAATTAAAATAGATAATCTTGATTTTTTTTTTCTTCTTCTTCAAAAGACTAAAGGAGAGGAACATTATTATTAGGTACCTGGAAACCCAAGACTCTTGAATTTGCCTCCTGAATCTTCATTGCTTGTAAGCTGAGTTTCTCAGCTCTACTGTAACTTGCTTCTTAAGTTTCTAGTTATAAACTTCAGATTGTAGACCCTGCCTTACTTAGTTGCAAAGAAGTTGTGAAAATGAGTGTTAACTTCAGAAACCTATTTCAGTAACTTATCTTTGAGAAAAGACCGTGTAATTTTCATCTTGCACAGAGAGAACCCAAGAAGGCATACTGTTTTCATGTGTCTGGCAGCTCAGTGAATTGGAAAATAAATAACATATTCTCCCTTTGCTATGTTTTTAATGAATAAATTAAAATTGTAAGATATGGTTATGAATTTTCAACTGCTGATTTATAGGATACAGTTGCACTGAGATTTTTTTTTTGTGAGAGTAGCATAAGAAATATTGGTTATTTGTGTTATTTTAAAAGTCTGTCTTCCACCTAACCTCCTCATTACTATTTTCAGCAGTGTTTATTGGTCACATTTTCTTGGTCAGAATCACTGAGTGTATTAGTCCGTTTTCATGTTGCTGATAAAGACATACACAAGACTGGGCAATTTACAAAAGAAAGATTTAATGGACTCACAGTTCCACATGGCTGGGGAGGCTTCACAATCATGGTGGACAGCAAGGAGGAGCAAGTCACATCTTACGTGGATGGCAGTGGACAAAGAGAGAGCTTGTGCAGGGAAATTCCCCCTTATAAAACCATCAGATCTCATGAGACATGCACTGTCAAGAGAACAGCTCGGGAAAGATCTACCCCATGACTCAATTACCTCCCACTGGGTCCCTCCCACAACATGTGGGAATTGTAGGAGCTACAATTCAAGATGAGATTTGAATGGGGTCACAGCCAAACCATATCACTGAGGTATCAAGGAATTCTTTGCTAAAGCAAAAAAAAAGAAAAATCACTGAGGTAAACACTTTGAAATACAAAGGTGACAAAAGAGGTTAGTCTTGTCCTCAGGGAATACCAGTTGATATAAGGGAGCAAAGTCAGATAGAAAGATAACTTCAAGAGAATAAGCTTTTGAAATGACCATGTGAGGAGCAAACCAATGTTTGATTACTGATTAGAGAAAGCAGAGGTTACTTCTGCTTGGGGTCATCATCAAGCAAGATGATTTGGAAGAGGAGCAAGCATCTCTTTAAGCCTTAGAGAATGATGGGATTGTTAGAAGAGCTTTTATTTTATTTTGAAATGGGGTCTTACTCTGTCACCCAGGTTGGGGTGCAATGGTGTAATCTTGGCTCACTGCAACCTCTGCCTCCCAGGCTCAGGTGATCCTCCCACCTCAGCCTCTCTAGTAGCTGGGACCACAGACACACGCCACCATTCCCGGCTAATTTTTTTGTTTTGTTTTGTTTTTTTGTATTTTTGGTAGAGACAGGGTTTCTTCATGTTGCCCAGGATGGTCTCAAACTTCTGAGCTCAAGTGATCAGCCCCCCAAAGTGCTGGGATTACAGGCGTGAGCCACTGCTCCTGGCTGTTTTTCTTTTTCTTTTTTTTTAATTTTTCATCTCCCTGGAGCTATAAGAAGAGCATTTCAAGTAGAGGACATGGCAGGATCTAAAGTTTGGTGTGTAAATGTGTAAAGGAGGCTGTGGGCAGAATATTTTGGAGGAGGGTGGTATGGAGATAGCTAGCAAGTTAGGAGACAAGTAACAGCAGTCCAAGTAATAGTAACTGGACCCTAACCTTGGGGCGTTGGTAGTAGAGACAGATTAAGGGGCCATAAGATAGAATGGACAGAGTTATGCCACTGGAATAAATATGGGGGGAAGGGAGAAGTTTAAGGTAAAAATGTTGGTTATGAACCTACTGAGAGGATATCAGAGTGCATTTTACTGCATTGATGTGGGTTCTGGGTTAAACAACATATGAAGAAGAATCACAGCACATTATACAAAATAATTGCAGTTGTTGTTTTGAGTGTGCAATCTTATTTTCCAGGCCTTAATTTTATACTTTATGATAGAAAGGGTAGCTATCTTTGATATGAGCCGAGGAGTTAAATTCCTCTTAGCTTGGTGGGGGAAATTATTTTCTCAATGTTACTCAGAGATTTGAGATTTGCTGTAGTCATGTGTTTTTGACTCTTGTATCTTTTTTAAATTTAATTTAATTAATTAATTAATTTATTTATTTTTGCGATGGAGTCTCGCTCTGTTGCTCAGGAGTGCAGTGGTGCGATCTCAGCTCACCAGCTCACCACAACCTCCACCTCCCGAGTTCAAGCGATTCTCCTGCCTCAGCCTCCCGAGTAGCTGGGATTACGGGCATGCACCACCACACCTGGCTAATTTTTATATTTTTGGCAAAGATGGAGTTTCACTATGTTGGCCAGGCTGGTCTTGAACTCCTGACCTTGTGATCCGCCCACCTCAGCCTCCCAAAGTGCTGGGATTACAGGCGTGAGCCACTGTGCCCTGCCTGATTGTTGTATCTTTAAATCAAAGGTAATTATACCATTCAGGGAGTGCTTTACATCAGCTAAAACAGAAACCATCATCTCAGTTTTTCCCTTTAATACAAGAATTAAATTAAAAATTTAAATTAAACTATCTGAGCCTAGAAGGAGGCAGCTACGAAAGTGTGAGAAAATAAGCTGGGCACAGTGGCTCATGCCTGTAATCTCAGTACTTTGGGAGACTGAGGCAGATGGATCACCAGGTCAGGAGATAAAGACCATTCTGGCCAACATGGTGAAACCCTGTCTCTACTAAAATACAAAAAATTAGCTGGGTGTGGTGGCGCGCGCCTGTAGTCCCAGCCACTCAGGAGGCTGAGGCAGGAGGATTGCTTGAGCCTGGGAGGTGGAGGTTGCAGCGAGCTGAGATCGCGCCACTGCACTCCAGCCTGGCGACAGAGCAAGATTCGTCTCAAAAAAAAAAAAAAAAAAAAAGTGAGAAAATAATGCCCTCTTCAGGCACCCTTCAGTACTGCTGACCTTTGGTTTATGTACATGGACACAAAGGGTCTTTATTTTTCTGTTTGATATAGAAGTACATCCAGGAAGCCAGGACTATGGGCAGCACTATCCGCCAGCCCAAACTGTCCAACCTCTCTCCATCAGTGATTGCCCAGACCAATTGGAAGTTTGTAGAGGGCCTGCTGAAGGAATGCCGCAATAAGGTAAGCTGTGGACATCTCTGTATGTGTGCTATTTCTGTTAGCAGCCAAGGTAAGACCAAGGATTGGCTCTGACCACTCCCTCTGGATTTTAAAAATACTGTTGGCTGGGCGTGATGGCTCATGCCTGTAATCCCAACACCTTGGGAGACCATGGCAGGAGGATTGCTTGAGCCCAGGAGTTCAAGACCAACTTGGAGAATGTAGTGAGCCCCTGTCTTTACAAAAGTATTAAGATGGGCATGGTGGCACACACCTGTAGCCCCAGATACTTGGGAGGTTGAAGTGGGAGGATTGCTTGAACCTGGGAAGTCAAGGCTACAGTGAGCTATGATGGCACCATTGCACTCCTGCCTGGGCAACAGAGTGAGACTCTGTCTTAAAAAAAAAATCGTTAATATAATGAGACAGTACTAATTTTAAAATCCTGTTAATTTGAAATTGGGTGTATTTGTTTTAAATAAAATATACCATTAATTGAGAGTATGCATGCTTTGCTTGATAAAAACTTAATGTATATGCTATAAAAATGAACAACAAGCCGGGCGCAGGGGCTCACGCCTGTAATCCCAGCACTTTGGGAGGCTGAGGCAGGCAGATCATGAGGTCAGGAGTTCAAGACCAGCCTGGCCAACATGGTGAAACCCCGTCTCTACTAAAGACACAAAAAATTTAGCCAGGCGTGGTGGCATGCACCTGTAATCCCAGCTACTTGGGAGACTGAGGCAGGAGAATCTCTTGAACCCGGGAGGCGGAGGTTGCATTGAGCCGAGGTCGCGCCATTGCACTCCAGCCTGGGCGACAGGGCAAGACTCCATCTCAAAACAAAAAAAGAACAACAGAGAGATGTAGTTTTTAATTTAATAAAAAACTTTTTTTAAGACAGGATCTCACTATATTGCCCAGGCTCGTCTTGAACTCCTGGGCTTAAGTGATCCTTCTACCTCAGCTTCCTGAGTAGCTGGGGTTACAGGCATAGTTTTAAATTTTTGACATTTGACAGTACTTTAAATCAGACTAGTCTTCACTCTAACTTACTTCAACAGATTAGTCTTACGTATATGCAAATATTTTTGCCCCTTTATTTTAATCTCATAGCAATGATATATCTAGAAACAGAAATTTACTGGGTACATACTATGTGCCAGGCTAAAATGTGTCATTCAGTTTAAGCTTAGATTGTTTGGATGTTTTTCTCTGTTCTACAAAGACATTCATTCTTAATTTTTAATGTTTTAATTATGAATTTAAATGTCTTTTCTAATAAAAAGAATCTTTCAACCAAGTCAGCATACCATAATTTTAGGGCAGTTCAACTAACTCAGTCTCTACTACATCCTATTTATTTATCAATGGAATAAAAATAGTCTCCTGCGCTTTCAGTTCTAAGTGGTGCCCATTTGAAGTGATATTCATTTATAGGACGAAATAAAATATGCTGTCTCTTGCAGAAGAAATTATTACTGTTTAAAGCTAGATTGGCAGGGCACAGTGGCTCATGCCTGTAATCCCGGCACTTTGGGAGATTGAGGTGGGTGAATCACTCGAGCCCAGAAGTTTGAGGCCAGGCTAAGCAACATGGCAAAACCTCATCTCTACTAAAAAAAAAAAAAAAAAAAAAAAAAAAAAAGGCATAGTGGTGCACACGTTTGGTCCCAGCTACTTTGGTGGCTGAGGTAGGAGGATCATTTGAGCCCTGGAGGTCAAGGCTGCAGAATGAGACCCTTTCTCAAAAAAAAAAAAAAAAAAAAAAGCTGATTAATATATCAGTACTGATATTTTAAATTCAGGTTAAAAAAAAACTCTGGCCAGGCATTGTGGCCAATGTGTGTGTGTGTGTGTGTGTGTGTGTGTAAAACTTATGTCAGTTCACTCTGAGTAATTAATATCTGTGATTTTTTTTCCATGCAATTTTGTCTCTTCTGCCTTTCTACTATGAAGAACATGCGTGATGCTGCATTTCTGCATTTTTTTTTCTAAGCTGCTGGACTATCATTCTTTAATTTTTTTTTTTTTTTTTTTTTAGATGGAGTCTCACTGTGTCACCCAGGCTGGAGTGTAGTGACACAATCTCGGCTCACTGCAACCTCTGCCTCCCAGGTTCAAGCAATTCTTGTGCCTCAGCCTCCCGAGTGGCTGGGATTACAGGAGTGCACCACCATGCTTGGCTAATTTTTGTATTTTTAGTAGAGACAGGGTTTCATCATATTGACCAGGCTGGTAGTGAACTTCTGACCTCAAGTGATCTGTCTGCCTCGGCCTCCAAAGTGCTGGGATTACAGGTTTGAGCCACCACAACCGACCTGGACTGTCAAAATTCTTAAGTCATGAGATGCATGACCTGGCTGTGACAACTTCCTATTCCTAGCCAATGATGACTGTGAAATACATATCAATTTTAGACATGTTAATATGTGGGAAAATGTACATCTAGAATTGAAGAAATATAGTAATCAGTGTAACATCACAAAGTATTGGCTTGCACATGGGGCAACAGGCTGTTGAAAGTATAAATTGGTATGGTGATTTTGGAAAACAGCATTGTTTAGTAATTCTTCTCCTAGGTATATTCCCTAGAGAAACTTTTGGAGCATGTCCCAAGAGATATGTACAAGAAGTTTACAGCAGCATTCTTTTAATAGCCCCAAACTGGAAACAACCAATCAGTTGAGAAAGCCAATCAGTAAGACAATTAATAAATATATTGTGGTATATTCATATGGTGGAATGCTATACAACAATGGAAATGGGTAACAGTTATACACATCAGTGTGGATGAATTTCACAAATATAAACATGAGTGAAAAAGCAAATCACAAGCCAGGAGTATCAGCACACACCTGTAATCCCAGCTACTTGGGAGGCTGAGGTGGGCGGATTGCTTGAGCCTGGGAGTTCAGGCCCAGCCAGGGCAACATGCTAAGATCCAGTCTCTTAAAGAAAAAAAAAAAAAAAAATCACAAAAGAAACATGCACGCCTATAGTCCCAGCTACTGTGGGGGCTGAGGTGGGAGGATCAGTTGAGTCTGGGAGGTTGAGGCTACGTGAACCATGATCGAGCCACTGCACTCCAGTCTAGGCAATAGAGAGAGACCCTGTCTTAAAAAAAAAAAAAATACATACAGGCAAACCAAACCATATATTTTAGGGTTAAAAATATAGGTAATAATTTTCTTGCTTTTCTGTAGTTTCGTTGTGTAAGTGATAGCTTCTAGAGTGGGAAAGTGAATGGAAGAGGGCGCGTAGGGTGCTTCAAAGGTATAAACAGACAGTATTTATAAATAAAATACTGGCCAGGCACAGTGGCTCATGCCTGTAATCCCAGCACTTTGGGAGGCTGAGGTGGGCAGATCACTTGAGGTCGGGAGTTTGAGACCAGCCTGACCAACATGGAGAAACCCCGTCTCTACTAAAAATACAAGATTAGCCAGGCGTGGTGTTGCATGCCTGTAATCCCAGCTACTCGGGAGGCTGAGGCTGGAGAATTGCTTGAACTGGGGAGGCGGAGGTTGCAGTGAGCCGAGATCGTGCCATTGCACTCCAGCCTGGGCAACAAGAGCGAAACTCCATCTCAAAAAAAAAAAAAAAAAAAGGTACTGGCCTGGCACTGGTCATAATGATGTAATAGCATATATATATTATATATTTCACAATAAAAAGGTTAAAAACAGTAACAGTGGAAAGAAATATGCCAAAATATTAAGAGTTGTTGCTTCTGAAAAGTAGGATTGGGGTGATTTGTTTTCCTTTTCTTAGATTTTTATATATCACAAATTTATAGCATAGTTAAATCTTACTTTCGAACTTGGACTCAAAGTTCAGGCAGATATGGATTCAAAGGCCAGATCTATTGCTACTTTGCTGTTACATTTTGGGATATATATATATGTATATATATATATATAAAATTTAATATAGTGCTATATTAAGTATAGATTTTGGGCAAGTTACTTAAGAGAATTATACTATACTTAAACAGACTATAAATATACTATATTGTTTTATACTACGTTTAAATTTAGTATATTGATTACTATATTTCTCAATTTCCTTATTGGTAAATTGGGAACAATAATAATAGTTACCTCATAGATTGTTAGGAGGCTTAAATGAGATAATGAAATGCTAAGTAGAATGCCTGACACAGTACTTAATAAAAACTGTGATTATCATTATGCAGTGTGTGTTTTCTTGGTTATGATCTTACAATAAGCAGTTGGAAATTTTTATGTAAAATAAATTACCTCCTCAATTTTTGTCCCCTTGACAGTTATTTCAGATATGTTTCTAATTTGTATGTATGCTCAAAGGTTTGTTTAGTAGGGTCATTTAAGCAGGTGGGAATCAGAGAATGTCAGAGGTGAGCATGACTGAAGGGTTTATTTGTTTCTTTCATAAATGCAAAAACTGAATACAGAGTGATGAAATCACTGGCCAGGAGTCATAAAGATTGCTGTGTTCTTATCCTGTCCTTAACTACATTTTTTTTTTTTTTTGAGACGGAGTGTCGCTCTGTCGCCCAGGCTGGAGTGCAGTGGCGCGATCTCACCTTGCTGCAAGCTACGTCTCCTTGGTTGACGCCATTCTCCTGTTTCAGCCTCCTGAGTAGCTGGGACTACAGGCGCCCGCCACCACACCCGGCTAATTTTTTTGTATTTTTAGTAGAGACGGGGTTTCACCGTGTTAGCCAGGATGGTCTCGATCTCCTGACCTCGTGATCCGCCTGCCTAGGCCTCCCAGAGTGCTGGGATTACAGGTGTGAGCTACCACACCCGGCCTTTCTTAACTACATTTTTAAAGCATGCACTCCCTTGTAACCTGACCTATGTGGGTATAAATATATTCTGTGTCCTTGGGGCTAATTCATCCTGTCCTTCCCAGCCCAACAGATGTACTGTGCAGGCTGTCCGAACCCTCTCCGGTTGTATGTAATCCTGCTCACTATGGTTATTTAATCCTGTTGACTGCTTCCTTGTAGACCAAGAGGATGCTGGTGGAAAAGATGGGCCGAGAAGCTGTGGAGCTAGGGCATGGGGAGGTGAACATCACAGGGGTGGAAGAGAACACCCTGATTGCCAGCCTTTGTGATCTCCTGGAAAGGATCTGGAGTCATGGACTACAAGTGAAACAGGTAATGGATGTCTTGCCTCTCATTGCTGAGCAAATTGTCTTCCTGTTTTCAGTTACTAGCTTTCTCACACTCTTTTTGTCCAGCTGACTGGCTTTGAAGAATGGTGCACAGTGCTCTGGAGTGAGATTTGAAATAAATAAATAAATGTGATCCAAACTATTTTCCTTAAAGATAAGCTTTATAAATCTGTGTGTTTGTCAGACTTTTAAAAAGAGGCATCTTTCTTCCTGGGGGTAGAGCTGAAGGCCAACCTGATAGGTCCTGTTTGGCAGCTGGCCCTAGTCTAGAGATAGACCAGAAAGAGAGAAGTTGGAGCTCAGGAAGTACCAATCATACACTAAAGGTTCTTCACTAATCATATATTCACAGTGGGAAAAAAGTCTGTCATTAACATTTCTTTTGTATGCAGATAGTTTAACTAAACATTTGAGAGAAGGCCTCAGGAAGTTGAATAAGTTTGATTTTTCCACTTAATACCCAGAGAATTTCCTTATTTCAAAATACTCTGTTTTCAATTGGTAGTCAAGATAGATACCTTTTATTTTTATGTATTTTTAAATTTGAAAATAACTTGAAATATTTTGAAAAGAAGTTTTATCATGGAAAATTTAGAAAATACATATTAGTATCCATTAGTATTTCTCAAGGGCCTACTATGTCAGGTACTGTTGTAGGCACTAGAAATACCTCAGTGAACAAAAAAGACCAAGATCTCTTGACTTCCTGTGTCATTCTAATGGGTATAGCAACAATCTTCCACACATGTTCTTCAGAGCATTCTTCTGTGTACATATGCCCATGCGTATATAGCTATATATTTAAAAACCCAATGGAAACACAATGAGATACTATTTCACATCCACTGGAGTAGTTAAAATAAGTAACAAGTGTTAAGGATGTGGAGAAATGGGAACTTTCATACATTGCCGATGGGAATGTAAAATGGTGCAGCCACTTTGGAAAACAGTCTGGCAGTTCCTCAAAATGTTAAACAGTTCTTATATGACCTTAGCAAGCCCACTTCTAGATACATACTCAAGATAAGTGAAAACATATGTCTACAGAAAAACTTGTATACAAATGTTCATAGCAGGCCTAGCGTAGTGGCTCACACCTGTAATCCCAGCATTTTGGGAGGCCAAGACAGGTGGATCACTTGAGGTCAGGAGTTTGAGACCAGCCTGATCAACATGGTGAAACCCCGTCTCTACCAAAAATACAAAATTAGCCAGGTGGTGGTGCATGCCTGTAATCCCAGCTACTTGGGAGGCTGAGGCAGGAGAATTGCTTGAACCCGAGAGGCAGAGGTTGCAGTGAGCCAAGACTGCACCGTTGCACTCCAGCCTAGGCAAAAAGAGTGAAACTCTGTCTCAACAACAACAACAACGAAAAAGTTCATAGCAGCATTAGTCATAATAGCGTCATCATATGAGGCTATTATGACTCACATATTTATCAGCTGATGAGTGGGTGACCTATATTTGGTATATCCATACATTGGAATATTATTGAGCAATAAAGGGAATAAAGTACCTACATGTGGTACAACATGGATGAACTCTGAAAACATACTAAGTGAAAGAAGCCAGACACAAAAGGCCACAGACTGTATGATCTCATTTATACAAAATGTCTAAAATAGGCAAATCCATAGACAGAAAGTAGATTAAGGGTTGCCAGAGGCTAGAGGAAGGGAGCAATGGGAAGTGACTACTAATGCATATGGAGTGTCTTTTGGGGGTGATGAAAATGTTCTAGAATTAGATAGTGGTGATGATTGCACAACTCTATACTAAAAACCAGATTTTTTTGTTCAGAAAATTGCATACTTTAAAAGTGTGAATTTTATGGTAATATGAATTATATCTCAATGAAGTGGTTTTTTAAAAAATCCAAATGAGTTAATACTGTATGTAATGCTTTGCAACTTGCTTTGTTTTTATCTCATATCTTTTCTATGTCCTTAACTAATTTTTAGATGATAGTATAGTAAGTGTTTAAGAGCTTGACTGTAAAACAGACAGATCTGGGTTTGAAGTATGATTTCCACTTAATAACTTTATGAAACTGAGCAAGTTACCTAGCTTCTCTAAGCCTGTTTCCTTATATGTATGATGGAATTTTATTTTATTTTATATTAATTTAATTTAATTTTTGAGACAGAGTCTTGCTTTGTTGCCCAGACTGGAGTGCACTAGCATGATCACTGCTCACTGCAGCCTTCACCTCCTGGGCTCAACTGAGCCTCCCACCTCAGCTTGGAGACTCTTGGAGACTGAGACTACAGGCGTGTGGCACCATGCCCAGCTAATTTTTTTTTTTTTGTAGAGATGAGGCCTCCGTATGTTGTCCTGGCTGGTCTTGAACTCCTGGGCTCAAGTGATCCTCCCGCCTCAGCACCCCAAACTGCTGGGATCACAGGCATAAGCCACTGTTCCCTGCCTGATGGAATTTTAAAAGTACCCACATCCATTGGGTCCCTGTGTGGATTCAATAATTAATGTAAAGAACTAAGCTCAGAGCCTGGTTTCTGGCTCTCTGAATGTTTGTGGTTATTGTAAAATCTCAGTTTTAATGACTACATCTGTTGTATAGATGTGCCATACTTTAATCAATCTCTTATTATTAGTCTCTTATTATTATCATTTAGGTTAATTCTGATTTTTCAGTATTGTAAACAACACTGCATTTATAGAGTTTTTTAAATGTTAAAAATTGTGTATTGCATCCCTAAAATTTTGAGACTGGTGTAGTAGCAACACTATGAACTGTGAGTTAGAAAGACTTGGGTTTGAATCCTGGCTCCACTGGATGACTTTAAATAAGCAACTTGCACTTTCTGAAATCCAAATCCATGAAAGATAGATAGTTAATAAAAACCTATCTTTCAGAATATTAATTGTTATACCATAAAGACATATGCACGTGTATGTTCATTTTAGCACTATTCACAATGGCAAAGTTATGATCAACCTAAATGGCCATCAACGGTAGACCAGATAAAGAAAAGGTGATACATACACACTATGCAACACTACACAGCCATAAAAAAGAACTAGATCATGGCCTTTGCAACAACATGGATGCAGCTGGAGACCATAGTCCTAAGTGAACTCATATAGGAACAGAAAACCAAATACTGCTTGTTCTCACTTATAAGTGGGAGCTAAACATTGAGTACACATGGACACAAGGAAGGGAACAACAGGCACCAAGGCCTACTTGAGAGTGTAGAGTGGGAGGAGGGAGAGGATTGAAAAACTACCTGTGGGGTACAAGGCTTATTACATGAATAATGAAATAATCTGTACACCAGACCCCTGTGATACGCAGTTTACCTATATAACAAACTTGCATGTGTGTCCCCGAACCTAAAATAAGTTAAAAGAATTAAATAAATACCTTTCAGCTGTGATCATTAGAGGTAATGAAAGGAAATATCTGGCGTGTGATGAGTATCCAACATATGACAGCTATTATTATGCTGGGTTCTGTATGGAATGGTTTGTTTCTTTTTCTCTGTAACAAGTGAGTAGAATACATATAATCCTTTTATCGTTTTCTGTAACATTTAGCAAGCCTGGCACTATAGTTGAGCTCTTTTAGCTTTGAGGTAAAACATATATGCCGAAAACTTTTAAATATTTACTGCAAAAATTTCTAGGGAGTTAATGAAGCTTCTTTCTGCATTTTGAAAAATAGTACCATATCATTATATGTTCTAAGTCTGTGTTCTACTGTATTCTGCAGTAATTCTCACCATAGGAGGAATTTATTATTCTGCAGGAATTCTCACAGTAAGACCTTCCTTCCTTCCTTCCTTCCTTCCTTCCTTCCTTCCTTCCTTCCTTCCTTCCTTCCTTCCTTCCTTCCGTCCCTCCTTCCCTCCTTCCCCTTTCCCTCCCCTCCCCTTCCCTCTTTCCTTTGACAGTCTTGCTCTGTCACACAGCCTGGAGTGCAGTGGTATGATCTCAGCTCACTGCAATCTCCACATCCTGGGTTCAAGTGATTCTTCCACCTCAGCCTGCCAAGTAGCTGGGACTATAGCTCCGCACCACAATGCCTGGCTAATTTTTTTATCTTTTTTTTTGAGATGGAGTCTCGCTCTGTTGCCCAGGCTGGAGTGCAGTGGCGCGATCTTGGCTCACTGCAACCTCCACCTCCCTGGTTCAAGCAGTTCTCCTGCCTCAGCCTCACGAGTAGCTGGGATTACAGGCTCAGGCCACCACGTCCGGCTAATTTTTTTGTATTTTTAGTAGAAGTGGGGTTTCACCATGTTGGCCAGACTGGAATTTCTTTTAGAGTTCATTTGAGCTCCCTCTTATTTTGGAGAGATAGGCTGCTTGTTTGGTGAGAAACCAGTGCAAAATAATGGGGGCTTTTTAGTTGAGGTTCCATTTTGTTCTGAGGAGCTCTGGAAGTGAAGCAGTGACAATGTCACCAGAGGAGAGTGAGGATCTGTTCTTGCTGGTGTGGCTTTAATGCCCTTAGGGATACATGTTCAGCTGGAGATTGACCCTGATGATCTATGTTGTGTTCCTAACACCATGTTCTCCCTAGGCCTCCGTTTTGCTGGCTTCTTTATCCTGCTGAGACATTCTTCAGTTATCTTCCAATCCAGCGGTCACACCCTGGTTACCTGCTGTCCTTTATCATACACCCAGATTGTGACTAAATTTTTTTTTTTTTGAGACGGAGTCTTGCTCTGTCCCCCAGGCTGGAGTGCAATGGCGCGATCTCAGCTCACTGCAAGCTCCGCCTCCCGGGTTCACGCCATTCTCCTGCCTCAGCCTCTCCGAGTAGCTGGAACTACAGACGCCTGCCAACACGTCCGGCTAATTTTTTGTATTTTTAGTAGAGACAGGGTTTCACCATGTTAGCCAGGATGGTCTCGATCTCCTGACCTCGTGATCCGCCAGCCTCGGCCTCCCAAAGTGCTGGGATTACAGGCTTGAGCCACTGCGCCCGGCCTGATTGTGACTAAATTTGCTCTCAGAGGGTGATTTTATTATGCCCCTGTGGGGGTACCTTCCTGAATAACCACCCATTATTATCTGCTTAGAAAGTAGAGAGAACCCCAACAGCATTTTTGCTGCTGGCCTCTTAAATTTTGTTACTAGCCTTGACTGCTTGGATGTAAGGCTGCCTGCAGCAAGTCTTCATAAGAACCTCTGTTATCCTCACCACTCTCTTTGGCTTTCAGTGACGTCTTCCGAGGAGATGGGCTTCCACCTATAGTATGTTTTTCTATCAGATAGAGGTTTGGTTTTTCATACTTGTTTTGTAACTGCTGCCATTTAGGGTTGACACATGAAAAGGAGTTGTTACTTATCTTTCTTGCTTATGACATTCTTGTAGAATCTGATGCAGTTTATTGTGTGTCCATGTCCATAAATGGATAGTCAGGCTGTATTGAACCTTGCAATCCCAATCAGACCTTTTGCAAAAGAGGAAAAAGAGTAGGCTATGTCTCTTGAACTAGAAAGACCAAACAGCAGCCCAGTTGGTACTCTTCCACTCCTGCCCTTGCTCTTTCTCTTCACCTCTGTAGTCATTGTGAGCCAGGGGCTTCCTTCTTCTGGTATAGTGGCCTGATTTTGCCCTTGTCCTTGGCTCTTTGGTGTTATTGCATGTCAGGCTATCTGGTCACCAGCTGTACTTAAATGTGTGCCACATTCAGACAGTTCTATTAATTTCTCTTAGGCTGCTTTCCTAGTCTGCCTAGATGCTGGGGAGCCTACTTTCTAATGGTTGTGGTAGATGGAAGGATGAATGGATTTCTAGAAGTTGAATTACTAAGTCAAAGACCATAAATATTTTAAGCTCTTGTATTATCTGTTAGATACATTAATAGACCTTTTTTTTTTTTTTTAAATGGAGTCTCACCCTGTTGCCCAGGCTGGAGTGCAGTAGTGCCATCTTGACTCACTGCAATCTCTGCCTCCTGGGTTCAAGCAATTCTCCTGCCTCAGCCTCCTGAGTAGCTGGGATTACAGGTGCCTGTCACCATGCATGCCTAATTTTTTATTTTAGTAGAGATGGGGTTTCCTCCTGTTGGCCAGGCTGGTCTCGAACTCCTGACTTCAGGTGGTCCACCCACCTCGGCCTCCCAAAGTGCTAGGGTTACAGATGTGAGCCACTGCGCCCAGCCAACCTTTTTTTTTTTTTTTTTTAAAGTTTTTTAAATTAAAAATTTTTTTTCTTTTTGGCTCCCAACAGGAAACAATAGACCTTCTTAGAAGCAGTGTATAGGATTTGTAAGTCTCATTAATGTTGTTAGACATTTTTTTTTCAAATATTTGTTATTTGGATGAATAAAACCTGGTATTTTCTAATTTTAGTTTTTATATATTTTAAAAATTGTCTTTGAAGTTGTTGGGTTTTAAGTTTATGAATTTTGTAGGAAATACAAACATACAGCAAGCTTGTTTTGACTGCTTGCTGATCTATAGCGAGGGTTTCCGACCATTCAGATGTTTGATTTTTTTTCCCCAGAGTAGATCAAGTTTGTGAATAGAAACAAAATAGACCCTCAATATTCTCATGGGATAAATCTTAAGACCTTAAATCTTCACATTCATTCCATAGCACAAAATTTTCCTCAGAAAGTATAACTTAAAAAGTTAAATGATCTTTTCAGAAGCATCTCGTGTAGCATAGTTATTAAGAGCAATGGTTTTGACATTAGATAGACTTTAGCTTGAATCCCAACACTCTGCTTACTAATGGTGTGACCTCTTACAAGTTACTTCACCTTTCCGATCCTCAACTTCTTCTTCTCTACAGAAAACAGGGATAGAGATCTCTACCTTGTTAGACTGTTGGGAGCATTAATTAAAATACTGTATTTTGAACATCTGACATAGTGCTTAGTTCATAGTAAGCCTCAAGACCTGGTAGCTTCTATCATTATTATAGAACCAAAGTCATTTGTAAAATTATTGTAATCTTACTAAAACAAACATACCACCTTTATATTATTTTATTATCTACATGGGAACATTTACCATGAATCTGAAATAAAGTTATCACTTAACAAGGGTTATGCTGTACTGAATGATGATTAGAAAGAGACAAAGCAGTTGCTGAGTGACCAGCTGGCCTCACTCATTACCCAGGTGAATTGCTCCCTCACATCAGGCTTGCAAATACTATTCAGATATGTGCCTTGGCAAAATGACAAATTGCCACATGTCTCAAATGGTTTAAAGTGCAGTTCTTACCTTTCCAAACGCCAAGGTTCTATTATATTGACTGTAGTTTATTTCAGCCATGCAGTTAAGTACTAGCCTACCTTTCTGCACATTTCTTCAACTATACCTTCAATAGTAAATCCTTGTTATAGTGATGACTTACTCTCCCCGGCCTGCACTAACAACTTATAAGGTAGCCAAAGATACCACAGTTTCCCCCACTTAATAGAGAAGAAAACTGACATTCAGAGAAGTTCACCAAACTGCTTTGCCTAGTTCACCAAGTAGCAAAATCAGGACTAGAACAATATTTAAAGGAATAACTTTAAATATTTTAGGAAATTCAGGAGCTAAGATGGAAGCTTACAGGCTGGATATCCACTCCTCTGTGCAAAAGCCATCAAGCTGACATAAAACCAACAGACCATTTAGAGGATGATAGGTCATTTGCTTCTTTTTTTTTTTTTTTTTTTTTTGTGAGAGGGAGCCTCACTCTGTCACCCAGGCTGGAGTGCAGCAGCATGATCCTGGCTCACTGCAACCTCTGCCTCCCAGGTTCAACTGCCTCCACCTCCCAGGTTCAAGTGATCCTCTTGCCTCAGCCTCCCGAGTAGCTGGGACAGCAGGCGTGTGCCACCACTCCCGGCTAATTTTTGTATTTCTAATAAGGGTTTTGCTATGTTGGCTAGGCTGGTCTCGAACTTCTGACCTCAAGTGATCCGCCCGCCTTGGCCTCCCAGTGTTGGGGTTGGGATTACAGGTGTGAGACACTGTGCCTAGCCTGCTTTTTTCTTTTTTTTTTTTTTTTTTTTTTTTTTTTTTGAGACAGTGTCTCACCCTGTCACCCGGGCTGGAGTGCAATGGCGCGATCTTGGCTCACTGCAACCTCCGTCTCCTGGGTTCAAGCGATTCTCCTGCCTTCTGAGTAGCTGGGATTATAGCCACGCACCACCACATCCTGCTAATTTTTGTATTTTTAGTGGAGACGGGGTTTCACCATGTTGGCCAGGCTGGAATCGAACTCCTGACCTCAAGTGATCTGCCCGCCTTGGCCTCCCGAAGTGTTGGGATTACAGGTGTGAGCCACCGCGCCCAGCTGCTTTTTTCTTTCTTATCCACTGGTCCCTTCCCAGGCTCTCTTTCGCATCTCCTTCCTATTCCTAGTAGGGGACCCTTTCCTTTTTCTGTTACCTTCCATTGTTTATAATTCTTCTGGATTTTAGTAAATTGATATATTTGCATACACTGTATCCTGGATGTACATTGAAACAAGAAACAGTACATATTTTTTTTTAGCAAAAGCTTCTGTGTGTTGAAAGCCTTGACCCCTGAAATCTAAACTGATAGGTGTTTCTCCCTTGTATTGGTTCCAGGGGAAATCAGCCTTATGGTCCCACTTGTTACATTATCAGGACAACCGGCAGAGAAAACTCACATCAGGAAGCCTCAGTACCTCAGGTAAGATAGTCTCTGCATTGGAGAGTCTGCCCTCTCTCCACTTTTCCATCACCCACTGGAGTGATCACTTTGAAGCAAACTATTCCAGGTCAAAGAAGCCTTTGCTATGGAATGCTTTCTCTTTTAAATATGGAGCCACCAGACTCTCTGAACCACAGAGCATACCAAAACCATGGCATTTGCTTTCATTCTATATTTCTATACCCTTTTTATTGGCAAGATAGAAAATTTATATGGGCAAGAGGCCAGTCTCAGAATGAGTATGGGTTTTACTGTGGTACTGGTGTCCTGGGTTTGGAGCAGGCTGTTTTCAGAGTCTTTTGTTTTATTTCTCTGAAATGGGCATTATGATTATCTATCCCGTCAGTCAAGAGGGCTGTTGGTCAGTGTCCTTCCTTGGACCTCCTCAAAGTCAAGTCCTGGTGTGAATGATCCCTTATACTTCCTTTCTGTTTCTTTTTTTTGAGACAGAGTCTCTCTCTCGCCCAGGCTGGAGTGCAATGGCGCGATCTCGGCTCACTGCAGGCTCTGCCCCCCAGGGTTCACGCCATTTTCCTGCCTCAGCCTCCCGAGTAGCTGGGACTACAGGCGCCCGCCACCTCGCCCGGCCAATTTTTTGTATTTTTTTTTTAGTAGAGACGGGGTTTCACTGTGTTAGCCAGTATGGTCTCAATCTCCTGACCTCGTGATCTGCCTGCCTCGGCCTCCCAAAGTGCTGGGATTACAGGCGTGAGCCACCGTGCGCGGCCACTTCCTTTCTGTTTCTAATCTAATAAAAATGTCAGAGTTTGTGGCAACTCCAAAGGTCATCTAGTCCAGGCTCTTTATTTTACAAGAGGAGGAAACGAGTCTGGAGAGGAATTGAATTTACTTAAGATCACAAAGTGAGCTCATGGAAGAGGCCAGACAAGAGCCAGTCATCTTATCTCCTGCTCTGATGTTTAGACCATCCTACAGTGTCCTTTCCAGGGTAGTCTCCCTCCTTCTTTTACTTCTTGGGTGCATCTCCCCTTCACATCATCCTTTGTTCTCTACTCTCTGCCAGAACATTTGTTTACCTTTCTTGGATGTTTTTATCTTAATGGTAAAGGCGAGTTAAATGGGGTAAAAAGATGGGCATGAACTCATTGCCCTTGAACTAGTTGACCTTAACTAGCACTGAACCTGGGGAGATAATTGGCTGAAAACTAGGGACAAGAGTTCTCCAGGTAGGCTTATGAGGAATTTTTTTGGCCCGCTTTCTGGATGTGTAAAAGCAGGTTCTTACTAAGAATGCTATAGAAGTCATTGCTGAGGAATAAACTGTAGCCAATAATTCTCAACAGCTTGATGATGAAAATACTAAGTTTTAAACATTAGGCCAGACACGAGGATATAAAGGTATTATATCTTCTCTTCTCCTGGAGGTCCTATCATTCTGAAACAGAACCAGAACATTCTTGTTCTTTATACTTTCTCTTGGGCTTTTGTAGGCTGCTGTGAAGCCAGAACAGGATGTGAGTAGTGGCTCCAAGTGGAAGCACTGCTTCTATGGATCATGATGAGAGCATGATAGACTAGGAGCCAGGAGATCTGTGTTCCAGTACTGACTTTGCTACTTGGTGACGTAGGCAAAGCAGCTAACCTCTCTGAATGTCATTTTCCTTCTCTGTTAAGTGGGGGAAATTGTGATATCTTTTTTGGCTACCTTATAAATTGTTAGAGAATTAAATGAGATAATATCCATAAAAATGTAAAATTTGATCTCTAGTAGGAATTTCATAAATATTTATGAAACGATCAATTAAAGTGTTACCAGTGTAACCAACTGTTTCCCATAGCAATTTGTGATTTAAGATAAGGGAAGAGTAGTCAGCTATTTGGATATTCAGATCTCTTTGGACATGACCAACTTGTTTATTCTAGGAATACTTCTTGATTCAGAACGTAGGAAGTCTGATGCCGGCTCACTCATGCCTCCCCTGAGGATCTCCCTGATTCAGGATATGAGGTCAGTATGGGCTCACATGTAATAAGCCACTAAAATCCTGTTTTCAGTTGCTGCTTAGGTGTCCACTTCAAGTAACAAGGTCTCAGTGGCTGCTACAGCATCTCAGCTAACATGGAAGCCCTCCTAATCACAAAGCCTTGTGTTTCATAATACATTTGTAAAGCTGTACAAATAGTTGGGTTTCCTGGCATTTTTGGAGGTGAGGGAGCATAGGAGAGTATCTCAGGCCCTAAGAGCTCAGAGTGGTGGCCTGACTTTTTAAGGGCTGTACTGTCTTTTTTCCTCCCAAAATATGGTGAGCCTATCTGGTAAAGCTACATGGAAGCCCAGTATTTGGAGAATATAGAGATAGGCTCTCCCAGGGTGGGATAGGGCTGTCTCAGCAGGTCCCCTTTGGCTTTACAGGTAAGTCATTGGCAGTGAGTTCATCTCCCATCCCACCCTCCACTTCCTTTTTACATTCTTCCTCTAGGCACATCCAGAACATCGGGGAAATCAAGACTGATGTGGGAAAGGCCAGAGCATGGGTGCGACTGTCCATGGAAAAAAAGTTACTTTCCACACACCTGAAGCAGCTCCTCTCAGACCATGAGCTCACCAAGTAAGGCTGCTCCGCCAGGAGTAGAAGCAGGCTCCCAGGAATGGAGGGAAGAGATTGGAAACTTGTGTGGGAAAGGGGAGTATTCAGTGTGACATTGCTACAGCATTCAGCTAACCTCTGCTTATGAAGGTTTTGCAGTATTTCCTCTTCTCCCTTTTTATCAGTAGAAGAATACTTCCGCTATATTGGTTCTCCCTGTCTTCTCAACCTGCATGCCCAAAACTAGCTTTCTTAGAGAGGTAGTGAGAAGATTGAGGTCTTCCTCTCCTTCCTGTATTCAGGTGACATGTATACCTCTTGGACATAAGGCATTTCCTTTATCTCTTTCCTGTTCTGGGGAGCAAAGGATTGGAGAATTAAAAGGAAACTTCTGAGATGTCCTCTTCTCTCTCTTGTTCAACACATCATACCCCTCACCCCTCTCAGGATGTCTGTAGCCTTTTCTTGTTTGTACTTCTGCATGACCCTAGTCCCTGTCCGCACTCTACCTGGTAAACTTCTTCAGGGCCCAGTTTTCTTTCCCAGAATTTTCCTGGACTCCCCAGAAATGTGGTTCATCCCTCCTCCAGGCATGCATAACATTTGTTAGAATATTTGTTCATCCCCTTTTCACCATGATGTGTTGTATTATCATTGTCTATTTGCTTGCTACTTACTGAAGTTTGCTTTCATTGAAGGCATAAACCTGTCCCTTTCCCAAGGCTGAGCATGTTGCTTAGCATCCACTAGGGATTCAGCCAGCCCACATAAAAGGTGTGCATAGCTGCACAGACAGGAGGTGGACAGCCTATGAAGAGTATATCTTGATAGAATATCCCTCAGTCTCTGGGATTTCCAGCTAGCCCCCAATACTGTTTGTAGCTTGGAGATGGGATAAGGCGGAGGCAGGGTTGCATATTCATGGGGGCTATATATTCATGGGACCCATTGAATTCTAAATTCCAAAGGAAGAAATGAGTTAGCTCCCATATAGGGAGCCTAAACTCTTTCTCCTTAACTTGTCTGCAGTGACTAATACCATGTAGTGCCCCCTTTACCTTGAAACTCACTTTATGTGGCTGCCATGACCTTATACCATCTTGTTCTCTTTCTCCCCTTACTCTTTGCACAGTGTTGGCTTTCACCATCTTCAGTTCTTTGCATGCACACACTTTCTTTGTTGCTTTCTCGCTTGCTCTCTTACTTGGTGATCTCACCCGTTCTCATGACTTCTCTCACCTCTAAGCAGGAGATGCCCACATCTGAAGTTCTAGCCCTGACATGTCTTTTGAACTCCACTCCTGCATTTATTTACATTCTGATATTCTACCTTTAGCTCAGAGAGAACAAAAGCAAGCTTCACAGAGTCTTCACCATAACTACTTTACTCTCAGATTTTTTGTTAATGTCACCGCTGTGCTCTCTGAAAAGCTTACCCCCACTTCTTCTCTGTACCTACACTGAAAATTTGGAGTCAGTTGTGACTCCTTGCTTTGCTTTATCTCCCACATACAGATCTCAGGTTCTTCACCTCTGTCCCACCTGTCTCCTTACCATTTTTACTGCACAGACTTAGTTTAATCCTCATTTCCCTTTCACTTCTCACCTGCACTAAATTTAAATTTCCTGAAGTTGGTCATGGCTGTCTCTTTTTCTAGGGCAAATTGCAGAAACCCCTTACTTACTGGGCAGATTGCAAACTCCTTAGTTTAAAATTTTAGGACCTTCCTTCATTTGAATAGGCTTTTTTTTTTTTTTTTTTCATTTGACACCTTTGGTACAATAGCCTAACTTCTTAGTCTCATTGCTAACTGACCACTTCCCTGAACCCTCAACTCCAGCCAAACTGGTTTCCAAACCTGTCTGTACAACAGTTGTCTAAATTTCTGCTGCCCTTCAGGTCCCTCTTGTTCTAGAAGGCCTTCCAGGACCACTGAAGCATATGGCTCTTTAAATTCCCAGAAACAGCCTTTTGTTTGATTATTCATTGTGAGCGGTCCTATACCATGGCCTTTACCTGATTTATTCACTTAGACTGCATTTGAGGATAAGTGCTTTCCTCTCCAGCACCTGGACATAACAGGCCTGGGTTGATAAATTATCTGTTGAAAGTGCCTTAGAAACCTGTCTAGGTAGAACCTCAGAGTTGTGAATTCTATACCTCTCTGGCCATGGTGATTGCAGCTTGGGCAACCAGGACAGTTGTCTTCTTTTGTTCTTTGTGTTGAAGGCCTGCACATTTGGCTCTGGGTGTCTCCTCTATTTGGGGGAAGATATCATTGCTTTGAAGCTGCAGAGGGCCTGGAATGCCAGGCAAAGGAGTTGACCTCTGATGAATAGGCAGTGAAAATGAAGGGAGAAAGTTTGAAAAAAGGGGAAGGATATGATCTGTATGGCTCTTCCTTGCCTGTGACCTGGATCAGAGGCAGGAGCAGAAGCCTGCCCTTTATCGCCTCTGAAGCTGTCCTGGGCTTACACCCCCATTCAGAGCAGTGTTCTGACTCGTGGCTCTCAGATCTACTCAGGGTTCGAAACTAGGCCTGGTGATGAATGATGACTGCAGACCTTCATCCACTGCCACTCACACACCCTACACTAGCTGACAGCCTAGCTAGAAGCCTGAGAAGACCTGTGTCATCCTTGATGGAATTTCATTCCAGCCCTCAGTTTAGAAAAGGAGATTTCATGACTTCTGACACTTGACATTATAGTAACATCAACATACCTTGGACACAGGCAGTATTTGATTTTTGTTGTTCCTGCTGTAGCTTAAACCGTTCTCCCTCTGTCCCTTAGTTAGAGTAGCTAGCTTTGTTCCTTTATAGGTGAACCTAAGGAACTTGAGGCTCGACATCTTATGCTTCCCTTAGCTGTCTCCTTCCAGAACTGAAAATTCTAGTTTCTTTCCCTTCCTTTTGGTCAGAGACTGATGTGTTGCCTCCTCTCCAACAGAAAGTTATATAAGCGCTATGCCTTCCTGCGCTGTGATGACGAGAAGGAGCAGTTCCTCTATCACCTCCTGTCTTTCAATGCCGTCGACTACTTTTGCTTCACCAATGTCTTCACAACTATCCGTGAGTAGCCCTGTGCTCCCAGCTGGCCTTCTCAAGGCAGTCTTTATGAACCTGCCTGAGACTCACTCATTGTCCCCTTTTTAAAGAAAGAAGATTATCCCTTGTACTTTCTATTTGTCTTTTGCCTCTGTGGGGAGAGAGGTGCACTTGCCCTCCTTGGAGGTTGTGTTTTCTCTGAAGTTTCTCATTCTTGTTCTGAGCTGGAGAGCTCAGTCTTTTTTGCCATTGTGTTGTCGTTGTTGTCCTAGGCACTGCTCTGGGAGCCTAAGCTGATGAAGGTGGAGTGGGGTCAGTTGAGCTGATGCAGTTTACCTCCCTCCCTGCATACCCACAAAGAATCTCCCTTTTGTTTTTGCCTGAGAGGGTCACTTGGCACCACAGAATGTTTCAGACCAGGCTGAAGGGAAAAAGAGCTCTTTCCTGAGGTAGCAGAAAGAACTCCAGATGCCAGTGGGAGATTTGAGTCTGGGCTCAGCTTTGGCTAACTCATTATGTGTCTGTGAGCAGAGTCTATCCTGCTGTGAGTCCCAGTCTCTACAGAATAGGGAAGAGGGTTCAATATGGTCTAATTCCCTTTGAGCCTCTTCTTTCCCTGATACCAGGATTCTGTACTGGGTGGAGGGTAGTCTCTGAGTTTGCCACATGGCTAGTTCTTTGGCCAGTTACTCAGCAGCATGGACTCTTGTTTCTATCTGATGCTGCGTCTTCCCTTTTAGAGACTAGGGCTATGGGCTTAATAGAAGTAGCCCTGTACTGGACTTTAGAAGACCCGAGGCAAACTATTTCTTTTTCTGTGCCTTGGAAAAAGGATTGCAATACTTCCTCTCCAAAGATTGTTATGATTGTTATTAGCGTTCATGAGATGATAGATTGAAGAGTGCTCTAAAAAGCGGTTCAGTACCATGTTAGGAGTTGGGGATATTGTTTAACGAACAGGTTCATTTAGCTCTGAGCCTACAGGTAGGCTTGGATCTTTGATGTTTGGGTGGTAAGCCTGAGAGGAGTGAAATTGAGGAGGGGCTGTGGGTAGTTGGCTAATATTCTATATCAGCCAGGGACTAGGTCCTGGGATCCTGTTGTTCCAGGGCTCTGCTTGAGCCACAGTTGTGCCAGCTTGCCTGGAGCAGGTCAGAGTCTCATCTGATATGGGAAGGATTCCTGATTCTCCTCAATACTTTTGTGGCTTCCCCTAAACAGTGATCCCGTACCACATTCTGATCGTACCAAGCAAGAAGCTGGGGGGCTCCATGTTCACTGCGAACCCATGGATCTGTATATCAGGAGAACTGGGTGAGACACAGATCCTGCAGATTCCCAGGAATGTGCTAGAGATGACCTTCGAGGTATGTGTTATTTGGGGCCACAGCTCTGTGGGGATCTGAGTTTGCAACAGCTGCTTTGGGGAGTTTTCTGCAGGGTTTTTCAGAGGGCTTGCTATGTACAGTGTAATGTGTCAGCATAGCTGACCTTCCTGAGATGATCTGAGGCTGGAGCCAAAGACTGACCCTGAGGAGGGGGACCCCACCCTGTCTAAACAATGTCTGTTTGGAAGGCACTTACTTGTCTGGACTTGCACATCTCTCCATGCATAGTGTGTTGAGAAGTCCCCAAGAGTTCTTTCAGCTACTCAGCCCACCTGTTCCCGGAGCCCTCAGAACCCACTTCCAGAACCTCTTGCTCCCAGACCCTATTCTTCTAGGTAGAGTGTTTTCTTTCTCAGCCTTGGGCACCCCCATGAGATAGTGCTGTACCGTAGTTCTGGCGGTATGTAGAGCCATGACCTCTAAGCCTGCGTATGCTGAGGGGTCAGGTTGCAGGCAGCCAGTCAGATCTGTGTCTCCGAGAACTGCTGTTCTTTTCTCTGATTTTCCTGACCTACCTCATCTTCTCTATTCTCTAATAGTGCCAGAACTTGGGGAAGCTTACTACTGTCCAGATTGGCCATGATAACTCTGGGCTGTATGCCAAATGGCTGGTGGAGTATGTGATGGTCAGGAATGAGATCACAGGACATACCTACAAGTAAGTGTTCCCTCAGGCTGTAAGGTAGAGGGGCAAGGTGTGTTTACAGGAGCTCTTTGATGCTTGGGTATGTGGAGTTCCCGAGGAGACCCTTTAGGTTATGATAACCTGAGGCAACTTCTTGTTTGGCTCTGCCTCATACACTACACTTGAAAGTAAGTAGAAGGAGGGTTTCTTCTGTTTTTTTTTTTTTTTTTTTTTGACACAGAGTCTTGCTCTGTCACCTAGGCTGGAGTGCAGTGGTGTGATCTTGGCTCACTGCAGCCTCTGCCTCCTGGGCTGAGGCGATTCTCCTGCCTAAGCTCCCTGAGTAGCTGGGATTATAGGCATGTGCCACCATGCCCAGCTAATTTTGTGTTTTAGTAGAGACAGGTATCGCCGTGTTGACCAGGCTGGTCTTGAACTCCTGACCTCAGGTGATCCGGCCGCCTTGGCCTCCCAAAGTGCTGGGATTACAGGCATGAGCCATCAGGCCCAGCCAGAAGGAGGGTTTCTAGGTGAAGATGTGTGGAATTGCTGTGCCCAGATCCCAGGCCACTTATGTCACTCAGGGGGCTTCTCTGATGATACATGGTGGAACCAGCAGAGTGTTGAAGGAGTCTCTATCCTGGTTTCAGAGCCTATTTCCAGGGATTGGCTTTGTTGATGGCTCTTGCTATGAGCAGCAGGGAGGAGCTGGCTGCTCTGATAGTCCATTGTCTGACCTTCAGGTTCCCATGTGGCCGGTGGTTAGGGAAGGGCATGGATGATGGAAGCCTGGAGCGGATCCTAGTTGGGGAGCTGCTCACATCCCAGCCTGAGGTGGATGAGAGGCCATGCCGGACCCCGCCGCTGCAGCAGTCCCCCAGTGTCATCCGGAGGCTTGTTACCATCTCACCCAACAACAAGCCCAGTAAGTGGGAGGAGGGGTTGGGCCCTCATACCATACAGTCTAGGGAATGGGTAGATCTCTGTGAGCCCTGATAATGGGAACCTGGATCCCAGCCTGTGCAGTTGCCTCAGGAAACACTTCTGCTAACAAAGCCACCTCATGCATATGGCACCCTCCTCTTATGAATCACTGAGAGCATTTGGCACTCTCCTTAGAGGGCTGGCAGGAGAGGAGAGAATTCATGCCGCCAAACCTGGGAGCTGTATATATTCATGCATGATCCATTAAAGGAGAGGAGTCTACTTTCTGGCCTTCCCCTTCCTGATTCCTGGGCTTCACAGCCAAGGCATGGCTCTCTTTTGGTTGCCCACAATTCCAAGGTAAAATGGAAAATGAACTTTACCAGCATTTCTTAGAGATAGAAATCTAAGGTGTTAGCTTTTGTGTTTTTCCCCCAAGATTTGCGGAAGAGCTAAATCAGCAAAGCTGGGTGGGCAAGAGCCTCTGCTTCCTAGGGTCCAGCTGCCCTGCCTCTCCTATGGGCCCTCCCCATGTCCTCAGTCTCCTGCTCAGGCAGCTAAGCACTGTTAGCCTCTGAGATTGGTTAGGGATGTCTGCTTGATTTTTATTAGAGCTGAACACTGGGCAGATCCAGGAGTCCATCGGGGAGGCAGTCAATGGCATTGTGAAGCACTTCCATAAGCCTGAGAAAGAGGTGAGCCTTCCTGCCCTCCAATTGAGGGCCTTAACATTGAATAAGAGAGAACAATTTTGTTTTTCCAATTATCTTGTTATGCTCTTCCAGGCCCATGTGCTGTGGACACCCTAGAGTCTTGTAGAGTGTGTGCCTCAGCTAGTTGGAGATGGAGCAGACTCCTTCCTCTGGGGGCCTTTGCCTCAGGTTACCGTGTTTTCCCTCCATACTGATGACCCAGTAGAGTCCCTGGGCCCCTAGTGAACAGTGCCTATTCCTGTCCTCTTCTAGATTTGCCTGGGTCTCCTTGAATAGTGGCCACACTGGCTTTGTCCTCCAGTGGAGAATCTCCTTGTGTGTGACCCAGATCCATCATCTCTTCTTTCATCCATTTATTCAACAGCTCTTCACTGGGAGCTGCTCTGAGCCAGGCACTGTGCCAGGTGTTCGGGGAACAGACAAAGTCCTGGCCTGCCTTTTGCAGCCCTCCCAACTCTGGGCTGTGGGTTTAGGGATGCGATGGTGGGAGGGCAGCTCGGCTGAGACAAGCCTGGCACCCTCCCGTTTCCTTACGTAGCGAGGCAGTCTGACGCTGTTGCTCTGTGGAGAGTGTGGCCTTGTCTCGGCCCTGGAACAGGCTTTCCAGCATGGATTTAAATCGCCCCGGCTCTTCAAAAATGTCTTCATTTGGGATTTCCTGGGTGAGTTGAGCTGGAGTATGAGGGTGGGAGAAGCATGTAGAGATATAAGGGGACTCACCAACATAGCATGGGTGCTGACCACTCTGAGAGGCAGAACCCAAATGAGATGACTCTCAGATCTCATTTGTTTGCTCTGGTTTTTCTTGAAGGGAATGACAAGAGCTCTCCTCCCCCCTTGGTAAATGCTTACCTCTTGAGAATTGGACAGAAAAGATTCTTCTAGACATCTGTTATTTAGTATGGACTTAGTCCTGAGTCCTCACACTTTCTCCTTATAGATCCCAAAGTCCAGTTGAGCGTATCGGAGCCCCAAGCCCTATGTTGCACCCATATGGAGAATTTTCATGCAAGAAACCATCCTCAGAATTTTTTGTGTCTTCAGACTAGGGAAAAGAACATCTTTATATCAAGGGCCACATAAATAAATTTAAAAAATAAGGATAGGGAAGCTAAGGATCATTTTGAAACATGACCAGTGACATCAGAACACTTGGCTATTCTCATTAAGTTACCTGCGTGGACTTGGAGAGGCTCATGGCAAGTGGCCTGTAGGACCATCAGGTTGGTGTTGAGAGCCTTTTCACTGGCAAGCTTTTCTACTCTTCACAGAAAAAGCACAAACCTATTATGAGACATTAGAGCAGAATGTAGTAGTCCCTGAGGAAAACTGGCATACAAGAGCCCGGAACTTCTGCCGATTTGTCACTGCAATCAACAATACTCCCCGGAACATCGGCAAGGATGGCAAGTTTCAGATGCTGGTGTGCTTGGGAGCCAGGTACTGCAGACCTAGGACCCAGAGTGCACAGTGGTTAACCTTGGTGGTGGTGTTGGAGGCCTGGTGTGGTGCAGGGGTGAGGAATGACTCATCAGGTGCCCTTGGGGAGATGAGGCCTAGGTTTCCTAGAAGCCCTGAATTTCCTTTGTGTATCGTGTATGGTCACACACTGCATAAAATGTGCTGCATAACAACATTTGTCAGTGACGGACTGTTTATGGTATGATGGTCCTATAAGATTATAATACTCTATTTTTACTGTACCTCTTATAGGTTGAGATATGTTTAGATATGTTTAGATACCCAAATACTTACCATTGTGTTTTAGTTGCCTACAGTATTCAGCACAGTATTCCTTCATTTTTATTCTTCAGGCTGCTTTGGCAGGAAGCTCCAGAAGAAGTGTAGAAGAGCAGGCCTGGGGGCTGGTGACAGGGCTGTACCGATCTGTAGTTTAGGAGCAACAGGCTAGACGTATAGTAGGCTCTACCATCTAGGTTTGTATGAGAACCCTATAAAGTTCACATGGTGATGAAACTGTCTAATGACACATTTCTCAGACTGTATCCCTGTCATTAAGCAACACGTGACTTATGTGTGTGGTGATCTGTCGGGGTAGGGATGAGAGCGTGTATGTAACTCGGGGTGGAGGGGCCCCATTTTGAAAGGAAAGATCAAAATCACACCACTGGGAAAGTTTGAAGCAGAGTATATCTAGTTATTCCTTCATTAGACATTTAAATGGCCTTATGGAAGTTGGTAGGAAGAGAGCTGAATAAAACATGGCCCCTTACCATTTATTTATTTATTATTTATTTATTTTGAGATGGAGTTTCACTCTTGTTGCCCAGGCTGGAGTGCAATGGTGCGATCTCGGCTCACCACAACCTCTGCCTCCTGGGTTCAAGTGAGTCTCCTGCCTCAGCCTCCCGAGTAGCTGGGATTACAGGCATGTGCCATCACGTCTGGCTAATTTTGTATTGTTAGTAGAGACGGGGTTTCTCCATGTTGGTCAGGC
This sequence comes from Nomascus leucogenys, assembly GCF_006542625.1. Lineage (NCBI taxonomy): Eukaryota > Metazoa > Chordata > Mammalia > Primates > Hylobatidae > Nomascus > Nomascus leucogenys. The sequence continues at coordinate 69,961,810 of NC_044395.1, read as the reverse complement.
TGGTCTTGAACTCCCGACCTCAGGTGATCTGCCTGCCTCGGCCTCCCAAGGTGCTGAAATTACAGGCGTGAGCCACCATGCCCGGCCACCATTTAGAAGCTTACTTGTCCTAATTAAATACAGAGCATGGAAGAAGGTTTTGAGGGTCCAGAAATGAAGTGTACATTCATACAATGTGCTGAAAAGGTAGAGGAGAAAGATCAGAGAAGACTTCAGGGAGGAGTTGGTATTTAAGTGAGCCTTTAATGGAAGGAAATAACAGAACGTGGCAAGGGCGGTAATAGGAAACACAGTTGAAAGGAGGATAGGGCCCCTGAGCTGGGACAGAGAAAGATTCTTTTCATATTAGTACAAAGTTGTTTCATCAGGGGACTGAAGTAATATTAATCTGATATTATGGGTGGTATGCATTAGAGTGGACAAGATTGTTAGGGGCTATTCCTGTAGGTCAGGTGAGAGAGCATGAAGCTCAAACTTAAGGCAGTTTATTCAGGCTGCATAAAGGGAGAGAATTGGCATAGTGGTTAAAAACAGACTCCAGAACCGCATTCACTCGGTTCAGAGCTCAAGTTATCCATTTACTAGCCATGTGATCTTGGACAAGCTACTGAACTTCCATCTACCCCACTTTCTTCACCTATAAAGTGGGGATGATAATAGTACCTACCTCATATCATAGGGTTATCATGAAGATTAAATCTCTTATGTCAGTGCCAGCACATGCTGAGTGCTGTGTGAGGTTAGTGCTTATTATTATTCCTGGTGGTGGTAGCTGTGGGAGGAGAGAAGCTCTGGGAGACACAGTGGTGGGGCTGTCTAGGCAGGGTGAGGGAGGCAGGGGAGGAGGAGGCCTGGGGACTCGTGACAGGGCTGATTTGGGTCAGGTTTGTTTGGTGTCCTGGAGCTGAAAGACCTCTTTGCCAGTCCCTGTTTGGGAAAGGGGGCTGTGGGGAGCTGTCAGCTTCTCCAGCTTTAGAGTTAGTTCATGGTTTCCCCCTTGGCCTTGCACTAACTGTCTCTCTTCCTTTTCCTTTGCCCCTCTGACCTGCCTGGACTGCTCCCGCTCTGCCAGAGATCACCTCCTACACCACTGGATTGCCCTGCTGGCTGACTGCCCCATCACTGCACACATGTATGAGGATGTGGCACTGATCAAAGACCATACACTTGTCAATTCCTTGATTCGTGTGCTGCAGACATTGCAGGAGTTCAACATCACGCTGGAGACGTCCCTTGTCAAGGGCATCGACATCTGACCTCCCAGCACCAGCCAGCTGCAGGACTGAGAAAGACTCACCCTGCAGCTCTGACCTTTCTTCCCAAAGGGACTTAAGCGATTGTGCAGGAGGAGGAGACAAAATGTACACTCACTGTAAAAAGAAAACTAGAGGATTTTTGGAATAAATAATCTATTTTAGAGTTTATTTGCTGATTTGCTTTTTACACACTTTCATGTGAAAGAGTGATAGGGAGAGGGAGCGAGGCTGGTGCCGCTTATTTTGAAGCTGGTGCCCTCCCTCGCCGTGGCCACATGCTGGAAGCCTGAGGCCTCCCTGGACTGAGCCTGTGGCACTGCGTGCGGGACAGTTATGTTTCCTTGCCCCGTCGCATTAATGAGGCCCTTCCACATCATTTTTAAACTAATGTTTTCTATATTAACATTATTATGGATATTTGGCTTTCGTAGGCCACACACAGGTGTGCTGAGCGGGAAGCCCCATGCTCCAATCAAAGGGATTTTTAGTAGTGCCTCTAAGCAAGCACTGATGAGTCAGTCCCACATCTTTTCTTTTTTGTCAGTATTATTTGGGAAGGAGACATGCCGGGATGTGTCATCGTGCCAAATATCACATTTCCTGTTGGCACAGTTTCACAGAAGTAAACATAAGCATGTTTTAACAGGTTTTTCTTTTCTTTTTTAAAATGTTCTATTTATTTAACCCGCCATTGTGTGTTTTTAAGTATTTTCTTTTTTTAAGGAAAGGAAAAGCTTGTCACAATCTAACTGGCTATGTTATTATTATTAAATTTATGTTTTGCAACTTAGAAACCAGCTACAGTATGGCCCACTTAATAAAACACCTGAAACAAAACTGCATGGATCACTGATTTTTATGGAGGTTTGTGAGCAGTGGGTGGCTGTGGGTGCAGTTGGGTCCATCTGTGAGGATGGTCTTGTGGCATCACCTCTCTCTACCAGCAGGCTCGGGGTTGTGGCCTGCCCAGGATGCCTTTGAGGGCCTGGGGTCTTCTGGGTCCTTCTGCCTGCAGTGCTAGGAGCTTTCCTAGCTGTTATGTGGCTGATTCACAGGGATGCAGACAGGGTTCTTTCCCCACTCCACAGAGGAGGAGACTGAGACACAGGAGGGAAAAGACCTGGCCAGGGGTGCAGAGGTTGTCACTTGACTGAGACAGGATGGGCCCTTTCTTGAGAGGGTAAGGAAGACCAGGTGTGGGAAGCTGGGGGTCGGGGGAAGTTCTTGAAAGAAAGGTTTGCTTTCCTGGGGATGGCAGGTGAGAGACCTTTATGAGAGGTCCGGCTTCCTTCATTTTTATTCTTCAGGCTGCTTTGGCAGGAAGCTCCAGAAGAAGTATAGTGTGATCAAGTCAGGTACCTCAGACCAATCAGTGCCCTCTTTCATGCTTCCCTGGTTTGCATGCACTTTCCCTTTGCCTGGAATGCCTCCCCTTCACTCACTTCGTGTTTGTTGTTCAGGGTTTACTTTGGCAGTCACCTGCTGTGAAGTGTTCCCCAATCTCCCTAGGCAGTTAATCATTCCATCCTTGTGCTCCTTCCTTTTCTTAGATGCTGGCGTCTCCTCTCTGGATTGCTTTTGCATCAGGCTCAGCCCCTGCACCGTGAGCTCCCAGAGGGAAGACGGGGATCTCTTGTCTGTCTCCATCCCCTGGGCCTGGCAGGTGGTAAATGCTTCTGAAGAGATGAGGAAAAGGGCCTAGAGAGCTGCAGCGCAGCGTCCTGCCTGCAGAGGGGGTGAGAGGCCGCACTGCCGCCGTCTGCCTGGAGCCCACGGACACAGCTTTAGTTCTTTTGGAGATGGCCGAGGAAAGGGGAAGGAAGGTAGGCAGTACCTCCGGAGCAGGAAGTGGGATTCTTGGCTGGGCATGAAGAGCAGCATGGAACTCAGCTGTATGTGTTTATATTGTGGGCCTAGGCCTGAGCTTACGTTAAGCCAGGTGCCTGGGACCAACTGTTTCCTTGCTCTAACAGCTGATCCTACTCACTTTCTACTGTTTTGTTTTGTAATCTTCTGCAGATCCGTTTTGGAATGATGTGTGATATAAGAGAACAGACCTGTTTAGTAGCTCAAGATTTCAAGGACACTTGAGTCAACTGCATTCTTCTGTGTAGGGCCCAGCCAGGCCTCTCCAGTGGCCCTGGGTAAATCAGGTGTGTTTGGTTCACTTAGCAAGCAGCCCTGCCTGCCTCAGCTTCTGCACCTGCTCTACTTCAGGGCTTTCCAGACTCTGAGATTTCAGGGACTGGTAAATAAACAAGCAAGCAAAGGAACTGCATGAATTACTATAAAGCAAGCACCCTTGTAATCACCACTCAGGTCAAGAATAGAACTTTGCCAGCCCCCCCAGGGTCCTCCATGTTCCCCCTTCCCCATCACAGTCCCAGCACCTCCCTTCTTCCTTCTTCTTGACTTCTATAAGTAATAATTTTGTTGAGTTTCTTTATTGTTTTGTCACCCAAATGTGCATCCCTACATGCTATAGTTTTACTGTCCTTTTAAAAAAACTTGATACATCTTTTAAGTCTCTTTTAATCTAAAGGGTCCCCTCCACCCCTTTTCTTTTCTTACAAATTGTTGAAGATTTTAAGCCGTTTGATCTGTAGTTTTTCACAGTCTGGGTTTTTGCTAATTTCATGCCTGTGGTGCAGTTCAATATACTCCTTTATCCTCAGCATTTCCTGCAGATCAGCAGCTAGATCTAGACAATTTGCCTCAGGTTGATCCCTTTGATAAGATTCTAGGTAGTGGTGTGCTCATTTAGCAAGAAGCACGTAACATCTGTTTTTCACTTTTGTTATGTTAGCAGCCACTGATGCTCAATGCCTACATCCAGCAAGTAATTCACTGGGGATTGCAGCATGGGGATATTCTAATCTATCATTTTGTCTTCATTTATTAGATGGAATAATTTTATAAGGAGACATTGTCTCTGATCTACTGTTTGATTTCCCAGTGGAGTTTGTATGGGAAAGGCAGTTAAGTGCTTAATTCTTTCCTTTTATTTACCCAACTTTTAAGATATGAACTGGTTCTTTGTTATCCTCAGAAGGTGACTATTTTTTAAACAATATTATGAACTCATGAGTTTAAATGTATTTGATAGGCTTCATCTCATTGCAGTTATTATCTTTATTGTCCTACCTTTGGCCTTTGGGAGCCTCTTTAAGTTGGTTCTTGAGTTGTTTTGACACAACTCTAGTTGTCTTTGATATCTGCTTTGTTTTCTGGTATTGCAAGATGTTCTAGGCTCACTTTATTCATTTTCTGTCCTAGACTTGGAATCAGCCATTTCTCCAAAAAGCCCTGGTTTCCTTAAGTGGGAAATGGTATTGCAAGACCATAATTGGACACTAGAAATTCTCATTGTTACTGGTAGATCATTGGTTCTAGGCCTATTCAGTAGACAGAGCTTTGATTATATTTAAATATAACATTTTTATACATTTAATATAGACATCTAGAAATAAAGATATATAGTAAATATGTATTTTTAAAGATAGTGAAGGTCTTGGAATTATATATATTAAATGCATATATAAATACGTATGTATACATGAGTGTGTATACACACATGCATCTATGATACCCCATGATTTTACAGTGTTATTTCTGATTCCAATTCAGGATTATAGGGTGCCTTAGTCCGTTTAATGCGGCTACAAAGGAATACCTGAGGCTGAGTAATTCATAAAGAAAAGAGGCTTAGTTGGCTCATGGTTCTGCAGGCTTTACAGGAAGCATGATGCCAGTACCTGCATCTAGTGAGGGCCTCAAGCTGCTTCCACACGTGGTGGAAGAGGAAGGGTGTGCAGAATCACATAGCAAGAGAGGGGTGAGAGAGATGAAGGAGGCTGGGCTCAGTGGCTTACACCTGTATTCTCAGCACTTTATGAGGTGGGTGGATCACTTGAGGTCAGGACTTCAAGATCAGCCTGGCCAACGTGGTAAAACCCCTTCTCTACTAAAAATACAAAAATTAGCTGGGTGTGGTGGTGGGCGCCTGTAATTCTAGCTACTCGAGAGGCTGAGGCAGGAGAATCACTTGAACCCAGGAGGCAGAGGCTTCAGTGAGCTGAGATTGTGCCATTGTACTCCAGTCTGGGCGAAAAGGGCAAAACTCCTTCTCAAAAAAAAAAAAAAAAAAAGAGGGGAAGGAGGTGCTAAGCTCCTTCCAGCTCTCAAAATAACTCATAGAGCAAGAATTCATTCATTACCATGAGTATAAGAATGACACCAGAACACTCATGAGTGGTGTCCCCACATGTCCGCCCATGACCCAAACACCTCCTATTAGGCCCCACTTGCAACAACAGGGATTACATTTCACTATGAGATTTGGAGGGATCAAACCAAACTATAACGTACTTTTACTTTTTTTTTTGGAAACAGGGTCTCACTCTGTTGGCCAGGCGGAAGCGCAGTGGCACGATCATGGCTCACTGCAGCCTCAACTTCCCAGGCCCAAGTGATCCTGCCTCAGCCTCCTGAGTAGCTGGGACTACAGGTGTGCACCACCACACCCAACTAATTTTTAAATTTTTTGTAGAGACAGTCTCGCTACATTGCCCAGGCTGGTCTTGAACTCCTAGGCTCAAGCAGTCCTCCTGCCTGGCTTCCCAAAGTGTTGGGATTACAGGCATGAGCCACCATGCCTGGCTTAACTTCTTATATATTACATCTGTATCTCTTTTTTCCATAATAAGAACCCTAGGTCTGAAGGGCAGAGAAATTGGTAGAATAAGAAGATCCCCTAATTAACCATTTGCTTTATCCCACGTTATAAACACAGCCATCTCAGAATAACAATACTAATGCTTCTACTACCAATTATGATTGTGGAAAACAGTTAAACTTTTTTTGGTATGTTATTCCCATCCTTCTCCCTCAAGCCGGGCCCACCCCCCTGCCCCACCCTTTTATTTGAGACATGGTCTCACTATGTCACCCAGGCTGGAGTGCAGTGGCACAGTCTTGGCTCACTGCAGCCTCAACTTCCCAGGCTCAAGCAATCCTCCCACCTCACTCTGAGTAGCTGAGACTACAGGTGCACACCACCACGCACAGCTAATTTTTGTATTTTTTGTAGAGACGGGGTTTTGCCATGTTGCCCAGGCTGGTCTTGACTCTTGGACTCAAGCAATCTGCCCACCTCAGTCTCCCAAAGTGCTGGGACTACAGGCGTTAGCCACTGCACCTGGACAAGCCCTTATGTTTTATTTTTATTTATTTATTTGTGGCTCGCTGCAACCTCCACCTCCCAGGTTCAAAGAATTCTCCTGCCTCAGCCTCTTGAGTAGCTGAGACTACAGGCGTGTGCCACTACTCCCGGCTAATTTTTTGTATTTTTAGTAGAGACAGGGTTTCACCATGTTAGCCAGGACAGTCTCAATCTCCTGACCTCGTGATCCACCCGCCTTGGCCTCCCAAAGTGTTGAGATTACAGGCGTGAGCCACTGCGCCCGGCCAGCCCCTATGTTTTAGTAGATGTACTCTATCTTTGAGAGATCATATATTATTTCTGTCAACTTGGGTTTTTTTGAGCAGCAGATGCCAAGACAAAGGAAACACCTGTGAGGGCTGAAGAGCAAGGGAGCAAGAGTAGGCAGGGAGAGGCTTTAGATTCAGAGGCCAGGCTGACCCCTGGGAGAGGACAGAGGGAGGAAGGACTGAGAAGGAAGTCTTAGACCATAGACCAGCTCTGAGAATAATCTCAGTCAAGTTGATGGGAAGTCCCTGAGCAAAAAGCTGCTCACGAGAGGAGTCCACTTTGGGCAGAACTGGGCACACCAGTAATCCTTTTGTGCTCAGTTGTCTAGGAGCAGAGCCTAGAGGAAGTGTGGCTTCTGCATTCACAGGGGAAGCAGCTGGAGGCTGCCATTAATTATGACTCCTCTGGGCACTTTGTCAGGTTTTCTTGAAGGAGATTTGAGTGATGCAGCTCCACAACCTGCACAGTCTGCCCCTTATACTGCACAGATCCTCTTTTCCACAATGCACCCATGTTTCTTTCCATGGTTTCCCGAGGGGAAACCTAGAAAAGGGAGCTTTGGGGAACAAATTACAATCCCCATTTATGAAGTTAGTCATGGGGCCACGCTTGGGACTTACCTTCTCCCTTCTGCGCTATCCTAAGTTCCCATCACCTTCAGCTATCACCTCAGTGGGGCTTGGCTTGCTTAGTGGTATAACCCCAACCTTCATTCCTGAGAGGTCCAAGCCCTTGGTCGTCATACTCTTCTTGACCAGGGTTGCTGCAAATGTCCACTTACAGTTACAACTGGACAAGGGAGTACCAAGAGATACCCAAATGGATCATTTGGGCTTCACATTATTTTACCCCCTACCGACGTATAAAAACAGCGCTATTCAAGCTCAGTCATCTCTGCCATGATGGTGACAGTTTTCTTGTCTACTCATTCTTAGATACAAGGAGTCCAAAGTACCCTGGTGGCAGCCAGAGTTCTGTAGTTCAGTGGGACTTAACGGGTGTAGTTGTGTCCCAGGCAAGAATATGCCGCCTTTGGGGATTAGTGTTTCCAACCCTACAGAACCTAGAGTTCAGGGACAGGAAGCACAACATTCCCCAGTGGGTCCTTGGAAGTGATGGTAAGTGTAGCCACTCTTGCTTCTGCCCCTAGGTTCCTGGACCCATGCATTTTTCCTGTAGGGGACATAGCAGGAAGCTGTAATTTAGCTGTGATTATAGCTCTCTGATTTAATGCATGTGCTGGGTCCTGAAGGATGGCATCCAGTCCTTGCAGATTATTGCCTCCAGGTGAGTGCCCTAGTTGTGCCTTCAGTAAGCCATTCTGATGCTCTTTCAGGTTGGCAGCTTCTGGATGGTGCAGTATATATATATGACCAGTAGATCCTATTGTCATAGGCTCACTTGCTTACCTCCATTGTGAAGTGGGTCCCTGGTTAGATGCTATGCTGGATGGAATTCCATACCTGTGGATCAGTTACTCTGTAAACTTCTGAGGATACTGGTGCCGGCTAAGGTTCTGTAGGCAGAAAAGGCAAGCTGATTCCCAGGATAGGTCCCTATCCCTGTGAGGATAAACTGCTGGCCTTTCCAGGATGGAAGGGGCCTCATGCAATTGACTTGCCACCAGGTGGCTGGCTGGTCTCCTTGAGGAATAGTACTATATCTGGGACTCAGCATGGATCTCTGTTGCTGGCAGATTGGACACTCAGAGGCAGCAATAGCTAGATCAGCTTTGGTATGTGGGAGTCCATGCTTTTAGGCCCATACATAGTAGCCTTCATCTCTGCCACTGTGACCAATTCCATTCGTGAGACTGTTGTGCCAGTTCCAGGATGGCCAGTGATGAAGTGGCTGAGTCATTTAATCTACTCAGTTGTTAGTTTTCTTTTGTGGTGTATGCTTTCTGGTGGGTGTTAATGTGTGATACAAAATCTTCACATTTTGTGCCTATTTCTAAATGTCCACCCACATGCTTCCTTGTCGTCAATCTTCCAGACTTTTTCTTCCAGCCTCTGACTAGGCAGCTAGATCCTTGGTTGCTGCCCAGGAACGTGTCTCCTGTGTAGAGTTCTCCTTCCACAAGCAGCTGCAGCACTGCAGTTCTGCTTATTGGGGAGATTTTCCCTTGCCTCTGTCTTTCAAGAAAACCCCTGACTGTGGCTGTCATGCAGACACTTTCCATTTTTGGCTTCCACCCACATGCTGAGTTGACCCACCAGTAAACCAAGCTTGGTTACCATTTCTATCTTGCAGTGAAGTACTACAGGCCCTACCTAACTAGGACTTGGCTGACTTAACAGAACCCAGTCCATCATGGGCAGTTCTAGACATATTGTCACTTGATGGTCAAGCATTGTATCTAAATTGGAGCCTAGTCACATGCCAGGAACTGTTCCTCAAAAGATATATGCAGATGTCATGCCCCAGAAACCCAGGGGCCTGCTTTGTGATTATTTCACTGGGGCTTTCAAAGAGATCTGTATTGCATCTTACCATCACTGACACTTCCAATGCCATAGGGTCTGCTGGATCATATGATCCAAAAGATAAGCTATTTGCCTAGCTGCCTCGACCTCCTGTAGAGCCCTTTTCTGTTCCAGGCTCCGTGTAAAGCTGGCAACTTTTGGTACCACCAGAGAAGAATTTCTAGGTGTGGAATGTGTGGCCTCCAGAATCCAAAGAGCCCTGCCACATTCTGTGCTTCCTTCTTTGTGGTAGGAAGGATGAAATGGGCATCAACTTGCATTTTACTTTGAAGGGAATGTCCTGGCACACCATGACCACTGAATACCTAAAAACTTCACATGTGTTCTTTTCTATTCCAAGGGAACAAGAGGATCAGAACAGTTGGCATTCACGTGGAACAGACAAAAATACTCATCTGCAGTTTTCCTCCAGAGTTATATTAACTCTCTTGCCTTCATTCATCATGCAGAGAGAGATGGACAATCTGAACATCCCACAGAATAGCACACAGATGCATTAAATCAACTGCATCATAGCAACTGGGCAGGATAAGCAAGAGGTGGCTAGTGTGCTCCAGAAGGCAGATGATAAACCCTGTGAAAACTCAGGGACCTGCTCTGTGGCTGGAGACCAACTGTGCTGGGCCATGGAGATAACCTGGGGAGTTTTATCTTTACCATTAGAGACCTGAGAAGTCATGGAGGGGTTTTCTGGAGGTGGGTGATATGTTCGGATTTGCATTTTGAGGAAGAGATGTGAGCATCCTAGTGAATAGCCACAGGGGAGATGAGCACAGCTTGGCTTAGGAGTGGTGGTAGAGCTGGAGGGAAGGGAATGGATTCTAGATTGCTTCAGAGGAAAGACTGGGAGGATCTGGTGATGCATTGCTTCTGGGGTAAGGAAGAAGAGGTATTAAGGATGTTGTATAGGCCTTAGGGATACTTGGTCTACACTTTAGTTCACAACACAGACTTGTGATGTTAGTCAAACTAAGATTTGGGAGGTGGTGTGTACGTCCATGCTCACAGGCTTACAGTCACCTGTGTTTATACTCTCGAGCTATTTTGAACTTCCTTTTCTCATACTAATTCTGAGGGAACTGGGGCTGGCTGGCACACTTAAAAGAAGCCCTGGAACTCAAGGTTCCTTCCTGCCTTTCTCTGACCCTGAAAATAAAGCCTACTATTGGCTCCAGGGAGGGGTAGGACCTGAACACTTCTGCCTTGGCCCTTAGGCTGGGGTCGTGGTGATCTCAACTTCTGAAAGGAGGTTTATTATAGGGTCTGAACTTTAACTCCAGCTAAACAGGTGGGATAGTTATAGCAACCTCAGAACTGCGGGATTAATTGCCTAGAGTCTGGTTTCAATTGCTTGAGTTTCTCAGCCAGAGCTCTAGGCTGCTCCAGAGCTGGGCCAAGGGCATCACTGGACCAAACTGTACATTACTTGCCATCTTGGTTCCTGATCTTCTTGTCCTTGGTAAGCTCTGGCCTTAAGGACAAGTATTAGCTTCCCTACCCCTACAGGCTGTCACAGGCCTGGCAGCTCTTTGAACGCTTAAGCTCCACTTCCCCAAAATGTTGATGCTCTCACTGATGTTAAAACTGAGAACCAGGCCGGGCGCGGTGGCTCACTCTTGTAATCCCAGCACTTTGGGAGGCCGAGGCGGGCGGATCACGAGGTCAGGAGATCGAGACCACGGTGAAACCCCGTCTCTACTAAAAATACAAAAAAATTAGCCGGGCGTGGTGGCGGGCGCCTGTAGTCCCAGCTACTCGGAGAGGCTGAGGCAGGAGAATGGCGTGAACCCGGGAGGCGGAGCTTGCAGTGAGCCAAGATTGCGCCACCGCACTCCAGCCTGGGCGACAGAGCGAGACTCCGTCTCAAAAAAAAAAAAAAAAAAAAAAAAAAAAAACTGAGAACCAAAAACAGAACACATTAGGGACAGGCCTTCTGATAAATAAACCTTTAGCCAAAAGCGTGTGCAAATCTTTGTAAAAGCTATTCTTTCTGGCCTTGGACTTGTGCCTCTTTATGCAGTTTTGGGGTTTGGAGGTACCTCTGGTGAGAGCTAGAAATGTGTGACCTCAGCCTACCACTGAGGCTCACTTGGTGGTGTAATTTACTAAGCTCAGTCTCTAGCATAATTGAGACCATGTAGATTTGTACAACTTTGTAGCAAAAATCAATCTGAAGGTTGAATTAAAATTGGTGCTTGGTTTTGTTTGCAACAAATTTCAATTTACTGAATTTACAATTGTAGTTGATTCTCTTGGGGGAGTTCTTTATTTAGAATAATGCTGTGGAACTTCAAGGAGGACATTAATCTGGGACACTGAGACAGCTAGGTTTTAGTCTTAGAATGTTGTAGGACCCATACATCCAGGTAGTGTGCCTTTCTGTTCCTCAGTTTTTTTATAAATAAAGTAAGCACCAAGTTATTGGTGTGTGCTAAAGACAAAAGACCTAACAAATAAATGATTCTCAAAAATAAGTCAGTAATAATTAGGCAAGAAAATTAAATAAGAGTCATCCAGATTGGAAAGGAAGAAGTAAAACTGTATTTGCAGATGACATGATCTTGTATATAGAAAATCCGAAGGAATCTACCAAATAACTATTAGAATTAATAAAAAAGCTCAGAAGAGCTGGGTGCAGTGGCACATGCTTGTAATCCTAGCTAGTTGGGGGGCTGAGGTGGGAAGATTATATGAACCCAGGAGTTTGCAACCAGCCTGGGCAACATAGTGAGACCTCATCTCAAAAAAAAACCAAAAAACAAAAAACAAACAAACAAAAAACAACAACTTAGAAGATTTCAGGATACAAGATCAATACACAAAAATAAGTTGTATTTTTGTATCAATATACAAAAATAAAACTTACTGCAATAGCAATAAACTGAAAATTAAGAAAACTCCATTTATCATAGCATCAAAATAAATAGAATACTTAGGAATGTTTAACAAAAAAAGTGCAGAATGTATGCTCTGAAAACTACAAAACATAATTGAAGGAAATGAAAGAAGACCTAAATAAACAGAGAGACATCATTGTTCATGGGTCTTTGGAAAGCTGGTAATACTCTTTAGACTGATCAATAGATTCAGTGTAATCCCTATCAAAATCCCATCTGACTTATTTGCAGAAATTGACAAGCTGATCCTAAAATTCATATGGAAATTCAAGGGACCCAGAATAGCCACAGCAAGCTTGAAAAAGAACAAAGTTGGACGATTTGTACTTAACCTATTTCAAAGCTTACTACAGTAATCAAGATGGTAGAGTATTGGCATAAGGATAGACATATAGATCAATGGAATAGAATTGAGCACATAAATAAATCCTCACATTTATGGTCAAAGAACTTTTGGCAAGGATGCCAAGACAATTCAATGAGAGAAATAATAGTCTTTTCAACAAATGATGCCAGGACAACTGGATATCCACATGCAAAAGAATAAAGGTGGACCGTACTTCACATTACATGCAAAAATTAACTCAAAATGGATTGATGATCTAAATGTAAGAGCTAAAGCTATATATAGGCATACATCTTTATGACCTTAGATTAGGCAATGGTTTCTTAGCTATGACATTCAAAGCACAAGCAACAAGCTGGGCACAGTGGCTCATACCTGTAATCCCAGTACTTTGGGAGGCCAAAGCAGGAGGATTACTTGAGGTCAGGAGTTCAAGACCAGCCTGGGAAATATGGTGAGACCCCAATCTCTACAAAAAAAATAACAAATTAGGCCAGGCCCAGTGGCTCCCACCTGTAATCCCAGCATTTTGGGAGGCTGAGGTGGGTGGATCACTTGAGGCCAGGAGTTTGAGAACAGCCTTGCCAACATAGTGAAACCTTGTCTCTACAAAAAAAAAAAAAAAAAAAAAAAAAAAAGCAACAAACAAAACTGGACTTCTATAAATTTATGTTTATTTTATTTTTATTTATGTTTTATTTTTCCATAGGTTATTGGTGTACAAGTGGTGTTTGGTTACATGAGTAAGTTCTTTAGTGGTGATTTGTGAGATTTTGGTGCCCCCCCTTCCCCCCAAGTCTCCAAAGTCCATTGTATCATTCCTACGCCTTTGCATCCTCATAGCTTAATCCCTACATATCAGTGAGAACATACGATGTTTGGTTTTCCATTCCTGAGTTACTTCACTTAGAATAATAGTCTTCAATCTCATCCAGGTCACTGCAAATGCCATTAATTCATTCCTTTATATGTCTGAGTAGTGTTCCATCATGTATACATACTACAGTTTCTTTATCCACTCGTTGATTGATGGGCATTTGAGTTGGTTCCACAATTTTGCAATCGCAAATTGTACTGCCATAAATGTGCGTGTGCAAGTATCTTTTTCGTACAATGACTTCTTTTCTTCTGGGTAGAAACCTAGTAGTAAGTTTTTTAAGGAATCTCCACACTGTTTTCCATAGTGGTTGCACTAGTTTACATTCCCACCAGCTGTGTAGAAGTGTTCCTTGATCACTGCATTCACGCCAACATCCACTGTTTTTGATTATGGCCATTCTTGGAGGAGTAAGGTGGTATCACATTGTGGTTTGGATTTGCATTTCCCTGATAATTAGTGATGTTGAGCGTTTTTTTCATACATTTGTTGGCCATTTGTATATCTTCTTTTGAGAATTGTCTATTCATGTCCTTAGCCCACTTTTTGATAGGATTGTTTGTTTTTTTCTTGGTGATTTGTTTGAGTTCATTGTAGATTGTGGATATTAGTGGTTCGTTAGATGAATAGATTGTGAAGATTTTCTCCTACTCTGTGAGTTGTTTACTCTGTTGACTGTTCCTTTTGCCATGCAAAAGCTCTTTAGTTTAAGTCCGAGCTATTCATCTTTGTTTTTATTGCATTTGCTTTTGGGTTCTTGGTCATGAAATCCTTGCCTCAGCCAATGTCTAGAAGGGTTTTTCCAATGTTATCTTCTAGAATTTTTATAGTTTCATGTCTTAGATTTAAGTCCTTAATCCATCTTGAGTTGATTTTTGTATAAGGTGAGAGATGAGGATCCAGTTTCATTCTTCTATATGTGGCTAGCCAATTATCCCAGCACCATTAGTTGAAAAGGGTGTCCTTCCCCCACTTTTTGTTTTTGTTTGCTTTGTCTAAGATCAGTTGGCTCTACAAAACAAAAAAAAAAAAGCATGAGCAACAAACAAAACTAGACTTCCATAAATTTAAAAACTTTTTGTTTCAAGGAACCCATAGAATGAGACAAAATATGTGTAACTCATATATCTGACAAGGGACCAGTATCCAAAAAACATAAAGAACTCTTAGAACTCAGTAATAAGAAGACAACACAATTTAAGAATGGGCAAAGAATCTGAAGAGACATTTCTTCAAAGAAAATGTGCAAATGACTGATAAGCATGTGAAAAGAAGCTCAACATTGTTAGCCACCAGGGAAATGTAAATCAAAGCCACAATGAGATACCACTTTATACCCACTAGAATGGCTATAAGCAGAAAGACAGATATAAGTGTTGGTAAGAATGTGGAGAAACAGGAATTCTCATGCATTGCTAGTGGAAATGTAAACGAGTGCAGCCACTTTGGAAAATAGTCTGGCAGTTCCTCAAAAGGTTAAACATAAAAGTTAGTTTATAACTCAGCAGTTCTAGGAATCAGCCCACAGGAAATGAAAACACATGTTTACACAAACCCTTGTACATGAAAGTTCATAGCAGCATTATTCATAATAGTCGAAAGGTAGGAACAACACAAATGTCTATCAAATGATGAATGGATTAACAAAATGAGATGTTATTCGGCCAGATAAAGAATTAAAGTACCAATACATTCTGCAACGTGGATTACCCTTGAAAAGACCATATATGGTATGATTCCACTTATACAAAATGTTCAGAAGAGGCAAATCTGTAGAGGCAGAAAGAGAATAGGGGTTGTGTTGGGCTGGGGAACAAATGAAGAGTAACTGCAGTGAATGTGGGATTTCTTTTTGGGCTGATAAAAATGTTCCAAAGACAGCCATGGTGATGGTTTGCACAACTCTGTAAATATAATAAAAACCATTGAATTGTATGCTTTAAATTGGTTAATTCTATGGTATGTGAATTATTATTATCACTATTATTATTTTGAGACAGAGTCTCGCCCTATTGCCCAGGCTGGAGTGAAGTGGCACGATCTCAGCTCACTGCAACCTCCACCTCCCAAGTTCAAGCAATTCTCGTACCTCAGCCTCCCCAGTAGCTGGGATTACAGGCGTGCGCCACCATGCCTAGCTAATTTTTGTATTTTTAGTAGAGACAGGGTTTCACCATGTTGGCCAGGCTAGTCTGGAACTTCTGACCTCAAGTGATCTGCCCACCTCAGCCTCCCAAAGTACTGAGATTACAGGCGTGAGCCACCATCCCCAGCTGATGGTATGTGAATTATATCTCAATAAAGCTGTTATAAAAATGTCAGCAATTAATAGATTCAAATTATTGCAGTTATTCCAAAGTCCTTAGATCTATTTCATGTTCTTTCAGTAGGGTATCCAACTGAGACTAATGCATTCTCCAAGATGCAGGACATTCAGTGCTAAAACCTGGGAAGTCCTGAGCAAATCAGGGTGAGTTGGTCACCCTACCTCCAGGAGACATTTCTTAGGGATCGGCCATAAGGTTTGCTTGACCTTGAAGAAGGAAGTTGAAGGGAATTTCCTGTTCTCAACACTGTTCTTGGGGAAGTCCAGAGTACTGAAAAGAAACATTCTCTCTAAATCTCCTTCAGGCAATAAAACATATCATATGATTAAAAAAAAAAAACCTGGAAAGGATACCTTTCAGAGAATCTTTCAAGCATGGATTCCATTTCCTCCTCAATTATATTATCACATAACTAATATTTGATGGAGAGGCATTTCTGCTTACTGAATATACATATATTTCCCCACAATATTCCCAGTGCTCTTATAGTTGGGCAGGGCCATGTGACTATTTCTGGTCAGGCAGAAACAGGCACAGGCTCTGGTTTGTCCTTACAGGTTCCAGTTTGTCCTCCCTTTTCCCTACTTCTACGCAGCTTTCTTCCCAACCTCCAGCCCTGCTGATCAGCAGAGACTCCAGGGCCAGCACTATGTAAAAGGCAACAGTCTCCCCTAGAATTCTTCACCAGCACCCATAATCCTTATGACAAACCCCCTTTTCTAATAAACATCCGATTTTATTTACAAAGCATTAAAGCTTCAGCAGGAAATACCCAAGGCTAAGTCTCATCTTGTAAAAAACTATAGAATTTTTTTTTTTTTTTTTGAGACGGAGCCTTGCTCTGTCACCCAGGCTGGAGTGCAGTGGCACGATCTCAGCTCACTGCAACCTCCTCCTGGGTTCAAGCAATTCTCCTGCCTCAGCCACCTGAGTAGCTGGGATTACAGGCGCCCACCACCATGCCTGGCTAGACAAACCCCCTTTTCTGAATCACTCACTGTGCTTCTGCTACCCTGCTTAGACCCTAACTGGTACAGAAGGCCACGTGGCCACTGCCTGGCATGGGGCAGTCATCTCTGTCCTCTGGCCTCACGTGATGTGTTTCTTGCCAGGCATCAGGAGATGTGGCCTGAGAACTGCCATTCACCAACCTCCTCCAGCTTTGGCTCAGGGTGACCAGATGGAGGGAATCCCCAGGGCTGTGATCAGAGGGCTGTACTCAAGGCCAGGGCAACTAGAACAGCAAGAAATCACTGACTCTCCTGGGAAGGACCTGGGTGCCTCTGAGCTGTGAGCCCACTGGAGCCACACTATATTCCCTCAGTTACAGCGCTTAGGTGGAAAACATGTATCTGGGTGTTTTCTTCTATTTCCAACACAAACTCTGAGCCCTGGTGATAAAGATAAATATGCGATTCCAAGGCTGCTTTGACATAGGACACATTTGGAACTTAACACTTCACCTCATTCAAATCCCTACTTACTAGGTAGCTCAGACTTTGTGTTCACTTTTGTTTTTGTTTTTAGACAAAGTTAAGGCACCCACTGCTCAACTGCTGCTCCTCAGTCTTCATGGTCGTGTAGCTTTTCTGCAGAGAACTGACTGGAAACAACTAGGTTGGTTTCGTAGCAAATGCAATATTCCTCTCAAGATAGTTGGCTTGGGAGCACACACTTATTCCAATAATTCTGCCGTTGCTCAAAGCCCTTTTGTATCTCTGGTTGAGCCTTCACTTCCCGACTGATTACCTAATACACTCATTGTGCTGGCAAAACTTTGTCCTACAAAAGAGGATTTAAGTGTTTAGAAATAGATGTCTTAGTCACCTTAGGCTGCTATAACAAAATACAATAAACTACAAACATTTATTTTCACAGTTCTGGAGGCTAGGAAGTCCAAGATCAAGGCACCAACAGATTTGGTATCTGGTGAGGATCTGCTTTGCAGAGATAACCATTAGTGGGGTTGCTGGATCACATGGTAGTTCTATTTTTAGTTTTTTGAGAAATCTTCATACTGTTTTCCATAGTGGTTGTACTAATTTACATTCCCCACCAAGAGTGTGTAAGAGTTCCCTTTTCTCCACATTCTCACTTGCATTTGTATATTTTGTCTTTTTAATAATAACCATTTTAACTGGTGTTAAGAGGATACCTCATTGTGGTTTTATTTGCACTTCCCTGATGACTAGTGATGTTGAGTATTTTTTTTTATTATACTTTAAGTTCTGGGGTACATGTGCAGAACGTGCAGGTTTATTACATGATGTTGAGTATTTTTTTTTTAACAGGATTGGCCATTTGTTTGTCTTTTCTTGATTTGTTTTTTTTTCTTTTTTTTGTTTGTCTTTTCTTGAGAATTGTGTTTGTGTCCATTGCCCATTTTTAATGTGATTATTTTTTCCGTTAAGTTGTTTGAGTTCCTCACATATTCTGGATATTAGTCCCTTGTCAGATAAATAGTTTGCAAATACTTTCTCCTGTTCAGCTGGCTGCCCCTTCACTCTGTTGATTGCTTCCTTTGCTTTGTAGAAGCTTTTTGGTTTAATATGGTCATATTTGTCTATTTTTGTTTTAGTTCTCTATGCTTTTGAGGTCTTAGCCATAAAATCTTTGCCTAGAACAATGCTCTGAAGTGTTTTCCCTGTTTTGTTCTAGTAATTTATAGCTTCAGATCTTTTAAGTATTTAATCCATCTTGAACTCAAGATGGATTTTGTATATGGTGAGAAATAGGGGCCTAGTTTCATTCTTTTGCATATAAATATCCAATTTTTCCAGCACCACTTATTAAAGAGGGTGTCCTTTCCCCAGTGTATGTTCTTGGTGCCTTTGTTGAGAATCAGTTGGCTATAAATATGTAGCTTTATTTCTGGGCTCTCTATTCTGTTCCATTGGTCCACGTCTATGTTTATACTAATACTATGCTGTTTCCGTTACTTATAGCCTTGTAATATATATATATATATATATATATATATATTTTTTTTTTTTTTTTTTTTTTTGAGTCGGAGTCTCGCTCTGTCGCCCAGGCTGGAGTGCAGTGGCGCAATCTCGGCTCACTGCAAGCTCCGCCTCCCGGGTTCACGCCATTCTCCTGCCTCAGCCTCTCTGAGTAGCTGGGACTACAGGCGCCCGCCACCACGCCCGGCTAATTTTTTATATTTTTATTAGAGACGGGGTTTCACCGTGGTCTCGATCTCCTGACCTCGTGATTCGCCCGCCTCGGCTTCCCAAAGTGCTGGGATTACAAGCGTGAGCCACCGCGCCCGGCCCGCCTTGTAATATATTTTGAAGTCAGGTAGTATGATGCTTCCAGCTTTATTCTTTTTCTTTTTTTTGAGACAGGGTCTGGCTTTGCTGCCCACGCTGGAGTGTGGTGGCATGATCATGGCTCACTGCAACCTCTGCTCTGCCTCCCAGGTTCGAGTGATCCTCCTGCTTCAGCCTCCTGAGTAGCTGGGACTACAGGTATGCACCACCATGCCCGGCTAATTTTTGTAATTTTGGTAAAGACGGGGTTTTGCCATGTTGCCCAGGCTTGTCTTGAACTCCTGAGCTCAAGCAATCTGCCCACCTTGGCCTTCCAAAGTGCCAGGGCTACAGGCGTGAGCCACCATGCCTGGCTTGCCAACTTCATTCTTTTTGCTTAGGATCATTTCGGCTATTCTGGCTCTTTTTTGGATCCATATGAATTTTAGGATTTTTTTTCTATTTCTTTGAAAAATGACATTGATATTTTGATAGGGATTGCATTGAATCTGTAGATTGCTTTGTGCAGTATGGTCATTTTAGCAATATTCTTCCAATCTATGAGCATAGGATAGCTTTCCATTTGTTTGTATCCTCTTGGATTTCTTTCATCAGTGTTTTATAGTTTTCCTTATAGAGGTCTTACTTTCACTTCGGTTCTTACATTTCTCTGATGTGAGTGGGTTATGAAAGAATCTAGGTAGAAATAGTGACCATGTCTAGGGCAAGAAAACTCAGAATTTCTAAGAAGGGACGTCACAGAACTAAGTAGGGTTTCAGGACAGTTATGCTTGCATGTGGTTTCTTAACTGGCCTGCCGCTTCTTTCCAAAGTTTAATCAGCCAAGTAGGTACTGAGCACAGATTCAGTGCTGGCACCTTTGCTGGCTGGGATGTGAACAGAAATAAATAATATCAGGCCCTCCTTCCCCTAGGCAGCCTCCCACGCAAGACCAAGTGGATGTCTTGGTCAAGGGCAGATTCCATGGGCATAGTGGAAATCATAATGGTGATGGTGATGATGACTAACATTATAGACTACTAACTCTAAGCCAAGCACTGTTACAAGTACTTTACAAGTATTACTCATCTGATTCTTACAAACATTCTTATCCTCATTTTATAGGTGGGGAAATCAAGGCATGGGGGAGGTGAACTAACTTGCCACACAGCTGATAAATAGTAGAGCTGGTGAAAAAGGAGGCTGTCAGGGAAGGCTTCTGGGGAAGGCGCTGCACCTGTGCCAGGCCTGGGGCAGGTGATATCAATGTGGAAGAAAGGGGAAGGCATCATGATTAGCCGGGGCGTGGTTTGTACTGGCTACATGTTTCTTTGGAGTCCTGTTGCCAATCTGCCCACACTGGGCTCAGCAGCCCCAGGGAACTCTGGGCCTGCCCTGGCCTCCACCTGCCACACTGTCTTTGTGAACATTCCCTCAGCCTGGCACAAAGCAGGAGGTTTTGGGTAGTTGCTGGACCCTTGGGACTTGATGTTTACACCTGCTCACAGGTGGATGCTGCTTCAATAACCACTCCTGATTTCTTTTGGTACTTCTCTTGCTGAAAATAGTTGAATTACAAAAGCAATGCACAGTCATGATAGAAAATGCGCAATTATTATGCACGGAGTGGGAAGACAACCAGAACCGACTCCTGCTGCTTGTTCAAGTTGGAGGAGATGACTCTCAAAAGGTTTCTTGATGAAATTTCCAACACAAAAGACAAGATCTTATTGCTGGAAGAAGCGGATTTTGTGAGGGAGGCCTCACACTCTGCATATGAAAACAAAGAACCTGAGGATTTGGTAGTGTCCTCTTGGTGGCAGGTGAGTATCCCGAAGGCACAGAGTGGAGCCTGGAGGGGGCAGAAGTGAGGCCATCCCTCTCCCCTGGTGAGTGTCCAGTGAAAATCTCCCAGGAGAAGGGTTAGCCAGGACACGTCGGAACAGAGATGTTCCTGTAGATTTTAAGTTGTCTATAGTACCATGTAGGGCTGTAGCCCCTTAGCAGTGCCTCATGTAAGATACTCCTTGGGGGAAATCAAAGAAAAGGGGCAGTGTTCCATATTTGGGTTAATTAGGGCAGAGAGAAGGGAACAGCTGCAGAAAGCAGGATGCCAGGGAAATCGAGAGCAGCAGGAAGAGGAAACTGGAGTGAACATGACAGCTAAGCACCAGGAAATTTGCAGTAATGTTGGGGGAGGGCCATGGACTTTGCACAAGACATAGGATGAAGATTTCAGCCATTTTTATTTCAATCTTAAAGCGTGATCCCGTTAATCTGGAAGATTTGGGGATAATGAGGTGGCAGAAATATGGGCTACAAACATAAACAAATGGAAGAAAATGCCCCCTCTCCACCCATCAAGAAGAGAGAGTAACTCCAAACATTTTGGTGTGTATCCTTCAGACTTTCTTCTGTGCACACATACACTTCTACATCTAATTTTTAAAGCAGAATTAATATGCACATCATTTGTTAGTCTGCTTTTTCCATTTAACATGGTATTGTGAGCATCCCTTCATTTTTAATAAATGCTTATCTTTGGCATCATTTCTGGGGAGGTGGAGATACCTTAATCGACCCACCTGATCACACAGTCAAAGCATCATGTTTTGCTTTTAGCTGTGTTGTTATGAAAGTTGGAATGCTCATAAAGAGTCAGTTCTATAAAATTTGCTACAAAAAATAGCAATCCTGGGCCAGGTGCAGTGGTTCACGCGTATAATCCAAGCACTTTGGGAGGCCGAGGCAGGTGAATCACCTGAGGTCAGGAGTTTGAGACCAGCCTGACCACCATGGAGAAACAGGCCCTTTCAATTTATTTGGAAATTCATGGGCTTTAGTTCTAAGAGTTTTTCGTAAGTTATCCCTTGGATGTTTTCCTTCCCTTCTTTTTCTCTGTTTCTCTTTCTGGAACATCTATTATTGAGAAATTATATGTTCTGCGTCTCTTTGTTCACTCATTTTTTCCATCTCTGTTTTTTGTTTTTGCTTTGTTTTTGGAAGATTTCCTCAGTCTTATTATCTAGCACTTTCTAGTAAGCGTTTTAGTTTTTAAAAATGGCAGATCACAAGGTCAGGAGATTGAGGCCATCCTGGTTAACACGGTGAAACCCCGTCTCTACTAAAAATACAAAAAATTATCCAGGCGCAGTGGTGGGCACCTGTAGTCCCAGCTACTCGGGAGGCTGAGGCAGGAGAATGGCGTGAACCCGGGAGGCGGAGCTTGCAGTAAGCCGAGGTCACACCACTGCACTCCGGCCTGGGCGAAAGAGCGAAACTCCGTCTCCAAATAAATAAATAAATAAATAAAAATAAAAATTAAAATAAAAAATAAAAATAATAAATAAATAAATAAGTAAATGAAACATAAGACATAAACAACGAAGTGCACAAATCCCAAGTGTACTTGTAGGTTGGTGAACTATCATCACAGGCTGGGAATACTTCCCAACCAGGCCAAGGAACAGAACAGCACTGGGACCCTACAACCCTCTCGTGCCCTCGAGCTCTACTTCCCCATTTTCCTAAACCCCAGACCATTACTATCCCAACTTCTAACACCATAAATTAATTTTGTTGTTTCCAGTGATTTTTCAAATTTAAGTGTATAACAGAATCACCTGGAAGATTTGTTAAAACATATTTCTGGGACACACTCTCAAAGTTTCTGGTTCAGTAGGTCTGGGGTAGAACCCAAGAATGTTCATTCCTTTCTTTTGTTTTTTTTTGAGATGGAGTCTCACGCTGTTGCCTGGGCTGGTGTGCAGTGGTGTGATCTCGGCTCACTGCAACCTCTGCCTCCCAAGTTCAAGTGATTCTCGTGCCTCAGCCTCCCAAGTAGCTAGGATTATAGGCGCCCGCCACCATGGCTGGCTAATGTTTTGTATTTTTAGTAGAGACGGAGTTTCACTGTTGGCCAGGCTGGTCTCAGACTCCTGACCTCATGATCTGCCTGCCTCAGCCTCCCAAAGTGCTGGGATTACAGATGTGAGCCACTGTACCCTGCCTGAGAATGTTCATTTCTAACATGTTACCAGGTGATGCTGATGCTGCTGGCCCGGGACAACACTTTGAGAGCTAATGACCTATTCTTGAACTTATTACAAATGGAATCATATGGTGTGTATTCTTTTGCTCAACATTAACTTCGTCAAATTCGTCCATTTATTAAAATGTAGCCGACATTCATTAATTTTATTTTTTAAAATTTTTGAGACAGGGTCTCACTCTGTTGCCCAGGCTGGAGTGCAGTGCCATGATCTTGGCTCACTGCAGCCTCTCAAGTGACCCTCCCACCTCAGTTTCCCAAGTAGCTGGGACTACAGGCATGCACCATTGTGCTTGGCTAATTTTTGTATTTGTAGAGATGGGGTTTCACCATGTTGCCCAGGCTAGTCTCAAATTCCTGAGCTCAGGCAATCCTCCTGCCTTAGCCTCCCAAATTGCTGAGATTACAGGCATGTGCCACCATGCCCGGCTGAAGTTCATTAATTTTAATTGCTGAATAGTATGACTATACCATGTAATATGAAGTTATTATTATTATTATTTTTTGCTGTTGATGGGTATTTGGGTTATGACTAGTCTTTGGTTATTATGAATAATGGTGCTAAGAACATTCTTTGAGAGTCTTTTGTGCAAGTGTACATACATTTCTGCTGGGCATGTATACATAGGAGAGGAATTGCTGGCAGGTAGCATGTGTCAAACTCTTTTCCAGAGTGGTTATATCAATTTTCACTCCCACCAGCATGAGATGAGTGTTCTTCTTGTGCTGCATCCTGGACAACACTTGATATCATCAATCTTCTTATTTTTAGCCATTCTGGTGGGAATCCAGTGGTATCTTGTTGTGGTTTTAATTTGCATTTCCATGATGACTAATGATGTCAAATGTTTTTTCGTATGTGTATTGGCTACTTGGATATCCTTTCTGATGAAGTCCCCGTTCAAGTTTCTTGCCCATTTTTCGATTAGTTTTTCAGATCTTTTCTTCTTGGCTTATAATAGTTTTTTATATATTCTGGATATAACTATTAGTTGGTAATACATATCACGGTATCTTTCACTCTGTGGTTTGCCTGTACTCTGTTAGTGGTGAATTTTGATGAATAGAAGTTTTAAATTTTGATGTAATCCAATCTTTTCTTCTATGTTTAGTGTTTTTTGAATCCTATTTAAGAAATCTTTCCTTACCATAGAAAAGGTCATAAAGATATTTTCCTATATTATCTTTAGAGGATTAGTTGTTCTACCCTTCACATTTTGATCCATGATCCACCTGGATTGATTTTTTTTTTAATGTATATGGTGTTTTGTTGTTTTATTTTTAAGTTTTTTTAAAAAATATGTATTTCCAATGGCTAAAACATTGGAAGAAATAGACAGTAGGTAAAGAGAAGAAAAACTTAAAGAAAAAAGGACCCAATACTGTTTATTGAAAGGATTACCCTTTCTACACTACTCTGAAGCACTACCTTTTTCAAAAATGAAGGGTCCAGGCTGGATGTGGTGGCTCATGCCTGTAATCCCAGCATTTTGGGAGGCTGAGGCAGGCAGATGACCTGGGGTCAGGAGTTCAAGACCAGCCTGGCCAACATGGTGAAACCCCATCTCTACTAAAAATACAAAAACTAGCTGGGTGTGGTGGTGCGTGCCTGTAATCCCAGCTACTCGGGAGGCTGAGGCAGGAGAATCACTTGAACCTGGGAGATGGAGTTTGCAGTGAGCCGAGATCGTGCTACTGCACTCCAGCCTAGGTGACAGAGTGAGACTTCGTCTCAAAAACAAAAAACAACAACAAAAAAAGAAGGTTCTACATATGTGGGTCCCTTTCTGGACCCACAGAAAGGGGATTGGTCTATTTGTTTACCTATGTGCCAATATCAAAGTTAATTGCTGTAGCTTTATAATAAGTCTTGATACTTAATAGTGTTTCCATCTTGTTCTTCTTTTTAAGAATGTCTTGACTATTTTTTATTCTTTGCATTTCCATATATTGTAGAATCAGCTTGTCAATTTCCATGAACAACATTGCTAATATTTTTTATTGAGATTGCATTTAATCTGTAGATCAATGTGAGAAATGTTGGCATCTTCATAATATTAAGTCTTTGAATCCATGAATATGTTATATTCATTAATTTAGATCTTCTTTAATTCTCTAATGTCTTATTGTTTCCTGGGTAGAGGTCTTTCACATATTTTTATTATATGTGTCCCAAAGGTACTCACTATTTTTTATGCTATTACAAACAGTACCTTTAAATTTTTACTTTCAGCTGGGTGCAGTGGCACATGCCTGTAGTTACAGCCCTTTGGAGGCCAAGGTGGGAGGATCACTTGAGCCCAGGAGTTTGAGACCAGCCTAGGCAACATAGCAAGAACCTGTCGCTACAAATTTTTTTTTTTGATTAGCTGAGTATGGTGGCATGCACCTATAATCCCAGCTGCTCGAGAGGCTGAGGCAGGAGGATCACTTGAGCCTAGGAGTTTGAGACTGCAGTAAGTGGTGATCATGCCACTGCACTCTAGCCTGGGTAAAAAAGCAAGATCCTGTCCCTCAAAAAAAAAATTTTTTTTTAACTTCCTATTTGTTGCTGTTACTTTATAGAAATACATTTGATGTTTCTCGCATCCAGAAACCTCAAGTGTATCCATCAGGATAAGCTAGGTTATGCTACAGTAAAAAACAAAAACTTTCACTTCTTTAAACAGCATTTGCCTTTCACTTACACTATAAATCCACTACAGATCTGCATGGAAGCCCTGCCCTTTGAAGTCACTCATGGACCCAGACTGATAGAGGATCTGTCTCAGCATATGCTTCAAGATTCTCATGGGTACAGAAAACAGAGAACATGGTTAACCATGAGCTGGCTCCTAAAGCTTCTTCCCAGAAGATACACATACCACTTAGCCAAAGTAAATCACATAGGTATGTTTAAGTTTAGCAACGCAGGGAGGCACGTAGAATATTTGTGAACAATAGTACAGTTAGCCATATTAATTATAATGACTTCATCTGGACAAGCATAGCTTGTTTTACTGTACTTTGCCTTGCTGTCCTTCACAGATACTGCATTTTTTTTTTTTTTTACAAATTGAAGGTTTGTGGCAATCTTGCAATGAGCAAGTCTGTTGGTACCATTTTTCCAACAGCTTGTGTTCACTTCATGTCTGTGTGTCACATTTTGGTAATTCTTGCAGTATTTCACGCCTTTTAATTATTATATCAGTTAGGGTGATCTGTAATCAGTTATCTTTGATGTTACTATTGTCATTGTTTTGGGGTACCACAAACCATACCCATGTAAGCTTGCAAATTTAATAAATGTTGTGTATATTCTCACTACTCCACTGACTGGCCCGTCTCCCATCTCTCCCCCTCTCCTCAGGCCTCCCTGTTCCCTGAGACAAAACAATATTGAAATTATAATCCTACAGTAGCCTCTGTGTGTTCAAGTGAAAGGAAGAGTTGCAAGTCTCTCACTTTAAATTCAAAGCTAGAAATGATTAAGCTTAGTGAGGAAGGCATGTCAAAAGCTGAGATAGGCTGAAGACTAGGCCTCTTGCCCCAAACAGTTAGCCAGGTTGGGAAAGCAAAGGAAAAGTTCTTGAAGGAAATTAAAAGTGCTATTTTAGTGAACATATGAATGATAAGAAAGTCAAATAGCCTTATTGCTGATATGGAGAAAGTTTTAGTGGTCTGGATGGAAGATCAAACCAGCCACAACATCCCCTTAAACCAAAGACTAATCCAGAGCAAGGCCCTAACTCTCTTCAGCTCTGCGAAGGCTGAGATAGGTGAGGAAGCTGCAGAAGAAATGTCAGAAGCTAGGAGAGGTTGGTTCATGAGGTTTAAGGAAAGAAGCCATCTTCACAGTGTAAAAGGGCAAGGTGAAGCAGCAAGTGCTGATGGAGAAGCTACAGCAAGTTATCCAGATCTAGCTAAGATCACTGATGAACGTGGCCACTCTAAACGGCAGACTTTCAATGTAGATGAAACAGCCTTCTCTTGGAAGGAGATGCCATTTAGGACTTTCATGGCTCGAGAGGGGAAGTCAGTGCCTGGCTTTGAAGCTTCGAAGGACAGGCCGACTCTCTTGTTAGGCACGAATACAGCTAGTGACTTTAAGTTGAAGCCAGTGCTCATTTACTCAGCCTGTGCTCTATAAATGGAACAACAAATCTGGGATGACAGCACATCTGTTTACAGCATGATTTACTGAATCTCTTAAGCCCACTGTTGAGATCTACTGCTCAAAAAAAAAAAAAAAAAAAGACTCCTTTCAAAATATTACTGCTGATTGACAATGCACCTAGTCACTCAAGAGCTCTCTGATGGAGATGTACTGGGAGATTCATGTTGTTTTCATGCTTGCTAACACAGCATTTATTCTGCAGCCCATGGATCAAGGAGTAGGTGTGACTTCCATGTCTTATTTAAGAAATACATTTCATAAGGCTATAGCTGCCACACATAGTGATTCCTCTGATGGATCTGGGCAAAACGAAAATATTCTGTAAAGGATTCACCGTTCTAGATGCTATTAAGAACATTTATGATTAATAGAAGGAAGTCAAAATATCAACATTAATGGGAGTTTGGGAGAGGTTGATTCCAGCCCTCATGCATGACTCTGACAGGTTCAAGACTTCAGTGGAGGGAGTAATTACTGATGTGACAGAAACAGCAAGAGAACTAGGATTAAAAGTGGAGCGTCAAGATGTGACTGAATTGCTGTAATCTTATGATTAAACTTGAAGTTGCTTCTTATGGATAAACAAGAAAGTGGTTTCTTGAAATGGAATCTACTGGTGAAGATGCTGTGAACACTGTTGAAATGACAACCGAAGATTTACAAAATTATGTAAACTTAGCTGATTAAGCAGTGGCAGGGTTTGAGAGGATTGGCTCCAATTTTGAAAGAAGTTTTACTGTGGGTAAAAATCCCATCAAACAGCATTGCATGCTATAGAGAAATCTTTTGTGAAAGAAAGAGTCAATTATGTGGCAGACTTCACTGTTGTCTTGTTTTCAGAAATCGTCACAGTTACCCTAGCCTTCAGCAACCACCCACCACCCTGAACAGTCAGCAGCCATCAATATTGAGGCAACCCCTCCACCAGCAAAAGGATTACAACTCGCTGAAGACTCAGATGATTGTTACCATTTTCAGCAATAAAGTATTTTTAAATTAAAGAATATACATTTTTAGACATGATGCTATTGTACAATAGACTATAGTGTAGTGTAAACGTACCTTTTTTTTTTTTTGAGACAGGGTCTCATTCTATTACCCAGGCTGGCGTACAGTGGCATGATCTCAGCTCACTGCAGCCTTGACTTATTAGGCTCCAGTGATCCTTCCACCTGTCAGCCTCCTAAGTAGCTGGGACCACAGGCTTGTGCCACCATGCCCAGCTAATGTTTGTAATTTTTGTAGAGACGGTTTTGCCATGTTGCCCAAGCTAGCCTTGAACTCCTGAGTTCAAGCAATCCACCTACCTTGGCCTCCCAAAGTGCTGGGATTACAGGTGTGAGCCACCATTCCTGCCCAATCATAACTTTTATATGCAATGGGAAACAAAAAAATTTGTGTGACTCACTTTATTGTAATATTTGCTTTATTGTGGTGGTCTGGAATTGAACCCATAATATCTCTGAGGTATGCCTGTACCTTTAAAAAGTTTCTAAATCCACATTGATATTGTTTGTGAATAATTCATTTTTATCCCTTTCCAACCATTAGACTCAATTTCTTTTTCTTGTCTTAATGACTTACCTAGGATTCCTAGTACAATGTTGAAGTGATGATAGCTGGCATTCTACTGTGTTCCCTGTTGCAGAGAAGCTTTTAAGTTTTCACCATTAAATGTGAGTTTGCTCTAGGTTTGGGGTAGATATTCTTTATCAGATTAAGAGAATTCCCTTCTACTCTTAGATTGCTAGGCATTATTATCATAAGTGGACGTTGACTTTTTTTTTGAGAAGGAGTCTCGCTCTGTCACCCAGGCTGGCATAATCTCGGCTCACTGCAACCTCTACCTTCCAGGTTCAAGTGATTCTCCTGCTTCAGCCTCCCAAGTAGCTGGGATTACAGGCACCCACCACCACGCTTGGCTAATTTTGTATTTTTAGTAGAGATGGGGTTTCACCATGTTAGTCAGGCTGGTCTCAATCTCCTGACCTCGTGATCCGCCCGCCTCGGCCTCCCAAAGTGCTGGGATTATAGGCCTGAGCTGCTGCACCCGGCTGGATGTTGACTTTTATCAGAAGATTTTTGTGCCCCTATTGAGATAATTATGTAGCATAATTTAATAAACCAGTGTGATTAATTACTTGGGTTGTTTCCTTGGGTTTAATTTGCTGTTCTTTTTCTTATTAGTTTTAGCTTAAGCTGTGTCCAAGACACACTTATACAATCTGTATAATTTCAATTCTTTGAATTCTTCAATTATTTTATTTTCCCCTTCTGTTAGCTTGGTAATTCTATTCCTTTACTCTTCTTTTAGCAGTGACCCATGAAATTATAATATGCCCTGGCTTATCAAGGTCTAATCTAAATTATTACTCTTTCTCTTTCCAGACAATGTAAGGACCTTTAGAATAACTTCATTTCTTGTCTGGACTTACATGTTACTGTTGTTATATATTTTAATTCTCTCTCTCTCTCTCTATATATATATATATACACATATATTTTTATATATTATGTACAACAATAAATATATGTAATAAAAATATATTGAATATTAAATGTATATATTTAAACCCATTGATGTTATTACATTATTGTTATTATTTTAAAAATATAATAGTTATCTAGCCTTCCCCCTTTTTTGATGTTCTTCATTAATGCCTGTGTCTAGAATACCTCTGTTCTTCTGCTTGAAGAACACCCTTTAGTATTTTCCTTTTAACAGGGGTTTGCTGGAGTTAAATCATCTCATCCTTTAGAAGGACATGTTAGCTGGGTATGAAATTCTGGGTTAGTGCTTATTTTCTTTCAGAACTTTGAAGATATTCCATTGTCTCTGGCTTCTACAGTTTCCACTGAGAAGTTACCTGGCAGCCTCATTGTTGTTCCAGTCAAGGTAATCTCTCGATTCGTTACTGTTTTTGATATTGTTTCTTTGTCATTTTTAAAAAATAATTTACTATGATTTGTCTGAATGTGGTATTTATTCAGCGTGGGTTTCACAGTGTGTCCGGAATCTGGGGCTTTGTCTTTTGTCAGTTTTAGAAATTTTTCATCCACTATCAATTTAGATACTGCTTTTTCAAATTTTCTCTCCTGTCCTTCCAGGATTCCATTTACACATATGTTAGACCTTAGCACTGTATTCTGTATGTCTTTTATGTTCATATCTGTATTTTCTTTATTTACAGATAAATGTAAATAAATATTTATTTACATAATAAATATGTAAATAAATTTTTTTTACATATTTGCCTCTCCATGAATCTGGTTATTCATTGTGGATATTTTCTTCCAATCTGTTTTCCAATTCACTTTAGCTGCTGCTAAACCCATTAATCAATTTCTTTCTATATAACTCTAATATAGAGTTCAGGTAAGGTTTGAGCAGGGCCCAATTCTATTTCTCTGAGATTCCAGGCTCCTCCCTCTTCTGTGTATGAGCTTTGTTCTCAGGTTGGCTTCATCCATGGGAGCAAGACAGAAGCAAGGACTACTTGTTTACTTGATTACATAAAGCAGACATGAGAGTGCTTTTGTGACAGCAATTCAAGCAAAATTCTTGAATTCTTGCTTCTCATCATGATTCTTCTGGCTTTGTTAACATGCCTGCCTTTAGACCAATGTCTGTGGCCAGAAAGATGGAATGTGCTAATTTAATTAGGTTCCACCCCTGGAGTTGGAATTGGGGTCAGTTTTCCAAAGGCATGTGTTGCTTAGAGGAGAGGTAGATATCCGAATGAAATTAATAAATTAAAAGCTAGGCATTGTTAGAGAGAAGGAGTGATGTATACTTACAAGGTAGCCAAATGCCTACTACATCTTCCAGTGAGCATAATGAGCATAAACTCATGACTACTCTTGGAGCCTATGCAGACACATAGGTGTTAGCTGAGGTTGCCCCAATTTCCAAGAAAATGACTTTCTGTGATAAATTTGTTTCTCATATGCCTTTCTGCACTGAGAGCCTGACAAGCTAAAAAATGGCATTTCTAAGCCCCGTTGCAGCTAGGGTTCTGGACATGACTTTCTACTAGTGAAATGTACTCATGTGAGATTTGAAAAGTTTAGATGAGGTAGAGGCTGTTTCCCAATTGGTTTTAGCTTTGTTTGTTTTTGATTAAAAAAGATTGTGGTGATGAATCTATTAACCAGATTATAGGTACAGAGAAGCAGTGGCTATGATGCCAACTTCCTTGTCTTGATTCTTGAGAATTCAAACAATGTGTTCAAGGTTACATGGATAACAAGTGACAGAGTTCAAGCTCAGATGTCTGAATTACTTAGTGAGTTCTTGAAGTTTGTCCCGTGGTTGCTGAGAAGTAGTGGCTTCCCAGCTGGGTCAGTTCTGTTGTCTCCTAAAAATCCTTCCTGAAGGTCAGTCTAGAGCTCACCCCTCCAGCTCTTCCAATCATTTTGTAAGCTCTTAGTTCTCTCTGTTGTAGACCTTTCTGCTTACAATATCTACAGCCATTTCCATCTCCTGCACTGAAACCTTTTCACTAGCATAATAAGGAAAACACCCCTCTGGGATCTGGACAGAACTAGTTTATTTCCAAAAATTCCAGGTGTCCTAATTACAATCATGGGATGGGTACGGATTAATAACCAGGTTTCTTCCAACAAGCAGGGACAAGTACCTGTTCTTTTACACGGCCACAGAATAGCCTGAATGGAGAAACTCAGGAACTGTGGTCCAGGTTGGGCTTGACTTACATGGGTCTTGCCTCCACTGGGTGGGTGGGGGGTGGGAGTCCTTTTTACTGTGTGCCTAGTCTGTGCCACAGCCTGCACTCAGTGCTTCACAAACATCGTCCATCCACAGCTCACTACAGCCTTGGAAAGCAGGTGTGATTATCCTCAGTTTACATGTGGGAAAACTGAGACTCAGAGAGGTTAAAGCAACCTGCCCAAGATTCTGTAGAAAATAAATGACAGAATCAGAGTTAACATCAGGCCTGTCTGCATGCTCAGCCTATACTTGTTTACATTTTAAAATCTCTTTTCTTTTCTTTCTTTTTTTTCTTGTCTTGCTCTGTCACCCAGTCTGGAGTGCAGTGGTATGATCATAGCTTACTGTTTCTTGAACTCCTGGGCTCAAGCAATACTCCTGCCTCAGCCTCATGAGTAGCTAGGACTACAGGTGCACACCACTGTGCCTAGCTTCATTTATTTATTTAGTTAGTTAGTTAGTTAGTTAGCTAGTTAGTTAGTTAGTTGAGACAGGATCTCATTATGTTGCCCAGGCTAATCTCAAACTCCTGGGCTAAAGCAATCCTCCTGCCTTGGCTTCCCAAATCTTTGAGATTATAGGCATGAGCCACCATGCCTGGCCTCTTTTATTAATTATAAAGGTAATGCATGTTCATTGTAGAAACTTTGGCTTCACCCCTTTGGAGTCATGATAGCAAGATAAAAACAGGGGCTATTTTTTCTACAAATATATTTATATAAAGTCCTTGCTGCTTTTGTCACATATGATGCCTAGTTTTTGATACAAGATATATGAACTCTGTATTAGTCCATTCTCATGCTGCTATGAAAAAAATACCCGAGACTGGGTAACTTATAAAGAAAAGAGGTTTAATTGACTCACAGTTCCACATGGCTAGGGAGACCTCAGGAAACTTACAATCATGGTGAAAGGTAGCTCTTCACAGGGCGGCAGGAGAGAGAATGAGTACCAGCAGGGAAAATGCCAGATGCTTATAAAACTGTCAGATTTTGTGAGAACTCACTCACTATCACAAGAACAACATGGGGGAAACTGCTCCCATGATTCAGTTACCTCCCACTGGGTCCCTCCCATGAGGGGATCATGGGGATTACAATTCAAGATGAGATTGAGGGGGGACACAGCCAAACCATATCAAACTCTATTTTCTTTCTTTTTCTTTTTCTCTTCCTTGTCTTTTCCCTTGATCACTGGTATGAACAATATTTCAGAAATAGCTAATTAACAAGCTGACTTTGTGTTGACCTATTAATAAGTGAAAGGGTAGACAATTACCTGCAATAACTGAATTGTAGATAATTATAAGGACTCACAGGTCACATCTTAACTCATTATCTCATTAATAGGCTCTGTGAGCTAATTTAAAAGGATTATGGCATTCCTAATATCAGTAATCTTTTTTATTTTTTTGAGACAGAGTCTTGCTCTGTCACCTAGGCTGGAGTGCAGTGGCGTAATCTCGGCTCACTGCAACCTTCGCCTCCTGGGTTCAAGCCATTCTCCTGCCTCAGCCTCGCAAGTATCTGGGACTACAGGCGCCCGCCGCCTTGCCTGGCTAATTTTTGTATTTTTAGTAGAGGCGGGGTTTCACCACGTTGGTCAGGCTGGTCTCGAACTCCTGACCTCATGATCCACCCACCTCAGTCTCGCAAAGTGCTGGGATTACAGGCCTGAGACACCATGCCTAGCCAATATCAGCAGTCTTATATGATGATTTTAACCATATAGAATCACACTGGCCAAAGTTGTGTGTGTGTGTGTGTGTGTGTGTGTGTGAGTTTTGATTGCCTATTCTTTTCTCACAGGCTGTAGGCAATAGTTACCAATGTTGCCACAAAAATTTAAAAGATGTTATCTGTTGCCTATTTAGCCCAAATTGGTCAGGAGTGTAATTCACCATAATCA
Organism: Nomascus leucogenys; assembly: GCF_006542625.1. Taxonomy (NCBI): domain Eukaryota; kingdom Metazoa; phylum Chordata; class Mammalia; order Primates; family Hylobatidae; genus Nomascus; species Nomascus leucogenys. The sequence goes on along the minus strand of NC_044395.1, from coordinate 69,928,032 downwards.
TGTCAACAATTCTAAGGCAGCAGTTGAAAGTCAGTGCTGTACTCTGTGGCTGAAAATGAACTATGAGCAAATGTCACAATGAAAAATCCCACGTGATGAGCATTGAGATTCTCAAAAGTGACTGTGATCTGGACTTCATTCAATTTTAAGTACTTTGGTAGTTATGACAATAAAAATCACCTCTACTCCAGTTCTCCTCCTCCTCCTCCTGCTTCTCCTCCTCTCATGATAATATAGTCACAATGTCAACAACTCAAAGTATAAAGAGAAAGTCCCCCTCCCATCCTTGACTCCCATCTATCCATTCCCATCCGTGCCTTTGGTAACCATCTTCTTTTTCTTTTGTATCTTTCTAGAGATTCTTTATGTATATACAAGCAAATACAAGTACATATTCTTGTTTTTCTTCCTTCTTTACACAAAAAGTAGCAAAATATATGCACTGTTCTGTACTTCTTTCCCATTAAAACTGTATCTTGGAGATCTTTCCATATTAGAACATATACAGCACCTTCATTCATTTTTATAGAACATACTTAATGTTCTATTTTATGAATGTCACGTAATTTATATTTCTAGTTCCCTAGTCAACTTGATGGCCATTTGAATTTTTCTAATATTTTGCTACTACAAACAATGCTGTGGTGAATAGCATTGTACATACGTCATTTTGCACATAAGAGTCTATCAGTAGAATAAATTGCCAAAAGTAAAATTGTTGGGTGAAAAGATAAATCCTTTTTTTTTCTTTTTTGAGACGGAGTCTCACTCTGTTGCCCAGGCTGGAGTGCAGCGGCACAATCTTGGCTCACTGCAACATCCATCTCCTAGGTTCAAGCAATTCTTCTGTCTCAGCCTCCCGAGTAGCTGGACTACAGGTGTCCGCCTCCACACCTGGCTAATTTTTGTATTTTTAGTAGAGACAGGGTTTCACCATATTGGTCAGGCTGGTCTCGAACTCCTGACCTCATGTGATCCACCCGCCTCAGCCTTCCAAAGTGCTGGGATTACAGGTGTGAGCCACCGTGCCCGGCCGAAAAGATAAATACTTTTAAAATTTAAATAGATAATTTGAGATTTATCTTTATACAACTTATGTCAATATACACTCTCACCACCAATGTTTGAAATGCCTGTTTTCCCAGTCTCTCTGTGAGAGTGTTATCAAACTTTGGGTTTTTGTCAATGTACTCAGTAAGTAAACATTTCTATCTTAGTGTTTTATTTTGTATTTTATTCATTATGAATGAGGCTAAGAATATTTTCATGTGTTTAAAATTTATTTGTATTTCTTGTCTACCCATGTTCTTTGCCCATTTTCTATTGGGTTACTTAGAAGTCTTATTGACTGCTAGTGACTCCTGTTATATATTAGGGAGATTACTTCTTTGTGATTTGATATGAAAACTTTTCCCTTGTTTAATATTTATTCTTCAACTTTACTTTCAGTGTTTTTTAAACATGCAGGTAGTTTTTCGTTTTGGTATCGTTGAACTTCTTGATCTTATATGGCTTCTGGATTGTGGGTGATAGAAGGCTTTCCTTACTACGAGATGAAAGGGATTTTTCCATTTTTCTTTTAGCATTTGTGAGCTTTTTTAAAAAAAGTTAAATTTTTTACACATTTGAAGTTAACCTAGAGAGCCATGAAGAGTGGATTCAACTTTATTTTTGTCTAAGTGGCTGCTTATTTGTCCCAGTACTACTTATTTAGTGGTCCGTAATTTCTCCAGTGACTTGAGATGTCAGCTTTATGATACTGTATCCATATATGATTTTGAGACTATTTCTGAATGTGATGTTCTCCTCCATTAGCCTCTATCTGTCTGCAACTTACAGGCCAGCACTACATTGTTGTGATGACTGAGGCTTCATAACATCCTTTTATATCTAGGAGTGCTGACCCACCTCTCCCTTGCTCCTTACTCTTCTTTACATTTTTTATTGCTACTCTTGCTTCTTTCTTTTTCTATATGAACTTTTAGACTCAAATTTTTTAGCCAAAAAAGCCTATTTGTATGTTTGTTGGATTACATTAAAATTTTTAAATTAACCGATGGAGAATATACAGCTTTATGATGTTGAGGATTTCTATCCAAGAGCGTGTTATATTTCCATTTGTTTAAATTTTTTGAGGGGGGTTATGTTTAGTAGCATGTTATAAATTTTCCTCACACGGGCCTTGACTATTTCTTGCTAAGTTTGTTGCCAGGTATTGAATTTTTGTTTGTTTCTAATAGAAATAAGGTCTTTTCTTGCATCATGTTACTTATACTGATAAAACTTGATGTTTGTAAATTAATTTTGTTCCCGACTAATTTTGTTGTATTTTCTTTTTGTTGTAGTAGATTTTTAGCATATTTCCTTGGGTTTTCAAGATACACAATTATATTTCCTGCAATAATTCCTCTCTTCTAATTTTTATACCATTAGTTTATTTTAATCTAGTTGATTCACCTAACACACCCAGTAAAGTATTAAATAGCATTGACATGACCATCTTTGTTTTGTTGTTTCAGAATTTAATGGAGACACTTCTAGTGTTTCCCCGTTAAGTTTGATGTTGGTACTGGGTCGAGATAATTTTTTTTTTTCATGTTAAGAAGGTATCTTTCTCTACCTTATTGAATGTTTTGATCAAGAATATTGTTTCAAATGCCTTTAGTGTCTATGGAGGTGATCATATGATTTCCCTCTCAAATCTATAATATTCAAATTTATTGTGATTAATTATGTAAGTAGATTTCATAATATTAAACCATACTTGCACCCTGAAATATATCCCACTTGGTTATGATGTTGAAATCTGATTGATAATTCTTATTGAGGGTTTTTAACTGATGGTCATAAGTGATACTGATCTATAGCTTGCTTTTTTGTGTACAGTATTAAGTTTTGGTATCAATAGTATACTTGCTTCATATAAAGAATTTGAAAGCTTTTTGTCAATGCTTTGAACAATTAAAAAAACATTGGAATATTTACATTTTAAAAGTTTGTTCAAATCTCCCTTGTGAAATTGCCTGGGCCTGCTGCTTTTTTCAGGGGTAGGGTAACTCTTTTGACAGTCTTTTCTATCTCTTCCATCTAAATTGGCCTCCATCATTTCTTTGTCTTGAGGTCAGTTTTGTGTACATGGCTCTTCTGCTATTTAGGAATCTGGATTTTTCTTCTTGTAGTTGCCTTTATAATTATAACCTTCTATGATGTCCTTTACTCTCCATTTCTTTTTTTTTTTTTTTTTTTGAGATGGAGTCTTGCTCTTTCACCCAGGCTGGAGTGCAGTGGCACAATCTTGGCTCACTGTAACCTCTGCCTCCTGGGTTCAAGTGATTCTCCTGCCTCAGCCTCCCGAGCAGCTGGGACTACAGGTGTGTGCCACCACGTCCGGCTAATTTTTTTTGTATTTTTAGTAGAGACGGGGTTTCACCGTGTTAGCCAGGATGGTCTTGATCTTCTGACCTCATGATCTGCCTGCCTCTGCCTCCCAAAGTGCTGGGATTATAGGCGTGAGCCACCGTGCCCAGCCTACTGTCCGTTTCTTTAGGTAGTGTCTATGACTTCCCGGTTACGAGAATAATAAAACAAGCTCAAATCCTAATACTTTATTCTTGAGAACCTGTATCTACTCTTTCAACAAACCTTTTCTGAGTGTCTGCTGTGTTCCAGACCTAGCTGAGCCTGGAAAATGCAGAGGTGAATCATAGACACCACATGCCCTTATGGGGCTCGAAGTCCATAACCTGGGAAGGCAGCCATGGACTTTGACGGCTATGACTGTATGTTGGATGCTATGATTAGGATTTGTGCAGCAGACTGCGGGGACACAGAAGAGAAGTGCCCGCCCGAGGCCAGGAGGGGATTTGTTAGGAAAGGCTCTGGGAAGGTGATACTACAGCAAGTCTCAAAGGATGAGCTATGGCCAGGAAGAATGTTCGAGGTAGAGGGGCTGGACAAAGGCTTGGAGTTGTGGAGCAGTTTGGGAGGGCTGGAAATGGGGTGCACTTGTGTGAGAGATGGGGCCTCACAAGGCTTGGATGAAAGACAAAAGGCAGATTATAAGGGCTCTTGATGGCCAGGCGCAGTCACGCCTGTAATCCTGGCACTTTGGGAGGCCGAGGTGGGCAGATCACTTGAGGTCGGGAGTTCGAGACCAGCCTGGCCAACATGGTGAAACCCTGTCTCTACTAAAAATAGAAAAATTAGCCAGGCGTGGTGTAGTCCCAGTTACTCGGAAGGCTGAGGCAGGAGAATTGCTTGAACCTGGGAGGTAGAGGTTGCAGTGAGCCAAGATAGCGCCATTGCACTCCAGTCTGGGCAACAAAAGGGAAACTCCATCTCAAAAAAAAAAAAAAAGGAGGGGGGAGGGTTCTCGAATGCCATATCCATGAGTGTGGCTGGCTTTAAGAGTGTGCAACCTGTACAGCCAGACAGATAGGCCCTGTTCTCAGAAGGGCCCCATGTTTGGTGTTATGCCTTGCTGTTACCATCTTGAAATTTCTAAATTTAATCTTTCAACTTGTGTTTTGTAACTAAAGTCTGGTGGGACAATGGTACATGCACATGAGTAGTGGAGACACACCAGGTGACAGCACTAGCACACACAGGGACAGGCCTGGCTGCTGGCTGCACGTGTGTATGTTTCAGGAGAAGTCCACAGCACTGTAGGGCTCCAAGCCAGCTGAGGTGGGCCCCGGGCCCATCACATCAGCTAAGACCGTGGCAGCAGCCACAGTGGCCACAGAAGAAAGCGGGTCTCTGCATGGGGACAGTGCATGGGAAACTGCTTGCCTGTTCACTCCCAGACTGTGTTCCTTTGATAGCTACACAAATATTAACTCTCTGGCCTGAGCACTGGAACAGGAATTGCTGGTACTCACGCAGTAAACTTAGTCAGTAAATTATTACAAAATAAAAGCAAACACAAGGATATTGCAATAAAGCATAGCAGCATGTATCAGAATTTTTTGAAGAGTTTAGAGTCTCTGGTTTTTATTTATTTTATTTTTTTTAGAGACAAGGTCTCCCTCTGTCACCAAGGCTGGAGTGCAGTGGCTTGAGCTGTCCTCCCGCCTTGGTCTCCCAAGTAGCTGAGACTACAGGCATGCACTACTGTACCCAGCTAATGTTTTTATTCTGTAGAGACAGAGGTCTTGCTATGTTACCCGAGTTAGTCTCAAACTCTTGGGTTCAAGTGATTCTCTTGCCTTGGCTTCCCAAAGTGTTGGGATTACAGGCATGAGCTACCATGCCCAGCCTCTGATTTTTAAAACTGCTGCAACATAACAAAGCAAATATCTGAAGGCTTAGAGACAGAAACCGAATATAAAAATCATTGCATTTGATTGAAAAGAGCCCTATTTTCATAGGAAGTTTCAGATTAAGCAATTAGTAACAAGGAAGACAATTTTAAAATAAATTTTTCCTTGTAATTGAAGATACAGAAATATATACATAAATAGGACTTCTGAATTACATACAAATCATGAAGCCACTTTCAGCTTCTTATTTAACCACCACGTTACAAGAAATGTCAAAGAAAACATTAAAATGACATTGTATAAGTATACATTAAAATTAAATTCAGATTTACACAAAAATGACTTGTATGAAGAGTTAAATCTTTTTAGAAAAATAATTCCACAAGAATTATCAGTTCTAGATGTACTAAAACAGATCCAGTAACAGGTAGATCCAATAAGAGATCCACTAGAAATTACATCCCTAGAAAGATCCTTCTGAAAATTAAAAATTATAAAAAATTGTCACCTTTAATTTGCCAAGAACAATTGATATCCCTTCAATTATACTGACTAAAAGTGAAGATCCTAAAAGTATACATTTTGACGACCTCTTTGATTTTTGCAGAAAATGATTTGTGGAAATGATTTTGTGGAAAAATGAGCCAGAAAAATCTTATGATGAATCAAGATACCACATGAATGGAGCATTTTTTTTTTTTTTTCGAGATAAGCTCTTGCTCTGTCCCCCAGGCTGGAATGCAGTGGTGCAATCATAGCTCACTGTTACCTCGATTTCCCTGGCTCAAGCGATCCTCCTGCCTCAGCCTTCCAAGTAGCTAGGACTACAGGTGGGTACCACCACACCCAGTTAATTTTTTTATCTTTTGGAGAGACAAGGTCTCACTGTATTGCCCAGGCTGGTCTCAGACTCCAGGGCTCAACTATCCTCCTGCCTTGGCCTCCCAAAGTGCTGGGATTACAGGTGTGAGCCACCCCTCTTGGCCTAATGGAGCATTCTTATTTGTTGTATTGCATAACATTATGACACCAAAATACTACCTTTTTGCAGTTTGTAAATTTATGTTTTTACTCATGTTACCCCTATTATGTTTTACAAGTAATGTTTTTAAAGGAAAAAACTATTTTTAGTGCTCTTAATAGCATCTTCCCCCTGCATTTTGGTTAAGGCACCTTGCATTTTAATTTTGCACGGGGCCCTGCAAATTATGCAGCTGCTCCTGCCCCTTAGGTTGGTCTACGATACAGGTAATGTAGGTGAAGGGGCTTTAAGGAGTTTTAAACCGACACTGCCATATTCATATTTTGGAAGAGGTGTGGAAGATGAACACCCATTATGTCTCACCTTTTTTGCTGGACTGTAAGCTCTGAGAGAGCAGAGTTTGCCTCTAATCTTTGTGTCTCCCATAGGGCCTAGCACAATGCCTGGAACACGATGGGCTGTAGAGCGCATTGGTTAGGCAGGGGGATCGGAAGCCACGCTTCTTGGCATTGAGTCCTGGTCTGCCACTTACTAATGAATTACCTAACCTCTCTTCCCTTCACTGTCCATATCCGTAAAATACAGAGTGTGATAGTTCTATTTCGCAGAGTTTTTAGGAAGACTAAATAAATACATGTGAAGTATTTAGAATAGTATCTGATATTTAGTATTCATACAAATGTTAACTATTACCATTTTAAGTAAATATTTATTGGAAGGATTTTTAAACTTCTGTAAGCAAAAGTGAATGTGAGTGCAGTTTTAGAAGCATTGAAGAAATAGAGGGTCCTGGCATGTATGCCGAGATTGCATCAACTTTTGTGACTAAAATAATAATTTATTATTTCAGCCCCTGAGAGGATTCAATCCTACACAATTACCTTTCTCCCACCTTATGGAGAAGATTGCCTGATGTAGGCATGTATGGAACTAAATAGGAATACTTTTTTGGCTAAAACAATAGGAAACTCAATTAAAAAAACTCACAATGAAATACCACTTCATGTCTGTTAGGATGGCTATTATTGGAAAATTGGGAAATTACAAGTGTTGGTAAGGATGTGGAGAAATTGGAATCCTTATGCCCTGCTGGTGGGAATATGAAATGGTGTAGTTGGTAAGGTAAACGTTATGGTAGTTCTCCCCAAAATTAAAAAGAATTACCATCTGATCCAGCAATTCCATTCCTGGGTATATACTGAAAAAAAAAATTGAAAGCAGGGACATGGACAGATATTTGCACACCCATATTCATAGCAGCATTATTTACAATGGCCCAAAGGGAGAAGCAACCCAAGTGTCTGTGGACAGATGAATGGATAAACAAAATGTGATACATACATGCAATCAAATCTTATTTAGCCTTAGAAAGGAAGGATATTCTGACACATGCTCAACACAGGAGAACCTTGAAGCCATTATGCCAAGTTAAGTAAGCCAATCATGAATACTTTGTTATTCCACTCATACGAAATACTTAAAGTAGTCAAATTCATAGGAACAGAAAGTAGAATGGTGGTTGTCAGGTGGAGTGGGATGGGGAGTTATTGTTTAATAGGTAGAGTTTCAGTTTTGCAGGATGAAGGAAGTTCTGGGGATGGCTGGGCACGGTGGCTCACGCCTGTAATCCCAGCACTTTGGTAGGCCAAGGCGAGCGGATCATCTGAGGTCAGGAGTTCGAAACTAGTCTGGCCAAAATAGCAAAACCCCGTCTCTACTGAAAATACCAAAAAAAGAAAAAAAAAATTAGCTGGGCATGGTGGCGGGCGCCTATAATCCCAGCTACTCGGAGGCTGAGGCAGGAACATGGCTTGAACCCAGGAGGCGGAGCTTGCAGTGAGCCGAGATCTCGCCACTGCACTCCAGCCTGGGTGACAGAGCGAGACTCTGTCTCAAAAAAAAAAAAAAGTTCTGGAGATGGATGGCCGCGATGGTTACAAAGCAGTGTGAATGTATTTAATGATAATAAGCTGTGCACTTAAAAATTGTTAAAATGGTAAATTTTATGTTATGTATGTTTTACCACAATTTTAAAAATCAAAATAAACCCACCAATACAAACAATAAGGAAGCATATTGGCACATATAACTGGAGGTCCTGAGGTAGGGAATGTTTCCTGATTGGCTTCTCAGGGTTTCTCTGGACTTAACCTCTTTTGGGGAGGGGAAGGAGGTATCAAGATGGCTGCCACAGTTTCTCATTCACCACAACCACATCCCAAAAAGGAAAAGTCTTTCTATTCCAGCCTTTCAAGCAAAGGGCCTGAGATTCACTCTGATTGGAAAGCTGTCACGTGCTTATCCTTGAACCAATGACTGTTGGAATAATAGGTATTATTGTCTTAAGCCAACTCCAGAGCCTGCAGTTAGAGATGGGACAGCTTCCCTCCTAGGGACACAGGCTGCCTGCGAGAGGGGTGAGTATCTGTTAGGAAGGAGGGAAAGAACAGATGGGGATGGGTAAGCCACCAGAAAGATTCACTACCTCATAGCCAGCTCAGACATATTGAAAAGGTTTTTCCAGGAGATATGCAAGCCATTCATGGGGAGAAATTAATGTGTGTGCAAGAGCAGATAGTTTTCCTTTATTTATTAGTTCTCAGTGCCTGCTAATCTGAAGACTCAATTTTTTTGTTTGTTTTTTTTGTTTGTTTGTTTGAGATGGAGTCTCACTCTGTCACCTGGGCTGGAGTGCAGTGGTGCGATCTTGGCTCACTGCAACCTCCGCCTCCCGAGTTCAAGCGATTCTCCTGCCTCAGCCTCCCGAGTAGCTGGGACTACAAGCGCCCGCCACTAAGCCCGCTAATTTTTTGTATTTTTGTATTTTTAGTAGAGACAGGGTTTCACCATGTTGGCCAGCCTGGTCTTGAACTCCTGCCTGGACCATTCACCTGCCTTGTGATTCACCTGCCTCGGCCTCCCAAAATGCTGGGATTACAGGCGTGAGCCACTGTGCCCAGCCAACTCAAATTTTTTCATGCATGCCTCATTGCTTTTTGGGAGGACATCTCAGCAAATGTATTTTTCCTTGGAGTATAGTGATATTTATTAATCAAGATGTTGTTGCATTATATTTTTTCAAATATTTTTTGAGACCCACTTCCTCATGTCTTTCAGGCAGAGGGAACAGTGTCAGCAAAAGAAGATATGTATAAGGAGAAAAATGACAAACTACTAGTATGTGAAGTTTGATGTCACTGGAGCATAGTCTGCGGGTAAAGGAGTGGTAGGAGAGAAGGCTGGAAGGATAGAATGGGATCAGATCATAAAGGTCTTGAGCTAGGCAGTGCTTGCTTCAACTTACTGATGTAAAACATACATACAGTCAAGAGCATGAAGTGCATTAAGCTCAAGCCAACATTCCAGCAGATTTGTACATATGTATAAACCCATAAAATCACCATGCAGATCAAGATCTAGAACATTTCCAGCACTCCAGAATGTTCCTTCACATTCCTTCCCAGATAAACAAAATGTCAGTATACATCCCTGGAGGGAACAGTAGTAGTAATTCTGTCTTCTGTCACTATTAATTAGTTCTGCCTGTTCTCTTTTTTTTCTCTTTCTTTGAGACAGGGTCTTGCTCTGTTGCCCAGGCTGGAGTGCAGTGATGCAATCTCAGCTCACTGCAACCTCCGCCTCCTGGGCTCAAGTGATCCTCCCACCTCAGCCTCTGGAGTAGCTAAGATTACAGGCATGCATCAGCAAACCTGGCTGATTTTTTATTTTTTATTTTTGGAGACAAGGTCTCGCTCTGTTGCCATGACAGGAGTGTAGTGGCGTGATCTCAGCCCACTGCAACCTCTGCCTCCTGGGTTCAAGCTATCCTTCTGCCTCAGCCTTCCAAGTAGCTGGGACTACAGGCTCATGCCACCATGCCTGGCTAATTTTTTGTGTATTTTTAGTAGAGACGGAGTTTCACCATGTAGGCCAGATGGGTCTCGAACTCCTTACTCAGGTGATCAGCCCGCCTCAGTCTCCCAAAGTGCTGGGATTACAGGTTTGAGCCACACTGCCCGGCCCCTGGCTGATTTTTAAAAACTTTTTGGTAGAGATGAGGTCTCGCTGTGTTGCTCAGGCTTGTCTTGAATTCCTGAGCTCAAGTGATCCACCCACCTTGGCCTCCCAAAGTGCTGGGATTACAGGTGTGAGCCACCACACCCAGCAGAACATCGTGGAAGTGAATAGAATTGTTACGGGCGGGTCTTTGTTCTTAGAGCTCCCAAGATGTGGCAGGCTGCTCCCAAGATGGTAGCAAGGCTTTTGTTCTCTGATCTGAAGTTCTTGGCCTCACGGATTCCAAGGAATGGAACCTTGGGCCATGCTGTGAGTGTTACAGCTCTATTAGAAGCCGGGGGTCATGGAAGAGAACCGTGGAACCCAGCAACTAGTGTTCAGCTCGATTAGGACAAACCCTGAACCCTTAGTCATGCAGGAACAATGGCGTGCCTTTAGCCTGATAGGGATCGGCAGTGGGCGCCTCGCTGGATCAGGAGTGCAGCGAACACCCTGCCGGATCTGGAGGGGTGGAAGTCTGTGGCGAGTCTGCAACGGTGGCAAACAGCAGTGATGGACTGCGAGTGAAAGCTCAGCTCGAGCCATAACAAACATGGACCAGAAGAGTGTGCAGTTGCAAGATTTAATGGGGTGAAAACAGAGCTCCCATACAATGGGAAGGGACCCAAAGGGGGTTGCCACTCCCTGCTGGGATGCCTGGGTTTATATCCCAATCATTGTCCTTCCCCCTGTGCTCTCAAGCGATATATGATTTGACTATTTCTTTACCTCCTGCTTTTGGCCTAATTTGTATTTTAGTGAGCCCTCTTTACTTCCTGATTGGTTGGGTGTGAGCTGAGTTACCAGCCCTGTGTTTAAAGGTGGGTACGGTCACCTTCCCCAGGTAGGCTTAGGAATTCTTAGTTGGCCTAGGAAATCCAGCTAGTCCTGTCTCTCAGAATGATACAACTTACAGCCTTTTTAACCTGGCTTCTTTAACTAGGCCTAATGTTCATAAGATGCCTCTGTGTGGTTGCCTGTATCAGAGTTTGTTCATTTTGTTGCTTGGTGTAGTATTCCATTGAACAAATATCCCACAATATCTAGCTGATGGACATGTGGGTGATTTCCAGTTTGGGGCTAGTGTAAATACAGCCGTTATGAATGTTCTCGTGTATGAATTTGGTGAACATGTACACTCATTTCTCTTGGGTATATTCTGAGAAGTGGGCATGCATGATCCATATTAGTGTATACTGCCCGACAGTTCTCCAGAGTGATTGTACCAAGGGAGCTTGGATGTTAGCCTGAGGAAGACTAGGAGTGATATGATGAAACTTACATTTAACTCTGGCAGCCACTGTGTTGGATGTACTGAATTGGGATGAGATTCTAGACAGAGAGACCTGTAAGAAATTGCAGACTGGGTGTAACCAGAGTGTCTCCTGGTTGGCTTCTCAGGGTTTCTCTGGACTTACCCTCTTTTGGGCAAGGGAAGGAGGTACTAAGATGGCTGCCACAGTTTCTCATTTACCACAGCCACATCCCAAAGAGGAAAAGAGAGCCTTTCCATTCCAGCCTTTCAAGCAAAGGGCCTGAGATTTGCTCCGATTGGAAAGCCATCACGTGCTCATCCCTGAACCAATGACTGTTGCAGGGGGAATGGAATGAATGATATTAACTGTCTTAAGTCAATTCCAGAGCCTGAAGTTAGAGATGGGGCAGCTTCCTTCCTAGGGACCCAGGCTGTCTGCAGGAGGAGTATCTGTTAGGAAGGAGGAAAGGGATAGATACGCAGCCCCCAGGGGTGATGAGGGATGGTGAACCCCTGAGCCCAGGCAATGGGCACGGAGGAAGAGAATGGTTTTAAGAGATAATAAGAAGGCAGAATTTTCGTGATTGTTCAGATGTGGTGGGGAGGGAGAAAATGGAGTCCCAGATGACCGCCAAACCTCTGACTTGGTGTTAACAGAATGGTGGTGCCCTTGTCTAAAGGAGAGAGCACTTGAGAAGGAGCAGGTTTGAGGAAGATGAGCTCCATTTTTTTGTTTGTTTGTTTTGGACGGTTGGCAGAGCTAGCTGAGATTTTATTTTGAAAAAAAAAAAAAAAGCAAAAGTTGAATTGTTTTGTAGCTGGAAGCATGGGCCAACGGGGGTGCCCCAGGTAGTAAACTCCCCCAGCAGGTGGGCTGAGGGCTAGGGCTGAGCCTCAGGTGAGTCTCCTGTTCCTGTGCTCCACTGCACAGCAGCTTCCTCCACAGGCCCTGGGGCAGCCGCAGGAGGGGCAGGCTGTTAGGGGCTGCCATGGCCATTCGCTTGGGCAGGACATCAGAGGACTTGGACACTAGCTTGCCATCTCACATTTCCACCTTCTTCACAACTGTGGCCCTGGAGGAGCTGGCGCGGCTGAAGGAGCTGGAGCCTCCAGCAGAGCCAAAGCTGGAGCCCAGGCTGTAGCTGAGGCCTGTTGTAGAGGGCTTGTGAGGTGCCCGTAGGCCAAGCTCAGCCCACCTGAGTAGCCACTGGTGGTCTTCAGATGGACACTCTTGTTCTGTATCCCAGACCCCAGCTAGCTCTCCTTGCCCTCCAGCAGCTTCCTGTAGGTGGCAATCTTGATGTCCAGGGCCAGCTTGACGTTCATCAGCTCCTGGTGCTCCATGGCACAGCTGCTGCACCGTGTCCTGCTTGGCCCGCTGCAGGGCGGCCTCCAGCTCGACAGCTTCGTGTTGGCATCCTTAACAGCCAGCTCCCCACACTGCTCAGCATCTGCGATGGCAGCCTCCAGGGAAACCCTCTGGCCTTTGAGGCCCTCAATCTCAGCTTGGAGCCGGCTGATATTCCTATTAATCTCAGAGATCTCCACCTTTGCATAATGCAGGTCATTCCCGTGCTTCCCAGCCAGTGTCTGCAGCTCCTCATACTTGATCTGGTGCATGCCCTCAGCCTCAGCCCAGCTGCAGTTGGCGATCTCCTTGTACTGCGCCTTGACCTCAGGGATGATGCTGTCCATGTCCAGGGAGCAGCTGTTGTCCATGGACAGCACCACAGATGTGTCCGAGATCTGGGACTGCAGCTCCCAGCTTTCCTCTTCATACAGCTGCCTGAGGAAGTTGATCTCGTCAGTCAGCCCTTCCAGGAGAGACTCCAGCTCTACCTTGTTCATGTTAGCGTCAGCCACATGTTACCTTCTTGATGAGGGCAAATTCATTCTCCATCTCTATACGCTTATTGATCTCATCCTCATACTTGTTCTTGAAGTCCTCCACCAGCCCCTGCATGTTGCCAAGCTTCAGCTTCTCCTGGCCCAGAGTGTCCAGCTGCCACCGAAGTTTGTTGATGTGGCTCTCGAACATGCTGTCTATGTTTCTCCGAGCTGTCTTCTGCTGCTGCAGGAGGCTCCACTTGGTCTCCAGCATCTTGTTCTGCTGCTCCAGGGACCGCACCTTCTTGATGAAGGAGGCAAACTTGTAGAGGGTCTTGATCTGCTCCTTCTCCTGGGTGCGCACAGCCTGGATGTTGGGGTTCACCTCCAGCTTAAGGGGGCTCAGCAGGTTCTGGCTGACCATGATGGCTGTGATGACCCCCATACCACTGGTCCCACCATAGCCTCCACCCAGACCCATGCGGGTGACCAGGCCACCCCGGAAGCTGCTACTGCCGCCCACTCAAGAGAAGCTCCAGGAGCTGATATGGGCACCAGGCCCGCTGGTGTAGGAGCGGCTGCTTAAGGCCTAGGGGCCAGAGGTGGACACCCTGTAGGACTTCTGGGTTACCCTGATGGACATGGTGGAGGCAGTAGTGGAGGTGGGTGGGCTGAACCAGGAAGAGATTCAAGAAAGCAGAGAAGCTTCTTCTAGGTCATGAGCTTCGTTTTTGAACGATTCGTCTGAGCTGGATAGCCATGTTGAACGTTTCAGAGGGATCTAGGGAAGATCAAGTAAGGTGGGATCTAGGGAAGATCAAGGTGGTATCTAGTAGGCAACTGGATACATGGGATTGAACCAAGGGGATGAATCCAGGCTGGAGATTGACATTATGGAATCAAGGGAATGAGCGAACCATCCAGGGAGAGGGTGTAGAAAGAGGACTCCTAGAAGGTGGTGGAGAAGGCATTTCCTGAGAGGTAGGAAGAAAACCAGGAGTTTGCCACGATGACAACCAAGGGTAGGGAGAGTTTCCACCAGGGAGAAGTAGTCCATGTGTCAGAGGCTGCTGGGGGGGAAGAGGGTCAAGAAAGGTGGGCACTGAATGGTGTCCCGTGAGTGCAGAGTGGCACCTACTTATGTGTAGTTCAGGGGCACGCATGGCCGGCCACTACCAGGCTTTCTTCAGCCTCCTCAAAGGCCCACACTAGTGTGACTGGGCTGGCTGGACTGCCTCTCCGTACCCCTGAGGCCTGGTTTATGGCCTCTCTGCCTGTGGAGAGGAGACAGGGAGAGGAAGAGGGAGCTTTAGCCTCAGTCCAGGGACGGTGTCTGAGGCCTTTCTGAGAAGTTTGTGGGGACCTCAGCTGCACAATAGAGGGCAGCCTGCAGCCAGAGTAGAGCCAACCAAGTTCCTCCTGACACCAAGAACATTGACATTTGGACACAGTTTTCCCCTGGAGCCTTCCCCCTGTGGAAATTCCCGGTTGTAAGCCATATTGACTTTAATCTCAAGTGTCAAAAAGGTTGCCCAGGAGTCTGGGAGCTAACAGCTGAAAGCACGTTTGTAAGGATGTCAGGGCAAACAAAATAGGATACAGAACATTTTTTGAGATCTGTGCCAGTGGTGGACTTTTCTGGGAAACATAGCAAAAGCTGACTGTCTTAGGCAAAAAGGCGCTGATTCTTATCATGATTAATTTGTGTCCTTACTGAAAGATCAAGTTAGGGAAAGGTAAAGGGGAAGAACCGCCCATGTGTGATTTCTTTGCCAGGCACAAGGGCGCTGCAGGAGGCTCCCCCTAGAGTTTAATGGGCAGCTTTATGTATTTATATGCTTTGACTGGAGCTAAAGAGGTCTGTGCCACACAATGGGCAGTTTCTAGTTGGATTTTAAAAGAAATAACTTTGATCATTTCAAAAGCAATGAAGCCTGATGCAGCGGAGAGAAAAGAAGGCAGTAATTTATGGCTACCATTAAGGACACAAAGACAAAGGTGGAGAGAACGTTTCACTAACTGAAGATTTACAAATGTGTAAAAACCACCCTTATGACCAGAAATAGCTGAGTGTCTCTCTCAGCACCAAACAAAAGGGAGTGGGAGGGAGGCGCAGACAGAAAGAGGGACGCAACCTGCCTGCCTTCACTGAAAGGGTCAAAAGAAAAACAACTACAGAAAAGTTATTTTCTCAGATAGCTCCATCAAGCAGCTGCACTAGCCACAGCCCAAAGAGGCAGGCCCCCATGGGCATGTTCGGGGGCTGGGGTGGCAGACAATGGGTACTGAGGATGCAGAGGCTGGGAGCTCTGGGCTGTGGATAGGCCCCAAGAAGACATAAGTGTTTTTGTGCATGAGCTAGGTGGGGATTTTTTGGTGACATCTATTTTTTTCTGATCTCCAAAGGAATGGTGTGTGTGTGTGCACGTGCGTGTGCCTGCATATATGCATATGTGTATGTATATATTCGCAGGAGAAAATTGAATAACTACGGAGAAGCTCAGTGAAGAACATTACTGTTCTTCAGTAACGGAGAAGCTCAGTGAAGAACATTAGTGTGATGTTTGGTTGCGTCTGGAAATTGTTACTATATTTGTTCCTGGAGTGATGGTGGGTGTACTGGGCTCCAGCCATCCGTGTCAAGGGTGATATGCAAAGACCCTGTGTACCTGTTCCCTTGCAAGGGCTGTCTTGCATGGAGGGCCAGGTGCTAGGCACTGCCTGTGTTTGAAGCTAGCCAGACCTGATGTTTATGAGTTCAGGTGATCATAAATGCCACCTGTACTCCGGGCAAAGTCGGGGCTGCTGTCTGTTGTCTCTGGTGGCTCACCTTTGACCTCTAGCCCCCTTCCCCTTAGGCTCCCCTGAGATATACATAAGTAGCTTGCAGAGATTCTAGGCCCAGCGTGCCCCACAGTGGGACAAGTGGACCAGTGCCCTCAGGGCTGTGGGATGGAGGATCCGAGAGGGCCTGGGGTGGGCAGTGTGGAGAAGGGTGCAGAGGGTGTGCTGGGGTGGGCAGAGAAGCCAGGGTCACCTTCTCCATTCAAATAGCTGTTTTCCCGAATTGGAAGTCACCCCCACTCACTTCCACTTCCACCTCCCACCTCCCACGTGGAAAGCCCCAAGATAGCTTTGGGGTTTGGGGACTATAGGGAACACTTTCTGGGCGCCATGCCCCCAAATATTTCAATCTAGAAGGGCTGTTTGTCCTCACAAGAGGGCCCAGGTCGAGTTGTAGGACACTGGAACAGGCGCGGCACCGAGGGCTCCGAGCGCTGGAGCGGAGCGGGGCTGCGGGGGGGCAGCGGGCTGGGTGCCTGGGCTGCACGGGGCGCGAGGCACAGTGCTGCCGCCCCGCCAGGCTGACAGCCGCGCTCCGGCCACCGCGGCCGCGCCCCCTCCACCCGGGGCCAGGGAGGGGACGGGAGGAGGCCGGGCGGGGCGGCACTGCCCCCGCCTGCGCCTCCCGCCCCGGCCCGGGAGGGACCGTGTGAAAATGAGGCCGGGGCTCGAGGGGCGGGCGGGGCCGGGCCCGGGGTGGCGGCGGCAGCGGGCAGGGCGTCCGCACACACCTCCCCGCGCCGCCGCCGCCACCGCCCGCATTCCGCCGCCTCTGCCCGCAACCGCTGAGCCATCCATGGGGGTCGCGGGCCGCAACCGTCCCGGGGCGGCCCGGGCGGTGCTGCTGTTGCTGCTGCCACCGCTGCTGCTGGCGGGGGCCGTGCCGCCGGGTCGGGGCCGTGCCGCGGGGCCGCCGGAGGGTGAGTGTCCAGCCGTGGGGGCGCACCTGGCACAGTGGGCAGGGCCGAGAAGGGTGTTTAGGTCCCCGACGGGGTCCAGAGCCGGGCGCGCGGGGCTCGGGGCTGGCGGCTGCAGCTCCGCGGGGGCTTCCGCTCCCTCCGGGACCTCACCCGCCGGCCGGGCCAAGGCGCCACGACCGCTGGGGCCCTGAGTCCTGCGGCCCGGCCTCGGACCCGGAGCTGCTGACAGTTCCCGCCCTGGTCCGGATGCCTCCAGAGCGCCTGCTAGTCAGACCGACGCCGGCGAGCAGGCAGGAGGGTGCTGACCCCGGCCTCGGGGTCCCGCGCCTCGGTGTAGGCGGGGAAACTGAGGGCCGGGCCGGGCACATCCGCGAGGCCGTGGCAGCTTTGCCCTTTCTTTCTTTGGGGACCAGCAAGTTCTGCTGATGGCTTCGGGGTGGGCTCCAGAGAGTTTTCTGTCAGCGGAACAGCGCCTGTTCTGATCTGGGAATTACCCTGAAGCAGCAACAAGCCTAGGTTTTCAGCAGAGAACTTTGGTTTCCAGAGAGGACTCTGGATGTGCTGTGCTTACTGGACTTGCAATACTTTCAAAATGCTTTTGTTTTTAATTAATATCCTGGAGTAGTGTCAACCCAGGAAATACTTCTGCCAAGGCGGGTTTCCAGGTTGAGAGGATGGGCAGGGGTGGGAGTGCAGGGGGCCGGCCATGGGGACACTATGCCCGCTTCGCAGCATCTGAGAGCCCTGGATGACATCTGCTCCGATCCCGGGGCAGGCTTCCCATAAATACTCTAAACCAGCGGGGTGCAATCTTTTGGCTTCCCCGGGCCACAATGGAAGAAGAAGAATTGGGCCACACATAAAATATACTAACACAAACGATAGCTGATGAGCAAAAAAAAAAAAAAAATCTCATAATGTTTTAAGCAAGTTTATGAATTTGCATTAGGCCGCATTCGAAGCTGTCCTGGGCTGCATGTAGCCCACGGGCTGTGTTGGACAAGCTTGCTCTAAGCCCCGAGAAAGCTGACAGACAGCTGCTTGGTGTTCAGGGCTTTTCTGTCCGTTTGGTCCTTTCCTCCTTTAGCGGGCATGTAGGTACTATTGCCTACTCACATGCCAGGTACTGCGCTGGCTTGGCATGAGGGACACAGACGCAGTCTGTTGTCAAGACATTGTCTAGTGGAGAGAGAGGAAGGAAAACAGTAACAACCCTGCCTGATGTGTGCCATGCAAAGCCATACATACGCGGACACTTGGTGAGGGCGACTACACTGGGGGTCATGGCAGGCTTCCTGGAGGAGGTGGATTTGAGCTAAGTCCTGAAGGCCAGTAGGTGATAGTGGGGGTAATTTCACGTAGAGCGCACAGGCTGTTCCTGGGAACAGGGGCCCAGAAACAGTTTGGTTTATCCCAGGGATCCCAAGCAGCTGTAACTTGTGAGGAGAGAAGCGGGGTGGGCTGGTGGGGATGATGCCAGACAGGGCCGAGGCCAGATCACACATGGCCTGGGAACCTGTACCAGGTGTCAGCTGTGCTCTTTTGCAGATGTGGATGAGTGTGCCCAAGGGCTAGATGACTGCCATGCCGACGCCCTGTGTCAGAACACACCCACCTCCTACAAGTGCTCCTGCAAGCCTGGCTACCAAGGGGAAGGCAGGCAGTGTGAGGGTAAGTGCCTTGGGGACCATGTGGGGGGACTGTAGGGAAGCTCCTACCTCCTTAGCTCTTGCAGTGGCCACTTATGTTGGTAAAAGTGCTGCCCCTCCTCTCCCTTTCCCCCAGCCCCTGAATCACATCACCTGCTCTCTGAAATACATTTCAGATCTTGGACTGGAAACATTAGGTCTTCCCTAGAGCTGCTCACACAGTTTTATCTGGCTCTGAAATGTCCTTTTGTCTAGCTTCTGGAAAAGAAAAGAGATGTGTTAGTATCTTTGGGTCCCACTCAGTTTTGGGGCAGAAAGTAAACATGCATGCTGATCAGGAGAGCCATACCTGCCAGAGCAGGGCTGATCCTGCACCTCCCTGGGGCTGTTTGTACCTTTGCCCTGAAGTCTGAGTGCTAGAGTCCTACCCTCCCCTACCAGCTCAGGAGGCTCTATCCTGTCTATGGCTTTGGCCACAATGTTTGGCATTGTGACGTGCCAAGAAGTACACCAAGGACCTTCCTCGTTTGGAGTTACAGGTTCACTCTGGAGAGATGTGTGCAGAGGGGCATTTTAGCCCATAGAGCTGCAGGTCTGAGAACCTGTAGTTTGGACTCTGCCATTTTATAATCTGGACTAGAGTCATGAACTGTGAAGTTCAGAACTGGCCAGAGACTGGACACTCAAGGCTGTTCCTGGAGATGGAAATCATGACACATTGGAGCTGACTGGGCTATTCAGGTAGCTCTGGGCCAATCCTATTACTCATTTTACAGATGGGGACACTGAGGGCCAGAGGACTTGTGGCCATGATCACACAATTCGTCTGCAAGTGAAAGAAAGTCAGGTCTCCACCCCTAGCTCTGTCCCCAACCCCACGTTTCTCATATTTACTCAGCCTGCTGCTGTCCTTCTTTGGATGAGTGAGAAATCCCACTCTCTATAGTCATCCCGTGCAGGAAGAAGTTAGATGAGGAGCACTGAACTCATCTCTGAGTATCCCTCCTTGCTCCTGGACCCAACCTTGACAAGTATGTTGGTGGCCCCTTCCTCTTTGAGAGGTTTTAAACCCTTTAGAACTTGGGCTTAACTCCCATGGGAATTGATCGTCTGAATACTTGCAGGATCTAAAGCTACACAGTGAGTAAGAAAGTCCCTTCCAAGTCTCTTTCCATTTTGAAAAACATATTAACTTCTTTAGATGAGGAGGAAAACTTTTTTGAGACAGAGCTTTGCTCTTGTCGCCCAGGCTGGAGTGCAATGGTGCAATCTCGGCTCACTGAAGCCTCCTCATCCCCGGCCAGGAGTGTGAGACCAAGCGATTCTCCTGCCTCAGCCTCCCAAGTAGCTGGGATTACAGGCGCCTGCCACCACGTCCAGCTAATTTTTGTATTTTTAGGACAGATGGGATTTCACCATGTTGGCCAGGCTGGTCTCAAACTCCTGACCTCAGGTGATCCACTGGCCTCGGCCTCCCAAAGTGCTGGGATTACAGGCATGAGCCACTATGCCCACCCAGAGGAGGAAAACTTTTAATGAGTGTCTATTCTGGTGCCATTTAATGGCCTAGTGTTCAGACCCTGATGTTTCAAACCAATCTGTTTCATACTGTGGCCTCTGAGTAATAAAGATTCTAAATATTGGAACAGTATATAATGCTCAGCAGTGCCTGGTACGTGATAGACACTCAGTAGACATCCTTATTTTTGAATAAGTGATTGTGTAAGATGGGCTCAGTCTACTAGCACCTTGACACAAAATCTTTTCCAACAAATAGACAAATCCGCAAATGAAATATCTAGATACAGAATATACAGATGACCAAGTAGGTAAGTGATTGTCAGATGCTTTTGCAGTGTTGTAGCAATGACCTGATCCTCCCTATCCACCCATCTCCTTGTCTTAGCATAGCTGAGACAAGAAATGGGATCTTTAAAATGAACTTTGTTACAAAGGAAGGGAAGATCAAAAGAAAATATAGATAGCAAATATGAATAACAGATGGGATTATGACGGGCAAGTTTGGATCTGGTGACACCCCTTGGGAAATCATTCAGGGAGCTCCCCTTTGTGCACGTGGAGTGAGGCTCCCACTGCTCCCATTGGAGAAGGTGTGCTCCTGGTCAGGTGCATAGCAAGTGGGGTTGGTGATCCACCCATGACGTAGCTCGCTCTCTCTCTTTCTCTCTTTCTTTCTCTCTCTCTTCCCCCCTCCCCCCACCATGTCATGGAAGGCCAAAAGGCTATCTCTCCCCAAAACATTTATCTGCTGATTCCTCCATACCACACACTTTCGGTATTAAATATTCTATTTGCTGTACTGGAATTCACACATGTTGGTACCCTGCTTTGGAAAAAAATGTTCACTTCTTTACTATGTGGATAACTCACGTCCTCTAGTTGCTGTGTGCTCTCTGGTGGCACAAAACCATTCCACTGACTTTATTTAGATAAAGTACACTTTTAGTAAATAATGTTAAATGACAATTGGCAAGAGTTTCCTTATTCTTGGCTTTTGCATTTGGTATATTTCAAATGAAATTGAATTGCTAACAGTTTATAGTTGATTGTTAAAAGTCTATTATTTAGTTTAAAATAACTAATGATTGGCATTGTGCCGTATATATAGATATATAAATTTATTTTAAAATGATATGTGATTGTTATAAAAAGTCAAATAATACAAAATGTGTAAAATCAAAAATTAAAGACCCTCCCATCCATTTATCCACAGATAGTCATTGTTAACAGTGAGCATACATCCTTTGTACTGTCATTTTGAACTCAAACCCTAGAAGAATTTGATCTTTTGAATATTTGTAGTATTTACAATACTAGTAAGTAAGGATGTCCCTCTTTTCTTTTTTTTTTTTTGAGATGGAGTCTTGCTCTGTCACCCAGGCTGGAGTGCAGTGGTGCAATCTTGGCTCACTGCAATGTCCGCCTCCCGGGTTCAAGCAATTCTCCTGCTTCAACCTCCCTAGTAGCTGGAATTATAGGTGTGCACCACCACGCCCGGTTAATTTTTGTATTTTTAGTAGAGATGGGGTTTCACCATGTTGGCCAGGCTGGTCTCGAACTCCTGACCTCAGATGATCCACCCACCTCGGCCTACCAAAGTGCTGGGATTACAGGCGTGAGCCACCATGCCTGGCCAGGATGTCCCTCTTAGTTTGGATTTCTTGGTGTAGGAGTACAGAAATGGAAATTTTCTCCCAAAAAGGAAAAGAAGAGGAAATGAGGATTGTAAGGATTCAAAGATGTAGATATACAAAGATATAACTCCTTTATCCATTTCTTGGCCTATTAATTTTTAAGCCTCTTGGGACTAACCTGTGGTATCATTTGGGTTGTGATTATTGCCAGCTTCACTACTTATATTTAAGTTCAGGGATGAGGACCAGGTTTACTCAGAGTAACTACAATTTTATCCTCCATAAAGTTTTCTTCTGCCAAAATGTTGGAGAAATGGGTGAGCCCTGAATAAGTGGGTTTAAAAATAATGTGATTCAGATGTTGCTTTAGATAATCTTTTATTCTAAATGATCTTTGCTTATTTGCTTATTTATTGTATGGTTCTTACTTCTCAGTTTGAGGAATTGAATTGGCTCACGCCTGTAATCCTAGCACTTTGGGCAGCTGAGGCAGGAGGATACCTTGAGCTCAAGAGTTTGAGACCAGCCTGGGCAACATAGTGAGACCTTCTCTCTACTAAAGGTCAAAATAATTAGCTGGATGTAGTGGTGCGTGCCTGTAGTACCAGCTACTCCAGAGGCTGAGGTGGGAGGATCACTTGAGCCCAGGAGGTGGAGGTTGCAGTGAGCTGTGATTGCGCCACTGCACTCCAGCCTGGTCAACAGAGCAAGACACTCTGTCTTAAAAAAAAAAAAAAAAAAACTAAAGAGATTGAATCAAGTTTAACAGGGATGAATCTAAAGTTGGCCTTTGTACAAGATGCTATATTTTTCTTTTCTTTTCTTTTTTAATTTTTTTATTTTTGAGACAGAGTCTCGCTTTGTCACCCAGGCTGGAGTGCAGTGGCGTGATCTTGGCTCACTGCAACCTCTGCCTCCCAGGTTCAAGTTGTTCTCCTGCCTCAGCCTCCCAAGTAGCTGGGACTACAGGTGTGTGCCACCACGCCGGGCTAATTTTTTGTATTTTTAGTAAAGACGGGGTTTCACCATGTTAGCTAGTATGGTCTCTATCTCCTGACCTCGTGATCCGCCTGCCTTGGCCTCCCAAAGTGCTGGGATTACAGACATGAGCCACTGCGCCCAGCCTATATTTTTCTTTTTAAAAAACTTTTTATTTGGACATAATTTTAGATTTCAGAAAAGTTGCAAAAATAGTGCAGAGTTCATCTGTGTATATATATGCCCTTCATTCATTTTACCCTAATCTTAGCAACTTACATAACTATAGTACAATTATCAAAACCAGGAAATCAACACTGGCACAATGCTATTAAGTAAACTACAAACTTTATTCAAATTTCACCATTTTTCCCTACCATTCTTTTTTTGTTCCAGAATCCAAGTAAAGTCCCGCATTAGATTTAGCAGTTGTGTCTCTTGTCTCCTCCAGTCTGTGACAGTTCCTCAGTCTTTCCTGACATTGAAACTTTTGATGAGTACTGCTCACTTCATTTGTCTTAATGTCATTATAAGAATTGATATGAGGCCAGGTGCAGTGGCTCATGCTTGTAATCTTAATACTTTGAGATGCCAAGGAGGGAGGCTTACATGAGGCCAGGAGTGTGAGACAAGCCTGGGCAACATAGTGAGTTGCCTGTCTCTAAAACAAAACAAAACAAAACAAACAAACAAAAAATTGCTGGTGTGGTGGTGTGTGCCTGTAGTCCCTGCTACTCAGGAGGCTGAGGCAGGAGGATCACTTGAGCCCAGGAGTTTTCAGTGAGCTATGATGGCACCACTGCACTCCAGCCTGGGTGACAAAATGAGACACTGTCTCAAAAAACAATAATTGATATAAGAGAATGTCTTGTGTTTTTTTCATGATAAAATTGAGGTTTGAGTTTTTGGCCAGGCTGCTACAGAGGTGCTGTTGTATCCTTTTCAGTGTAGCACATCATGGGCACATGATGTCAACATGTCCCATTCTTGATGATGTTAACCTTGATTGCCTGAGCAAGATGGGATTTACTGGGTTTCTCTGCTACAAAATTACTATTTTTTTTTTTTTTTTTGCCCTTTGCAATAGATACATTTCTTAGGGGAGATACTTTGAGGCCAATATCCTGTTTCTCCTCAAATCTTCATCCACCGATGTTAGCATCCAATTGTGGATCTTGCCTGCAATAATTATTACTGTGATGTGTGTCTCCTGGTAATTTTGCATTTCTCTAATTCCTTAAACATCTATTAATTGAAGTTTTTCTGTAAGGAAGATCTCTCCCTCTTCCCCACTTATTTATTAATTTATACCACTATGTACTGATGCATATTTACTTTATTACATCTATATTTATTTTTGGCTCAAATTGTTTGCTTTAGCCATTGGAAGCTCCCCACACATTGTCTACTGTGTCATTTTGATGTCACTTTTTTGAGGACTTCCTAACTTTCTGGTACCACAATATGCTCTAGAATCATCTTATAGCTTCTCCTCCCTAGGCCTGGAATGAACTACTTCTCCAAGGAGTTCTGCTTCCTTTTATTGGGAAGTGGTCTATAGAAACCAAGATCTGGATGCTTGGTGTTGTCATTGCTACTAGGGTGTCATCATTCCTACCTGGGAAATACATGTATGCATACTCACCCACACATACACACGTATCTATATTTATTCCTTTTATTTATTCATCTGTATATATATTAAAAACAATTAGTTACACTGATACTTTGAATTCCAAACCAATACCACAAGATTCATTCTAGGCCGGATGCAGTGGCTCACGCCTGTAATCCCAGCACTTTGGGAGGCTGAGGCGGGTGGATCACAAGGTCAGGAGTTCAAGACCAGCCTGGCCAAGATAGTGAAACCCCATCTCTACTAAAAGTACAAAAATTACAGCGCGCCTGTAATCCCAGCTACTCGGGAGGCTGAGGCAGGAGAATCGCTTGAACCTGGGGGGCAGAGGTTGCAGTGAGCCAAGATCGCGCCACTTCACTCCAGCCTGGGTGACAGAGTAAGACTCCATCTCAAAAAAAAAAAAAAAAAAAAGATTCATTCTATTCTCTCTTTGCTTATTCTAACTTTCTCCAACAGTGAGAAATCTGGCGCTCATTATCTGTAATGTGTTTACCTCTTTGTTCAGTCCTAATACACAGGAGAGATATTTACAGAATTACGAGTCCATAACCCTGTGAGTAAAGCAGATTTACTAACTAGAGTACAATATTTACTAGAGTATAGCATACAGCTGTTTTGTTTTTAGCCTTAAAGCATCCAAGCAAGGTGTTGTTTTTCACAGTGTTATTTAGGTCAATATTTTTCTTCCCCATCCCCTTCAGTATGGTTATACTATTAGTTTATAATACGTTAGGTTCATTTGTTTCTTTTTGTATTCCAATTTTATTCACTTCCGTCCCCTCCTTCTATGCATTTCCCTTATTCCTTAAACATGTATTAATTGTATGTATACAATTAATTATATTCATTCTTTCCACCCTTTCCCTGTGCCCTGTGGGTCACCAATCTCTGTAGTTTCTGGTTTTACCTTTCTGTATTTATTTTGCACTAATAAGCAGATAAATGTATGCTTCCTTTTTAACAACTTTACTGAGGTGTAATTAACATACTATAATATTCACCAATTTTAATTTTGCAAGTCAGTGATTTTTAGTTAATCAGCTGAATTGTGCAACCATCACCATAATACAAACATTTTCCTCATCTCAGTAAGATTCCTCATGTTCTTGTACAGCTAATCCTCATTCCCAGTCCCAGCCTCAAGCAACCAGTAATCTACTTTCTGTATCTGTATATTTGCCTTTTCTGGACATTTCACGTAAGTGGAATATGCGGTCTTTTGTGTTAAATTCTTTCACCTAGCAAAATGCTATTGAGGTTTGTCCATGTGGTAGCTTATATCAGCATTTCATTCATTTGTATCACTTAATAGTATTCCATTGTATGAATATACCATGTTTTTTTTGCCCATTTATCAGTTAATAGGCATTTTGATTGTTTCTACTTTGGGGCTATTATAAATAATATTGCTGTGAACACTTGCATGAAAGTCTTTTTTTTTTTTTTTTTTTTTGAGACGGAGTCTCGCTCTGTCACCCAGGCTGGAGTGCAGTGGCGCGATCTTGGCTCATTGCAAGCTCCGCCTCCCGGGTTCACGCCATTCTCCTGCCTCAGCCTCTCCTAGTAGCTGGGACTACAGGCGCCAGCCATCACGTCCGGCTAATTTTTTGTATTTTTAGTAGAGACAGGGTTTCACCATGGTCTCTATCTCCTGACCTCGTGATCCGCCCGCCTCGGCCTCCCAAAGTGCTGGGATTACAAGTGTGAGCCACCGCGCCTGGCCGAAAGTCTTTGTATAGACATAAATTTTCATTTCTTCTGGGTATATACCTAGGAGTGGGATTGCTGGGTCATATGGTGTATTTGTGTTTAACTTTTTAAGAAACTGCCAAGGAGATAATTTCTTGGATATCACACCAAAACCACATACAACAAAAGAAAAAATAGACAAATTGGACTTAATGAAAATTTTAAAATTTTGTACATCAAAAGATAATATCAACAGAATATAAAGGCAACTCACAGAATAGATGAAAATATTTGCAAATCGTATATCTTATAAGGGATTAATATCAAGAATATGTAGAGAACTGTTAATATTCAACACTAAAAATCAAATAACCCAATTAAAAAGTGGGCAAAATATTTGAATAGACATTTCAGCTAAGATGATATGCAAATGGACAATAAGCCCATGAAAAGATGTTCGACATCTCTAATGATTAGGGAAATGCAAATCAAAACTACAAATGGGAGATGCTATTCATATCCATTAGGATGGCTACTATCAAAAAAATAGAAAATAATAAATGTTTGTGAGGATGTGGAAAAATTGGAAGCTTTGTGCACTGTTGGTGGGAATTTAAAATGGTATAGCCACTATGGAAAACAGTGTGGAAGTTCCTCAAAAATTAAAAAAAAAAAATTACCATAGGACCCAGCAATTCCACTTCTGGGTATATACCCAGAAGAGTGGAAAGCAGGGTCTGGAGGAGATATTTGTATGCCCATGCTCATAGCATTATTCACAGTAGCCAAAAGGTGGAAGCAACCCAAGTGTCCATTGACAGATGAGTGGATAAGCAATATGTGTTATGTACAAAATAATATTTTTGTTTTTTTTTTTTTGAGATGGGATCTTGCTATGTTGCTCAGGCTTGTCTCAAATTCCTGGGCTCAAGTGAGCCTCTCACCTCGGCCTCCCAAGTGGCTGAGATTACTGGCATGATATAATGGAATATTAGCCTTAAAAAAGGAAATCCTGTCACATGCTATACAGCATGGTGGAATCTTGAGAACATTATGCTAAGTGAAACAAGCCAGTCACAAAAAGACAAATACTGTTTGGTTCTAAATATATGAGATACTTAGAGTAGTCAAAATCATAGAGTCAGAAAGTAGAATTGTGGTTACCAGGGCTTGAGGGAAGAGAGGGAAGAGGAAATGAGGAGTTACTGTTAAATGGGCATAGAGTTTCAGTTTTACAAGATAAAAAGAGTTAGGGAGATGAATAGTGGTGATGGTTTCACAACATTATGATTGTTTTAATTATATCCAACTGTACATTTACAGAAAGTAAAGAAAAGACACTGCCAAACTCTTGTCCAAAGTGGCTATGCCATTTTACATACCCATCAACATCCTGTCAACAATGCATGTGTTCCCATTTCTCCACATCCTTGTCAACATTTGTTATTGTCTGTCTTTTTAATTATTACCATTCTAGTGAATGTGAAATGGTATCTCATTGTGGTTTTAATTTGCATATCCCTAATAACTAATGGCGTTGAGCATTTTTTCATGTGCTTATTGGTCATTTGCATATCATTGTAGCTGAAATGTCTATTCGAATATTTTGCCCATTTTAAAATTAGGCTGTTTGTCTTCTTACTGAGTTGTAAGAGTTCTTTTTCAGTTCTTTATAAGGTGTGTGATTTGCAAATATTTTCTACCAATCTGTGGCTTGTCTTCATTTTCTTGATACCGTTTGAAGAGCAAAAGTTTTTAATTTTGATAAACTCCAGTTTATTAATTTTAAAAATTGTGATTGTGTATTTGGTATTATATCAAAGAAATTTTAACCTCATCCAATGTCTTAAAGATTTTTCTCTTTTTCTCCTTTTTTTTTTTTTGAGATAGGGTCTTGCTCTGTCACCCAGGCTGGAATGCAGTGGTGCAATCTTGGCTCACTGCGGTCTCAGTGTCCGGCTCAGGCAATCCTCCTGCCTCAGCCTCCCAAGCAGCAGGGACTACAGACGTGCACCACCACACCTGGCTAATTTTGTTTATTTTTTGTAGAGATGGGGGTCTCTCTATGTTGCCCAGGCCAGCGACTCCTGGGCTCAATTGATCCTCCTGGCTTAGGCTCCCAAAGTGCACCCAAAGATCATGCCTAGCCATCCCAATATCTTAAAGATTTTTATCACATATTTTTTCTGAAAAGCTTTATATTGTTAATGCTTACATTTGGATCCCTGATCCATTTTGAGTTGATTTTTGTTATGGGATAAGGGTCTAAAGTCATCTTTTTGAATATGGATATCCAATTAAACCAGTGCCATTTGTTGAAAAGAGAAGCATTTCTCCCAATAGATTACCTTAGCACTTTTGTTTAAAATCAAGTGGCCATAAGTAGAAGGATTTATTTCTGGACTCTCAATTCTGTTCCATTGATCTATACATCTGTCTTTATGCCTGTACCATGCTGTCTTGATAACTGTAGGTTTATAATAAGTTAAAGTCCCCAAAATTTGCTCTCCTTTTTCAAAATTGTTTTTGCTCTTCTGAGTCTTTTGCATTTCCATGTAAATTTTACGATAAGCTTGTCAGTTCTGCAAAAACGTATCCTGAAATTTTGTGTGTGTTTTTATATCTTCTTATTTCTTACATGAAGATAACATATTACAGATACTCTTTTAATTTTGATTTTTTCATTTAATAGTATATCCTAGAAATTACTCCAAATCAGTTCATAGAGATCTTCCTCATTCTCTCTCTTTTTTTAATAGCTGCGTAGTAGTCCATGGAGTAGAGGTACCATAATTTATTAAACTATTTTTCTATGTATGGAAACTTAGGTTGTTTACAGTATTTTGTCATTAGAAACAACACTGCAGTGAGTAACCTTGTGCATATTTGTTTTCCTATTGTTAGAGATGTATTTTCAGGTAGATTCCTAGAAGTGGAATGGCTGGTTAAAAGGTAAGTGCATATGTTTTCACATTAAAGAAATAGCACCTGTCTGGTTTACTTCTGTTTTATTCCTCAGACATCGATGAATGTGGAAATGAGCTCAATGGAGGCTGTGTCCATGACTGTTTGAATATTCCAGGCAATTACCGTTGCACTTGTTTTGATGGCTTCATGTTGGCTCATGACGGTCATAATTGTCTTGGTAAGGAAGGCATTTGGAAATGGCAGTTCTCCTTCACTCTCCCACCCCTTTCTTTCCCTTGGTGAAGACCTCCTCATGAAGACAAAAACAGGCTCAGAGCCTTGTGTTTTCTGCTCCCTTGGAAGTCAGACTCCGTGATAGAAAATGAGGTAAAATGTTTTAGTTTTATGTGATCATTCATAACATAAATCTTCTGTTAGTCCAAGGAGATGGGTGACATCGTCATTACTATTTATTGACTTTCTAGCATTGACTTGTCACCTTTTAAGATCTTTGGTCTTGTGTTGAGAGTCCTGACTTATAACCATTTTTTTTCAATGCTGCAAGTGTTTCTGTTTTAGAATTTAGAAAAACTCCTTGTCCTGAAGACTCCAAATGTGTGCTGGGGTTACAGCCAGCTAGACCCCCCTTTTTTTCTTGAAAAAGAGAGAAACTAAAACAGAAATCTTCCATGAACATCTTCCTAGTATTCCACAAAACAGAAACATCTGTTGGAGTTTTAGTCCCTGAGTTAGAGACTACAAAGAGTGTTGTTTACATTCATTCCTTATGCCAGGAATAAAACAGAACTTAGAAGCAGCTAGCAACTTCATGGGGTTGAGCGTTGGATAGTCTTAGAGGATGCAGCACTCCTGGCAGATAGGTATTTGTGGTTTGCTTTTTAAGGCTGATATTAGTTGTACAGGAGAACATCATGGGAAAATATGGCATCAGCCATATTTGAAAATATGACACTCACGACCCTTCATATGGATAACTTGCCGAGGTCTACTTGGCCAACTAAGGAGCAGCGGAGCCAGGCCCTGGCTCTGTGGGGACAGCCATTCAGACTCCCCCTTATGGTGTGGTAGGAATGGCCCTTTGATTAAATGCTTTGAGATCTGCATAAAAGGAACTAGAAAAAGTCCAGACAGAACTTGTGTGTTGTGTGTTGGGGCTCTGGAGTGGAGGAGAGGTTATTTCCATTTGGGACTTAACCCTCGTATGACCTATATCTCACTTCAGTGTCTCCTGGAGCTCCATCCTGATGGACTCTGTTATTTCCTGTTGGTGCCCTGTGTGAGAGATCAGGCTTTGGGTGACACATCACATGGCTTTCCAAGCCTGCAACTGTCAGTAAGACTTGATTGCAGGTGAGGGAACCAGTAATCTTCTAGGCAGTCAGTACCACAAAAAGGCATATTTGAGAGACAATCCTGAGAGCAGGAATCAACATTAATTAAAAACTCAGACAAATGAAATCATTTTCAGTGTGTGATTTGTTGGGAGGCATACCACATGGGTTGCTCTTTTTTTTTTTTTCCATTTTCAGGGGGAAATTTCCCTTTGACTTGCCAATGAGGGCATTTGGAGGATGCGTATCTGATGGCAGACTTCATCGTTACTGTTGTGCTGTAATCCACAGCCTGGGGTGGCGGGGGGTAGTATAAGGTTCCTAAGAGCAAGAACCATCCAGGGGCTAGGAACCTGGGCCAGGGCTGGTGGGCGGCTCTGAGTATCGGCCTGCTTGGAAACCCTGAAGGCAGAGTCTTTTCTTGCCTTTGCCAATAACGCAGATATTATCAACACAGAGTATCTCCATTTCCCCTCTGTGGGATCTCTTTGTGGACTCAGTAGCAAGGATCTGCCTTGCAGAGAGACCTTGAGCATCTACGGAGTATTTCTGAATGGGGTAAGGACTCTTTAAAAGGAAGGCACAAGAAAATGAAGTACATTTAGAAGAGTAGGACCGGCACACATAGACACTTCCCCAACATTCAGATTTGAAAGGGCTGACCCAGTTTGTGGCAAGAAAGAAGCTCAGAGCCCTGACTTCTCCTGAGTTCTCTGGGATGACCCCTTCAATCTCCTCAGCCTCCTAACCACACATTAGCCACAAATATATTAGCTAGAAGACACAAGGTACAAACACCACTTAGCTTTGGCACTAAACACAGAGCACTTCAAGATCCTGAATGCCTGCAAGTCTGAAAAACGAAAGGCAGCTCTTCTATACAGCTCACCCCATCTGCCTTCGGTTTCTATTTTTGGAGTGTCTGGGAGCTCGTCATAGCTGTTTGGCTTTGTAGCAGTTGTTCTCAACCCTGGCCGCACACTGGAATCACCTGAGAAGCTTAAAAAACACCATCACCTAGACTTCATCCAAGACTGGCTCTGTCAGTATCTCTGGAGGTGGCATCCAGGCTTCAGGGTTCTGACACATAGCCAGGGTTGAGAAACACTGTTTTATGGTCTGGAGAAGCTCACCAGCTTAGTGATAGATATTTGCGTACGTGGATACACACTTTTGTATTTATCCAACCAGACAGCATCAGCTAGCTGAATGACACATTTCTGATTGCCTTGGAGAAAAGAAATTGGGGGTTAAAGGTGGGGTGGGGGTGTGGCAGCTCAGAGGGGAGCACACCTTTACTCGCAGCCAATCCAGGAGTTGGTGTTCAGGGAGACAGACCTCTCCTGCTCACCTTGAGTCTTGCTGTGGAACACCTAGGCCAGGTGTGTTTCAGCACGGCTCATCCTCTGGAATGTGCTTCTTTCACCCTTTGGCATAGACAAGGGCAAGTTTGTTAGGCTTCGGGGGATGGCTTGAGTCCCATCAGTTTAGTCAGGCATCTGCTCAGTAGTGTGGGAGGATAGAGGACTATAAGATCTGAAGCTTGAAACCAGATAACAGATATTTAAATGTGAGGTTTTATTTATTATGATTATTATGGATATGCCCAGGAGCTAGTGATTGGCACATGAGAAATTAGACTGGAGAAAATAAATTGATTTTATATCAGCCTTCTCTTTGAGCCTTTGTTGTCTGAAACTTTTCTGGAAGTTTTTCTTCTTTGGCTCGGGTGAGGCCATCCTCTCCTGCTTGTTTGTTCATGCATTGAATAGTTAATCAGCACCTGCTGTATTCCAGGGCTGTGCTAATTAAAACAAAAATCTCTGTCCTCAAGGAGTTTGCAATCTAGTAGAGGTAGATGAGTAAAGGATTTTGAGGATGCAAGTCAGTAAGTGTAGCAATACAGCTGTGCACAAAGTATCATAGGCAGAGTGGGAGGAAGGTCCCCTAAGGCCGCCCTGACAGTGTGTGGCAGAAGGCTTCCTCCCTCCCTATCTCTCTGCTGGCTCCTTCCCTGGAGGCTCTTGGGACTCCTGCCATCTCCTCTGCCTCCTGCCTGCCCCTGGCAGGGTCTAGGATTCTACCTCTGACTGTCTCCTTTCTGCTCCCTTCCCACACTCCTGCCTTTGGCTCTCTCATTAGCCTCCACCACTTTATCAGGCAACTACAAATAAATGATTTCCAAAGCTGTGCTTACACCAGCAGATTCTCTTCCAAGCTCCCCACTAAGGTTTGCCACTTCCTACTGGACCTAGCCCTACATTTCAGCATTTCAGGCAGATCACCTCCCTGCCTTGGGGGTCAGGGGCAACCATATCTCCATTCCCATTTCTGCACCCAGCACTGGCCTTCCATGTTTCCCTTCCGGAAGGCCTTGGTGTCGACTTTCCATCCTCTAATGATGCCCACCTCATAGCCCACAAGGCTCCCAGCCCTGCAGGCACCTTGTCCACCCAGTCTTCTTCTCTGGCTTGGTTCCCAGCATCCCCGGCAGCCGCAGTGCTGTCCCCACTAGTGCTAGCTGTGGCTGTTGCAGATGCATGTGTGAAGCTGGACTCCCAGACTGCCCATTCTTCCCCTCCCTCTGTCCTGCCCTCAGCTGCTGCCTTGTATTTCTCAAAGTGAAGGGCCAGACTCTCTCCCCTACTCTAGTGGTTCCCAGCTGCTTCCCAAATTAAGTAGGCACTTCATTGCCTGGTATTCAGGATCCTGCAGTGTGACCCCAGTCTGTCCTCCCAGCTGTATCTCCTGTAACCTCCCTCATGTGCCCTATGCTCCAACCAAATGGGCTGACCCACTGGTATCTGAATGTTCTCCATGCCTCCCAGCCTTTGTGCTACTGCTTACGCTCTCTTCCACCTATAATCCCTTCTTTCCTGATTTATAATTGGACAATCCTAAGGGCCCATCTTTTATTAGCTTGTCCTTAATTCATCCTGATATCCTATGACCAGATGTGATTTCTTTCCTTTGTACCACCTTTTATGCCTTATATCAGAATCATTTGTGTATTTGTCTCTTGCTAAAGGGTATGCTCCTAGAGAGAAGGATTTTTTTTTTTTTTTTTTTTAGATAGAGTCTCGCTCTGAGGCCCACGCTGGAGTGCAGTGGCATGATCTCGGCTCACTGCAGCCTCCACCTCCCGAGTTCAAGTGATTTTCCTGCCTCGGTAGCTGGGATTACAGGCATGTGCCACCATGTCTATCTAATTTTTGTGTTTTTAATAGAGGCGGGGTTTCACCATGTCGGCCAGGCTGGTCTTGAATTCCTGACCTCAGGTGATCCGCCTGCCTCAGCCTCCCAAAGTGCTGGGATTACAGGCGTGAGCCACCACACCTGGCCAAGGGAAGGAATTTTATCTTCCTTATCTATATTTTGCTGTCTCCTCTAGCACCATGCTTTGGAAAGAGAAGGTGTTCAACAAATATTTACTGAGCTGATGATCTTGTGTCCATATGGCGATCCTGGCCAAGTGAGCCCCAGACCCATAAGGACTGGGTAATTGTCTGTGGACCTCACTGACTTTGATTCTGAAAGCTTCTGTGGTGCAGGGACATGAAGAGGAACCTCATCTTTGCTTAGCAGGGCCCCTGAGCTGCTGGGTGAGGTGGGGCATTTTGAAACAGTCACCAAAGCAATGGCTAATCCCTCTCTCCTTCCAGATGTGGACGAGTGCCTGGAGAACAACGGCGGCTGCCAGCACACCTGTGTCAACATCATGGGGAGCTATGAGTGCTGCTGCAAGGAGGGGTTTTTCCTGAGTGACAATCAGCACACCTGCATTCACCGCTCGGAAGGTACCTCTGCCCAGCTGTGGATGAGGGCAGAGTCACATCTGAGACCCCCTCCCTTGTGCACGCACACACACACTGACCCTAGAGGGGAAGCACAGGGCACAGAAAGTCTGGAGGCCTGAGGACGAGTCCAGACTCCACTGCCGGGTAACCGTGGGCAAGTTATTTGAACTTCAACTTCCTCACCTGGCAAAATAGGTGCACTGGACTGGGTGAGCTCTGAGGTCCTTTCAAACTCTCACATTCTCTGATTCTAATCTTTACATAGAATACATTTCAAACATGACTAGATGTCTCAGGAGCAATATAGTGGATGATCTGCCAAGTTTTTCAAAAAGGTGCTGAAAACCACAGCACCAGTATGAGCCTGCTCCCTGCTCTGGGTGGGTAGGGAGGAGGCTGGATCCTTCCCATGCAGACTTTCAATGAAGTGCCCTGTTTTCAGCCCCAAGCTAGATCTGGCCCTTCCATGTTTTGCGTTTTTGAGCTCCGAGGGGCAGAAGGGCTCCCTCCCTGGACTCTCCGTGCTGTGGTTTCCTTCACCTATGTCACCATTTATCATTCCTCTGTAAATTTGCCGGAAACTCTTCTCTTCTGATGTCCTTCTTTTCATTCTCTTTGCTTTGAGTTTATACCTTTTTTCATTCCTCTGTTACTTAGTAGATTCTTGAGAGGAAGAGGCATTAAGTACATGTGGCCAATCAGTTATTTTTAACTGAATGTCATACTTTTAACTCTTCCCTGCTCTTTCTTAAGCTAAAGAGTCACATTTTGGTGGCTGTGTTTCTCTTGGAGTTGCATCTGCCTATTTTTAGGGGAAGTGACCTAAATACTAGCCTATTAACCCCTTTGGCCATGTGCTGCTTATTCTTTCCCATTACTTAAGAACGAGGTCATTTTAAGTTCTTCTACTATTTAATCACAAATTTATAGATTGTTTTAATCCTGGTCTTGGTAACTTTTCAAGGGTTTCTTCATGGAAGATGATTTTTGTCTCATTTTCCAAGGATGGCGGCTCACACCTTATACCTAACTAGAATACCTGTTTGGGTACTAAGAAAAATTGTCAGAGGAACCCCCAGGGGCCAATGGGTTTGATGGTTATCATCACTCAGAGCCTGCTCATTCTCAGCGTTGGGGGCGGGGAAGTCACACGCACTGGCTTTGATCAGGCAGATTTCCTATCTTGTGCCAGGTGTGGCCCTTGATAAAGTAGCAGTTGGGTTTCATTTTCCTGCCAGGTTCTCTGGGGTCATTGGTGTGCCCTGCACTCTTGTCCGATGCAGGCCAAATTCGAGGTGGGAATGAATTAGGAGGCCAGTGGCACAGAGTGATCTGAATCTCAGGGCATCTCTCCTTTTGATTGCTCAAAGCTGCTTCCTGGTTAGTCACTTTGGCTTCCTCTGCAGGTGGCTGGGGAGGGATGTGGGAACTGCAGGT
Organism: Nomascus leucogenys; assembly: GCF_006542625.1. NCBI lineage: Eukaryota > Metazoa > Chordata > Mammalia > Primates > Hylobatidae > Nomascus > Nomascus leucogenys. The sequence goes on along the minus strand of NC_044395.1, from coordinate 69,892,284 downwards.
TAAAGCCATCGCTTGAGCCCTCCCAGTCTGGGTCCCACCCAGTCACAAAGCAGCTGGTAGCGATTAAGATCACCTCTTCTCCTTGCACTTCCAGAGCCCTGGCTCAGCCCCGCTCTCCCCTCCTGCAAGCCCCCAGACTGATGAGAGACACAGGCTCCTCATAACAGAAGCAAATACAAATGCAGTTCCTTTCTGCAAACTGTGTTTTCTAAATTTTCTACAATTCAGACATTCTTGGATCCCCTAAAGAGTATTTAAAGTGAACATTTTTGTCTGGAACTAAAACCAAAATCCAAGAATTTGAGTTGTGGTCTGGAAGTGCTCTCTGTGATTTTCTGTTGTGTTTCAACCTGATTGCTTGGCAAATTCATGGGAGTGTCAGCCAACAGATTATAGGAATTGGTAACGGAGAACCTTTGCATCCTAGGGTTTTGATTAGAACAGTCTGTAAAAAGTTTTCTTCTAGGATTTCCTCTCTGATGTGCACATTAAACTCTATGAAACTGTAGGCTTAAAAAGTCACAGTGGTGCCAGGTGTGGTGGCTCATGCCTGTAATCTCAGCACTTTGGGAGGCTGAGGCAGGCGGATCACGAGGTCAGGAGATTGAGATCATCCTGGCTAACACGGTGAAACCCCGTCTCTACTAAAAATACAAAAAATTATCCGGGCGTGGTGGCGGGTGCCTGTAGTCCCAGCTACTCAGGAGGCTGAGGCAGGAGAATGGCGTGAACCCAGGAGGTGGAGCTTGCAGTGAGCCGAGATTGCGCCACTGCACTCCAGCCTGGGCGACAGAGCAAGACTCCACCTCAAAAAAAAAACAAAACAAACAAAACAAACCAAAACAAAACGAAACCCACAGCGGATACCTTAAAAGTGATTAAAAGAAGGTAACACAGGAAGCTAGTATTTTCTATTGCTGTTGTTTTTAATAATTATTTACAAAACGTTCTTTAATATAGGGCATCATAATCATTGACTCTGAGGGAAAGCTCAAGATACTGATTTTTTATTTTTTATTTTTTATCCTTATAGACTCCAAAGCTGTGATAAAGAGACTGTGTGTTTTCACCCATATAATGAGGGTAGGCTGGAGAGAAACATATCACCCCCGGCCCGCCTTTGTTCCTATTCATGGGTGCTCAGGCTCTCAGAATGAGCACTCCTCTTTTGTTTTGTGTGTTCTGAGAATATTTAGATGGTGTACTGATGCCTTTTCAGGGCAACGGGGAAGGTGTCAGGGTGGCAAAGTGGAGGCTGTGCTTTCAGCAGGACCTGTTACCCGTTTTATGTCATGTTTTCCTCCCAATTCACAAGGCATATTTTTATTTGGTTTCCAGAAATAATCTTCAGTGGAGCCCTGATCTTGGGGTGCACCAGAGTGGGGGATTTCCAATGTTTCTGAGCTGTTTCCCTTCTGGTGGACAAACCATCCCGGACGTGACAACCAGACCAATTTTGGAAAGAGCTAGGGCCATTTGCTGGGCTGCCTAGTTTGGAACAGATTAATCTGCTCACCCCAGCAGTGGTCTTGCATTAAGTCAGGGTGCTATGAAAGGCTTTGAGGTCACTTCTTGAAAAGCTGTCAGCATTTCCAGAGCAATTTAAGTCTCTATTATGTCTTGGTAACTTCAGGTGTAGCTTGATATGGTAGGACATTAGGTGGTAGGTTCTCTGTGTATCACAATGGCATCTGGCATACAGGCATTCTTACGAAATATTTCCTGTGTAGGTGAATTACTCTGAGGCAGTAAAGGTCACTTTGCAAATGTCTTAACAGTCTTGTAAACAGAGTGAAAAAGTAGCAGTAGCTGGCCTGTTTGGGAGTGTACTTTCCAGGTGTTCCTGCCCCCATTTCTTGGGCACTATTATATTTACCCCCGAGAACTACTTACTTCCCATGCTCTGCTGACCCAAGGACAAACACAACCCTTTCTGGGCCTTCTCAGAAAGACAGGACACTGTTTCTAGAGGCAGCTGTCACCTCCCGTGCCATCTCAGTACTGGGGTGCAAATCACATCTTTGGAATTACCAGCCAGAGCAAGAGAAAGCTTTCCACCAATCCAGTGCAAGTCTCTTTCTGTGTTAATTGACAGCCACCCTTGGCATGGATGAATGAATCCCAGCAACCAGCAGACTGAGTGCTGGAGTGCAGACAGCTCATAACTGTCAGGCAAAAGAGCAAGAGGGTTTTAAGAGAGACTCTGGAAAGTATGGGATATATTAACCCTTGCACTGTCTTTTGGAAGTAATGACATCTGTTTGTGTTAAAACAATTGTTCCAGTTAAGCACAGTTTGACAGCTCTGGAGTGGGAGCTGGAGAGAGAACTTTGACTTCACTAGAACCTGTTGGTTAAGGTTTTAGGGGCACAATATAGAAGGGTGTTGGATTCTAGAGAAGTGAAAGCAACCTTTTTGTACGCGTGTTGAAAACAGTGCCCTACTAGTATTAGAGTGTCTCGTTGGTAGAGAGCCAATGACAACCAAGTCCCTACTCTCAGAGATGTTTTAGAGTTACATTGCACGAATGCAAAGAAGCAACATAGGAACAGGTAATTAATAATAAAGTATAAACTGAGCAGATGTCTTGAAAATATTCTAGGGTATGAAAAGAATTCCTTCAGGATGCTGGCAGGCAGCAGGATCTCAAAGAATTAGTTTTGAGATGAGGCAGAATGCTGGTAAACCACACGGGCAGTTACCTTGCTAGTGCCGCCTCATTTAGATGTGTGCCGAGCCCTGCAGGAGCAGAAGCAGCTGTTCCCCTTCCCACCATCGTACTACAAGGTTGAGCCTAATCAGAATTTACTGTGTACCTCAAAAGAATTGTACAGCAGCTACCACACATGAGCACACTCCCTCCTTCTCTCTCTCTGTCTGTCTCCTCTCTCCCTCGCTCTGTTCTTGTTGCTGTTGCTGTGTGATGCTGTCTGTCAGAGGCTTATGCCCTGAGGGAGGTATCAAGGGAGTGGCTGAAGGTGGTCACAGAAGACAGATCCCTGGGCATGTGGCCCATATGAGGATGCCAAAATGCCACAGTCACACTTACCTCAGAAGGGTGGGATTGGTGGGGGTAGACAGGGGCGTTGAAATGTTTTGAAAATTATCTTCAAGAGTATGTGAAAAAATTGAGAATCTTGATCATTCTATCTACACATTTTCTTAGGAGGATTCTCCTTTTCTCTTTACATTCTTGATCAGCTCTTGGGTAAAGACATGGCAGAGATAAGAGCATGAGTACCAGTTCCTGGGGTCAGCAGGCTCTGATCCTGCATGCAGTAGAGAGCTCCAGTGTATTGGGAAGGCTCCCAACTCGTTAGGAGAGTGGAGACATCATATCTCTTGGGTGACAGAAGAAATTTTTCATGTCTATTAATTGGCCTAGGTTGACTTTAATGACATATACTTTTCAAATGTGGGGCTGATGGAGACCTAGGCAGACAGATCTGTGGGCCACCCCTTAGCCCTTTGCCGCTCTCCCAGGGCTCAGGATTCTGACCATAGCCTAGTCACCTGTTGCACACTGCTGTTTTTCAGAGGGCCTGAGCTGCATGAATAAGGATCACGGCTGTAGTCACATCTGCAAGGAGGCCCCAAGGGGCAGCGTCGCCTGTGAGTGCAGGCCTGGTTTTGAGCTGGCCAAGAACCAGAGAGACTGCATCTGTAAGTATGGGCTAGTGCACACCTGCCATGGGAACTGTCGTATTCCAGAGGCTGCCTTCTGTGGCCCAGCTCAGAAGCACCACCTCATGGCACGGCTGCAGCAGCAGGGAAGGCAGTTAGCATGGGATACCGACCTCTACCAAGTACTTGTTCACTGCAGAAGGGCGGTCTCCCTTAGGGAAGGGAAATGATATTTTAAAAAGGAACTCATCAGGAGAAAATGAAATTCAGGAGTAAGGAGTATGAATGTTGGGGGGCAGTTCTCCGTGTTCCCACAGAATAAAACCAAGTTTCCTCATCTGGCAATCACAGCTCTTTGCCACCAGGCCCTGCTTCCCTTATAAACCTCATCTGCCTCCTTTCCGCAGACACTACTCCCCTTGCCTTTGGAGAACAGCCCAAATTCTTTGATGCCTCCAGGCCTTTCCCAAGCCCTCCTTCCTTCCTGGTGTGGTGGACTCTCACTCAACCTTCAGTATTCTGTTTAACTTCTAATAAGGATAAGTATAATAGCTACCTTTTGGTGGGGAATTTATTTTGTGCAAAGGCTTGTCTCAAGATGTGCCATATCCCATTTAATTCTTACAAGCACCGCCCTGTGAGCTCAGTATTGTTACACTCATTTTCAGTTGTCAAAGTTGTGCAGAAAGTGAAGCAACAAGGTCACACGGAGTGAGTGGCAAATGAGTGTTCAAACCCTGGTCTGTTTAGCGCTAAAGCTGTGCTCTTAATCCCATGCTACCATCCTCTGCTATCAGAAGCCTCCTGGGTGCTTCAGACAGGGCAGCCATTTTGTAGTTTGGCTCCCACAGCACTCTCCTCAGCTGTATAGCTCTGGGTTGACTTGCGTGTTGATGTGTCTGTCTCCCCGGCTATGAACCTCTCCAAGTCAGGGACCTTGTCTCATTTTTCCTCTCAGTCCTCCCCTGGTGCCTGCTATGGGATGTTCTCAGTACACTTGTGTTTAATGAGTGGGTAAATGAGTGGTCTACACCATCGGGCCGCAGCTCCCGCACCACGACTGTAGTAACAAAACTCCACCTGGGAACAGGAAACCACTGGCAAATCATGGTGTTCCTAAACCACGATTTATGCCAGGGGAAGCACTGAGGGGTTCCCTTTAGGAGCCTGCCCAAAGCCATGGACAGAAGACCCCTGCCATTTGGTGGGGATAGTGGTTTATGGTGAGTAGGAGATGAGGGGACAGCTTCACTGGTGAGGGACTTCTCTCCATTGTCTCCCTCACAAAGCAGACTGCCACCCCAAAGCTGTCCAAGCCAAGGCTGTGCCACTATCACACTCAAGCAACAGGTTCTGACATGCTCTTAGGGCCCCTCAAAGTCAGGCTGTCCCTGAGGGCTTCCAGTGAGCTAGCAGAGGGGAGGCCATTTTCCCACCTCCAGATCTTCAAAAGGAAGACCCAGGCCCTCCAAGACTCACCTGTGGGGCGAGACCCTCAACATTCAAAGTCTTTCAGGGGACAGTTGCTGAAGGGGGCGGGGGAGGCACCTGTAAACTTGTTTTTAAAGATTTTAAATGTCTTTAAGATATCACTGCTCAAATAATATTGTTATATATTAACATTTTTTAATTTTAACATTAACATATTTTAACATTAACATTATTAACATTTTTAACATTATAACATTTTTAACATTAACATATATTATTTGAGGAATTAACAAAGAAAAACTACGATCTAGAATCTCACCACATAACCAGCTGTTTCAATTTTTTCATATTCCTATTTAGTTGTTGTTCATATGCATACACAATTTTTACATAGCTATAATCACAGGACACCACAAATATGTAATTAGTTCTTTTGAATTAGAAAAATTACAAAGGGCCTATGTAAAATGCAAACACTCCAAAGCATATAAAGAAAACATGCAGTTCCCCCCTCCCGTTTCCCTTACCAGAGGTAACCACAGTTAACAGTTTGATGAATAGATAGTTTTGTAGTTGGCTTTTTTTTTTTGGCCTATCATCAATACATTCATATATAGTCTTGATAATTACCAGTTAATATCACATTAATTGTGTGCAGAATCATCCTGTGATTATCCTTCCTTCTAACTAATCTAGATTGAATCTGATGAGAGAAATTCTGACATATATGTACAAATTAAATATTGCCTGTTTTATTCCAGCATAAAGTGCTATAGCATTTCCCAAAGCCCCAGTACAGCTGTATTAATAGGTAAACTTCTCTAGATAGAACAAAGCAGTAGTCTAGAATCTCTTGGTATAATTTTGCTTACATAATAAAAATCTCTCCCCCAACTCTCCCATCTCCCTCTTCCTGTATGACTTTGTTTAAACCCATGTTTCAGCATTTCTACAATCTGTATTGTAACTATCTGCCTACACAGACACCACAGGGTCTGACTTCGAGTTATGTCTTTCGTGCACCATGCCTGGCATGCACTAGGTGCTCAAATACTTGCAGAATGAGAATCAGAGTTTCTCTGGAGCAAACACAGCCCCGTGTTTGTGGAAATATCAGTGCTTTATGTATTGATTCATTTTGCTGTCAGTGACCTGTAACCATGGGAACGGTGGGTGCCAGCACTCCTGTGAAGATACAGCTAACGGCCCAGAGTGCAGCTGCCATCCACAGTACAAGATGCACACAGATGGGAGGAGCTGCCTTGGTGAGTGGTAACCCCAACACTGAGTGAGGGTCTGCCCCAGGCTGCCTGTCCCTACCCCTACCCCTTAATGGTGTTTAGCACAGATGCAGGCTGTTTCCCGTGCATTTGCCCCCCTACAGGCCCTGTGCTACTTTGCATGCTGCAGTGGGAGTGGTCTAGGCCTGTGGGGAAGGCCCTTCTCTCCCTGTGTGACCTTGGGAAGCCCTTCCTCCTCTCCTGGACTAGGCTGCTCCTAATGCTAGTATTTCAGAGACTGGCACAACACCTCCCAGGAGGCCAGGGCAGCACGAAGTTAGAGCTGTTTGTAATGATGCGGCACTTCTGACCAGCAGGAGCCAGGGCCGTATATTTCTGGCGGGATGCCTGCCTTGCCCTTCACGGTGTGTCCTTCACTAGCTCCATTTTAGAGGTTTCCAGGCCCAAGACTCTTTGTGTCCTCGACTCAGGGGACTGAAGCTTGCATTCCCTAGTGTCTCTTTGGTCAGTGCAATATACCTCCAAAATCGTTTCCATGTTTAATGTTTGCTAAGGATCTGTGGCCATTTAACGTGCTATGTCTCCCACAGGGCCTCATTACAACACATTTTTATTGCGTGAACAGAGTCACATATCTTTCATTGCTCTTATGTCTGGGATTTCAGCAAACACAGTTGTATAGGGGATGAGCAATCTAACTCATTCAGTCTGAGAACTGTGCTCTTTTGCTTCTCTTGTAGAGCGAGAGGACACTGCCCTGGAGGTGACAGAGAGCAATGCCACATCAGTGGTGGATGGGGATAAACGGGTGAAACGGCGGCTGCTCATGGGTAGGCACCTTCACTCCCTTTCCTTGGCCACTGCAATTGTCCTTTTCCCTCCCCAACTTATTGCATCAGACCTGAACTTGGGAGCCACATGCCCTCAGACCAGCTGGACTGGGGTGAGCAGCTCCTGTGAACCAGGGTGTGTGTCTGTTCTTCACCAGTGCTGTTGCTTAATCACCAACCAAGCAAGACCCCTGGTCTCGTGGCCATCAGAATAATCAGGTTAACGTCCCAATGCAGCCCCCACCTAGCTGTAAGACTTGGCAAACTGCCCTGAGGCTCTGTCTCTTGGTCTTTCTTTGAAATGGATGTAATAAAGTCTACCTCTTAGGGCCAGGGTTTTCGCCCATTTTCATACTGCTATAAAGAACTACCTGAGACTGGGTAATTGATAAAGAAAAGAGGCTTAATTGACTCACAGTTCCACATGGCTGGGGAGGCCTCAGGAAACTTATAATCATGGTGGATGGCAAAGGGAAAGCAAGGTACCTTCTTCACAAGGTGGTAGGATAAATGCAGGAGGAACTACCAAACACTTGTAAAACCACAAGATCTCATGATCTCACTCTATCATGAGAACAGCATGGGAACCGCCCCCAAAATCCAGTCACCTCCACCTGGTCTCTCCCTTGACACGAGGGGATTATGGGGATTATAATTCAGGATGAGATTTGAGTGGGGACATAAAGCCTGACCATATCAGTTGGGATGCTCAATTAAAATAATAATATGGAAAGGTGTCCAGAGTCTAGTGCCTGGGACTGAGTGGGTGGTCATTGAGGTCAGCTCTCTTCCTCTGAAGCAGCCTCTAGCTCAGAATGGTGGCTAGTCTTTTTTTGTGTCCACTGAGTCTTCTATTTCTGACTCAGCTGATGATAATGGTAGAAGAGATGAATGGAGAGGGGCAGCACTTGGCTGTGGGACAAGGGAAGGCCTGCCTGAAGGTCCAGCAGTCAAGCTGGAGATGAGCAGAAATAGAGGTGGTGGCTGTGGGGGTGGGAGTCAGACAGATCCTTTGGCGCGTTACTCCTTCTGGAGAAAGTCTGGCTCAACCTAAACAAAACCCATCTTTTGACAGTTTCTGGATTTAACAGTCAGGCAACATATCATACAGCCATTGGTTACCAAGCAGGTAACCTTTCTGAGCTCTTTTCTGCTCTTTAGAAATTATAATTTTTCATTGTCTTAAGTGAAAATAGTACAAATAAATAACACAGAAACTTAATTACTTCTAGGCTTGTAATGAAACTCATCATTTCCTTGTCTCATAACTTCCCATTTCCTCATCCCTTTTGCCAGAGGCAACAATAGTCAATTCTTCGAGCTGTTTCTTCTTCTGGCTCCTCCTCCCCCATATTTCTGAAAAAATGAAGGGTATGCAGTTATTTTTCTTCTTCTTTCCTTTCTTTTTTCTTTTTTTTTTTTTTTAAGACAGAGTCTCACTCTGTTGCCCCCAGGCTGGGGTGCTGTGGTGTGATCACATCTCACTGCAACCTCCGCCTCCCAGGCTCAAGCGATTCTCTCACCTCAGCTTCCTGAGTAGCTGGACTATAGGCATGTGCCACTGCGCCTGGCTAATATTTGTATTTTTTGTAGAGACAGGGTTTTGCCCTGTTGCCCAGGCTGGTCTCGAACTCCTGGGCTCTAGCCATCTGCCTACCTTGGCCTCCCAAAGTGTTTGTATTACAGGTGTGAGCCTTCATGCCTGGCCCTACAGTTATTTCTTGATGTGTCTGTTTTAGATGGTAGCTTTTAACTTCCTATTATAAAAGACTAGGATTTAGCTCTCACTGCTTCCCCCCCGCCAATACACACACACACACATCTGACCTCTCCCTATACCCTTAATATAGTTTTCTCGCAATTTAAATCAATATTATGTGCTTACATTATTCTGACTTTGAATATCTAAATACGATTCACCTGAGTCATGTAATGTGCTATGATTATATTTTCTTTGTTTGCTTAGTTTTCTAAGTACCTCTTACCAATTCTTCTGCAAATTTCTGACAAAGCTGTAAAACACTTTTCAATGTGTTCAAATACAGTGTAGGTAACTAATCAAATCAATTTTCTTGGTGAAAAAGTTTCCTCGGAGGCTTCCAGCCTGCCCTAGCAGGGCCTGGCTGTCTTGGCTGAGTGCATGTCTCTCATCTGGGCATTCACCATTAGCCTACAATTCCCTTTGCCGCTCTCCTGTTTGGTGGATCCTATGTCTTGTCTCTCATTAGTTTATCCGGTGAATGAGATAGAGGTATTTAAAAATTTGCATGCCTGAAAATGCCTTCATATTCTACCTGCACCCTTTATTGAGAATTTGGCTCAGTGTAGAATTCAGAGTTGGAAAGAATTTTCCATCACTGTTTTGAAGTTAGTGCTCCATTGTTTTCAAGAACGCAGAGTTGTTTTGAGAAGTCTAAAATCATTTTTATTCTTGATCCTTTGTGTGAGACCTGTGAAAGCTTCTCTCTGAAAGCTTCCAGGATCTTCTCCTCCTCCCCAGTGATCTGAAGTTTTACAATAATGTTCTTTATTGTGGGATTTTGCCCACCTATTTTTAGTACTTTTCAATATGAACATTCAAGTGCCTTGGTTCTGAGAAATTTCCTTACATTTTTTTCTTTGATAAATTTCTTTTTCTTTCTTTTTTTTGAGACAGAGTCTTGTTCTGTCGCCCAGGCTGGAGTCCAGTGGTGCAATCTTGGCTCACTGCAACCTCCACCTCCCAGGTTCAAGTGACTTTCCTGCCTCAGCCTCCCCAGTAGCTGAGACTACAGGCACATGCCACCATGCCTGGCTAATTATTTTTTGTATTTTTAGTAGAAAAGGGATTTTGTCATGTTGGCCAGTCTAGTCTCGAACTCCTGGCCTCAGGTGATTCACCTGTCTCGTCCTCCCAAAGTGCTGGGATTACAGGCGTGAGCCACTGCACCTGTCTTCTTTGATAAATTTCTTCACTCCATTTTCTCTGTTCTTTCCCTCCGGAACTCCTGTTAGCTGGCTGTTGTAACTCCTGGATTGACCCTCTAATTTTTTTTTTTTTTCTCCCTTGTATTTTTATTCTTTTTCTTTTCTCTCCTTTGTATTTTTGTTCTACTTTCTAGGAGAGTTTTCATTTTTTTCTTCTAATCTTTCCACAGGATAAAGTTTTTGTTTTCATATTTTAATTTTTCAAGAATTTTACTTTGGCCTTTTGCTTTAGGAACCTGTTCTTATTTCATGGATGCTTTTCTTGTCTCCCTGAGGAAATTTATTATGAGATTTTAACTGCTCTTCTCTTCTCTAAATTATCTTTGTTTCCTCCAGGTTTCTTTTTCCCTGTTGGTTTCATCTGATGTATTTATTCCGTATTAGAGGCTTTCCAGAAATGTCTAGTGATTCTTGACCAATTTTTCATATTTAATAGTAAAATACTAAAAAGCCAATTGTATATTCTATTGATTTGTGGGCTTCATGTTTGGGTGACGAGGCAGTGACTTAGCCATTTCATCTGGAGATCGTCGAATGCTAATATCGTTAGGTCTTTCTGCTTGCGCAGGTCAATTTAGCTGGAGAGGAGTCCTTCAACCACCTGCCTGTAGGCTTGGCTGCTAGCATCCTGGGTTGCAGTGTTGTTTCAACATAGCTTTTTGGAACTTTCAATGGCTGTTATTTTAACATAGCTTTTGGAATTTTCAATGGCTTTAAATCTGCCAGTAGGGAGCTGAAGGAGTTGGGGGAAGAGGGATGAGGGTTAGAGATCTCTTTTTCAGGGTATAGACTTTCACCTGACGGTGCCTCCCTCTCCTCCTCTGCTATTCCTGGTGCCCTTGAGCCTGGTACCTCTCTGGTCCAGACTTCTCTGCTATAGCCAGAATAGGAGAAGGTAGTCACATGACTATGTGGAATTAAGGAGGAGCTCTGAGGTTTACCTCTTTCATATGTAGACTTTCCATAATCTTCCTGTTTTTAACTCTGTCCTCATTTCTGCCTGTAGAATAACTTGATACCTCCAATTCCTGAGTCTTTCTGGGATTCTGGGGCTCACATGAGTTTACCAGCTGTTGGCACTTCCTCTGCAGACCGCTAGGATCTAGCTTTCTTCTACGCCAGACACTGCTCTCCTGCTAACATGTCACTTCCAGAATGTTTGACATCTTTCATCTATTGTCTTTTCTTCTATTTTCTTTGTCCTTAAGGATTTATACTTTAAAAAATCAATTTATTCTCATATTCGTGAGGTTTTGAAAGGAACAGAGATAAACATACATGTACTGTCTGCATATTTATTTAGGATTAAGCTTGTCCCCTTCAGGGTTCCTTTTTTTTTCTTTTCTTTTCTTGAGACAGGGTGTCGCTGTGTTGCTCAGGCTGGAGTGCAGTGGCACAAACATGGCTCACTGCAACCTTGACCTCCTGGGCTCAAGTGATCTTACTGCTTCAGCCTCCTGAGTAGCTGGGACCACAGGTGTGCGTCACCAGGCCTCACTAATTTTTTAAAATTTGTGTAGAGATGGGAGTCTCACCGTATGGCCCAGGCTGGTCTTGAACCCCTGGGCTCAGGCGATCCCTCCTGCCTCAGCCTCCCAAAGTGTTGGGATTACAGGGGTAAGCCACCACCCTCGCCACCACCCCCCACCCCCAACCTTTAAAGTGAGGTAGCTATGGTAGAAAAATCGTGTTTCTGGATGCCTAGATGCTAACAATTCAATGAATGTTGAACAGCACTTGTCTATTACTTGGACTAACTGTATGAGATACAGAACTAGAAGGCTGTTTGCTTATTGTTCCTTATCTCCATAGTTGCAATTTAACAATTGTGGCTTATTTTTCATGTGGTTATGACAGGGCTTTCTCCTTTCAGGGAAAGTGAAACTTCAAATTTGAGTAAATTGGCGGTTGCAAGGATGAAGCCAGTAGTTTACAACAAGGCAGTGGTTGGGGCGGCGATGCTTACCCACTCTTGCTTTGCTCATTACTCATATTGAAAGGAGAAGGCTCAAGATGAAGAAAGGACCATCCCCTTTGCCCTGTTCTGCACTCACCTCTAGCCTGCCAGATGTGGTCCTACTTAGGTTGCTGGCTGCAGATCAGCAGGAACTTTCAGTGGCTTTAAATCTGCCAGTAGGGGGAGTGGCTCTGCAGATTGGGAGACATCTTTATCCCTCTGGTCACCCTGACAATCTTCCTTAGGAACTAGAACTCATTTACATGGGTGGGAGGAGCTGCACCTGCTCTCCCTCTAGCCCATCTGCAGGTAGCAGAGACTTGGGGTATAACCATGCTTCTTGGCTTCCGTGACCTTTGTCAGCTGTATCAGCACTTCTTTGGGAAGCTAATTGTCTTTTCTTACCTCCTTGCCAGAAACGTGTGCTGTCAACAATGGAGGCTGTGACCGCACCTGTAAGGATACTTCGACAGGTGTCCACTGCAGTTGTCCTGTTGGATTCACTCTCCAGTTGGATGGGAAGACGTGTAAAGGTAGCCTTCACCTCCCCAGGGAGGCTGGGTGCCCTGTTATGGAGGGAAGACCCATGCTGCTAACATATGGGGATAAAGGCAACAATACCCTCTATAGCCCACGTGACTCCAGATTTGCTTATGATTCATATCAATGGGAGCTTTTTCCCCCGGGCTAATGGAAGGTTATAATTGAGTAAGCTTAATTAGAACCAACACTTAATTACACTAATTGTTGAGGAGGTCAGCCTCTACAAGCATCAAATAATTCATTTCAGACAGTGGCCTTATTAGAAAAAGGCAGTTAAAGGAAGCATTCATTTGCAGGAGATAATATCAACATATCATACATAATAGCCTAGAGATTATTATGTAAATAACAGTCAAGATGATTATCCAGAGGACTTAATGAATAACTGTACCATTAACTTTTACTGATGAAGAGCGACCCCAGTGACTTGCTCGTATTTCATGGGCAAGAGTACAAAGGATTAGCCCTTTAGCATGATAAAAAGTAGATAACCAATTGCCAGGCGAAACTGGGAAAAGATAAGATTGAGTAACAGGAATCATTTTAAAACACTGAGGCTATTTGATCATTGTGTAATTTGCCAAAACAAATGCTCTAGTCCTTTATAGCTTTAATCATTAAACTTGAATACATAGTGTACTAAAGGGAGCCATCTTACCGTGAGAGAGCAATACAAAGATGAGAATGTAACAGGACATCATCATTCTTTCCCAGAGTTTGTTTCCTTAATGCCAATTAAGGGCATCATAAGTCAGCGTTCTCAAGACGATGAAACACTTGTCTTTCAAAACTGGTTAAGCCAGATAAGAAAACATGTATAAGGTTAAAAACATCAGCAAAGATCCTTAAATGCTTTGTGAGTCTTTTTCTTAATTTCAGAGACTAATCAACACACACAATGGCCCTTCAGGGAGTTGTGGGAAATGAGGCAAGTATTGCTCTCTGATATGCCCAATGCTTTCCTGTTGCAGATATTGATGAGTGCCAGACCCGCAATGGAGGTTGTGATCATTTCTGCAAAAACACTGTGGGCAGTTTTGACTGCAGCTGCAAGAAAGGATTTAAATTATTAACAGATGAGAAGTCTTGCCAAGGTATGTGCTGAAAACATAGCTGTGCTGCGCAATGGTCCACAGGTTGGAGCAGAGAGAACATAGCGCCCTCCTGGCAGAGAGTGGCTTATCAGGCTTCTTGACAGGGCCACTAATCCAATCTCCATCTTAGGCTTCACTCATTTCATCTATTAGGTAGAATAAAAACACTGATGTAGCTCACAGGTGTATTTGGAAATTAAGCTGTTAATGGTTAGAGAACACCTTAAAGAACCCATTGATGTGATGACAGCAGAGCTCACTGCTAGAAATGGAATGGAAAACAGAATGCAAACAGGGTTCCAGTGGGGTGTTGAGATTATGAATAATTTTCCTTTTCTAAAATTTCCTTTAATGTTACTGAATTTATCACAAAAGTTGGTGGCAAAAGTCTGTAGATTTAGTTAACATACCTCCCTAGCAAAAACTTGGAGTTAACCCACGATCAAGATTATGTACCAATTGGTCTCTTTCTTACAGCATTTTTTAAAAATTATTTATTTATTTTGAGACAGAGTCTTACTCTGTTGCCCAGGCTGGAGTGCAGTGGCACCATCTTGGTTCACTGCAACCTCCACCTCCCTTCCTAGGTGCAAGCAATTCTCCTGCCTCAGCCTCCCTAGTAGCTGGGATTACAGGCATCTGCCACCACGCCCAGCTAATTTCTGAAAAATTTTTTTTTTTTTTTGAGACAGAGTCTTGCTCTGTCACCCACGCTGGAGTGCTGTGGAACTATCTTGGCTCACTGCAACCTCCGCCTCCCAGGTTCAAGCGATTCTCCTGCTTCAACCTCCTGAGTATCTGGGACTACAGGTGTGCACCATCACACCCAGCTAATTTTTGCATTTTTAGTAGAGACAGGGTTTCCCTATGTTGGTCAGGCTTATCTTGAACTCCTGACCTCGTGATCTGCCTGCCTCGGCTTCCCAAAATGCTGGGATTACAGGTATGAGCCACCGCGCCTGGCCAATTTCTGAATTTTTAGTAGAGTCAGGGTTTCACTGTGTTGGCCAGGCTGGTCTCAAATTCCTAACCTCAGGTGATCAGCCCTCCTAGGCCTCCCAAAGTGCTGGGATTACAGGCGTGGGCCACCGCACCTGGCCCAGCACTTGTTTTGAATGATCAGCCTTTGATCTTTGAAGAGAGGGAAGGCAGAGAGGGAGGGGGAGGGCTTGTGGGGAGGAGATGCTTGTTGATCCTTAGGATTTCAGACCCCTTCTCAAACACATCCTTCCCATATAAGGGCTGCAGCAAGGAGACTTATCTAGGTAGCAGTTGTTGTTAGTATTAGTAGCTGTTTTGGGTGGGGGAAAGCTGTTTTCTATTTTTAGATGAGCACCTTCCCTTTGATATGCAGAAGAAGTTCTCAGGAAAGATGTGCTGTAATGTATTCTTGCTCCATTTTTGGGAATAAGGACTAATTTGTTTTGTTAGAAATCTCAGAATTAGGCTGGGTGTGGTGGCTCACACTGTAATCTCAGCACTTCGGGAGGCTGAGGCAGGTCTATCACTTGTGGCCAGGAGTTTGAGACCAGTCTGGCCAACACAGCAAACCCCGTCTCTACTAAAAATACAAAAATTAGGTGGGGGCATGGTGGAGGGTGTGGTGGCGGGCACCTGTAATCCCAGCTACTCAGGAGGCTGAGACACAAGAATCGCTTCAACCCAGGAAGCAGAGGTTGCGGTGAGTTGAGATCACGCCCATGCACTCCAGCCTGGGGGACAGAGCAAGACTCCACCTCAAAAAAAAAAAAAAAAAAAAAAAAAATCTCAGAATTAAATAAAAATCAGAATATCAGATTTCATTTTAGATAACAAAGATGTGGCATTCCCTTTTTAAAAAAATATTATGGTGTGATGTTTGTTTTGTTTTTCTCTTGGTTGTTCTTAATACATAATTTGTCAGGCAGTTCAAGTATATTCCCCTTTAAATTCAGTAAGTTAATTCTAGATAATTATTGTGTGGTTTTCTTCAGTTTGTGTTGGAAAGCAAATTTGCTGTTCCACATAATGTTTCCTAGTGTATAGAGCAGGCAATACTGTTGAAGCTGTGTAAACACATTAAAAAGGAATTAGAAAAGTGATCTCATTATTTTTGGCAAAGTAAAAGCTCATACTGAGCAGCCAAAGTCAGCTACTGAACGAGTCCACTTTCTCGACAACTGGCTGATATTAATAACAGATTTCATAAAATGGCATCAATTCCTAGGGAAAAAATTAGGTTTTTCTCATTTTTCACTGATCAGTCTTGGTAGAACAAATATTTGCACAGAACAAATTTACTGAAGAAATGCCAGGATTTCTGGGAAAAGCTAGGGATGAAGAGGTTTTGCAAGAATTTGCCGTTTTTTTTTTGCTTTTTCATTCTTCCTGTTCCTTCTACATTTTTGCTTTTTATTAACATAGTTTCTCATGGCACACTCGGTGTTGAAAAAAGTGGTCTAGCAGTGGTCTAGTTGGCTTCAACTGAGTGCGGCACTGGTCCTGGTTTATCCATTTGGAGACACAAGTCGTAACTCTGTTAAAATCCTCCAAAGAGTTCAGGGAGTGAAGCACTCAAATTCCAGCCTACAAGAAAGAGGCTGAGGGCCAGACCCAGGGAAAAGAGATGATGAGATGGACAAATGCAGCCTCCTGAGGCTGCTGTGCATGACCCCCGCTGCAGCCAAGGCGGCTTCCACACTGAACCAGGAGGCTAGCAGATGCATGGGACTGGCACATAGGAGAGGAGCAAAACCAAGGCATCGGCCAAAAGTATCCAATGTAGAGCTGAACTACCACATTTCAGGGTCTGCAAAGAGAAAATTACTGAGGATATTAGTATTAATGCATTCTTTCAGTGCAGAGGGCATTAAAACCCAGGATTAACTGGCCTCTTGGGGCCAGAAGACTAACTCTGAGAAGATAAGAAAGGGATGGGAACTAGATTTACCTCCAAACCAAGTGTTTTCTCCTTTCAATTTGCCGTAGTTAATAAATTACTATTGCTGTTTTACTAATAGTTATATGACAATAAAAATGCATAGCTAGCACCTGTAGCTTACAAAACCCTTTTTAGGTATGTTATCTCATTTGGCTTCATTTAAACATTTTAAATTAGCCCTGCAAGTATGCATGGGTGAAAGTGACCAACTGAGCTTTGAGGGAAGTGCAGTTTGCAACAGAATGTGGAAATGAGGGCCGCGGCAGTCAGTATACTTCTTGTGGGCTGCTCCACACTTTCTTTAACACAAGTGAGTGAGGAGAATGGATAATGTTTTTTACCCTGTGTGTATTGTTTTTGGTGTTGGTCAGCAACTGGTATTTATCATAAATCTATTCTTCACTCATCCCTCAGAGTGAGTTTCAGCTCCCCTCTCCCTTTGACCATTACAGATGTGGATGAGTGCTCTTTGGATAGGACCTGTGACCACAGCTGCATCAACCACCCTGGCACATTTGCTTGTGCTTGCAACCGAGGGTACACCCTGTATGGCTTCACCCACTGTGGAGGTGAGCAGACTGCCCCTGTCAAGTTGGGAGAGGAATGAGGCTGGGCCTGGAGGGGAGCAGGGCCTACCCCTGAGGTTTGCTTTCCTACATCGGGGGATGAAAGGTACATTGCAGTCCCTGAGCAA
The DNA here is from genome assembly GCF_006542625.1 of Nomascus leucogenys. NCBI lineage: Eukaryota > Metazoa > Chordata > Mammalia > Primates > Hylobatidae > Nomascus > Nomascus leucogenys. Next base: position 69,874,983 of record NC_044395.1, on the reverse strand, counting down.
TAGCGGTGAGTTCATCAACTTGAGAGAAGGATCTGCTAAAGGAAATCTCCTCACATGTATCCCTTTAACACGCCGAGTGTGAAATGGAGCAGAGAGAACTGAGCTCTTCCAGCTGTGAATTCTCTATCGGCTTGATTGACTTGCGGTTGTATTCAGAGAGTGGAAGGATATCTCAGGAGCTGATACCCTATCTGTTGGAACATCCCAGCAGATAGTAAAGTCACAGTCCTCAGAGAGGCTTGGGGGGCACCCACCAATTCCACTGCCCTGCTGTGCATAGGAACTGGCTGCAAAGCCTTGGTTTGAGTCCCACAACTAGGTCTTTGAGCTGGAAGCAGAACTATGAAGTTTCTCTCTCCACTCTGTGCCCATTTTGCAACATGTTCTCATGTCTCATAACCTCATGGTCAAGCAGGCTATGCCATAAACTGGATTTGTTACCAACTGACTCCCCACTCCACTCCCCCAGCCATCAGATTCACCCAGCAATCTTTGAGAATACAGGTTCAGATTCCAATTCAGAATGTCTAGGGCTTCCAAGGTCATCTTCCTGAGGATGTACAGGATTTGGGAACCACTGGCTTAAATACTTCCTGCCCAGTCTTTGGCTCTTGTGCTTTAGAAGAATGGATACGCTGGGCGTGGTGGCTCATGGCTATAATCCCAGCACTTTGGGAGGCCAAGGCGGGCAGATTATCTGAGGTTGGGAGTTCAAGACCAGCCTAACCAACATGGAGAAACCTGGTCTCTACTAAAAATACAAGATTAGCCAGGCGTGGTGGCGCATGCCTGTAATCCCAGTTACTTGGGAGCTGAGGCAGGAAAATCGCTTGAACCCGGGAGGTGGAGGTTGCAGTGAGCCGAGATTGTGTCATTGCATTCCAGCCTGGGCAATAAGAGTGAAACTCCATCTGGGAAAAAAAAAAAAAAAAAAAAAATATATATATATATATATATATATATATATATATATATATATATAAAATACGTATTATAATACATATTTTATATATATAATTTTTATATATAAATATATAATACGTATATATATATGTGCGTATATATATACGTATTACATATACGTGCGTATATATACGTATTATATATATGTGTGTATATATATGTATACACGTATATATATACGTGTATATATGTGTGTGTGTGTATATATATACGTATATATATACTAGTGATTTGCTACTGACGGTTATCTCCCTTCTCCCTTTCAACACATCCTTGGCATGGCCAAAGACATACTCTTCCCAGTCCATCAGGAAACCTTGACAAAATGTACCCTGAATATGGATGTATGTCTGGGTTTAGGTGGAGCCACCTTTTGACCTGGACTCAGTCTCAGGTTGACGGGAATTAGTGCAGTCACTTCCCTTTCTCTGTGCCTCAACTGTGTAAATGGTTAAACAGGGAGTCCCAGTTCTGTCTGCCTCCCTTGCTAGGCAGCTCAGGAGGATGGTAGAGTTTTAAAGTAGAAGTCTGGGCAGTGTCTGAGTTTGGACATCTGAAAGTAGTGTGTGGATCCTTCTCAGTGTTGCTAATGGAGGAATGGATTGGTCAAGAATGGAGCTTGAGGCCAGGTGTGGTGGCTCACACCTGTAATCCCAGCACTTTGGGAGGCCAAGGCAGGTGGATCACCTGAGGCCAGGAGTTCAAGACCAGCCTGGCCAAGATGGTGAAACCCCATCTCTACTAAAAATGCACAAATTAGCCAGGCGTGTTGGCACATGCCCGTAATCCCAGCTACTTGGGAGGCTGAGGCAGGATAATTGCTTGAACCTGGGAGGTGGAGGTTGCAGTGAGCTGAGATCGTGCCACTGCACTCCAGCCTGAGTGACAAGAGCAAAACTTTGTCTCAAAAAAAAAAAAAAAAAAAAAAGAATGGAGCTTGAGAAGGCCCTATTGAGCCTCCTGCCAGGAAATTCGCTGGGTGGGGAGTGGGGTGTGCAGTCAGCCGGTGCTGAGCACTCATGCTAAAGGCATTCAGCATCTTCCTTTGGTTAGTGAGTTTCAACCCTGTGACTCCCCTGCTGCTCCTTCCTCAAGGGAGGGACCATGTCAGCCCATTCAGTGACAGGCTGCTATGACAGGAGAGTGTTTTGTTCCACAGACACCAATGAGTGCAGCGTCAACAACGGAGGCTGTCAGCAGGTCTGTGTGAACACAGTGGGCAGCTACGAATGCCAGTGCCACCCTGGGTACAAGCTCCACTGGAATAAAAAAGACTGTGTGGGTAAGGGGAACCGAGGCACAGACTCAGATAGTGGGCTGGCCACTGGCCCAGAGGCAGTGCAGCTCTGCGTGCTCCCACGTCCCACCTGACCGTCCCTCCACTGACTTCCCCACCAGCTGCAGCAATCATTCTTTAAATAGTTAAAAAACAGGAGATACTTTGCAGGATCTTTGGTGTTTCCTTCTGTGCTTCTGTGTAGGTTGGAACTCACTTCTGTTTTCCTGGTTGCTTTTCTGCATGAAAAAAATGGCATATCAGGGGCTCCTTTCCCTTGGTGGGAATAAGGCCTAGCATCTATGCTCTGTGCCGGGCATCAGCTCTACCTTCTTTCCTTGGGGCCTTTGGTGCATGGGACTCAACCATCCTTGTCACACTTGGAAATGTCCTTCTCTTTCTGTAAGTGTCTGTTTTGTCCTGTGTAGAAGTGAAGGGGCTCCTGCCAACAAGTGTGTCACCCCGTGTGTCCCTGCACTGCGGTAAGAGTGGTGGAGGAGACGGGTGCTTCCTCAGATGTCACTCTGGCATTCACCTCTCTTCAGGTGAGTGGGGCCCAGTTCCCGGGGCAGGTCCTCACGCTGGGGCCAGGCCTCTCTGGCCTCCAGGTGTTAGGTTCCCTCAAAGGGCTTCCAGGTCCTCCACCAGATGCCCCGACCACCATGCTTTGAGAGGTCCATGCTTTGAGACCCCCTATGCTGGGCATTTTTCTAGTGGCCCATGTGGAGTGGGGTGGGGGGAGAGTTTAGCTGCTACCAGGATAGCCTGTGACCTTGTTTATGCATTTGACAATTCACATTCTGTCTATCAGGACTGCAAGGGGCCTACTCTGTCACCTGCGGCTCTTCCTCTCCTCTCAGGAGCAAACAACAAAAATCAAATGACTCTGCTTTTGGGGGTAATTACCAAATCTGCGTGTTCTCTCTGGGGGATCACTGTATTCAAGGGGCTTCATTCATGGGGTGCTGTTCTTGGATGTTGGCTTTGTTTTTTTTTTCTTAATTTCCTTGATGCTGTGAGCATGTTCCAGGGTGTTGTTGCCTGCAGTCCTGGTGCCCAGAATGTGAGTCTCGCATGTAACAGATACTTACTGCATGGCCACTGTGTGTTAGGAGGCTGTGGTCAGCCCTGGTGGGTCATCATCCTGGGCAGAGGCCCACAGAACTCCAGGACCAGTGGGCTGTACTCCAGAGCACCTCAAAGGCCCAGGGAATGTGCCTGGGGCACACGGTGTGGACAGAAATAGGCAAAGCAGGGGCAGCAGGGATTCTGTGCCGAGAAAGGGGCCCAAACCCTTTCCTGTTTGTCAAAAGATGAAGAATGAAATCCAAGGTTTTTAGGAGGCTGTGTCCTCCCAGATATAGACGCCTTTGTCATTATGTCATCAGAACACCTGAATGAGGTTCATACTACATCCTGATGTTCATATTACATATATGAGCAAAGCTAGAGACTCACAGCAAGACAGTACAGCTTGCATGTGTTGACTGAGCAATTCAAATATGCCAACTACCATAGTACACGTATTAACTGACTTAAGCCATACTACAACCTTCTGGGGAAATTTTACTATTATTCTCATTAACCAGATGAAGAAACTGAGGCTCAGAGAGGTGAAATAACTTACTCAAAGTGGTTTAGATAAGAAATAGGGGAGCTAGGATTTGAACCCAGGCAGTCTGGGTCCAGAGTCTCAAGCACTATCCTTCACTGCCCCTTTCAATACACGTTTGGACTCAGCCAGGGCATACATCATGGTCTGTTTCACCAAATCCCTCAGTGACAGTTCCTTGGTGATTTCGGCCACCCCAAGGGTGGGCAAGCAAATAGCTAATAGCTATTCAGTTATTACTATGTACCAGGCAAGGAGCTAAACATTTTCCTTTTTTTAAATGCATTATCTCATTTTATCCTTACAATAGCCTGGTAATATAGGTACTATAATTATGCCTAGTTTACAGATGAGGACACTGAAGCTTAGGGAGATTAAGTAACTTGCTGAAGTTCTCACCACAGCTTAAAAGAGCTATAGGGCATTGACTCTAGAACCTACTGTATGGTTAAGACTGACTGACCCTGGGAGGAGAACAGAATTTTGCACATCAGGCCCTCAAAGTGGGACCCTCACTCCCTCTCAGACCTCAGAGCCTAGCCATGTTTAGTGAGTGCCATCTGTGTCTGGAACGACAGCTCCCTCAGCCCTGTCCTCCCACGACAGGCTTGTTTAGGAAAATCTGCCCTTCACCATTTCGCCAAACGGGCTTATCCAGATTTAAACTGGGGGATTCTGGCCTTCTTTCTCAGGAAGGCACAAAAATGACTTCATGTTTTATTTCACCGTGGAGGCTATTTTTGACCCTCAGTTTTAGTTAGATAGATAGATAGATAGATAGATAGATAGATAGATAGATAGATACATAGATAGATAGATATAAATTTTTTTTTTTTGAAATGGAGTCTCATTCACTCTGTTGCCTAGGCTAAAGTGCAGTAGTGCAATCTCAGCTCACTGCAACCTCCGCCTCCCGGGTTCAAGCAATTCTCCTGCCTCAGCCTCCTGAGTAGCTGGGATTACAGGCTTGTGCCACCATGCTCGGCTAATTTTTGTATTTTTAGTAGAGATGGGATTTCATCATGTTGGCCAGGCTGGCCTCTGTTATATTTGAACACTGGATTTGCCTCTCACATGAGGGGGTAACTGCAATTTCAGGAGGCTCCTGGTGGCCCCAGTCCAGGGCAATGGGCACTCCATGATCCAAGCCACTCTTGGCCTCAGGGTAGGAGAGGGGCTCAGGGTGTGCTGTGTGTGGTGGGAGCCGCCAATGGACAGCTTGCTGCTTCCCATCTGGTGTCTCCATTCCTTTGCCTTTAAAGGTAACATCTCTCACTTGTTTCTTTCTGAAGATGTCGCCAGCATCAGGACAAGTGTAACCTTTAAGCTAAATGAAGGCAAGTGTAGTTTGAAAAAGGCTGAGCTGTTTCCCGAGGGTCTGCGACCAGCACTACCAGGTATGGAATCAGATGGTTGGTGTAGGGAGCTTGCCTGCATGTGGGAAGGGGCCTGCAGCCAGCCAAGCTGGAGGTCCGTGGGGGCCAGGGGCTGTCCAGCCAATCCAAGCACACTGCAGATGGGATTGAACCATCCAGAACCTCCAGGGACTCATCCCAAGAGGAAGAAGAGCATAACCTAGCACGCTTGTGTAGTTCTGGGGTCATACTTCGGGGCTTCCTTTGCATGGTATAGTTGGTGAGGCTCTGGGGAAACCCACGACGAGTTCATAGAAGTCAATAAGGGCTTCAGATGAATTAGCAATTTGTGATCATATTGGGTTAAATTTTCTAGATCTCAGATTTTGCTTGAAATACAAGCCAAAGAAATGAAAAAAAGGTTTGGCTCAGAAAAGATAACTTTGATGAACAAAGATCTAATATCCAGCTTTCCTGCTGGGTCTAGTTTTTGGAAGCGGTGACCCCATTGGCTTCAGCAAAGCAAATACCATCCAAGTAGAACTGGCCTTATTGAGAAGAGCAGAATCTAACATTCCTTTTTCTTTCCCAGCACACATTTCCAGTATTATTTTATAGAATTCTTTTGGAAATTAAAAATAAAAAGCATCAGGATTCATGTATTAGGGAGGCTTCTTTTCCCAATCTACCCTCAAATCACACAGACAAATAAACCTAAAGCTCACTCCAGTCACTTTTGACTGCCTATTTTAAGTAAGTAATTTTAAGTAACTTGGTACCTCCATTTGATGGAATATTATGCAGCTATTAATTCTATGTTTTCAAAGAATGTTTAATGACACAGGAAAATGGTCTTGTTATAATGCTGAGATGTAAAGCAGGAGAGAAACATTTTGTATATCTAATACAATCCAAATTGTGTAAGAAAAACTGTGGTAGAAGAAACAAAAAGAAAACTCACCATATCATTAGTAGTGGTTACATCTGGGTGGGAGGATGATGGGTAATTTTAATATTTTTTCTGCATTTTCCAAATTAACCATAGTGAGCATTTATACTTTTAAATCTCAGGGGTGGAGGGAGGGGCCATTGCTTAAAAATAGATCTGAACCAGTCGTGGTGCCTCATACCTGTAATCTCAGCACTTTGGGAGGCCAAGGCAGGCAGATCGCTTGAGTTCAGGAGTTCGGGAGCAGCCTGGGCAACATGACAAAACCCCATCTCTACAAAAACTATAACAAAATTAGCGGGGCCTAGTGGTTCATGCCTGTAGTCCCAGCTACTCAGGAGGCCAAGGCAGGCGGATCACTTGAGCCCAGGAGGTTGAGACTGCAGTGAGCTGTGTTGACACCACCGCATTCCCGCCTGGGTGACAGAGTGAGACCCTATCTCAATAAAATGAAATAAAATAAATACAATGATAAAAATAGACTTGGCCTATAGTTTACTTAATGGGATTGTACTAGCGTTAATGTCTTAGTTTTGATAAATGTATGATGTTAACATTAGGGGAGACTGAGTGAAGGTTATGTAGGAACTCTATACTATCTTAGCAACTTTTCTATAAATCTACTTATTTCAAAATGAAAAGTTAAAAAAATACATATGGAAACATCGAAAGGGAAAAAGATTTAAAATGAGAATCTGTTCAGTTTAAGATTTGAAGTTACCCCTTTGAAAAAGTAAGATAAATCTTCAGGGGAAAAATGTAGAGAAGAAATAAATTTGCCTCCTTCCTGTGGCCCCTGTTGACCTATGGCTTGAATGTACTTACAATGTTAAAGAAGAATCTGATACAGGTAATAATTCATTTCAATAAAGATTTTGAAATAGAGACAAATTCACGGAGTGGATGATATGTGGACCTGCTCCTTGGTGAGGGTTAACAGATTCACTGGAAACCATGGTGAGAGGCGAGACAGCCAAGTCAGGAAGAAGGATGTGCAAAGCCCTGTCATGCAACACTTCCACTCTCAACCTAGATGCCTTCATGATATTGTTTGGTTCTGTTGATGCTTTGTGCCATTTATTGCTCCTGGTTATTTAAAAATGAGACATCACTGCTGACGGGTGTTCCAGCTTTCCCTTCAGGTTAGAATGACTCCAAGGTCAGTTTGCCTGAAAGCAGTAGTTGGTTTCCTTTCCACTCTTGTGCTCATTCCTTATTTGAAGCCTCAGCCCCTGCTCGGCACATCCAGCTTTACACAAACCAACTGTGAGAATGTAAGCACACATTAGCAAACCGCCAGTAAGGAATGCAAGACAACCCCTGGTTCTTGTCTTCCACATATATGGCTAGTCAGTCGGAAACGTCTACCATTTATTCGTGAAAAGAATTTTCAAGAGCTAAATTGTAAAGTTATATAGGAGGCAATGCTAGCTCTTCAAAATTAAAATATTGTTGTGCTCCCAGTTAAGGGCTTGCAGTGTCTTGGCATCTGGAGATAATCACTTAGTCCCTTGAGAGTTGTTTTAATGAAATGTTTACTGAGCTCTAGCAAATGTTCAGCTGAGTGCTTTGCCAGGATTTGGCTTCCGATAATTTTGTTTCTTCATACAGAGAAGCACAGCTCAGTAAAAGAGAGCTTCCGCTACGTAAACCTTACATGCAGCTCTGGCAAGCAAGTCCCAGGAGCCCCTGGCCGACCAAGCGCCCCTAAGGAAATGTTTATCACTGTTGAGTTTGAGCTTGAGACTAACCAAAAGGAGGTGACAGGTTGGTTTGAAAACAGTCTGCATTGCCAGGCTTTTCACAGCTTGCTCCTTATTTCTTTGCCTTTCACTTTTTATCATTCTTGGGGGAAAAATAGTGCAAACACTGAAGTATCTCCTGTTTTTTTCACCCCGAAACTAAACTGAATTGGTTTGGAACCTGATGATTTTTTTTGCTTCATAAAAACCCAAAGCTACCATTTTGATCCACAAATTTCTGTTTGAATCAACTGCTGCCCAGCCTGCTAGGTGCCCCCTCCAGGTTTCTCCCCATTCGGTCCACAGGGAGCTTGGGGTGTTGGTAGGGCCTGCAGTTGATCTGGCCATTGTCACACGCTGCAGCCTGATCTCCTCCCGCACTGCTGTCCCTCTTGTTTCTGTAGCTTCTTGTGACCTGAGCTGCATCGTAAAGCGAACCGAGAAGCGGCTGCGTAAAGCCATCCGCACGCTCAGAAAGGCCGTCCACAGGGAGCAGTTTCACCTCCAGCTCTCAGGCACGAACCTCGACGTGGCTAAAAAGCCTCCCAGAACATCTGAACGCCAGGCAGAGTCCTGTGGAGTGGGCCAGGGTCATGTAGAAAACCAATGTGGTGAGTGGCCTGGGACATTCTTGCTAACAGAACAGCCTTGGGCTCCATAAACACTCAGGGTAACCAAAAGCAAGTCTGGCCCATCCTCCCTTCTCAGGGCTCACTTTAGAGAACACTCCGGGCAGCGCTTCTGTTTCAGTAACTGTTGCGTTTGTGTCTGTCATCCCTGCTAGGCCCAGAGCTCCCTGGAGTGAGACTGATCTCATTCACCTCCCTGTCCTCAGCACCTAGCATAGTATCTGGCTTATGGTGGGCACTAAAATGTTGGTTGACTTGAGGAACAGGAAAGAAGTGGCAAGGTTGATGAGAAGAGGGGATGTTGCCCTTTACAGGTCTGAGGGACGGCGGTCTCCCCTGGCTGGGGCAGGACTGCAGGGGTAAGGCACCCTCGAGCCTTCTCCACACTCTGTCATCAAAGCTACTCTTATGATCTCCCTCTGGCTTGACCAACTATGGCAATGAATAAGCTCCTGTCCATAGTTCTGTGCAGAGGCAAAGCTAGGGGGCTGCTTGGCTGCCTTATGAGACCCAGAGCTTCAGCCCAGGGCTCCTAATAGTGTCAGTTCCATTGTATGGGTTGTGTTGGTGGTGGTGTTTCAGAATTAAATTTGGGACCTGGCACTTGAGCAATATCAGTTCTGTCTCTCTGGTAAAGCTAGCAAGAGCGTCCAGGACACGAGGTTCTAGGATGGTCAGTTTAGAGATTTGCCACAAGGGACTCTTCTGGGCAATTATAGGAGATTTTATCTGAAAAGTCTTAGATGGGAAAAATTGGGGTCTCACTTTATAGTAATAATGATAATGATTTATTGAGTTCTTATCTGTCACAAGCATGACAGTAAGTCTCATGTCTGCATTATCTCAATTAATCCTAACAGTAACCTTCCCAGGTAGGTTTTATTACCTATATTTAACAGCTGAAGCTTAGAGTGTTAAGTGCTCTTGCTCAAGATCACACTGATGTTCTGATTCCAAAGCCTGTTCTCTGGTCCCAAGCAGGGTGAATTTCAGTAATTAGATTTCTCCAGGATAAACTGATGTCCTTTTCTTAAGTATCAGTAGAATCACGAGGCCCAAGCAATAAAGCTTAGCTAAGGAGTAAGAATTTGTATTTCTAAATAAGCAAAGCTGAATCCAGGGGCACTTGTTCCAGAGAATTGTCAGCCTTAGGCCCACAGCTCAAATTTGTTGCTTTGCCAAAACTTAGTGAAAATCAAGTATAACTGTCTACAAGGGGCTGGTTTCCAGATAGGCTTGACTTTCATGCCAGCTGATTCTCTTAAAAAGAAACAAAGGGGAAAAAAGTAAAAACAGCCCAGCTGGTTGATCTGTTCTCATTTAAAATTCTAAGAGTTCCAGTTTCCGTACTAAAATAGTGGTGAGAGTTGGCTGTGGCTGCCCTACTTTCCAGGATGAGTTGCAGAAACTGTCAGGGCCCTCCTGGCCTCTCAGGGTTACACTGCACCCCTGCCCCGTCTGCTATCCTGTTGGGGTGAGGCCTCACGGACTGGCCAGGGAGTCTTTGTGGCCAATTAAAAAGTCAAGAAAACCTAGTGTCAAGGGCCCCATGGACTGGCTCCCAGTGAGGGTATCACTGATACTACCACAGGTATGTTCCTGGGGAGTAAAGGCCCAAGGATAAGGAGCAGGAGTTACTTAACAGGGGCTTCATGACCACAACAGCCTACGAAAGACACTCGGGGCCAGGCACGATGGCTAACACCTGTAATCCCAGCACTTTGGGAGGCCAAGGTGGGCAGATCACGAGGTCAGGAGATCGAGACCATCCTGGCCAACATGGTGAAACCCTGCCTCTACTAAAAAACACAAAAAATTAGCTGGCCGTGGTGGCGCGTGCCTATACTCCCAGCTACTCGGGAGGCTGAGGCAGGAGAATCCCTTGAACCAGGGAGTTGGAGGCTGCAGTGAGCCGAGATCGTGCCACTGCACTCCAGCCTGGGCGACAGAGCGAGACTCCGTCTCAAAAAAAAAAAAAAAAAGAAAGAAAGACACTCGGTAGAGGGTTTGTGTAGCTGTGGTGGTGTGTGAACGTGTCCCTGAGATGCTTGTCATGCTAAATTAGGTTTGATTTGTTTCTAGGGGAGCCAGTGTGTCTTGTCTCAGGAGCTCCCTCAAACACTGGATGAATTTTGTAGCCCTCACGGCATCAAATCAGGTCCAGGTCTGACAGCAAAGTTGAAGATTTTACTGTGCAGAGAAAATGGCTCAAGGAGTTACCAGTGACATTCCTTCTTGCTGCTGAGGGAGGAAGTGGGTATAAAGAAGTGTCAGGTGTGTTCATTAGAAAGGCTTTTTATCCAGCAGGCAGCATGTGGCATAGGCAAGGCTGTGTGTGTGTGTGTGCGCGTGTGTATGTGTGTCTGTCTTCTAGTCCTGGTCTTTTTGGTGGTGTTAGGACTTCATAAAGACCAGGCTTGCTGATGTTTTCTGAGCTCTGGATGGTACAGACAGTGGAGACAAGCTTAGGATAGTTCCTTTTAGAAATGATTTTCAGTATCTGCAGAAAAAAGCTCCAAAAAAAAAAAAAAAATTGAGTCACTTCCATCTCTCCTGGGGGGAAGAGATGGAACCATTATGTTTATCTTTTTAAATATTTTAAATTTAGTTTTCAATTATGAAAGTAGTGCCTGTTTCAAATGGCACAGAAATGTATACAGTAAAGATGAAAGTTCTCTCCACAGCTCCCTAATCCAACTCCCCAGCAGTAATCACTGTTATAGTTTACTGTGTTATTTTTCCACAACTGTTTTTATGCACATATAAAAAGGAAATTTTATATATTTATTCAATAAATATTTATTGAGCACCAACTGTGTGCCAGGTACCATTCTAGATATCAGGAATCCAGCAATAAAGAAACAAGCAAACATCTCAGCCCTCACAGAGTTTACAATTTTAGAGGAAGAAGGTAGACAACCAACCAATAAACGAGGAAAGATACTGCTATCATGTAGCAGAGGGCAACAGGGATATGGAGAGCAGGGCTGCAGGAAAGTGGAGTGGAAAGTACCAGGCCAAGGTGAGGGCTGAGGGATGAGGAGCATACTCCCCCAAAGTGTAGACTGTGGTCAGGGAAGGCCTCACTGCAAAGTGTCATTTGGGCAGAGACGCAAAGGACAGCAAGAAGCAAGACATGGAGATATCTGGGGGAAGAGAGTTTCAGGCAAAGAGAACAACAAACAGGAAAACCCTAAGGTACTGTAAGGAAGGCCAGAAGGATGAGAGCTGAGAGAGGCAGAGAGGGAGAGTAAGGGCAGAGCAGTAGCAGAGGGAACTCGAAACCAGGGAGGACCGTGATCCCCAATCTGATGAGAAAGGAAGCCAGTGGAGGGCTTTGAACAGAGGAGTAACTGACATGTTTTCAAAAGATAAGTTTGGCTACTGTGTTGAAAATAGACTGTAGGTTTACGTATGAATAAATATATATATTTTTAAAAATAGGCTGGGTGCAGTAGCTCACATCTGTAATCCCAGCACTTTGGGAGGCTGAGGTGGGAGGATCACTTCAGGCCAGGAGTTCAATACTAGTTTGGGCAACATAGTGAGACGCTGTTTCACTGTGTTGGTTGGTAGCACCTGTAGTCCCAGCTACTCGGAAGTCTAAGGCGGGAGGATCATCTGAGTCCAGGAGTTCGAGGCTGCAGTGGGCTATGATTGTGTCACTGCACTGCAGCCTGGGTGGCAGACCAAGAGCCTATCTTAACAAAATAAAAAACAAATATCAATACAATTTGAATAGTTCTATGTGTTGTTTTTATCTGTAGTTAGATCAAGAACATCTCTTTAACATGATAGTGGAGCGACCTTATTTCTTTTACAGCTTCCCAGGCTGTATTTGTTTGAAGACACCAGTATTGATTAGCCCTACCCCTATTGGTGAACATAGAAGTTATTGCTAATTTTTCTATTGCAAATAGTGCTCAGTGAGTATCATTCTTTGTACACATGGCCGATATTTCTGAAGGATAGACTTGTAAAAGTACAATGGCCAACTCAAAGAACTTGCATATTTAAAACTTTAATAGATACTGCCAGATTACTTTCCCAAAAGACCATACCTATGCATGTTGCTTCCAACATTGGAAGCATCCTACATCTTTGCTAACATGGATTATTTATCATTGATCCTTTTCATTTTTGCAAATCTGGTAAGCAAAAAAAAAAAAAAATAGTCATTTTAACTTGGTTTTCTTTATTAGTAAGACTAAGCATGCTGTCTTATGCCTGTGGTCATTTGGATTCCTTCTTCTGAGAACATCTATATTCTTTGCCTATTTTTGCATTGAACTGTTTGTCCTTTGTATAGCATTAAAAAATAAATTTTAAAGTCCCATTTTATACCAGAGAAAATAATCACTTCTGACCAATTGTATATTTTCTTTCTTATTGTTATTTTATATAGTAAAGTTTCATTAATTTGGCATTTGGGGACTTTGGGGACAGCCTGCTCTCCAAGTGACCTTTGTACCATCTGTGATCAATTTTAGCAAGATGGCAAAAAAAAATGATTATAGTCTCCAAGGAACAAATTTCTTAAGCTCTATAGTACTTCATAAAGTTCTTCATGTCTAGAGAAAATTAACTATATGACATGGATGTCTAGCTATTGTACTTTCATAATACCAGCTAAAAGATAAATTAAGAAATACACTGGATAATATATATGTGTGTGTATGCATGTGTGTGTATATATGTATGTATGTATTATATATACTGTATTTGGTTGTTTTTAAAACTTGCTGAGATTTTTAGAAGAAACAATCCAGACAGCTGGCAAACTGGGAAGTATTTTAGTGCCTGGGTTCTTGAGAGACAAGGAACATTTAATTCCTTTTGTAACAGCTTACTGCTGTTCCTCTGCAGCAACTGAGAAAAATTAATTCAACTAGTATTAATTGAGTACCATTCTGCCCACTCTGTGTGCTTGGGATGAAGCAATAAGAACATAATAATCAAAGGGCCTATTCTCATGAAGTTCACATTGTAACAGAGGAAAACAGAAATTAAAAAGTTCTTTCATAATACCAGCTAAAAGATAAATTAAGAAATACACTAGATAATATATATGTGCGTGTATGCATGTGTGTGTATATATGTATGTATGTATTATATATACTGTATTTGGTTGTTTTTAAAACTTGCTGAGATATTCCTTTCTTGTTTAAACTGAGGAAAATATAAAATCTGTATTAGCACTATAGACCAGTATTAGACCAATATGTAACACACAGACTGAATAGGAAATTCTTTTAATTAAAAAAGTTTTAAAGGCATAATTTAGTAAAGTGTTGACATGTATTGAACACCTACCACTGTGTTCAGCCCTGTGCTAAGTACTTTACCTATATCATCTCATTTAATCCTCATCCCAAGTCTATTTTAACTCATCCCTTTTTACACATAAAGAAACTGAGACACAGGATGACAAGCATTTTCTACAATGTCACGCAGCAAGTAAGTGTTGCAGAGCCAGGATTGAAATCCAGATCTGACTTGAGTCTATTCTTTTTTTTTTCTGAAGACAGTCTTGCTCTTGTCTCCTAGGCTGGAGTTCGGTGGCGTGATCTCAGCTCACTGCAACCTCTGCCTCCCAGGTTCAAGCGATTCTCCTGCCTCAGCCTCCTGAGTAGCTGAGATTACAGGTGCCTGGCACCACGCCTGGCTAATTTTTGTATTTTTAGTAGAAACGGATTTCACCATGTTGGCCAGGCTGGTCTCAAATGCCTGACCTCAAGTGATCCACCTGCCTCAGCCTACAAAAGTACTGGGATTACAGTTGTGAGCTACTGTACCCAGCCATGAGTCTATATTCTTCTCAATTGGGATGCCCTCACCTCTCCTGGATATAGCCTGTGCCCTGGGACCATCTTACTTATGCTGCACTCATATGCATAGCCCTCCATGTACCAACTCTGTGGGGAGTACTGAGGAGGCCTAGGTAAATAAGACATCATCCACTGGGTCACACTTAACCCTCCAGGGAAGGGGCAGAGATGCCTTCCCCAAAGAGAGAAAGCCCACGCTGAGTTTTGTTGTTTTTTTTTTTAATTTTGATCACTTATTTATTTATTTTTTGGATGGAGTTTCACTCTTTTTTTTTATTTATTTATTTATTTATTTTTTTTTAATTATACTTTAGGGTTTTAGGGTACATGTGCACAATGTGCAGGTTTGTTACATATGTATCCATGTGCCATGTTGATTTCCTGCACCCATTAACTCGTCATTTAGCATTAGGTATATCTCCTAATGCTGTCCCTCCCCCCTCCCGCGACCCCACAACAGTCCCCGGAGTGTGATGTTCCCCTTCCTGTGTCCATGAGTTCTCATTGTTCAATTCCCACCTATAAGTGAGAACATGCGGTGTTTGGTTTTTTGTCCTTGCGATAGTTTACTGAGAATGATGTTTTCCAGTTTCATCCATGTCCCTACAAAGGACACGAACTCATCATTTTTTATGGCTGCATAGTATTCCATGGTGTATATGTGCCACATTTTCTTAATCCAGTCTATTGTTGTTGGACATTTGGGTTGGTTCCAACTCTTTGCTATTGTGAATAGTGCCGCAATAAACATACGTGTGCATGTGTCTTTATAGCAGCATGATTTATAGTCCTTTGGGTATATACCCAGTAATGGGATGGCTGGGTCAAATGGTATTTCTAGTTCGAGATCCCTAGGAATCGCCACACTGACTTCCACAATGGTTGAACTAGTTTACAGTCCCACCAACAGTGTAAAAGTGTTCCTATTTCTCCACATCCTCTCCAGCACCTGTTGTTTCCTGATTTTTTAATGATGGCCATTCTAACTGGTGTGAGATGGTATCTCACTGTGGTTTTGATTTGCATTTCTCTGATGGCCAGTGATGATGAGCATTTCTTCATGTGTTTTTTGGCTGCATAAATGTCTTCTTTTGAGAAGTGTCTGTTCATGTCCTTCGCCCACTTTTTGATGGGGTTGTTTGTTTTTTTCTTGTAAATTTGTTTGAGTTCATTGTAGATTCTGGATATTAGCCCTTTGTCAGATGAGTAGGTTGCAAAAATTTTCTCCCATTCTGTAGGTTGCCTGTTCACTCTGATGGTAGTTTCTTTTGCTGTGCAGAAGCTCTTTAGTTTAATGAGATCCCATTTGTCAATTTTGCCTTTTGTTGCCATTGCTTTTGGTGTTTTAGACATGAAGTCCTTGCCCACCCTGTGTCCTGAATGGTATTGCCTAGGTTTTCTTGTAGGATTTTAATGGTTTTAGGTCTAACATATAAGTCTTTAATCCATCTTGAATTAATTTTTGTATAAGGTGTAAGGAAGGGATCCAGTTTCAGCTTTCTACATATGGCTAGCCAGTTTTCCCAGCACCATTTATTAAATAGGGAATCCTTTCCCCATTTCTTGTTTTTGTCAGGTTTGTCAAAGATCAGATAGTTGTAGATATGCGGCATCATTTCTGAGGGCTCTGTTCTGTTCCATTGATCTATGTCTCTGTTGTGGTACCAGTACCATGCTGTTTTGGTTACTGTAGGCTTGTAGTATAGTTTAAAGTCAGGTAGCGTGATGCCTCCAGCTTTGTTCTTTTGGCTTAGGATTGACTTGGCGATGCGGGCTCTTTTTTGGTTCCATATGAACTTTAAAGTAGTTTTTTCCAATTCTGTGAAGAAAGTCATTGGTAGCTTGATGGGGATGGCATTGAATCTATAAATTACCTTGGGCAGTATGGCCATTTTCACGATATTGATTCTTCCAACCCATGAGCATGGAATGTTCTTCCATTTGTTTGTATCCTCTTTTATTTCATTGAGCAGTGGTTTGTAGTTCTCCTTGAAGAGGTCCTTCACATCCCTTGTAAGTTGGATTCCTAGGTATTTTATTCTCTTTGAAGCAATTGTGAATGGGAGTTCACTCATGATTTGGCTCTCTGTTTGTCTGTGATTGGTGTACAAGAATGCTTGTGATTTTTGTACATTAATTTTGTATCCTGAGACTTTGCTGAAGTTGCTAATCAGCTTAAGGAGGTTTTGGGCTGAGACAATGGGGTTTTCTAGATATACAATCATGTCATCTGCAAACAGGGACAATTTGACTTCCTCTTTTCCTAATTGAATACCCTTTATTTCCTTCTCCTGCCTGATTGCTCTGGCCAGAACTTCCAGCACTATGTTGAATAGGAGCAGTGAGAGAGGGCATCCCTGTCTTGTGCCAGTTTT
This sequence comes from Nomascus leucogenys, assembly GCF_006542625.1. NCBI lineage: Eukaryota > Metazoa > Chordata > Mammalia > Primates > Hylobatidae > Nomascus > Nomascus leucogenys. The sequence goes on along the minus strand of NC_044395.1, from coordinate 69,858,254 downwards.
CAGAGGGAATGCTTCCAGTTTTTGCCCATTCAGTATGATATTGGCTGTGGGTTTGTCATAGATAGCTCTTATTATTTTGAGATACGTCCCATCAATACCTAATTTATTGAGAGTTTTTAGCATGAAGAGTTGTTGAATTTTGTCAAAGGCCTTTTCTGCATCTATTGAGATAATCATGTGGTTTTTGTCTTTGGTTCTGTTTATATGCTGGATTACATTTATTGATTTGCATATGTTGAACCAGCCTTGCATCCCAGGGATGAAGCCCACTTGATTATGGTGGATAAGCTTTTTGATGTGCTGCTGGATTCGGTTTGCCAGTATTTTATTGAGGATTTTTGCATCAATGTTCATCAAGGATATTGGTCTGAAATTCTCTTTTTTGGTTATGTCTCTGCCAGGCTTTGGTATCAGGACGATGCTGGCTTCGTAAAATGTGTTAGGGAGGATTCCCTCTTTTTCTATCGATTGGAATAGTTTCAGAAGGAATGGTACCAGTTCCTCCTTGTACCTCTGGTAGAATTCAGCTGTGAATCCATCAGGTCCTGGACTCTTTTTGGTTGGTAAGCTATTGATTGTTGCCACAATTTCAGAACCTGTTATTGGTCTATTCAGAGATTCAACTTCTTCCTGGTTTAGTCTTGGGAGGGTGTATTTGTCGAGGAATTTATCCATTTCTTCTAGATTTTCTAGTTTATTTGCATAGAGGTGTTTGTAGTATTCTCTGATGGTAGATTGTATTTCTGTGGGATCGGTGGTGATATCCCCTTTTTCGTTTTTTATTGCATCTATTTGATTCTTCTCTCTTTTCTTCTTTATTAGTCTTGCTAACGGTCCATCAATTTTGTTGATCTTTTCAAAAAACCAGCTCCGGGATTCATTAATTTTTTGAAGGGTTTTTTGTGTCTCTATTTCCTTCAGTTCTGCTCTGATTTTAGTTATTTCTAGCCTTCTGCTAGCTTTTGAATGTGTTTGCTCTTGCTTTTCTAGTTCTTTTAATTGTGATGTTAGGGTGTCAATTTTGGATCTTTCCTGCTTTCTCTTGTGGGCATTTAGTGCTATAAATTTCCCTCTACACACTGCTTTGAATGTGTCCCAGAGGTTCTGGTATGTTGTGTCTTTGTTCTCGTTGGTTTCAAAGAACATCTTTATTTCTGCCTTCATTTCATTATGTACCCAATAGTCATTCAGGAGCAGGTTGTTCAGTTTCCATGTAGTTGAGCGGTTTTGAGTGAGTTTCTTAATCCTGAGTTCTAGTTTGATTGCACTGTGGTCTGAAAGACAGTTTGTTCTAATTTCTGTTCTTTTCCATTTGCTGAGGAGAGCTTTACTTCCAACTATGTGGTCAATTTTGGAATAGGTGTGGTGTGGTGCTGAAAAAAATGTATATTCTGTTGACCTGGGGTGGAGAGTTCTGTAGATGTCTATTAGGTCCACTTTATGTAGAGCTGAGTTCAATTCCTGGATATCCTTGTTAACTTTCTGTCTCGTTGATCTGTCTAATGTTGACAGTGGGGTGTTAAAATCTCCCATTATTATTGTGTGGGAGTTTAAGTCCCTTTGTAGGTCACTGAGGACTTGCTTTATGAATCTGGGTGCTCCTGTGTTGGGTGCATATATATTTAGGATAGTTAGCTCTTCTTGTTGAATTGATCCCTTTACCATTATGTAATGGCCTTCTTTGTCTCTTTTGATCTTTGTTGGTTTAAAGTCTATTTTATCAGAGACTAGGATTGCAACCCTTGCCTTTTTTTGTTTTCCAGTTGCTTGATAGATCTTCCTCCATCCCTTTATTTTGAGTCTATGTGTGTCTCTGCACGTGAGATGGGTTTCCTGAATACAGCACACTGATGGGTCCTGACTCCTTATCCAGTTTGCCAGTCTGTGTCTTTTGATTGGAGCATTTAGCCCATTTACATTAAACGTTAATATTGTTATGTGTGAATCTGATCCTGTCATTATGATGTTAGTTGGTTATTTTGCTCGTTAGTTGCTATAGTTTCTTCCTAGCCTCGATGGTCTTTACAATTTGGCGTGTTTTTGCAGTGGCTGGTATCGGTTGTTCCTTTCCATGTTTAGTGCTTCCTTCAGGAGCTCTTTTAGGGCAGGCCTGGTGGTGACAAAATCACTCAGCATTTGCTTGTCTGTAAAGTATTTTATTTCTCCTTCACTTATGAAGCTTAGTTTGGCGGGATAGGAAATTCTGGGTTGAAAATTCTTTTCTTTAAGAATGTTGAATATCGGCCCCCACTCTCTTCTGGCTTGTAGAGTTTCTGCTGAGAGATCAGCTGTTAGTCTGATGGGCTTCCCTTTGTGGGTAACCCGACCTTTCTCTCTGGCTGCCCTTAACATTTTTTCCTTCATTTCAACTTTGGTGAATCTGACAATTATGTGTCTTGGAGTTGCCCTTCTCGAGGAGTATCTTTGTGGCGTTCTCTGTATTTCCTGAATCTGAATGCTGGCCTGCTTTGCTAGATTGGGGAAGTTCTCCTGGATAATATCTTGCAGAGTGTTTTCCAACTTGGTTCCATTCTCCCCATCATTTTCAGGTACACCAATGAGACGTAGGTTTGGTCTTTTCACATAGTCCCAAATTTCTTGGAGGCTTTGTTCATTTCTTTTTATTCTTTTTTCTCTAAACTTCCCTTCTCTCTTCATTTCATTCATTTCATCTTCCATCAGCGATACCCTTTCTTCCAGTTGATCGCATCTGCTACTGAGGCTTCTGCAATCTTCGCGTAGTTCTCGAAACTTGGCTTTCAGCTCCATCAGCTCCTTTAAGCCCTTCTCTCCATTGGTTATTCTAGTTATCCATTCTTCTAATTTTTTTTCAAAGTTTTTAACTTCTTTGCTATTGTTTTGAATTTCCTCCCGTAGCTCAGAGTAGTTTGATCGTCTGAAGCCTTCTTCTCTCAACTCGTCAAAGTCATCCTCCATCCAGCTTTGTTCCGTTGCTGGTGAGGAACTGCGTTCCTTTGGAGGAGGAGAGGTGCTCTGTTTTTTAGAGTTTCCAGTTTTTGTGTTCTGTTTTTTCCCCATCTTTGTGGTTTTATCTACTTTTTGTCTTTGATGATGGTGATGTACAGATGGGTTTTTGGTGTGGATGTCCTTTCTGTTTGTTAGTTTTCCTTCTACCAGACAGGACCCTCAGCTGCAGGTCTGTTGGAGTTTACTAGAGGTCCACTCCAGACCCTGTTTGGCTGGGTGTCAGCAGTGGTGGCTGCAGAACAGCGGATTTTCGTGAGACCACAAATTCAGCTGTCTGATAGTTCCTCTGAAAGTTTTGTCTCAGAGGAGTACCCGGCTGAATGAGGTGTCAGTCTGTCCCTACTGGGGTGGTGCCTCCCAGTTAGGCTGCTCAGGGGTGAGGGACCCACTTTAGGAGGCAGTCTGTCCATTCTCAGATCTCCAGCTGCGTGCTGGGAGAACCACTACTCTCTTCAAAGCTGTCAGTCAGACAGGGACATTTAAGTCTGTGGAGTTTCTTGCTGAGTTTTTGTTTGTCTGTGCCCTGCCCCCAGAGGTGGAGCCTACAGAGGCAGGCAGGCCTCCTTGAGCTGTGGTGGGCTCCACCCAGTTCGAGCTTCCTGGCTGCTTTGTTTACCTAAGCAAGCCTGGGCAATGGCGGGCGCCCCTCCCCCAGCCTCGCTGCCGCCTTGCAGCTTGATCTCAGACTGCTGTGCTAGCAATTAGCGAGACTCCGTGGGCATAGGACCCTCCGAGCCAGGTGCGGGACACAATCTCCTAGTGTGCCGTTTTCCAGGCCCGTTGGAAAAGCACAGTATTAGGATGGGACTGACCCAATATTCCAGGTGCCGTCTGTTTCCCCTTTCTTTGACTGGGAAAGGGAACTCCCTGACCCCTTGCGCTTCCCGAGTGAGTCAATGCCTCGCCCTGCTTCGGCTCGCGCACAGTGCGCTTCACCGACTGTCCTGTACCCACTGTTAGGCACTCCCTAGTGAGATGAAACCGGTACCTCAAGCAGAAATGCAGAAATCATCCGTCTTCTGTGTCGCTGGGGCTGGGAGCTGGAGACCGGAGCTGTTCCTATTCGGCCATCTTGGCTCCACCCTCCGGATCCACGCTGAGTTTTGAAGGATGCACAGATAATGGCTAAGTGGGGAGGAGTATTCAGCCCAAGGAACAGCCTTGGGAAATGAGGAAGAGCAAGGTGTGCACAGGCGATTATTGACATGTCAGTGTCACTAAACCTGTAGTGCCAAGTAGGATATGGTGGACAACTAGGCTAATGGGAGGGCACGGCCAACTCATGGAGACCTTGGATATGTTGCTAAGGAGCCTCAACTTTATCTCAAGGTGACATGCTGCCATTGGAGGATTTACTCGGGAAGTGTTCAGGTCATATGTGTATTCTAGAAAGATCTCTCTGACTGTACTGGAGGGAGCAGAATTAGAGGCAGAAAGACCAATCTGGGGGCTTTTGAATGTGTTGCTTATGAGATATTGAGAACATGCAGGTCCTAGATAGAGAAACAGCAATGGGTTAGAGAAATATTTAAGAGGAAAAATGAGCAGCATTTGGGGATGACATGGATTGGGGACTGAGAAGAGGAAAGAGGTGGGCTGAGCTCAGAGGATTCTGATGTGGCCTGTGATCCTGGCACTTGCTTCCCATACATCCCTAATCTCACCATGCCCTGTTTTATATGCAGGAGGCACTGAGAAAAAGCCAGGGGGTTGGTTGAATGATGAAATGAATGTGATCACTGGGGAAGAAATAATCAGAAGAGATTTATACGAGAAGCCTGAAAAAAACAGGCTCTTGAGAGAGCATGAGAAAGGATGAAAAAGATACATAAAAGGAGGCTAAAGCCTGAATATTGAGTCAGAGAAACGGAGAGGAGTGCAGGAAGGCAAGGCAAGGAGGTTTTTGAGCCAGGGAGTGAAGCAATCAGAAAAAGAGTTTAGAAAGGTGCATCTGATGGTAGAATGGAAAGAGTGAAGGTAGGGAGGGACAGAAAGTCAGGGGACTCTTGGAAGGTTACTGCAGCAATCCAAATAAGAGACGGTGAGGATCTAAGGGACATTCGTGCCATGGGGACGAAGAATAGGGGATAGAGAGAAGGGACACAGCTGTAAGATGCTGCTGCTGAGTGACAGGGCAGTGAGGAGAGAAGCCAGGGAGAGCTGTGATTTGGAGCCTTGGTGACTGGGAAAATAGACATGCTTCTGTAAGAGGAGTAAAGCCAGAGGCCAGGGAGAGAAGTGCTCCTTGGGCAACACGATTTCTAGGCAGAGGTGTCCATGGGTGTCTGGGAGTCTAGCAAAACAACTGCTTCTCTTCATGTCCAGCCTAACTTGCCTAATCCCAAGTCTGTCCACACAGGCTCAGACCTGCCTCCTAAAATGGATGGACAGCCCATGCCTCTAAGGCCCCCCTCTATCTTCCACTCAAGCTGGAGCCTGTCCTCTCTCAGCTTCTTAAGAATGTTGCCCCTGCTGTTGTCCCCATCGACCCCTCCCATCTCAGAATTCTTCTCCTCTGCTAGATCATTTCCAACATCACACAAACCCATCTCCTGTCTTAAAAACCAAACAAACCCTCCATTGACTTCACACATCTCTATAGCTACTGCCTCATTTCTGTGTCCCCCATTCTGTGTAGAATGAAACTCTTTGAAGGAGCCGTAGTCATACTGTCTTTGCCTCCTTACCTCCCATTTCTCTTCAGTTTGATTTTCATGCCTAACCTCTCCACAGAAACGTTTTCCAAGGTTTCTAACCACCTCTGTGATGCCGAATCCAGTTACCTTTCCTCACTCCTCATGAGGCATCCTCTCCGCTGATCACTCCCTCTCCTGGAAACACTTTCTTCCTATGGGTTTCAGACACAATACACTTCTGCTTCTCCACACCTCACTGGCTGCTCCCTTTTCATTTTCAATGCTGGTTCCAGTCCCTCCCCTACTTTCTGATTATCCTAGGGCTGAATCCTTCGTCCCCTCCTCTGTCTTCACACTCTCCTCGGTGACCTTACCCAGTGCCATAGCTTTAAATACCATCACATGCTGGCTATTCTGAAACTGCCCTCTCCAGCTCCTTTGTCCCAGAGAAGTTGAACATTTAAGAATGCACACACACACATTCTCTCTCCCTCTAAGTAAAATATATATGAATGTTTACTTATTTATAAACTATATACTTACAGTATTGGCTAGTACACTATGTTCATCACAAAAGACAGAACAAGATAAAGATTAAATAAACAAATTTAAAAATAACTGGCTAGCATCTTAAGGTAGAATCTTTACAATTGGGCGAGGTTCATTATTGATAGTGGTGGTCGCAAATCCATTTGTCATATAGTCTTTTTGATTATTGCTAGTGCTTTAGGTGAACTCTTGACAGACCGGATTAAATCGCAACTGTTTCTGTCTCATGATATAGTTTGACAAAGAGCTAATACACTAGTGCCCCCTTATAGGCAGTTTTGCTTTCTGTGGTGTCAGTTACCTGGGTCAACCATGGTCCAAGAATATCAAATGGAAAATTCCGGAAATAAACAATTTGTAAGTTTTAAATTGCCCACTCTTCAGAGTGGCGTGATGAAATCTCGTGTTGTCCTGCTCCATCCTGCCTGGGATATGAATCCTCCCTTTATCCCGCGTACCCATGGTGTATACCCTCCCCATCCTGCCTGGGATATGAATCCTCCCTTTATCCCGCGTACCCATGGTGTATACCCTCCCCATCCTGCCTGCGATATGAATCCTCCCTTTATCCCGCGTACCCATGGTGTATACCCTCCCCATCCTGCCTGGGATATGAATCCTCCCTTTATCCCGCATACCCATGGTGTATACCCTCCCCATCCTGCCTGGGATATGAATCCTCCCTTTATTCCGCGTACCCATGGTGTGTACCCTCCCCATCCTGCCTGCGATATGAATCCTCCCTTTATCCCGCGTACCCATGGTGTGTACCCTCCCCATCCTGCCTGGGATATGAATCCTCCCTTTATCCCGCATACCCATGGTGTATACCCTCCCCATCCTGCCTGGGATATGAATCCTCCCTTTATTCCGCGTACCCATGCTGTGTACCCTCCCCTGTGTTAGTCACATAGTAGTCATCTCAGTTATCAGATTGACAGATCACAAGAAGGGTGAGTATGGTACTATACGATACTTTGAGAGAGAGAGACCACATTCACATAACTTTTTATTATAGTATGTTGTGATAATTGTTTTATTTTATTATTGTTAATCTCTTGCTGTGCCTAATTTATAAATGAAACTTTATCATGAATAAGCACGCATAGGAAAACCCCTAGTGTATATAGGGTGTGGTACTCTCCAAGGATCCAGGCACCCACTGGAGGTCTTGGATGGGAAACCTCCGCTCCACTGTGGACATGGGTGGCTGCTGTGCTAGGAGCAGAAGATGCCCCACGGGCCCTCTCCTGTGGTGTGGACGCGGGTGGCTGCTGTGCTAGGAGCAGAAGATGCGCCCACGGACACTCCTGTGGTGCGCATGGGCTCGCGTCACGTTTATGCCCTTCAGTCGGGTGTTCTTTCCAGGAATCCATCAAAGCTGCTTTCTATTTTGTGATGGTTAGTTTAGTTAAAAACATGATAATATAGGTCAGGACATCTCATTACCCAGGCATAGCTAAGCTGTAACTGTTCTCTATGTATTGAGAGGTGAGAGTCAGTCAGTGCCTTGCGCCCGAGTTGTGGGTGCCAGTGCTTCCCTTTTCTTGGTGACCCTGGCTCCTCACATGTGTTTTGTGCTTCACAGAGATGGAGACTGGCTGGGAGGTTGCTCTTACACCGTATTCTAAACCAGAGGAGCTTCGTTTGTTTCTTATTTTAGGTGAAAATTCGTAGGCATGGGTGCAGAAATGTGCTCCCACCCGGTGGATCATCTTGTCAACCCGAGGTGTAGTATTCCGCCTCAGAGACCACCAGTAGAACCCGTGCCTTCTTAGTATCCGCACTTGGATGGCCAACTGGCATCTCAAACTCAGTGTTTCCAAACAAAGCTTCTTATCCTCCCAAGCATCAAATCAAATCAAACCAGCATCCTCCCTCCCAAATCAAACCAGCATCTCTGTAAGGGGCACCTCGCCTCACCCAGTTGCCCAAGTCGAAAGCCTGAGTCATCTTGACCTCTCCTTTTTTGTGGTGTTCCTCATCCAGTCCGTGTGCAAATCCTGTCAGCTCTGCCTTCAGGTAATTTCCTTTATCTGACCAGTTTTCTCCTCCTCCGTTATTATTACTGTTCTGTTTCAAGCCACCATCATCTCTAGCTCAGTCTGTTGTATAAGGCTCTGAATTGTTCTCCTCAGCCTTGCCTGGCCTCCGTCTGTTCTCCACACAGCAGCCAGGATATCTCTTAAAAACACAGATCAGGTTGGGTACAGTGGCTCACTTTGGGATGCCGAGACAGAGGACCGCTTGAGCCCAGGAGACCCTATCTCTACAAAAAGTTAGAAAATTAGCTGGGCATGGTGGTGCAAGCCTGTAATTCCAGCTACTTAGGAGGCTGAGGTGGGAGGATCACTTGAGCCCAGGAGGTCGAGGCTGCAGTGAGCCATGATCACTCCAGCCTGGGTGACAGAGTGCAACCCTGTCTCCTAAACAAAAAAGAAATGAAAAGAAAAACATAAATCAGATTGTGTCACTCCCCCATTTCAAACCTCCAACATACTTTGAGTAAGGTCTAATTTCCTTACCACGGCCTTCAAGCACTCACACGATCTGGCCCTTGCTTGCTTTTTAAAGTTCATCTCTTATTGCCCTACCCCCTTATGCTGTGTTCCTACTACACTGCACTTCTTGCTGTTAGGCAGTCTCATTGCAAGGCTATTTCCTGTTTTTGTTGTTGTTGTTGTGTGTTTTTTTGTTTTTTGTTTGTTTGTTTTTTAGACAAGGTCTTGCTCTGTCACCCAGGCTGGAGTGCAGTGGTGTGATTTTGGCTCACTGCAACCTCCGCCTCCTGGGCTCAAGCTATCCTCCCACTGGCGTGCACTACCACGCTCAGCTAACTTTTTAAGGTGATTTTGGAAAGATGCGGTCTCACTATATTTCCCAAGCTTGTCTTGAACTCTGGGCTCAAGCAGTCCTCCTGCCTCAGCCTCCCAGTGTGCTGGGATTACAGGTGTGAGCCACAGCACCCAGCCTATTTCCCACATTTTATTCTGGTCTCTGTTCAGAAAGGCCTTTCTTGGCCACACTTCTAAAATAGCATACATACAAACTCCATCCCTACCCCCTCTTTGTCCTCTTACCCTGTTTTCCTTTTCTTCATCATACCACTACTTGCATTCTATTACATATTTATTTGCTTGCTCATTGAGACTTATTGTTCATTTATTTACTGCCCTGAGAACCCCATTAGAACAGGGTCATGTCTGTCTTCTCTGCTGTGTCTCCAGCTCCTAGAATGGTACTCAGCACATAATGAGTGCTCAATAAGTACTTATTGAATGAATGAGTAAATGAATCTTCACAGGGACAACAGATGAAATCCCAAGGATAGTAGATAACATTAAGAGAAAAGAGGGCAAAGGGCAAATCTTTGGAGAAATATTTAAATTGAGGGCAAAAGAGGCACTCTAAAGGAAGTGAAATTTCAGCTCCAGTTAATTAGGCATGAAAAGAACATAGTGTGCATTTGGGAACCCAATAAGGAAGAAGGCGTCAAGCTGGGCTCATTTCTCTGCCTCAACTATAGGAATGTTTTTAAAGAGCAAACCTGAGCACAGGTCAAAAACCTGGACAATGAAAAATCAATCTCTCAGCCCAAGATGGCACTGTCCCCTGTTATCCTGGGGGCAGTCATTTAAAGAGAGCTCAAACCAGGATCCTAAGGCCAGCTCTGCCTGGGACACCGGCGCCTCTGAACTGGGACAAAGCAGCAGCAGCCCTGGGGCACCCTGGGAATCCGAGTGGGCTGGTTGTGGCTCTTCTTCAGAAGTCAAGGCGTGATTCTTAAGAAAGCAGTCAAATGCTAGAGGGTGACCCCTTTTATTAGCTTCATCATCTTAGCCACAGAGAGACCATAGTGTTTGTCCATAGCCTGAAATACTCAAAAGGCCACAGTGCTGAGAAGAGGCCGAGGCTTGAGGCCTCTTTGTCGCCATTAATCCTCATCCTGCTGGTCTGTCCCTTTTGCATCAGAAAAGCTTTCTCATATCTTTTTTAAAGAAGGAGAAAAAACAGCTGTGTGGGATTTGAGAATGAGATTTTAATGGTCACTGAAGGCACACAAAAGCTTTGCTGTGATAGTGAAGTGTTCTGGGGGCAATTGACCCCTTTGTCCTGGGCAGCAAAACAAGCTGGCTGCTGAAGAAGAGAGAAGCCACTGGAACGTGTGATTGAGGTCTCTGCAGGCCAGATTCTCAGCACATTTGCAAAGAGCGGTTTTCAGGCATCCCTTCATGATATTTCAGAGTTGCCTTTTAGTGTTTAGCTCATTTTTACCTTGTGAAAGAGTCACATATATTTGGGAGGTGCTTGACATGAATTATTTCTGCAGGTCTTTCTCTCTGGAAGGAAAATGGAAATTGTGACTGACAAAATGAGTTTGTTTATGTGAAGCAGACCTTTCATTGTGAGGAAAAAGAACTGGTGCCGTCTTTTCCACAGGGCAGCCTGAAGGGTTTCTCAGCCCTTCGAGCAGTTAAGAAATGGCACAGAGGTGGGATATTGTGAGGTCTCTCTAAAGGTCACCTTGCAAAGGCTGTGGAGGTTGAAAGATTTCTCAGGAGCAGGGGACAGCAGAGCAGCAGGAGCCCGTCCTGGCCCCTGGCTCAGTGAGAACCAGGCCTGGTGTTGTCCACCTGCTGAGGACATCTGTTTTCTGCCAGAGGAACCATGATGGAACAGACCACGGTGATGTGACTCTAAGTTATGATTAATGGGGCTGTTGGAATCATTGTCACCATATCGGCACTTTCCCTTGCATGGATGAGTATTGTAAAAACAGCTCTTCTTCAAATAGAAATGGCTGAGCAGAGGGGCTCTGGACAGCCTTGGTTTTACCTGCTTCATGACAGGTGGGCTCCTTAGAGCCATGAAGGAGTTATTCTCTGATTTACTGGCCTGCTACAGACACTGAAAGAGTCAAGTGGGACACAGGTTAAAACGTGAATTCGTAATACAGAATTCAACCCAGCTTTACATGAGAGATGGGCTGGAACCAGAGTGATATGGAAACCATTATCCAGTAGGGCTGCATTTAGAGAGTAAGTCTGGAATTATACTCTATTTGCCATCAATCTCATTATAATATTGTTTGCCAATAAAACAAGAGTTTGGTTCACTTTTAATTTTTTAAAAATATAAAATTGTGGTCGGGCGTGGTGGCTCATGCCTGTAATCCCAGCACTTTGAGAGGCTGAGGCAGGTGGATCACCTGAAGTCAGGAGTTCGAGACCAGCCAGGCTGGCATGGTGAAACCCTGTTTCTATTAAAAATACAAAAATTTAGCCCGGCATGGTGGTGCATGCCTGTAATCCCAGCTACTTGGGAAGCTGGGGTAGGAGAATCGCTTGAACCCGGGAGGCGGAGGTTGTGATGAGCCGAGATCGTGCCATTGCACTCCAGCTTGGGCAACAAGAGCGAAACTCCATCTCAGAAAATCTATATATATAAAATTGTATTTAAATGATACATGAATGTTGTAAAAGAAAATCCAAGAAATATGAGTATTAAGATTTAGATATTTGGATAGACTTTATTAATTGGTTACATTGAATTGTAGAAATAATATTTAAAATGTGGCATATTTTCGCTTACCATGATCCAAAAGCCTGATTTTTTTTAAGATTATGGAATGAATAATGAAAAGACATTTTTATTTCTTATAACAGAGAACTTTCCCACGTTTAACCCAAAAGAGTATATATGCAAATTGCATTTGTAGAATAGGATGAAAATCAATCTCCCTTGTTACAGACACTGGAGAGCTATAATAGTTAACTTTATCATGTAATTTTTTTTTTATTCTTGGCAGCTTACATATAGAGAATGTTTGTTCCGGTCAAACTCTCCTAGCCCCATAGAGAATCCTTGATAAAGTCTTCAACTGCACTTAAATCTGCCCATTTGTTAAATAACTTTTTTCCCTTTTAAACTCAAAGCTCTTGATCTTACAGTACCATAGGAGTATTTCACAAATTAGCTGTGGGACTTTGGCCAAATTATTAACCTCTCTAAGTCTCTGTTTCTGTAAAATGGTGCTAATAATAGCACCTAGATCCTTAGGGCTGTGTTGAGGAATAAATGAGATACTATACGTAGAGCTTTTGGCATGGTGTCTAGTATAAGTACTCAACAAATGTTAGTCATTAGAAATGCAATGACTCTGATGATGATGTTTGAATAGTAGGGAGCCAAATTTGGTACGTTTGCTTCATATTCATAGCCTAAAATAAGGTACAAATCTACATTTAACAGTACTAGAAATAGAATCAGAAGCAACACTTATGAATTTCCTTATTTACCAGCATTTACACTTTGTTGTATTGATTTTTTTTTCTTTGAGACAGAGCCTTACTCTGTCACCCAGGCTGGAGTGCAGTGGCACCATCTTGGCCCATTGCAACCTCCGCGATTGCAGAGCTCAAGCAGTTCTCTTGCCTTGCCTCCCAAGTAGCTGGGATTACAGGTGTGCACCACCACACCCAGCTAATTTTTCTGTTTTGTTTGTTTGTTTTTTTAGTAGAGACGGGGTTTCTCCATGTTGGCCAGGCTGGTCTGGAACTCCTGACCTCAGGTGATCCACCCACCTTGGCCTTCTAAAGTGCTGGGATCATAGGTGTGAGCCACTGCGCAAAGCCTGTTGTATTATTTATTATTAATCTGAAGTGTGCTATTTTGTAAGAGTCTTGAGATCACCACCCATCCCAGCCGGCCATCAGAGAATGAGCTTTTCAAAACACAGCTTCTGGACATCTTCCTCTTCTTTCTTTTCTTTTTTCTTTTTTAGAGAAGGGGTCTCATTTTCACTATGTTGCCAAGGCTAGACTCCAATTCCTAGGCTCAGGTGATTCCATCTTAGCCTCCCCAGTAGCTAGGACTACAGACGCACACCACCATGCCTGGCTCCTGTCCTTTCAATGATTCCTTTACCTGTGACAATAAAATCCAAATGCCTGGCACTCAAGAACTTTTGCAGTCTATTCCCAACCTTTTCTTTCCTCTCCTCCTGATTTAATGCATGAACTTTTAGAACCTGCCCCCTTTCCCAACTGCGAAGATCCTATTCATTCCCTTTCAAGGGCCTGGACCACAAATGTGATCCCTTCCTCTAGGACACTTTTTCAGGGATGCCCACCAGACCAGTTTCATCCATGTCCCTACAAAGACACGAACTCATCATTTTTATGGCTGCATAGTATTCCATGTGTATATGTGCCACATTTTCTTAATCCAGTCTATCGTTGTTGGACATTTGGTTGTTCCAACTCTTTGCTATTGTGATAGTGCCGCAATAAATACGTGTGCATGTGTCTTTATAGCAGCATGAATTATAGTGCTTTGGTATATACCAGTAATGGGATGGCTGGGTCAAATGGTATTTCTAGTTCGAGATCCCTGAGGAATCGCCACACTGACTTCCACAATGGTTGAACTAGTTTACAGTCCACCACAGTGTAAAGTGTTCCTATTTCTCCACATCCTCTCCAGCACCTGTTGTTTCCTGATTTTTTAATGATGGCCATTCTAACTGGTGTGAGATGGTATCTCACTGTGGTTTTGATTTGCATTTCTCTGATGGCCCAGACAGAATTATTAACAGTCTGTTCTTCCAGCACTAGACCTATGTTCAATGAATGATTTTCACCTCTATAATTGTTCCAACAGCCCTGCGAAGTAGGGAGATCCAGGATTTTTTTTAAATCTCTCTTCAACCATCAAGTGCTTGTGCTACAAAAATAATTAGAACCCCTGTGATCCCTGTTCTCAAGGAGCTCACGGTCTAGGGAGAGACAGAGCTGTAAACACCTCTAACGGGGCAATAAGGATCATGCTGTGCAGAGGTGTGCAGAGAGAACCAAGGCAGGGCACACTGCGTATTCAGGGAGTTTGCATGGGGGGGTGGTGTGGTCAGTGCCATCTATTCGCCTTCATCTCTAAAACTCACATCCTCCTTCCTTGGCCTTTGTGTCCACACTGACCAGATTGTTTCCCTTTGGCTAGTCAGTTGCAGGGCTGGGACCTATTATGATGGAGCACAAGAACGCTGCATTTTGTGTCCAAATGGAATCTTCCAAAATGAAGAAGGACAAATTACTTGTGAACCATGCTCAAGACCAGGAAATTCTGGGGCCCTGAAGACCCCAGAAGCTTGGAATGTGTCTGAATGTGGAGGTAAGGATGCTGTCCGTTCCTTCCTACTCCTCCCATCTCTGATGTCATTGTTTAGACAGAAGGCATCTCAAGGACTCCAGACAACGCACACTCACCTGGGGCTTCCTACAAGCAGGGACCATGTTGGCTCGATTCATCTTTGGCTCACCAGTGCCTAGGTCAGTGCCTGACACATGCTGGGCAGATAGATACTCATTTGAGCAAATAAATGAAGATGGGGTAGAATACACTAGCAGAAGAGCGTAGGTGTTGCAACTGCGTGCTTTCTTCACTGGAAATATATACACCTGAAACCTGAGTGATTTCCCTATCTATAGGTACTATTTTGAAAGTGTTAAAATGAAGAGAGGAGGTCTGGGTTTTCCTCCAGCTTTGGTCTCAAATTCATAGCTTTTTTATTTAAAACAAATATATCCATTTATTTTGTTAAAACTGGGACCTCTCTGTGAAGAGCTTTTAATGATCTCTTATAAAATGTTAACTTTGAAGTCAATTTCAAGCTCTGTGGGCTTTCCTATTTATTTTATTATTAAATGTCTTCCTTTTATTAAATGGGAGAAGGGCTGGCTGTATTGACACTCTGTGGGCTCCAATGGCAGGTGTGATCTGAGTGGTGATTTATATCTGATGGCCACAGCAGAGTGAAGACCCCTTGTGCTGCTCCCACGGCTGTCCTTGGAGTGACTCCAAGCCTCAGCTTTATTTCCCACCTAAATAACTCCAAACTGAACTGCAAGGCTGTTTCTGGCTTAAAAATCAAATCCTCATATTGACTGTGTGACTCCTGTCATATCTTTGGTCTGTTATAAAACTGCAAAACTAACTGCAAGGTTGATAAGGGGTGACATTTTGGCATGAATTTACCCTTGTATGTGACATTATTATTATTATATTTTCTTGAGACAGAGTCTCACTCTGTCACCAAGGCTGGAGTGCTGTGGCACAATCTTGGCTCACTGCAACCTCCACCTCCTGGGTTCAAGTGATTCTCGTGCCTCAGCCTCCAGAGAAGCTGGGATTACAGGTGCATGCCATCATGCCCTGCTAAATTTTGTATTTTAGCAGAGACAGGGTTTCGCCATGTTGGCCAGGCTGGTCTCAAACTCTTGACCTCAGGTGATCCGCCTGCCTCGGCCTCCCAAAGTGTTGGTATTACAGGCGTGAGCCACTGCCCCTGGCCTATGTGACCTTATTAAGAAAAATTTAGGCCAGGCATGGTGGCTCATACCTGTAACCCTAGCACTTTGGGTTCAGGATCACTTGAGCTCAGGTGGCTAACCCTAACCCTAAGACCAGCCTGGGCAACATAGTGAGACCTCGTTTGTAGGAAAAATTAAAAAAAAAAAAATTAGCTGAGCATGGTGGCACATGGTAATCCCAGCTACTTAGGTGGCTGAGGTGCAGGGATAGCTTAAGCCCAGGAGGTCAAGCTATAGTAAGCTGTGATTGTGCCACTACACTCCAGCCTAGGCAACAGAGACCCTGTCTCAAAAAAAAAAAAAAAAATGACAGCAATAAGAATATTAGTATAATGGTTATTATAGCTACCATGTATTGAATATTTACCTGTGCCAGGCATTATGCTAAATATATTATATGAATTATTCACAATTCATATAATCATTACAACTCCACGAGGCTAAAGTGACTCTTTTAAGGTCACACAGCCAAGTGGAGGATGTGGAATCAGAACCCACGTCTGACAGGCTCCAGGCTCCTCCCAAGGGTGTGTGTTCTTGAAACGCCATCATATCTATAACTTATGGGGGAAAATGAGGCCACTATGATTAACAGAGGAGAGATGATTAAGAATATAAGAGATAGCAGATTTTGATAGCATCTTGCCAATGACTAATTCCTGAGGAATATGTGCTTTTAGAAATCCTTTTATGACTTGTGTTTCTTGTCCCAGGTGTAACATGTGTAAGATCTAACTTAGTAAATATTATTGTTAAAACAGAGGAGACTCTTTGGGTCACTCTTTTTTTTTTTTTTAGAGACAAGGTCTTGCTGGATCACCCAGGCTGGAGTGCTGTGGTGCAAATATGGCTCACTGCAGCCTGGAATTCCTGGGTTCAAGTGATCCTCCTGCCTCAGTCCCAGAGTAGCTGGGACTACAGACATGTGCCGCTATGTCTGGCTAATTTTTAAATTTTTTGTAGAGATTTTGCCATGTTGCCTAGGCTGGTCTTGAGCTCCTAGGCTCAAGTGATTCTCCTGCATCAGCCTCCCAAAGTGTTGAGATTACAGGCGTGAGCCATCAAGCCCAGCCTGGATCACTCTTTATATCAATAGGCTATAATCAGCTGGGTAAAGGGGTACTTCTGGGTCTAATTACCAAATTGGTTCCAGGGCAGAGAACTCTCTCTCCTGCATTGCGGGGGATGCCTAGGCAGTGTGTAGGCCTAAGCCTGAGAACCACCCAGGCCTTCCCATACTTTGGAAGCAGTTGACACTTGACTTCTTGGTTTCCATCTTTGCACTGTGCTGTGTAGCCCTGTGTGTAAACAGCAGGCACTCATGTGCCATTGACTCAAGGTCAGAAGTCCCGCAGTGCTGACTGCGTGCTCTCTGACTGAGGTGGAAACTGCAGTCAGCACGGGGTAACAGGTTGGACTGAAGTTGATCTCATCTGGAGAGTCGGGAGCAAGGGTCTGCCTGGGGGCCTTGCTCACGTAAGGCTATTGGTCCTTCCAGGTCTGTGTCAACCTGGTGAATATTCTGCAGATGGCTTCGCACCTTGCCAGCTCTGTGCCCTGGGCACGTTCCAGCCTGAAGCTGGTCGAACTTCCTGCTTCCCCTGTGGAGGAGGCCTTCCCACCAAACATCAGGGAGCTACTTCCTTTCAGGACTGTGAAACCAGAGGTGAGTACTTGGCAGCTTGCCTTTTTCTAGGACTGGATTTCCCTTCTAAGTATCATGGGAGTCTGGTGAGGCTCCAATCAAGCCCAGCCTGATGCGGTGCCCCAGTGGCTGGGTGTTCAGGTCCCAGCTCCACTCGCCCCAGCAGGATGTGCAGGGGGCACTGGAACTCACTGAACAAGCTGTCCTCCAGCCACCTTAGCCCCTTTGGACAGGCTGACAAGGGATGATCAGGCACTGATGAGCCAGTTGGTACACAGGTTCCCCTGGTTCCTTCCTCTAGCCCTCCTCCATCTCAGTGCCCTGACCTAGAGCTTCCCCCAATACCCCTTCTCCAGAACCCCACTCCAGCTGTCTTTCCAGGGAGCCCAACTCTAAACCCAACCTCAGTTCTGCAACTGCCTGCCCCCTATACTCACAGACGTGCTCTGCATGAAGACTGGAGTTGTGATCATTGATGCTTGACTCTGCATGAACCATAAACTCTTCAGAGATACACACATATCTTGTTCCTCTATATTTCTCTGTTTCATGAGCCCCATCCACACTGCCTATTTAGGGAATTAAGTGTTGATTAGCCCCAGATTGGTAGGAAAGCCCTACTTCATTTGCACATAAACATTTCTTTCACAAACTTTAAAATCTTTGTGCTGCATTTGATTAAAAATAGTCTTTCTTTCTTTCATTCTTCTCACCCTCCCTTGCCCCACAGTTCAATGTTCACCTGGACATTTCTACAACACCACCACTCACCGATGTATTCGTTGCCCAGTGGGAACATACCAGCCTGAATTTGGAAAAAATAATTGTGTTTCTTGCCCAGGAAATACTACGACTGACTTTGATGGCTCTACAAACATAACCCAGTGTAAAAGTAGGTCTCTCTCTAAGGCTTTTCACAGTTCTGGCTAGGAAGATATGTGTCTGGGTCCAACTCAGAGCAGGGGGCACGGGGCAGAGGTCCCAGGTTCACTCAGAACCACGTAGATGTTATGAGCCCAGCTCACAGCCATGCAGACCAGCGTGGAGAGAGAGCAGGGCCTGACAGTGCAGAGCGACTCATCTTTATTGATCTTGGCTACTTCCTCAGGCACACTTACAACCTGTACTTGCCTTAATTTCCTCCCTGGGGCATAATTTCAGTCCAGACTTGATCAGCATGCATTGCTTGAGGACCTGTTACATACATGCCCAGCATTCTGCCGGGACTTGGTTGATATTAGGCAGAATAAGTCAGCATCGCTGACCCTGCAAGGAGCTCAGGCAGTGAGGCTGCAGAGGAAGAAGCGATTGATTCTGTCTCAAGAGATGAGGAAAGGCTTGTGGAGGGTGTGAGAAGGTTTTGATGGAGAGGATGGGGAAAGAGTAGGAGAAAGAGCCTTATGTTTGAGAGAGCAGCTGGGGGAAGCACAGATCGAGGAAAGCAAAGGCCTTTTGGGAGGAGACCCCTGGACCTCAGGCTAGAATGTGCCAAAGGGAGTCTCAGGCAGACCAGGAGGCAAAGCCTCAGATGGATGCTGAGGAGACCGGTTTGTGTTTTTTAGGAAGGGGGAAGCAAATCATTTAAGGACTTGCTGTCTAGGCTTTTTTTTTTTAAAGCCATTATTTATAACCAAAATTACAACAAAAGCTCTGTAGTAAAGGCCAAAAGTAAACCCCAGCTAATCTTTAAGACAGCGATCAGAGGAGCAAAGAGGCCCCCCTAAACTGGAGGAGCTTGGGACTGAGGGGGGCAGTACATCATTAGAACTTTATGATTGAAAGGTCATCTGGTTTTCTCTCTATTGCAAGGAAGTCCTTTTAACAACATCTTTATAAGTAGCCTTCCATCTAGTCTCTTCTTGAATACCTGCTATGACAGGAAGCTGGCTACCTCATGATAACCTAGCTTGTTGGTGGATTGGACTTTAGAAAGCTCACAGTGTTAGAACAAAATGAATGTTCCCTTGTCTTCCACCACCTGGCCCTTTGTTGGCCCCATGGGAGCCTTATGGCACAGTTCCTAGGGCAGCCCTTCAGGACTGAAGGCAATTCTCCGCCCCATGGCTCCCCCTTCCTCCTCTTTTCTTCCAAGAAGAAAAGCCTATTTATTTTTTTCTAGTAATAATAAATCCCAGTTGTAACTAGAGAGGGAAAAAGTAATCCCTTCAACATCTTCTCTTGCACAGATTTACCTGACAGTATTAAATAATGAGCTCCTTGAGAGCAAAGACTGTGTCTCTCTCATTTCTGAGCTCTCAGAGCTTTGGGTGACATTTCTGGGATAAGTGAGATTAGATGAATGAAGATGCAGCTGGGTGCTGTGGGTGAGGGAGGGGTCTGTGCAAGCATGTGCACGTGTGTGAAGCCTCTGCCTTTGGTGCCAGACGTAGGTATCCAGCATGCCCCGTACCTACTGATAGCTAATTAGAATTTTCTTCTTTCCTTAAAAATAAAATGTGGGTTGGGTGCAGTGGCTCATGCCTGTAGTCCTAGCACTTTGGGAGGACAAGGCCGGGATAGCTTGAGCCTATGAGTTCCAGACCAGCCTGGGCAACATAGACCTTGTCTCTACAAAAAAATGAAGAAAAAAATTAGCCAGGCCTGATGGCACTTGCATACGGTCCCAGCTTCTTGGGAGGCTTGAGCCCAGGAGGTCAAGGGCGCAGTGAGCCATGATCGCAGCACTGCACTCCAGCCTGGGCAACAGAGAGAGAGACCTCATCTCAAAAAAAAATAATTTTTTTAAAGATGAATAACAAATAAAATATGGTCTTAACCAGAGAGAAAAGTGAAAAATATATGTCTGTCTTCATCAAAGTTCTCTGAAAAAGGGTCAGATAGTCTCTGCAGAGCAATGAGCTCTGTTCCCCCTATTTTGAGAGACCTAGAAGTTCTGTCTCATGGGTTCCTCTGGCACTTGGACTTGGTAAACAAAACACTGAAAGCTAAATTTATCCTTTTGTTCACAAATACCTGCCCTGACCATGAACACTTTCAGGCTAATGAGAAAACGGTGCCTCAGGAACTCAGACAGGTAGACTCCTTGTGGGGAGTTAATGGTTTGGCTCCCACAGGGGGCCCTCTGGGAATGACAGACTCATTCCCAGATGGTGTCATTTTCATGCCCCATTCCTGGGTGGCAACAGGGATGCTGCGGGGCTCAGCAAGCTAGCGGTGGTCAGGACAGAGACGACAGTGTCGTGCCATAACTCAGGGCATCTCCTTTTTCAGACAGAAGATGTGGAGGGGAGCTGGGAGATTTCACTGGATACATTGAATCCCCAAACTACCCAGGCAATTACCCAGCCAACACTGAGTGTACGTGGACCATCAACCCACCCCCCAAGCGCCGCATCCTGATCGTGGTCCCTGAGATCTTCCTGCCCATAGAGGACGACTGTGGAGACTATCTGGTGATGCGGAAAACCTGTGCGTCTCACTCCCTCCCTCCCTTTCTCAGGCCAGCTGGGAAGCCTGATGACCTGCTCCTCAGGCTTTCAATATGAGGAGCAGGCCTAGAACATCACCTCCATATTAGATCAGAGGTGAACATGAGTTTATAGAGTTGGTGAGAAACAAAATTTAAATGAAAGCCACACACTGAAGCGTCTTGCTGGGCCCCAGAGATAGTAACCCTGCAGGTCAGTCTTCCCCTCTGTGCTCACTGGGGTGTTTTGGACCCTCTTCCACAAGGACCCAGAGAGCCAGTGAGGATCATGCAGTGTTGGCCCCAGACAAGGCCTCATACTGAGTTGCAACTGATGGCTTGGAGACTGACCGGGCCTGGCCAGGTGGGGACCTGTCCTCCTATCCTGATTCATGGTCCAGTGTCCATAAAGGAAGACTGCTGTTAACGCAGCTTATGGGCAGTGTAATGAGGGGCTCTGCAGCCAGACTGCCTGGATCTCTGTCCCAGTTCCACCTCTTACTAGTTCTATGATCTTGGGCACACATTCTGAATCTTTCTGCACTTCAGTCTTCTCATCTGTTAAAATGGGGCTAACAACAGTTGCTACCTTATAAGGTTATAAGGACTAAAGGAGTTCATAGTTGTGAAACACTCAGAATAATAGGCCAGGCACAGTGGCTCACACCTGTAATCCCAGGCTGAGGGAGGAGGCTGAAGCAGGAGAATCGCTTGAGCCCAGGATTTTGTGACCAGGCTGGGTGAGACCCTGTCTCTACATAGCGAGACCCTGTCTCTAGAATTTTTTTTTTTAATTAGCTGGGCATGATGGTGCATGCCTGTGGTTCCGGCTACTCGGGAGGCTGAGGTGGGTGAATCGCTTAAGCCTGGGAGGTGGAGGATGCAGTGAGCCGTGATCATGCCACTGCACTCCAGCCTGGTTGACAGAGCCAGACCTTGTCTCAAAAAACAAACAAACAAACAAACAAAAAAAGAATGATGATGACACATGGAGCCACTATACAAATGTTTGCTCTTCTTATTAGTGGTTAAAATGTCTGAAGTCAAGTATAGGTTTAAATCCTTGTTTTACCACATACTGGCTATATGACCCTGGGCAAGTATTTAATCTATTAAAAAGGTAACAGTTGCACCAACTTTCTGTGATTTTCAGAAGATTAAATGAGACAAAGTCCATAAATTGCCTAGCACGCTGCCTGGTCTTAGGCAGCAAATGGTGGTGATGATGATTAGATGACAGCAGGTCAGTTCTGGAATGGGAGGCCCTCACCCAGCTCCTACAGTGAACGGTACAGCCTGGGCTGCTGCTGCTTGCCAAGCCCCAGGTCTTTCAGGCGTAGCCTCCCCTGGGGGTCCACAATTACCAGCTGAATCTACTCTGTTTCCAGGACCTTTGACTTATGATGGCTCAGCTGGGCCTGAAGAGCTCTTGAGCATAACTTATTGTATGGTTTGAGTGTTTAGGGCCGGGCATGGTGGCTCAAGCCTGTAATCCCAGCACTTTGGGAGGCTGAGGTGGGCGGATCACGAGGTCAGGAGATCGAGACCATCCTGGTTAACACGGTGAAACCCCGTCTCTACTGAAAATACAAAAAATTAGCCGGGCGTGGTGGCGGGCGCCTGTAGTCCCAGCTACTCGGGAGGCTGAGGCAGGAGAATGGCGTGAACCCGGGAGGCGGAGCTTGCAGTGAGCCGAGATTGTGCCACTGCACTCCAGCCTGGGCGACACAGCGAGACTCCGTCTCAAAAAAAAAAAAAAAGAAAGATGAGCATCTACTGTATGCCTGATCAGTGATGAGTCTTGAACCCCACCCCTCTCCAACTTCCTTTGGCAGCTTCATCCAATTCTGTGACAACGTATGAAACCTGCCAGACCTACGAACGCCCCATCGCCTTCACCTCCAGGTCAAAGAAGCTGTGGATTCAGTTTAAGTCCAATGAAGGGAACAGCGCTAGAGGGTTCCACGTCCCATACGTGACATATGATGGTAAGCACAGACTGCAGCACATGGAAAGAGCCTCTCTGCTTTGAACAGAGCCAACTTCGGAGCCAGCTGGCAAACTGCTGACAAGCACACATGCTCAGAAAGGCAGGCAGGATGAAGGGAAAAGACATTGCTGACTCACAAGTGCCAAATTTTAACAGGCATTTGGGGACACTGACAATAGGAGGAAAAGATGTTTTAGAAAATATATTAAAAGTGAGCATAGCTTGGTGAGTAAGAACATGGGCACGAGTCAGACTGATTAGCCTGGCTATGATCTCTTCTGTGACTGTGTATGTCACCATCTCTAAACCTCATGTTCTTAATGTGTGAATGAGGATAATCATTAGACTTATTTGAGAGTTCAGTGAGAGTTCCTAAAGGACTTGAGGCAGTGCCTGGCACATAGCAATTGTTCAGTAAATATTAACTTCTGATGATTGTGGCTTTTATTAGCAGAATCCTGAGGCAGGGAAGGACCTGAGTTCTGGTCCTGGCTTTTTCACTGACTTGCTGTGGGATCTTAGGCAAGTCACATGACTTCTGGTTTAATTTTCTTCATGTTAGATGAAGAGGTGGCCCATCTGAGCCCTGGGGCTCTACCTAGCTCTGAGACTTCATTGGAAAACATTGACTAGGAGCATAAAATGAACTGGACCTTTGTCCTGGAGGACTACACAGTCCTATAGGAGAGGAGTCATCTGTTTCTTCATGAGCTTATTTGTTCACCTAGCCAACAAATATTTAATGAGCATCTACTATGTCAGGCATTGGGCTAAGTGCTGGAAACGACATGGTTAGTGACAGAAACACTAAATATATATATTGTTATAGATGCTGTAACAGCCCAAAGCCCTATGTGAGCATGGAAGAAGCAGCAGCAGTTAATTTTACATGAGGTTTTAGAAGGAATAGAGCAAAGTCTTGAGAGATATGGGTCTTGAAAGAACATATACATTTTGAGCATAAATGGGGGAGAAGAACATTCAGAAAGACGGAAGGACATAAGTCAAAGGATGAAGTACCCTGGTGTATGTGTGGACCGATGAATGGTCTTATTTGGTCAGTGGGTTGGGTGTGTGGGGCTTGGCAGTGAGAGAGGAGACTAGAAGGGAATGGGGTTCAGCTGGGAAGAGCCTTCAGGGCCAAGCTCTGGAGGATAGACTTAATCTTAGAGGAAGCCACTGAAGGATTTTAGGATGACAAGTGCCAAAATTGTTTGGGAAGACAATATTCTATGGCTTTCCTAAAAAGTAACAAAAGCACGGATCATCATCTTTGTCCTACAGTTGCCAGAAATAATGTCAAACACCCAAGACAAGGAGTTTTAGTATCTCTTGGGGTGGACACAAATGCCTCCCACATGGCTCTGCTGAGAGAGACAGAGAGCCTCATCTACCCAAAAGCAACCAACTGGCAACCTCTCCTATCTGGAATCAGGAAAAAAGCAAAAAGACACTGAGACTTCAAAATAAATATGGCTGTTCTCAACTCTGCCTTTGTGACACATGAAAATGTCTTGTTTTTTTTTAAATTAAAAAAGAGTTGTAGCTCCAACTGGGGAAAATTATGCATAATGCAGTGTATGCCCACGAGAGGGTCTTGCATGTGTCACAGTAGAGAATAGTTGGAAACTGCTATTTTTCCCACAGAGAAGCTCCCAAGGCCTTCACTCACAGTGTTTTTTTCAAACATATATTTCCAAAAAGTTTGATATCTTCTTTTCAAACCCAGAAGAATAGAAATCACATTTAGAAGGTGCACATGAGGCTGCTACAGACGGGCCCTCTGAGCGCTGGAGAATGGTGAGAACTGTAGCTGGGGCTAACACGCATTGAGCATTGCTGACTGCCAGGTACATGCTGAAGTGCCTTTTACGATGTGCTTTCCTCACAATCACTCCATAAAGTAGACATGATTATTTCCTGATTTTATAGATGAGGCCACTCAGGCTTAGAGATTTAAGGAACTGACCTAAGGTCCCAGCATGGCAAGGTTGCAAAGCAGGGTTTGAACCAGGACTTTGGGACTCCAGAGCCTGGATTCTTACCTGTAACTTTGCTGCATTTCTAATGAGTTGGAGCAAGTAAGGAAACACAGTAGTTCTTAAAAGCAGATGAAATATTTTTTTTAAACAATAGCAGTTGGGAAGCATTTGGTGGAGTGGCAAACAGCTGTCTAGTTTTCTATTACACCAGAACGCAGCACAGCAACCGACATTCTTAATGGTAAGTCCCATCATCAAAAAGAGGAGAGACACTGCCGCAGAGGAATTCAAAATGAAAAGAAAATGTATTCTCATATTATATATTCACTAAAAGAAAGACACCACACTAATGGAGTACCAATGCTACTGTAAACATATCAAATTAGTAATTGTGACTATTATACCATTACTTTCCATTTACCATCCCTTAACTGAGAGAAACTTTTCAAGAGTTCCTCTCACACAATTTCAATGATGTTCTTATAATATGTTTGGCTTTGTCGCACACGATATGCATACAAAGAGGCATTTTTTCTGTGTCTGGAATTTGGAAAAGATTGTGCTTTGCATATGCTTGATTTGAATGATGACTATAGGAAATAAGCTAGACTTCAAAGGGGGAAGATTGGCATTTGGAGAAGTACAGCGTGCACTGCATTTAATGTGTACATCAGACCAGGAAGAAGTTGAATCTCTGAATAGACCAATAACAGGTTCTGAAATTGTGGCAACAATCAATAGCTTATCAACCAAAAAGAGTCCAGGACCTGATGGATTCACAGCTGAATTCTACCAGAGGTACAAGGAGGAACTGGTACCATTCCTTCTGAAACTATTCCAATCGATAGAAAAAGAGGGAATCCTCCCTAACACATTTTACGAAGCCAGCATCGTCCTGATACCAAAGCCTGGCAGAGACATAACCAAAAAAGAGAATTTCAGACCAATATCCTTGATGAACATTGATGCAAAAATCCTCAATAAAATACTGGCAAACTGAATCCAGCAGCACATCAAAGAGCTTATCCACCATAATCAAGTGGGCTTCATCCCTGGGATGCAAGGCTGGTTCAACATATGCAAATCAATAAATGTAATCCAGCATATAAACAGAACCAAAGACAAAAACCACATGATTATCTCAATAGATGCAGAAAAGGCCTTTGACAAAATTCAACAACCCTTCATGCTAAAAACTCTCAATAAATTAGGTATTGATGGGACGTATCTCAAAATAATAAGAGCTATCTATGACAAACCCACAGCCAATATCATACTGAATGGGCAAAAACTGGAAGCATTCCCTCTGAAAACTGGCACAAGACAGGGATGCCCTCTCTCACTGCTCCTATTCAACATAGTGCTGGAAGTTCTGGCCAGAGCAATCAGGCAGGAGAAGGAAATAAAGGGTATTCAATTAGGAAAAGAGGAAGTCAAATTGTCCCTGTTTGCAGATGACATGATTGTATATCTAGAAAACCCCATTGTCTCAGCCCAAAACCTCCTTAAGCTGATTAGCAACTTCAGCAAAGTCTCAGGATACAAAATTAATGTACAAAAATCACAAGCATTCTTGTACACCAATCACAGACAAACAGAGAGCCAAATCATGAGTGAACTCCCATTCACAATTGCTTCAAAGAGAATAAAATACCTAGGAATCCAACTTACAAGGGATGTGAAGGACCTCTTCAAGGAGAACTACAAACCACTGCTCAATGAAATAAAAGAGGATACAAACAAATGGAAGAACATTCCATGCTCATGGGTTGGAAGAATCAATATCATGAAAATGGCCATACTGCCCAAGGTAATTTATAGATTCAATGCCATCCCCATCAAGCTACCGATGACTTTCTTCACAGAATTGGAAAAAACTACTTTAAAGTTCATATGGAACCAAAAAAGAGCCCGCATCGCCAAGTCAATCCTAAGCCAAAAGAACAAAGCTGGAGGCATCACGCTACCTGACTTTAAACTATACTACAAGGCTACAGTAACCAAAACAGCATGGTACTGGTACCACAACAGAGACATAGATCAATGGAACAGAACAGAGCCCTCAGAAATGATGCCGCATATCTACAACTATCTGATCTTTGACAAACCTGACAAAAACAAGAAATGGGGAAAGGATTCCCTATTTAATAAATGGTGCTGGGAAAACTGGCTAGCCATATGTAGAAAGCTGCAACTGGATCCCTTCCTTACACCTTATACAAAAATTAATTCAAGATGGATTAAAGACTTATATGTTAGACCTAAAACCATTAAAATCCTACAAGAAAACCTAGGCAATACCATTCAGGACATAGGCGTGGGCAAGGACTTCATGTCTAAAACACCAAAAGCAATGGCAACAAAAGGCAAAATTGACAAATGGGATCTCATTAAACTAAAGAGCTTCTGCACAGCAAAAGAAACTACCATCAGAGTGAACAGGCAACCTACAGAATGGGAGAAAATTTTTGCAACCTACTCATCTGACAAAGGGCTAATATCCAGAATCTACAATGAACTCAAACAAATTTACAAGAAAAAAACAAACAACCCCATCAAAAAGTGGGCAGAGGACACGAACAGACACTTCTCAAAAGAAGACATTTATGCAGCCAAAAAACACATGAAGAAATGCTCATCATCACTGGCCATCAGAGAAATGCAAATCAAAACCACAGTGAGATACCATCTCACACCAGTTAGAATGGCCATCATTAAAAAATCAGGAAACAACAGGTGCTGGAGAGGATGTGGAGAAATAGGAACACTTTTACACTGTTGGTGGGACTGTAAACTAGTTCAACCATTGTGGAAGTCAGTGTGGCGATTCCTCAGGGATCTAGAACTAGAAATACCATTTGACCCAGCCATCCCATTACTGGGTATATACCCAAAGGACTATAAATCATGCTGCTATAAAGACACATGAACACGTATGTTTATTGCGGCACTATTCACAATAGCAAAGAGTTGGAACCAACCCAAATGTCCAACAACGATAGACTGGATTAAGAAAATGTGGCACATATACACCATGGAATACTATGCAGCCATAAAAAATGATGAGTTCGTGTCCTTTGTAGGGACATGGATGAAACTGGAAAACATCATTCTCAGTAAACTATCGCAAGGACAAAAAACCAAACACCGCATGTTCTCACTTATAGGTGGGAATTGAACAATGAGAACTCATGGACACAGGAAGGGGAACATCACACTCCGGGGACTGTTGTGGGGTCGGGGGAGGGGGGAGGGACAGCATTAGGAGATACACCTAATGCTAAATGACGAGTTAATGGGTGCAGGAAATCAACATGGCACATGGATACATATGTAACAAACCTGCACATTGTGCACATGTACCCTAAAACCCTAAAGTATAATTTAAAAAAAAATTAAAAAAAAAAAATAAATAGTGTGTACATCAGGACAAAAAATATTAATGAGAGAGCACACATAGTTTTTTTCCTCCCCGACCAGCCAAATTCTCCACCCTCCAGCCCCATTCAAATAAAGGAGAGAAGACTCTTTCTTGGTGGATAAGAAGCTTGATTGTCTTACATAATACAAGGATAGAGAAAAAAGTGGGAGGCAGGGAGGTGGAGAGGGAAAGGAGAGCCTGATGAGCTCAACAGGAAGTGAGTATAGACAGAGAAGAGAATACCAAGGACTAAGCCCTGGGACCTTCCTTCAGTAATTAATAGGTCAGAGAGAAGAAGAAAAGCAAAGAAGCCTCAGAGAAGTAACCGGTAAGGTAGGAGGAAAACCAAAGAGCATGGTGTCCTGGAAGCTCAGTGAAGAACTGGATCAAGGAGGGGGAGTGACCAGCCAGGTCAAAAGCTACTGACGCATCAAGGAGGATGAAGACCAAGAGCTGGCTGTTGGGATTTAGCAACATGAAGGTCATTGCTGGTCTCATCAAGCAGTTTCGGAGGAGTGATGGGGGCCAAAGCTGATTGGATTGGGTTTAAGAGAGAAAGAAAGGAAAAGAATCAGAGACAGTGGGTGCTGACAATATTTTTAAGGATTTTTGCTGCAAAAGGGAGCAGATAAGTGAGATGGAAGCTGGAGGGAGAAATGAGGTCAAGGGAGAGATTTTAAAACTCAGAGACATACAGCATTTTTGCATGCTGGTGGGAGAGACCAATAGAGAGAAAAATGTATCATGTAGGAAAGAAAGAGCAGAATTACTAGAACAATGCTGTTGATTTGGGGAGAGAAGATGGACCTGGCATGCTAAGTGGAGGGATGAGCCTGGACTGGATGCACAGAGGCTCATTTGAGGGAAGAGGGGACGGGGAAGATGGGTGCAGATGCTGGTAGGTGAAGAGAGATGGTGGTGGGAGTCTGTGGAAGTTTCCTTCTGACTGTCTTCTCAGTAGCAGAATGGTAAGTGATAGCAGCCACAGAAGGGGCATTTCTCAGAACCTTATCAAAAAGTGAAAGAGCGAGTTTGGAAGCAACTAAATCACAAGAATGCAAAACATGTTCTTTATTCCAACAGAGGACTACCAGGAACTAATTGAAGACATAGTTCGAGATGGCAGGCTCTATGCATCTGAGAACCATCAGGAAATACTTAAGGTGAGTGCATGGCTCAGGTAGACATGGCAGTTATCCACAGAGCTTCCCAAGTACTGTTGGAGAAGGCTTCTCCTCCTGCTCCTTGTTGCCACCTTTCAGACATGGTGCCTGTCCTGGGCCAAGGTCAGTTTTATACCTTCACCAGACTTAATTTTTAAAAAAATCAGGTTGCTGTCTTTAGTGTTGTCAAGTGAAGTTGTATTTTTTAATTTGGAAACTTGTGGAGGGGCAGGGAGAAATTTGCTTATAAATCCAAACCAGCAGCAAATAATGTTTTTCTATTAATTCCAAATAGTTGAGGATCCTTGGCTCTTTATGTATACTTCAAGCCTAAAATTCACCAAAGTTTAAATACTTATAAATAATTAGCAATAAACACTTGTGGTATCACTAATCCTACAAGTACTCCCAAATCCCAGTGTTGCATTCATCTGGTTGGGAAAAAGAAAACAGGTTTTTTACATATTAAAGTTTTATTTATAAAAGTAATTCATACTTCTTATAACTAATTAGGAAAAATAAAAACTGGAAAGAAGATAAAAATCAGAGGAAACAATTTTTGCAAGTGTTTTTCTGCTAAGCAAGCTACAGCCTAATACTGGGTCATCATAGTTCCATGGGCAACATGTCAGCATATTTAAATATTTTGGCCCAGTAACAAAAATTTTGTTCTTTTTAGGATAAGAAACTTATCAAGGCTCTGTTTGATGTCCTGGCCCATCCCCAGAACTATTTCAAGTACACAGCCCAGGAGTCCCGAGAGATGTTTCCAAGATCTTTCATCCGATTGCTACGTTCCAAAGTGTCCAGGTTTTTGAGGCCTTACAAATGACTCAGCCCACGTGCCACTCAGTACAAATGTTCTGCTATAGGGTTGGTGGGACAGAGCTGCCTTCCTTCTGCATGTCAGCACAGTCGGATATTGCTGCCTCCAGTATCAGTGACTCATTAGAGTTCAATTTTTATAGATAATCTAGATATTTTGGTAAATTGAACTTGGTTTTTCTTTCCCAGCATCGTGGATGTAGACTGAGAATGGCTTTGAGTGGCATCAGCTTCTCACTGCTGTGGGCGGATGTCTTGGATACATCAAGGGCTGGCTGAGCTGGACTTTGGTCAGCCTAGGTGAGACTCACCTGTCCTTCTGGGGTCTTACTCCTCCTCAAGGAGTCTGTAGTGGAAAGGAGGCCACAGAATAGGCTGCTTATTCTGAAACTTCAGCTTCCTCTAGCCCGGCCCTCTCTAAGGGAGCCCTCTGCACTCGTGTGCAGGCTCTGACCAGGCAGAACAGGCAAGAGAGGAGGGAAGGAGACCCCTGCAGGCTCCCTCCATCCACCTTGAGACCTGGGAGGACTTGGTTTCTCCACAGCCTTCTCCAGCCTGTGTGATACAAGTTTGATCCCAGGAGTTTGAGTTCTAAGCAGTGCTCATGAAAAAAATACTTAAAGCAGAAAGAATTAGAAATAAATAAAAACTAAGCACTTCTGGAGACATAAAAATGTACATTTATTGCCAGCCTTCCTCGTTGCCAGCTTCCACCCTGCAGCAAATGCACAGTGCTGACTCTCACACCTTCAGCTGTGCCCTCCGACACTCTGCTGGCCATTGCCTGAGGGACTGGGGAGTTCAGGTGAAATGTAATTTCCTCAGTGGATGAGAATCATCAATTGTCATGAAAAGAAGATTTCACCAACCCTGAGTCAGTATTGCCAAGGGTTCTACTCCCCAAGTGGACTTCCCATCACAAGGGATCTGAGGTCCAGGTGGGTGTGGTGAGGCCCAGCCTGTCATGTATGCCTTCCTTCCCCACTCTCAAATGTGAGAGACGGACTCTGCTCCGTGGACATGAGCAGCCCCTTGAAGGTGGTCTCATTCTCTAACAGTAACAGCACTGCCAGAAACACCCTCTAAATGCCACACGGTCATCTCACTTTAGGTCAGCCCAGCAGGGCCTCACGATCATTTCTTGAACTTGAATTTTCAGTGTTATTGAATCTTTAAACATTTAAATCCCCAAGCAAAAATCTCATTACAGTGAATAAAAAGGAATCCAATCAAACAAGCCACCATTTCCCTAATGGATGGACTACCTACAACTATAGTATTTTGTTATTTCAATAACAATTCTATGCACAGCCAATTCTCCATACCAAAGTACTAAAAAAATGTTTAACAAGCATTTTTGAAGAAAACAAAGAGAACTTCATTATGGTTAAACTTGCTTTTCATCTCAGTGTTGCTTTTTTTAACCTGTTAATAACATTGTTCTTAAAAAGTCCTAATCAAACTTCTTTATTTGGATGGGCCCTAAATATTCATTTTCAGATTTCTCTTCAAAAGTTTGAACATCATCATTAAAAAAAAATAGCATTAAAACAAGCACTTGGACTTTGTTTTACTGGAGCTTGGCCTATATTTCTGAGTCTGACCATAAGATGAAAATTCGAATGTCACATAACCCAAGTTAGTGACCGTACTGATGTGAAGGTGAGATGAGCTGAGCTGCACCATTCTGTCCAGGCATGTTAGCAACTTTGTGCTCATGACTGTGTGATCCTGTCTTGCTGATTTCACAAGAAGACTAGGGACGGGAATACTCTGGGGGTTGGAAGGAGGCTGCATAAACCCGGTCACTATGGAGCATCCTCCACGGGGCAGCCCCATGCACCAGAGCTGTGTTGCTGGTACACACACAAGCCACTGACGCCCAGGAGGTATAGAGAGGAGCTTCCTCTCTATACCCTCAACTACCTTAAGAGATGCTGTGATCCTGTTGGGGGCTGGCTGTCTGGAGATACTATTTCTACCTGCAACATCAATATTTATCAAACTTCTGCCAGGTACTCTTCTAGGCTCTGGGGATGCAGTGATAAGACAGACAAGGTCCCTGCCCTCATGAAGCTTACATTTTAGAGGGAAGAGACAAAGAACAGATAAATCAACATGAAAAGTAGCAGCTAGTGGTAAGAGCTATGTTGAAAATTAAAATAGGTTACTGTAACAGATGACTGTGTGGCTACTTTAGGATTGGGGATTATAGATGGCCTCTATGCGGAAATTACATTTCAATTGAAAACTAAATGGCAAGAAGAAACCAGCCTTGGGAAAATTAGGGGGAAGAGCTTTCCAGAGAGAGGAAAACCAAGTGCAAATGCTGTCAGACAGGAGCAACCATTTGTGTATATCGTAGTCTAGTGAGAAGGCAGGTCATACCAGATGAGGCCAGAGAACCAGACAGGCCAGATCACATCAGGCTTTGGAATCTAGAATGAGGGGTTTGAGTTATTTCTAAATATGTTGCAAACTTTCGAATGGATTTAAGCAGAGGAGTGAGATAATCTGATTTATGTTTTAAAAGGGTAGCTGTGGCTACTGTGTGAATAGGAAGCCAGCACGGAGGCAGAGAGAGTTATTCACAGACTGCTGCAACAGACCAAGCAGCCATCCAGTTGGCAGATGAAGGTATTGTCTGGATTAGGGTGTTGTAGTGGAGATGAGAGAAGTGGAAGGATTCTGGACACGTTTTGGGGCACAGTCAACAGAATTTGCTGATGGGGATTGTATGGAAGGGCTGAGGGAAAGAAGGAAGTCAAAGATGACTCCTAGTTGCCTAAGAAACTGGTGGATGGAGAACACTAGGAGGAGCAGGTTTGGGATATGCAGCAGTTTTAAAACATGTTTGCAAATTCTTTGAGGCTCCTTTCATGGACAGCTGGGGTTTATGTCACCTCCCGTTGACTCTGGGCTCTGTGACTGCTTGACCAATATTAACATGGCAGAAGTAATGGTTTACGAGGCCCAGGGCTTAAGACACTAGCAGCTTCCACTTCCTCTCCTTAGGACACTCACACTTGAAACTCAGTCACCACGTCATGAGGAAGCAAGCCATAGCAGCCTGTGGAGAGGCCATGTGGAGAGGAACCACAGTCCCTCCACCCACCGGCCAGGCTGAGCTTCCAGGCGACAGCCAGCAAAACTTGCCAGCTGCGTGAGTAAGCCATCTTGGAAAGGGATTCTCCAGCTGCTCCAGCTGACACTTCATGGAGCAGTCCTCATTGAACCATAGAAAAATTAGAGATTTGTGTGCAAAATTAATGATTATTATCTTAAATGATAGGTTTTGAAGTGACTTCTTATGCAGTAATATAACAGTGAAAAGGGGAGATAGTTAAGAGTTCCATTTCGGCCATTCTAGGTTCTAGGTGCCTATCATATGTCCAACTGGAGGGTTCAAATAGGCAAGTGGTTATACAAAGCCCCAGGAGAGGTCAAGGCTGGAATATAAGTTTTAATGTCACACAGTAAAGGCATGAGACTTTGACCAGGTTAAGGTCACCTGGGAAACATGTAAATAAAAGAAGACCAGGGAGCTCTTAATTCTGGGATTTCCTGTGTGGGCACAGGAACCAGGACTTTGAGGAGCTGCGTATTAAGTAAACAGGAAGAGGTCAGAGCTGAGTTTCCATCTTCCTTCCAAGAGAGCTAGTTCTATGGGTGAACCCTGAATGGGCGTGGATCTGTACAGTCCTTCCTTCTAGCTGTAGATATTGTTCTTTAGCCATTTACTGAAGTGCTGCATCTATGGATTTAACAACATCTCCCTTGAATTTCCAATGCTAATAAAAAAGCATTTGCCTTTTCACACTAACAGACAATTATCTTCACTTTGGAAAATTGCTTCCTCTGAATCATGCCCTGAGCTGTTAAGTGTGTCGTCTGTAGGCACTCACTGGATTTAGGTTTGCAGGTGATATTAAAATGTCATGTGGCAACTTGGAAAAGGCAGTGGCTGCACAGCACAGTGCAAGGACTTGCTTACCCTCCGGCAAATCTTTGCAGGAAGATGCACCGGAGCTGTTGCCTGCAGCTGACCACCACAGCTGGTGGGCCTATGTGCTGGAAAACCCAAGGGTCATTCCAGGCCCAGCTGTAATCTTCTTAGCCCTGAAGAGATGCCTCTTACTGTCAGCATCTCTGCTTCTTTTCACACAGCAGGATACGTCTTGAGAGCCTTACCCAAGTCTACACTACTTCTAGCCAGCATTTGGGAGGCAAATGGACTAGCTGAGGCTGGAGTAAAGCAGTTCCTCATCAAGTTGAGGGAAATATGGCCCTCTAGCTAGGCAAGCCATCAGCTGCCTACGATTTAAGGTCCTGGGAGTGGCCAGTAGGGGCCCATCCACAGAAACTTAGAGGCCTTGGTGAGGCTTCATTTCTGTGACCGTCTTCCACTCCAGGGGCTTGTGAGCCCAGCTCAGAGGTGTCCTAATATTTGTAGTACCCTGCCTCCTTCTCCCTTCAGGCAGTCTCGATCAGCCTGCAGGAGACAATCCTTAGGGGCCTGTTAACACAGCAAGGCTGCTCCTGTGATCCATGTCAGTGATATAGCTATGAAGATATCACTACTCAGCAGGGAGCACTTTCCAGAGAACACAGTAGCATCAAAATAGATCTAGAAAATGAAACCACTCTAATACAGGCAGTTTGCCTTAGTTGAATAAAAGGGATACAAATTAAACCTACCTACTGCAAACAATGACAGTAACTCAGTAGTGCTTGGTTTTCAGAGAATCTCATAAAGGGGATGCAACTACAGACCTTAGTTACTAATAATTTCTTATTATGTTTTTGGTCATTCATTCATTTATGCAACATATATTTATGGAGAGCCTATTAAGTGCTAGACATTGTAGGAGCCAGGGATACTGCAGGGAGCAAAAGAAGCTCCCTGCTCTTGTGGAACTTAGGTTCCAGTCTGGGGAAACAGACAATAAACAAATGAACATATACTGTAAAGTCAAGTAGTGATGAGTGGTATAAATAAGGAAGGGCTAAAGGACAGAGAATGAGGAGGTGGTGGGAGGGAGCTGCTGTCTTAGATAGGATGAGCTCATCATTAGAGTCATGAATCCAGTCCCCTCCTAGAGCACTGGCTCCTCAAACCAAGCCCTGGCAAGCTCCTTTATCCGCCCAGCAAGACCTTGGCATTTCATGTGAAGCCAAGCTGACCAATGCTCCAAGCTGTGAAGAAGCCATTTGGCAGTTCCTCGAACAGGTGCCACCTAGTGGTTGCAATATGGAGTCGACCTGTGTTTCTGTCTCCCGTCCCACTGCCTCAGACCTTACATGCCCATAATTCAAGACAAGATCTTACCCAAGGGGCCCTGGGGATTAGGGCTGTGATTTGACAACTGATTGGTCGAATGTTGTTGGACACAGCCCTCGGAGTTTATTTGTTTAGATATTTTCCTTTTTTCTCTGCTTGGCAGAGAAAAACTAGTGACCAAGTCCAAACTCATTGATCTAGGTCATTTCAAACTATCAACAACGCTCTGAATCTCACATAAAAGCACAGCATATTCATGCATTCACTGTTACGGTCTAGGCACCAGGGTAGGCTGGATATATAGTCCTGAGTCAGAAGGGAAAAGGAGTTGAAGGAATGATGAGGAAAAAACCTACTCCTCGATTACAATCTTGTATGTTTTACCATTTTGTAGTTCCAGGAGCTCCCTACCACACTCCCCTGCCTTGGATTGTTCTCTGATCCTACACAGTATCCTAGGACTGAAGGATAACTTTGGGCCACAGTTTGAAGTTTTCTGTCTTTTTCCTACAAAACGCAAAAAGTAGAAATAGAAGCCTACCTCAAATGTGAGCTTCGGTGCTGGCTTTGCCTTATTACATGTGTGGCAGTTGAAAAAAATTAATAGCTGCTAAGCAGGAACTGGAACCAATGCCCCAGAGAAGACAGAGCCCAGTAATGTCTGAAGCAGCATGCACAGCAGAACAGCATGGAGGTACAGAGTGTGAGCTTGTGGTGAACCCTGGCCAAGCCTGCTAAGTGCAGCCCTCTGCAGCCTTGTGGGTAACCTATCCTGTGTGACCACAAATTGGTCATCAGCACACACTGTCAATGCAGCTGTGTGTGTGATGCCTGATCACGCTATAGAACTGTGGACAGTGTAGCACATTGGAACCCCAATGTTACTTCCAGGTGACTTGGCTTGAAGAAGGCAGCTTTTAGCAGCCACATCAGGTACCTAAACTGGAGTTTTAAGTAATGCAGGTGCCAAGTATAAGAGGGTCGATAGGGCCAGGCACGGTGGCTCATGCCTGTAATCCCAGCACTTTGGGATGTCAAGGCGGTGGATCATTTGAGGTCAAGAGTTCAAGACCAGCCTGGCCAACATGGTGAAACCCTGTCTCTACTAGAAATACAAAAATTAGCCGGGCGGTAGTGGCGCATGCCTGTAATCCCAGCTACTCGAGAGGCTGAGGCAGGAGAATTGCTTGAGCCCGGGAAGCGGAGGTTGCAGTGAGCCGAGATCGTGCCACTGCACTCCAGCCTGGGCAACAGAGTGAGATGCTGCCTCAAAAACAAAAAACAAAAAAATTAAAAAAGAGGCTTGATAAACTATCACTTAAGGAGGCTCCCCATGAGGAACTGGGATCACTCAAACAACATCACTCACCCAGTACCCCCCGGGCCCAGTATTCCTAATGTACTTCTCTGAAAATGCATTCTCTACATTTATCACACTGATAGGTGCCTTCTCTAAGACTTATGATTCATAATGCTCATATTCTCCAAGACTCCCATTATGTCCTTTACGGTACCTGGATTTGTATCCCAGTTCTGCCACTTATTAGCTATGTGACCTTGTGGAAGTTATTTAACTTCTCTGTGCCTCAGTTTCTTCATGTGGTAAATAAAGATAATGATACTACCTACAAGATAGAGCTGTTTTGAGAATTAAATGAGTTAATACCTGGAAAACTCTTGAAACATTGCCTGGCATATAGTAAGGGCCCAATAAATGTTAACTGTCATCCTCATCGTTACCTTTTACTTCTTGAGACTTTAGAAGTTAAACCCAAGAAACGTTCTTTAAAGGGGTTCATTCTCTGCTGGGTTTCCCCATTTCACTGAGATGGAAAGTTCTTTAGTCACAGTTTTTCTAGTGGGGTATGTCCTAGCAACAGAAAAGTTAAAGCTTGAAGTAGGAATGAAAGGCTATGACGCCTGATTTGGGTTCTCACACAAGGCCTTCCAAACACCCGTGTCCTCCTGAGCTGGGAAGGTAAAATGAGCTCTTCCAATCTCCTGAGCTTCTCTTAGGTCAGGGATGGCACAGAAACAAGTGCACATACACAGTGCGGCCTCTCAATCCTTCATCTTTTTCTGAGTTCCAATCCTCAGCCCCTGGTATGTGAGGATCACAGTACATCTCCTTGCTGAGCCCAGAATCACATGTTTTCCAGAACTGCCTATTTCCATTTGATGTTTCCAGCATGGCAACATCCAACTTCAGAGTCCAAGAAGGCAGTACTCAGGTCTCTAGGCAGGCAAGGTCAATGAAGACACTCACTGTGGCAGGGTGTGAATAATTTGCATGAAACCTGTGGTCAGTGGAACAAAGCCCCTTTCTGAGACATGAGGACACAGGCCTGGCCAAGGTGGGTCTGACCACTGTGCAGCATGTGCCAGGGAGAGTACAGAACTCAAAGTGCAATGTGCTAATGGAGTGTAGACAGACTGAAAAGAGTGAATTTCATCTTTTTAAACATCATGAATGGGATAGGAAAAAAGCCAGTAATTATACAGCAGAGAAATCAGGCAATACCTTGACCAGATGATCAAAATTAGCATGTCCAATAAAGGACAGATGGATATCATGTGCCTACAGATGTGATATCCTGAGAAGAACATACCATCACCTATACTGTACTCGGGCCAAAAATGCATCACCTCAATCTCAATACAAGGAAAATACAGACAAACACAAAATGAAGAATGCTCTATTTTAAAAAGGGGAGGGAAGTTGAAAAACAACTTGCACATCAGTGAAATTTTAAAACTTGTGTGCTTCAAAAGACACTATTAAGAAGTGAAAAGGTAGCCCATGGAATGGTAGAAAATGTTTGTAAATCATATATCTGACAAGAGACTAATGGCTACAATATGTAAAGAGTTCTTACAAGTCAATAATAATGAGACAAATCACTCAATTAAAAATGGACAGAGGAGGCCGGGTGTGGTGGCTCACGCCTGTAATCCCAGCACTTTGGGAGGCCGAGGCAGGTGGATCATGAGATCAGGAGACTGAGACCATCCTGGCTAACACATTGAAACGCTGTCTCTACTAAAAATACAAAAAATTAGCCGGGCATGGTGGTGGACACCTGTGGTCCCAGCTACTCGGGAGGCTGAGGCAGGAGAATGCTGTGAACCCGGGAGGCGGAGCTTGCAGTGAGCTGAGGTCGCGCCACTGCACTCCAGCTTGGGTGACACAGCGAGACTCCGTCTCAAAAAAAAAAAAAAAAAGATGGACAGAGGATTTTAATAGACATATTTCCAAAGAAGACAAACAAATGACCAATAAGCACCTGAAAAGATGCTTAACATCATTAGTCATCAGGGAACCACAAATCAGAACCACAATGAGATACCATCTCAACCTCACTAGGATGGCTATAATAAAAAAGACAGATGGTAAAAAGTGTTGAAGAGGATGTGAAGAAATTGGAACCCTCATACACTGCTGGTGGAGATGCAGAATGGTGCAGCTGCTTTGGAGAGCAGTCTGTTAATTCCTCAAAGGTCACACGGGCTACCATGTGACTCAGCAGTTCTGCTCCAGGAGATGAATAAAAGGCACAAAAAGATTTCTACATGAGATTTCATAGCAACATTAGTCATAATAGCTTAAAAGTGGAAACAGCTTACATATCTATCAACTAATGTACAGCTAGACAAAATGTGGTATATCCATACAATGGAATATTATTTGGCCATAGTTAAATACTGATACATGCTACAGTATGGATGAACTTTGAAAACATTGTGCTACGTGAAAGAAGCCAGTCACAAAAGACCATGCATTGTGTGATTCCAGTTACATGAAATGTCCAGAATAGGCAAATTCATAGAGATACGAAGTGGATTACAAGTTAGTTGTCTAGGGCTGGAGAAATTGATAGGCAATGGGGAATGATTAATGGGTACCAAGTTTCTCTTGGGATGATGAAATGTTCTAGAAGTCATTGTGGTGATGGTTGCACAGCTCTCCAAATTTATTTAAAACTATTGAATTGTACACATTAAGTACAATTGTATGAATTGGGTGAATTTTATGGTATGTGAATTATATCACACACAGAAACCAGTAACTAAAAAGGGTTAACTGGTTTTTGTGTGAACCAGTTAACCCTTTTTAATGACACTGACATTTTTGAATTTTGACATTTTGAATGTCAAAAATATCAGTGTCATGGAGGACAAAGAAGGCTGTGGAAATGTTCCAGATTAAAGGAGGCTAAAGAGACATGACAACCAAATACAATACCTGCTCCTAGCCTGGATCCTGTACTGGAGGAATGTGTTATAAATGGTCAACTGACAAAATTGGAACATGAATAGTAGCTTAGATAAAAATATTGTTATCAATGTAAATTTATCAAGCTTCTATCTGTATTGTGGTTACGTAAGAGAAAAATCCCTATTTTTAGGAAATATACAATGAAGTATTAGTGGTAAAGGGTCATAATGTATATGTAATCTATCCTAAAATGGTTCAGAAAAAAGTGTGTGTGTGTGTGTGTGTGTGTGTGTGTGTGTGTGTGTGTGTTTTGCAGGGAAGCAAATGAAATTTAACATTTTTATGAGTCAAAGGAAGCCATCAAGAAAGTGAAAAGGCAACTCATAGAATGGGAGAAAAATTTTGCAAGTCATGTCTGACAAGAGTAGCTAGAATATATAAAGAATTCTCCATTTGTTTGTGTTCTCTCTTATTTCCTTGAGCAGTGGCTTGTAGTTCTCCTTGAAGAGGTCCTTGAAGAGGAAGAATCAATATCGTGAAAATGGCCATACCACCCAAAGTAATTTATAGATTCAATGCTCTCCCCATCAAGCTACCATTGACTTTCTTCACAGAATTGGAAAAAACTACTTTAAATTTTATACAGAACCAAAAAAGAGCCCACATAGCCAAGACAATCCTAAGCAAAAAGAAAGAAGCTGGAGACATCACACTACCTGACTTCAAACTATACTACAAGGCTACAGTAACCAAAACAGCATGGTACTGGTACCAAAACAGATATATAGACCAACGGAACAGAACAGAGGCCTCAGAAATAACACCACACATCTACAACCATCTGATCTTTGACAAACCTGACAAAAACAAGCAATGGGGAAAGGATTCCCTATTTAATAAATGGTGCTGGGAAAACTGGCTAGCCATAAGCGGAAGTCTGAAACTGGATCCCTTCCTTACACCTTATACAAAAAATAACTCAAGATAGATTAAAGACTTAAACATAAGACCTAAAACCATAAAAACCCTAGAAGAAAACCTAGGCAATAGCATTCAAGACACAGGCATGGGCAAAGACTTCATGATTAAAACACCAAAAGCAATGGCAACAAAAGCCAAAATTGACAATTGGCATCTAATTAAACTAAAGAGCTTCTGCACAGCAAAAGAAACTATCATCAGAGTGAACAGGCAACCTATAGAATGGAAGAAAAGTTTTGCAATCTATCCATCTGACAAAAGGCTAATATCCAGAATCTACAAAGAACTTAAAAAAATTTACAAGAAAAAAACAACCCCATCAAAAAGTGGGCAAACAATATGAACAGACAGTTCTCAAAAGACATTTATGCAGCCAATAAACGTATGAAAAAAGCTCATCATCACTGGTTATTAGAGAAATGCAAATCAAAACCACAATGAGATACCATTTTAGGCCAGTTAGAATGGCAATCATTAAAAAGTCAGGAAACAACAGATGCTGGAGAGGATGTGGAAAAATAGGAACACTTTTACACTGTTGGTGGGAGTGTAAATTAGTTCAACCATTATGGAAGACAGTGTGGCAATTCCTCAGGGAACAAGAACTAGAAATACCATTTGACCCAGCAATCCCATTACTGGGTGTATACCCGAAGGATTATAAATCATTCTGCTATAAAGACACATACAAGGCCGGGCACAGTGGCTCATGCTTGTAATCCCAGCACTTTGGGAGGCTGAGGCGGGTGGATCACGAGGTCAGGAGATGGAGACCACGGTGAAACCCCGTCTCTACTAAAAAAAATACAAAAAATTAGCCGGGCGTGGTGGCGGGCGCCTGTAGTCCCAGCTACTCAGAGAGGCTGAGGCAGGAGAATGGCGTGAACCCAGGAGGCGGAGTTTGCAGTGAGCCGAGATTGCGCCACTGCACTCCAGCCTGGGCCACAGAGCGAGACTCCATCTCAAAAAAAAAAAAAAAAAAAAAAAAAAGACACATACACACGTATGTTTATTGTGGCACTGTTCACAATAGCAAAGACTTGGAACCAACCCAAATGCCCATCAATGATAGGCTGGATAAAGAAAATGGGGCACATATACACCATGGAATACTATGCAGCCATAAAAAAGGATGAGTTCATGTCCTTTTCAGGGACATGGATGAAGCTGGAAACCATCATTCTCAGCAAACTAACACAGGAACAGAAAACCAAACACTGCATGTTCTCACTCATAAGTGGGAGTTGAACAATGAGAACACATGGACACTGGAGTGGGGGCATCACACACCGGGGCCTGTTGCAGGGTCGGGGGCTGAGGGAGGGATAGCATTAGGAGAAATACCTAATGTAGATGATGGGTTGATGGGTGAAGCAAACCAACATGGCAAGTGTATACATTTGGGCAATGTAGAGCAGTGCAAAAACTGGTCAGAGGGAACACTATGAGCATGAGCGCGTGCACATGTTTGCACACCTGGGAGTCCACACATGTTCCACAGAGCACTTCACCTCTCTGCTGCCACTGGCCCCCAGCCCCTGTGGCTTGCCCAGCATGCACACCATCACACCTGAGCAACATGCTTAGTTAACCCAGGGGAAGGAGGTAGAGCCCTCAGTGCTCCTGAGGTAGACAGAGGTTACCCATCAGTGTGAGCCACACTGCAGGCATTGTCTCCTTTGGGTGGGGCTGACATAAAGAGATATGGAGCAGGTGGGTTAGGCCTATGCTTTGCTGTATTCTGAGAGACTTGCCACCTTCAGAGTTCTTGTTTCCATACTGCAGAGTTTCCCACTAGGCTCCGAAGGGCCACTCTTTTTCTGGGTCCTCTACCTATGTTGGAGAGGGGAAGGAAAGAGGAACAGGACATATTTATTGGGAGCCCACTTTGTGCCTTTATATATTATTTCAGTCAAATGAGACAGAACCCTGAAAGATGGGTAAACTGAGACTCAGAAAGCATCAGTAACTTGGCCAAGGTCCCATAGCAAGCAAGGGGTGGAGCCAGATTCAAAGCTAAGCCTAGACTCCTCACTTCCCCACTTCCACCAGATACACTTGCTTCAGATACTGAGTTTTCTTTTTTTTCTTTCCATTGTTTCTCCTCTTCTGCTGTCTGAGTTGAGGTCAAAGCCTGTTCTCATCCCGGGAAATGAAACCAAATCATTGCTGACTGTAATGGATCCAAAAGACCCAGGCAACTTTGGAAAACACCAGCAGGGCTGCCATCAGCCCTGTTTCTTGAGGTCATGGTGATGTTGGCAATCACTCTGAAGGAAGAGGACAGAAATATATCTTATCTTTGCTTTAACTGCCAAAGCAGACACAGTCTTCAGGGCTGGGTGCCAAGTCAGGGGTACCATGTAGCCAGAGATCCTGGCACACATCTGGATAGCTGTTTGAAGAATCTTCCTGCCAAAGGGGGTTGGGGTAGTGGTGAGGACATCTGAGGAGGAAAGGGATCCTACAACTATAAGGACAAGGTGGTGCATGACGAGGGTCCTAGGAGTGGCCATTCTAACTTCAGGGTATGGCCAAAGGCAATATGCATGGGTAGGGAGGGAATGGGGAGGAAAATTTCTTGGCAGTCTCCCCTTTATCCTCTGCTCTTCTCCGCTACTTTTCAGGCCTCCAAACCTCAGCACTCATCCTGTTTCTCATTCTTAAAGGCCTCTCTGTTAGCTGAAGACCCAAAAGAGGGTTGCTAGGAGAATAGGTTGTAAGCCTAGATCCACAAATAGCCATCAGACAGGAAGGGTCTGCCTACAGGGGCATCAGCTCAGAGGAAAGCAGAGCTGAAACACAGTGATAATGTCATTTGAGTCTTTGGATCCAGCCATGCCTGAAGCCCTGCACTTTTAAATTAAGGGGACCAAAAATTTGCATTTTCACATAAGAAATTTTCAACTGGGTATCTGTCCCTTATAAGAAGAATAACATGAATAGCATTCTAACTGAAACAGTACTGGATTTTCTAGTATGATTTTCAAGTACAGATCTTCTATAACAGCCAAGGGAAGATGCAGAGAACTTTAGGATAGAGCTATTGCACATGGAAAATCCAGAATCTGGAGACACTGAAGAGAGGAATAGAGCTGGCCAGCCCCTGCCTCAGGAGGCCTCTACTCTAGGGATAGGGTAACATGCTCAAGTCTGGCTTCATGTCTGAAGCTCTGTAGAGAAGCCTAGAGAAAGGATAGGCCAGCCCCAATTTGAGGGTTCTGCAACCTACAGTTTTTCCTGAAGTTATTCCAGGTAATGATGGTTGCTACCTTCTGCTGAGCCTATGCTACATGACCAATGTATTACACTATCTATCATTTTATTTCTCACAGCAGCCCTGAGAAGTAGAGATATTGGCACAATTTTCTAGATGAAGAACTGAAAGCTCACAATGGTGCAGTAACTAACTAGTCACATAGCTAGTAAGCAGCAGAGCAGGGAATTCAAATCTAGTGTATTAGACTCCAAAACCTGTGTTTTTAACAACCATATTGTAT
The DNA here is from genome assembly GCF_006542625.1 of Nomascus leucogenys. Lineage (NCBI taxonomy): Eukaryota > Metazoa > Chordata > Mammalia > Primates > Hylobatidae > Nomascus > Nomascus leucogenys. The sequence continues at coordinate 69,814,282 of NC_044395.1, read as the reverse complement.
GTTACTTCCTCCAAGATGGGTCAATGAGTCAGGGGACGTTGATTGGCTATATGGATAATTAATAATAATCTTTTCTGTTGGTACAGCCCTAGAGAGTTTACAAAGCACAATTGTATATGCAATCTCAGTACATCCATTTTACAGATATGGAAACTGAGGCTCAGAGGTAGGAAGTGATTTACTCAAAGTCATTTGGGCAAACAGGATAAACCACCCAGAGATAACTCCTTAAACTAAGCAGGCAGTCTGTAGTCTGCGAATACTCATAGTGTGTGGGGGGAGGAAGGAGCTGGCCTCACCACACTGAATGATGCTTGAGGGCAGTGATGGTATCAGTCTGTCCAAGGAAGGTCTCAGACAGGTGAGGGGACCAACAGGTATTGCAGCCAGCTGCAGAACACAAATCCCACTACACCAAAGGGCTCTGAATTCACAAAAAGATTCCCAGTTCCAGCCAGGCACCATTTATTTTTCAGCAACACTTGATATGGGCAAACTCCAGTTCAACTAGAGAGATTCAGCTTCCTGGTGTTCCCAGGGGGATCTAGCTCTGAAAAGAGCCCCTTTCTTCTGTCAGGACATCCTCAGCAAAAAAGGCTGCAGGTCTGAGCTGAGCAGCCTGGAGAGTGGGGATTCCAGTTCCCCCCGAGAGTGTCTACGTGCCTGGCTTCCTCCCTGAGGAAAGTCGCTGTCCCAGCCCAAGCCCTAGGGCCCCTCACTGTTGGACCTGCCCTGATGCTTTGCCAAACTCAGAGGCACCTGTCCTAGACAGACAAGGCAAAGCTGACTTTCACTGTTCCCTGGGTGATCCGCACCTGGAGGAGTGATCAGGCAGGGATGCAGGTGATGGGACAGAAGGGGCCAGGGCAGCCATTGTTGTTCACTGCTGAAAGTGTGCCAGGGGACTGGAAGGTGAATAGCAATCCCATCTGTCTCCTAGAGACCCTGTCCTCTGTGTGTAGGGGAGAGTAGGGGATGGGTACACAGGGAGGAATCCAGCCCTGGGGCTTCCTTGAAGCCAAGTGAGCAGCCTTCTGGATTTGTTTTCCCACAGTCTTTGAAACTGGGGCAAGTTTTGAAGGCAGAACAGAGTAAAAGAAGCAGCTTCATGAGGCCAAACCCAGTCTCTCCAGGTCTAGGTAGTCCAGCACAGGTTCTGGGAGTAGATGCCAGCTCTACCATTTGATTTCTTTGGTATGATCTTAACTTTTTGCCATCCTTTCACTAGTATTTATTGAGAACCCTCTGCATATTAGGGCATCAATGCTAAGCAGAAAATGGATTCAGTCACCTTTCTGGAGGTTCCAATCAGTGGGAGAGACAAATATTAATCCAACAACCAGTACCCCTCTACCCCTACCCCCACAGAAAGTGTGAACTGCCCAAGAGATAGATAGTATATACTTAGAGAGACTTCACCCTCTCTGGAAGGTCAGAGAAAGCTTTCCTAAAGAAATGATAATGGAGCTGAGGTCTGGAAGAAGCATAGGAGTTTCCTGAAGAGGGTAGGAGGGGGCACTGCACACAGGGAACAGGACAGTCAAAGGCAGGCCATTTGGCAACAGGTGACTGGAAGGAACTGGAAGAAGGCCCCTGAGGCTGAAGTACAGAGTGAATTGCAGGGTCTAGGCAGACCATGCAAGAATGTGGGTTTCTCCTAAGAGCAATAGGAAGCCTTCTGAAGTGCTCTTAGCAGGGAAGTGAGATGATCACACTTATCGTTTGAGAAGATTACTCTGGCAGCACAGTGAACAACGTATTGGAGTGGAACCAAGGAGCATTCAGGAGGCCAGACAGAAGGTATCAGGTATTTGCCTGTAAAATGGGGGTGATGAGAATACTATCCTACAAGCTGTGGCCAGGATCCAATGAGATACTGCATTTTAAGTGTCTATTCTAGTACCTGGCACATAGTAAAGGTCCAGTAAGCGTCGATATTGTTACTTTTATCATTGGTTATTTGCAGAGTGCACATATTTCTTATCCAGGTCTGCTCCTGTGTGATGGGGTGGAGGGGGTAGTTGTGGTTTCCAGAGTGGAAACGTGATTTGTGTCAAATCACAACGTCGAGACCAGAATCCAGGATGCCTGAAGGCCCGATCAGAATGTTTTAAAAGTATGGATTATTCAGGAAGAAAACGGGTTCCAATTGCTCCTACTAAGGACGCTGGAGGGATGGTGAACGATCCTTCAGATGGTAAGCCCTAGCACTTATTGAGAAAAACAGGTGCTTCTTTGGTCGGAGAGCAGGTGTAGAGCTCGCAGCCGCGTGCGCTCCCGCGGAGGCGAGGGACCCTCGCCACTCCCCCGCCCCACGCCTACCCGCGGGCTTCCGACTGCACCTGCTCCCCCGGCTCGGAAACGCGGGCCGGGTGCCGGGCTGCAGGCGGAGGGTGCCCGGGGGAGGAGGTCCCGAAAGCTTCCTCCACAAGCCTGCACAGGCTGCCCCCTCCCCAGTCACGTGGCCTGGTGGGTGGAGACCTACCTGAAGTTGGAGAAATCCCGAGCGCTCCCAACTGCGGAGAGAGTCGCCAGTCCTCCGGGACCGGGCGGTGGACACTGGAGCCCAGGCTGGCGGCGTGGAGGTGAGTTTCTGAGAAGCCGAGCAGTGGCGCGGGCGGCGGGACTCGAGGCATGGCCCGGCTGTCGGTGATCCCCGGGTCGGCCACGGCGTGGACAGGTGAGCAGGCACCCGCGGCCAGCGACAGAGATGGCCGAGGCTGCCGGGGCATCGGGCCCCAGAGCGCACGCCCGTCCAGGGGATGCGGGGCCCCCACGCAGGAGGGGGCGGTTGGGTGAAGAGGCCGCGGTGGATTCTCGGCCTGCCGGGTCAGTCCCACCAGCGCCGCCGCCTCCTCGCCGGCTTTGCCACCGGGCGAGCAGGGGACGCGAGACGCTGGGGAGCCGCGCGGGGCGTGGACTCTGTGCCGGCCCCGCCCCCCGCGCGCGCACTGGCTGCTCCCCGCGGCGTCACGCTCGGCTATAAAACGCGCGGCGCTCGGCCCTTGCGGCGCTGGAGGAGCTCGAGGCTGAGGCTCCCGGGGGGCCGCGGGCTACCGGGCCGCCGGCGCCTCAGCGATGTTTTACTCAGGGCTCCTCACTGAGGGCGGCCGCAAGGAGACCGACATGCGGGAGGCGGCGTCGCTGCGACAGCAGCGCCGGATGAAGCAGGCGGTGCAGTTCATCCACAAGGACTCCGCCGACCTGCTGCCCCTGGACGGCCTCAAGAAGCTGGGCTCGTCCAAGGACACGGTGAGCCCCCGCCGCCGTTCTCGCCCCAGCCCCGGCGGCTTCGCGCCTGCGGTTTTCCGAGGCCCCGCCGTTGCGGCTTTCACTGAGTCACGGCCCGGCCCGCCGCTGCCCTTGGCTCGCGGTCGCTGCGTCGCGGATTCCTCCCCTTCCAGCATCCCTGCTGCGGTTTCGGTGGGGATTCCGTCGTAGCTTTTCTAGCTTGCGCTCCCCTCGGCTGTGCCTCCTCCCTGGATGTCTCTTCTCCAGTAGAAGGAAGAGGTCCTGCTCTGCCCTCTTGCCCTCGGGTCTTCTTTTTCCTTATTCTTAATACCGAATTTTGTTCATGGGGCTTGTGCCTCCTACGCTGTGTGGTTGGTCCTGTGACCCAGACAGAGGTGATTCCTAATGGCTTCGTGTGAGGGGGAAAGAAGTGGAAAGGGGGTTTTTTGACAGTTGCCAGATCCAGAGGACTTTTGTTGAATCCATTGTCCCCCTCTGCAAAATCCACTTCTCTAGTTTTGGTCCTGCCTTTGACCTATCATCCTGAGTGGGGAGAGAGAAAAGGGGCCGAATGTGAAGGTTTCCTGAACCCCCAACATCTCTTCATCATTCTCCTCTTCCAGCCCCGCCCCCATGGAGTGGGTAGAGGGAGGAAGCCAGGGTGCTTCATCTCACCGACCAGCTAATGTGTGCATTTGGAGCTGGGGTGGGTGCAGTCTTCTTTTCTAGCACAGTTGTTCTTGGCATTAAGTAGAAGCACCCCAGGACAGGGGGCCTGGGGTCAAAGATGGTACTCTCCTCTTTCTATAGAATGGGATGGATGGCTAAGGGTTACCAATATAAAGAACTGTATTTGTCATCCCTCAGCCACTGTAGTGGTCCTAGGCCAAGTTTATGTTTAACTTTGTAGTTTTATCTGGAGTTTTCTTGTAGTTTGATTGTTTTCTTGAATTTCACAATCTTTTTACTCATTTGGGTGGTAATATATGAAACACTAATTAAATGTCTTTTAACAAATGAAATAGGTGCTCTGCATAATTTTTCTAGTTTTTTTTATTTTAAGCTTTTAAAATGTTTAATTTTGGAGGTGGTTGTCGGCCCTAGTTCACTGAAATTGCCATTTCTGGCCCCAGGAGGGCAGAGCTTCTGCATCCATTCCCTTTTTTTTTTTTTAATTTAACAGCTCTAATGATACACAGGTACATTATATTATACACGGTATAATATAATATACAAAAATTATACACAGTATAATTTTTCTCCTCCCTGCCATTAGTTACTTCTGTGCAGGGTTTGTCTGCTTCAGTTATCATGCTCTGTTTTTTAAAAGTTGTGTTTTTTTGTTTTGTTTTGCGTTTTGCACAAGCCACAGGGTAGTTTGTCTGATTTATGCTAACCCAGAGTGATAAGTGATTGAAATGTGCTCCTGCAAAAGAGATAACTCTCTTTTCCCTTCTTTCACTTTAAAGCAATTCGATTCATTTAACAAATCAGGTTCGAGAAGTATTCTTTCCTTCAGGCCAAATAATCCTATCCTAGTTCCTAGAATGCTCAGCAATCAATAAGAAGGAAGTATTATATTAAGAGAAGAATTAAAATACAGAGTTTTTTAATGCTGGATTTGGTTGTCCCTTGTTGTCGAGGAGTTTCCTAGCCCTGAGAGCTACCTGAGCTTCCTTCTGCCTAGGATTTCTTATACTACTTCATGCTGTGTAAGAATTCCATCCGCTTTTCTGACTCCAGTCTGTCTCAGTTGAGTCACAAAGGGCTGATAGCATACAGCACAGGCAGCAGGCTGCAAAGAGGAAGGAGCCTCAAGAAGCAGGATATTGCCTTGAGTATGACACATACACATGACAGTTGACTGTGAGGCTCTGAATCATGGTTCATGCTTTCTGTGCCCCACCGTCATGGAGTTGATTTCCCTCTCTCACTGTTTTCACACCTATAATGTACAAGTGATTGTACAGAACAGCCAGGTTACAGAAACCAAGGCAGACTGAGGTAGGGCTAGGAGAGCCGCAAGCGCTGGGGTGAAGCAGCATGCTTAAACTCTCTTGGAACTGTTGTTGCAGCCTTAGTACAATCTTAGAAGTGACCTTAGAAGTACATTATTATTGTTTTACTTTATAAATACATCTGGGATAGACCAGTGTTAACTCAATTTTCTCTCACTGCAAGGGAAATTTGGAGGATGCTAAAATTAATTGAATAGTTCTTACTTGAAGTAGTTTATAGTATAATCTCGACAGAAGGAGTCCAAGAAAAGGGAGAGGATAGCATCAGAGGGAGATAAGGAAGAGAGAGGAGAAATTAGTTGTTATTGACTTTTGGGTTTGTGAAGACTGTAGGTTGTTTTTCCTCATACTAGTAACCTATATTTGAATTATACCGCTGGGATCTCTGAATTATCTACCTCTTACTATGCTGTTTCTGTAATGTTCACTGCTTGATACCAGCCTGCCAGCTCTTTTAGGACTGGCAGAAGGCAACCATAGGAAATCAAAGGGGGTCATGTTCTCTTGGCCCCAGGAAAGTGCCTTTGCATATTCCTGTGTATATGGAGTTGGCTGCTACAAAGTCTTCTGTGGAAATTATATTTTTGTCTGGCCCTTTTGCTTTTATCCTTTTATCTTGTATTGTTCATTCTGTATTAGATTAAGAACTAAAACCAGAGATATGAGTGAGTGATATTATATTTGATTTTTTTTTTTAAGAGACGGGTTCTCACTCTATTGCCCAGGCTGGAATGCAGCTGCAGTCACATCTTACTGCACCCTCAACCTCACAGGCTCAAGAGATCCTCCCACCTCAACCTCCTGGGTGGCTAGGATTACAGGTGCACACCACAACACCAATCTAACTTTTGTATTTTTTGTAAAAATGGGGTTTTGCCATATTGCCCAGGCTGGTCTTGAACTCCTGGTCTCAAGCGATCTGCCCACTTTAGCCTCCCAAAGTGCTGGGATTATAAACATGAGCTACCACACCCAGCCCTGATTTTTTTTTTTTTTTTTAACTCAGTGAAGCTGGAGAAAAACATCTCCGTTCTTGGAAATTTGCCTATTGTAATTTATCTTGTTTTAGCCACCAGGTTCATAAAAGTTTTTCTCATTGTGCTAAGGACTTTTTAATTTTTAAAAACAGTCATGTTACGTGATAATATGCTGTCTTTCCTAGATGATATTATACTTACCTGTATGCATTAGGCCATATTCTTACTTTTCTGGCAATAGAGTTTTTCTTTCCTACATATGATTGCTTCTGATCATAGCTAAATGCTTTTTCAAAACTGACTAGAATTAGGAATGATGCTGGGGGAAAGATGGTTGAACACAGTAAAGCAAACTTACCATAAAATACCTGAACAGAATCTCTGTCTATTAGAGCAGGTCTGTGTGGTGTGCCCTATAGATTAGCCATCCATATCACCACAAGTCATGGGCTGGAGAATTTCAGAGGCTTAGAAGAGAAGCGTGAAATACCAGTATAACACCAAGATCTGGCACAAACTTCAGATTTGCAGAGTTGTGATTGCTTCCTAGTAATAGCAAACATTATTTGAATACTTGCTGTGTTCAGGACACAGTCCAGGGGCTAGGACACAAATAGGAAGATAGAAGTTTCTCTTTATAAACAGGTTTACAGATTGGGGGCAGGGAAGGACAGATCAGTTAATTTAATATACAAATATTTATTGAGTACCTACTACACATGTCATGCAATAATGTAAGCCTTGGAGATATAATAGTGAACTAAAACTGAGTTCCTGCCTTGACAGAACTTGCATTCTTGTGGGAGGAGGAGGCAGAAAGTAAAATTAAGTAAATGTATATAAGGTAATAATAATAAATACTTTCTATGGAGAAAATAAATCAGGGTAAGGGGAATAGGGAAGGCAGTGACTGGGGTGGGGTGGAGCCTGGCTATTTTGTAGGGTTGTCTGGGAAGGCCTATCTGATAAGATTACATTTGAGGAGATACTGAAGGAAATGAAGGAGCAAAGTTTCTCAGGGAAGAGTGTTTTAGGCAGAAGGAACAGCAAGTGCAAAGGACTGAGGCATCACTGTGCTTGATATAACTGAAGAACTGTTGGAGGACCATGTAGCTAGAGCAAAATGAGCAAGGGGGAGGGTGATAGAAGATAACATCAGAGATGTAGTAGGAGGCCATTGTGCAGGCATTTGGGTGTTTTTTATTTTTTATTTTTTTATTTTCCACTCCTTTCAGCGCATACCTATGCATTTGGGTTTTAACCCGAGATTGGAAACGAGTGGAATATTTTGAGCAGAGGGGTAACATGATATGACTTATTTTACAAAAAGACTCCTCAGGCTACTATGTGGGTTACACTGTAAAGGGGCAAGAGTAGATGAAGCAGGAAGACTGATTAGGAAGCTATGATACAGTAATCGAAGTGAGAGGTGATGGTACCTCAGAGCAGTGTGATAAGCTGTGAAGGAGATGAGAAAGGATCAGGTTCTGGATATATGTTGAAGGCAGAGCTGACAAATGTAATTGATGCATTGGATTAAGAGTGAAAGAGTAATCAAGGAAGACCGCGAGGTTTTTAATCTAGCCGTTGGAAGAATAGAATTATCACTTACTGAAGTGGATAAGACTTGCAGGGGGGAGCAGGCTGAGGATGGCAAATAAGAATGAAGAGTTTGCAGGCTGGGCGTGCTGGCTCACGCCTGTAATCCCAGCACTTTGGGAGGCCGAGGCGGGCAGATCACGAGGTCAGGAGATCGAGACCATCCTGGTAAATACGGTGAAACCCCATCTCTACTAAAAATACAAAAAATTAGCCGGGCGTGGTGGCGGGCACCTGTAGTCCCAGCTACTCGGGAGACTTGGGAGGCTGAGGCAGGAGAATGGCGTGAACCCAGGAGGCGGAGCTTGCAGTGAGCCGAGATCGTGCCAATGCACTCCAGCCTGGGCAACAGAGCGAGACTCTGTCTCAAAAAAAAAAAAAAAAGAATGAAGAGTTTGATTTTTGAACAAGTTTAGGGTCCCCATTAGTTACTTAAATGTAGATGCTGAATAGACAATTCTAGAAGAAGATAAGTAACACCACCAGAAAGCCTGTGCTAGTTGCCAAGATGTAATAGTCAAATGTGCTAGAGGAGTCCAGTGGAAGAAGTGATTTCTCTAGCCTGATGTGATGATAAGGATGGAGACCGGCATCTAATTACACCTTTACCATTCCCTTTGAGCCAGCTGACTGTGAGATGGTATAGAGAGAAGGCTGCCTCTAGAGTATGCTTTGTAGAACCTCAGAGTAGGAAGAATTTTACAGGTTATCTGGTCTAATTCCTTGCCCATTTGTGAATCCTTTCTAACAAAATGCAGCCTCCATGAGCAGCTGAGAAACCATTATTTCAGACGAATCCACAAAACAGATAACAATGAGGAATAGGCTGTTTGTTGGGTCATGAGCAAAGGCAAAGAAATAGAACACAGAAGGCCTGGGGCAGTGTAACAGCCTGCCTTATGTTTTTGAGCAACTGCAAACTGAAGAACAATCTGTTTGTGTTTCCATGGGGTAGAATGGGTCACGTGTTATATATTCAGCTAGTAAGCAAAGAGAAGGCACAAATATTGGTGACCTTTTGGATTTCCAAGGTCAGAGATAGAGACATGTATACTGGGCTTGACTCAGGAGTCCATGTTTATCTATAGACTGTGTATGAGGACTAAAATGGAGTAGGATGATTTCAGGCCCTTTTGGGGTAAAAGAAAAAGTGAATGGTATCCATGACCCTTGTTCTAACTAAGCTCTAGTTGTGGCTCTATTGCTAGCTAGTGACCTTGGATTTCTCTCTTGGGAATAAATGCTACAAAGAAAGCAGACCCCTATCATTTCCTGTTTTCTGGTTTAGTTCATTCTGTGGACCACAGAAATCCGTTAGTTTCTTTCTGTCTGGGTAGCTTGGGTAAAGGGATTGAGAGAGTGGCTTTAAAGTTTTTGCTCAAATTATGATTCTATGGTATCCTGCACTATAGTCTGATTCCTCTCACCTCTCTTTTCTTCAAACTCTATAGTTTGGTTAGAAGAGATGTTTAAGCAGCGTGGGTGCCAGACTGAGGAACCGTATTTTATTTTCACCCAGAATACAGCACTTCCCATAGTGTTAATTTCCTTTAGAAGCTCTTGATGGTAATGGAGGCAGAACTTGCCTGGTTAGAGTTTAGATGCCTCTAGCAGCCACATTTCAGGAAGAGTAGAGAAGCAGGGACTGCTTAGGTTAGCAGCTGCCTTGTTGAAGTTTAGCATAAAGCAGAATCCACGTCAGAAAGATGACTTAAAAATTATGTCTAAATGGCCACCAGGGTATCTGCAACATCCATCTAGCAAATTAGTACTGTGTATCCTTTTTTCTTTCTTTTTTCTTTTTTTTTTTTTTTTGAGACGGAGTCTTGCTCTCTCACCAGGCTGGAGTGCAGTGGTGCGATCTCAGCTCACTGCAAACTCCACCTCCCGGGTTCAAGCGATTCTCCTACCTCAGCCTCCTGAGTAGCTGTGATTACAGACACCTGTCACCACACCTGGCTAATTTTTGTATTTTTAGTAGAGACAGGATTTCACCACATTGGCCAGGATGGTCTTGATCTCCTGACCTCAGGATCCACCCACCTCAGCCTCCCAAAGTGTTGGGATTACAGGCATGAGCCACTGTGCCTGGCCTCCTTTTTTCTTTTTTTGAGACAGAGTCTCACTGTGTCACCCAGGCTAAAGTGCAGTGGCATGATCATAGCTCACTGCAGCCTTGAACTCCTGGCTTCAAGTGATCCTCCCACCTCAGCTCCCGAATAGCTGGGACTACAGGCGTGTGTCATCACGCCCAGCTAATTTTTAAATTTTTAAAATTTTTAATTAAAAAAAAATTTTTTTGTAGAGACACAATTTCACTGTGTTGCTAGGTTGGTCGCAAAGTCCTGGCCTCAAGGAGTCCTGCCTCAGCCTCCCAGAGGGCTGGGATTATAGGCAAGAGCCAGTGCACCTGGTCAGTACTGTGTATCTTGAAAGACAAGACAGCCCTTGGAAGGCCAATATGTCAATAAACAAATGAGAACCACTTAACCACATTTATAAAACAGTCATAGACTGGGGATACAAATAGTACAAACTCTTTAATATACAAGTATTGAAGGGATTCTGAAAGAAAAAATTCAATGACATTAATCAAGAAAGGCTTTTTGGCTGGGTGTGATGCCCCACACCTGTAATCCCAGCACTTTGGGAGGCCAAGGCAAGTGGATCACCTGAGGTCAGGAGTTCGAGACCAGCCTGGCCAACATGGTAAAACCTCATCTCTACTAAAAAGGCAAAAATTAGCTGGGTGTGCTACTATTCACCTGTAGTCCAGCTACTGGAGAGGCTGAGGTGAGAGAATTGCTTGAACCCAGGAGGCGGAGATTTCAGCAAGCCAAGATTGCGCCACTGCACTCCAGTCTGGGAGACAGAGTGAGACTCCATCTCAAAAAAAAAAAAAAAAAAAAGGAAAAAAAAGAAAGGCATTTTGAAAAAAATAAAGGCGTTTTGAAGAAAGAAGATGTAGAGATTTCTTTCAGTACTATGTCAGGAGCTGAGGATATAGCTGAAATCAAGACAGTCATGGTCCGTGCCCTTGTGCAGTTAACATGCTGGTAGGGCAGGGGTGAAATATAAACAAGTAAATACACAAAATGATTTTGTATTGATAATTACTATGAAAGAAATAGTGAGATTTGTTAGTAACTAAAAAGGTGACCTACCTACTTTAAGTTGTATGGTCAAGGAAGGTGTCTCTGAGGAAATGACATTTGAACAGAGACCTGGAAGATAAGAGGGACCTAACTATTAGAAATGTTAGGGGAAGAACATTTCAGGCAGAGGGGACAGCCGGTGCAAAGGGATTGGAATGAGAAAGAAATTTTGAGCAAGGAAGTGAGTGTGGATGGTGTTGAATCTGAATGAATAAAGGCAGAGTGGTTTGTATATGGAAGGAGAGGCAAGGGCCAGTTGGTACAGAGCTGTATAGAGAAGGGTAAAAAGTTTGGATTTTTTCTGAAGAACAATGGGAAGCCATTGAAGGGTTTTGAGTAAAGTACTGTATTACCTGACTTATGTTTTAAAAAGCTTACTCTGGTTTCCATGCAAAGAATGGACTGGAAAAGGGTAAAAGAAGAGGCAGAATGCAAGTTAGGAGGCTGTGACAGTACAGTTAAGAAATTATAGTGGTTTGGATTAGATTGGAAGTAGTAAAGATGCGGAGAAGCAGATCAATTCCAGGTGTGTTTCAGAGTACAATAGCACTTTTGATGGGAGGTCAGGAAATGAAAAAATAAAGAATGGATGTATGGTGGTGCCACTTACCAAGGTTGTTGGAAAGGAATTAACCCAATATGTTAAAACTGAACAAGACTTTGGAGCTCAAACCTCCTTTATAACTGATCAAGAGAGTAAGGTTTGGAGAAAAGTAATGCTCATAGAGGTTAGTGATTTGCCCAGGGTAATATGTGACAAGTGGTAATTTGCTGAAAGCAGAAAGCCTTCATGGAGTAGTAATTAAAAAGATGAGATTGGGAAGGAGGATGAACGGTAGTGGAAGGTCTTGAATGCTAAATTGAGGATTTTTCTTTGATACAACTAGCAAGAGAACCACTGTAGGGGAAGAGGACCATGAAAGTAATGTTAGGAGATTGCTTGGGCTTAGCAGTAACAGTAAATGAAGAAGAAAACAAGAGGAGGCAGAATTTCACTCACCGAGATAGGGAATAAGGGAGAATGCACAAGTTTTATAGAAAATATCAGTGGGATAAGTTACGTTTGAAGTGCCTGTGGAATATCTAAGTAGAGAAGTTGAAAAAGGCAGTTGGATCTATGGGTCTAGAATTGAGGTGACATCTGGACATGAGATAGAGTCATCATCATAAAGGTAGTAATTTATGCAATGAAAACAGATAAAATTGCCCTGGGAGTATATGTAGAGTGACAAAGGACCAAAGACAGAGCGATGAGGAACACTAACATTTAAGAAATGAACATAGGCAAAGGAACCAGTGAAAGAGTCAGGAACAGAATAAACAGGTGGTTTTAGAGGCCAGTGGAGGAGCGTTTCAGGATAAATGAAATGTTGAGTTTATTGCAGCATTGTTTCTAATGGCAATAATCTAAATGCCCATTAGTAAATAATTAAGGTATGTTTATACCACAAACTTGTCTGTCAAGGATGTGCTGTTTTAAAATGCAGAAAGTAGGGCAGACATAAGAAAATAGATGCTAAGCTGGTTATAAGATAACCTGGTATTATACCTGCCTAAGTTACATTGTGTGTGTGCACATGCTTTAGTTTTTGCATCTGGCAGACAGTTAGTTGGCTAAATTATCACCCATTCTTAGCCCTTTTCTATATGCTTAACTCCTCTATAGAGATTATAAAAGCTAAATTCTCTCCCAATGTCTGTTAGAGCTGGGAGTGGCCATATGAGTTCTGACCAAGAAGATATGGGCAAAAAACTGCTGAAGGAACTT